>NC_143441.1:3216071-3859285 GCF_987193195.1 Phasianus colchicus | reverse complement strand
GGTTTGAGGTTTTCCAAACAAAACAAACTTAAAAGAGAATGCAATTTTAATAGAAACTATTCAGATTCTATTCAGAATGGCTTTTTGTTTGTTTTCTTTAAAACATCATCCTCCCCTGATTTTGTAACATGATTTCTTTCACAGTCCTTATACAGTGTCATTACTTTAATCAAGTGACTGACTTGTATTGGAAGCAAAAAAGCAACCCAAAACTATTATAAGCAGTTTGTTAGCTAATGTTTTACCAGACTAAATCAATGCTTGTTGATGAATTTTTCTGTATCAGTGCTTCCAGCTGAAAATAAATATGAAAACCATGCAGTGGTACTCTTTTTTTTTTTTTTTCCCCCTCTTTCAAAGCAGTTACAGTCATACCACACAAGTTGAGTACATCAGGTGTAAGACATCACCCTGATGCATCACTTCTGAGAAATATGGGGAGGGAAATATCGGAGCTGAAATATCACAGCTGGCCCTGATTTCAGCTCCTGCCAAACACCTGCAGACTCTAAAAGGATACCAAAACAAAACTCCACCCTGTGGCAAGAGGCCATCCCTTAACAACCCTTCCCTGACTTTGCATCACTATAAAAATTAATATAACATTTTTTACAGAAACCTTAGTCTTCCTGTCCCAGAAGACTGTTACAGTTCCTTTAGACATTTTCCTGAATGTGCCTTGGGAAAAAAAACAAAACAAAACAAAAAAACCAACAACCCAAAACAAAAAAATCCCCCCCCAAAAAACAGGAAGAAAACCAGAAAAATATTGAATTATTGAAAATATTTGATACCTGGGAATTATGTGACCCTTTCAGTTTATTATTTGTGGAAACTCACAAAGCTGGTAGTTTTTTTTTTTTTTTATTAACCTCCAGCTCATCTCTTATTTTGGAAGTTGTTCCACTTGAAAACATCCTGGCAAAAATTTTCTTACATCTGGTGAAAGCTTCTGCAACTAACTGGTGTTGTGGATGCACAGAACAGAAGAAGATAGTACAGTGTTTTTATTTATTTTTTTTTTTAAAGAATCTCATGTGTGGCTGTTGATGTCTTGTTTGGTTGTTTTTGTCTTTTTTTTTTTTTTTTTCCTCCCTACAAATATGGTGATGGATTTTATGGGCCATCTTTTTAATTGTTATTCTTTGTTGAAATAGACTTTTATGGCCCACTGAGTGCTATCCTGATTCAAATGAAATTATATCCACGTCCATAATACTGCAGATAATTATTTATATATTTATTTTTACAAGAAGAGGTTTCTGTAGCTGAAAAGCAGTTGATGAAAGCCTGAGGTATTACCCTGTGTCTAGAAGTAATTCTTAACAGGCAAAAGAAAAAGAGAAATTAAATTTTGCATTTGTCTGTTAAGTACTAAAACTGGTTGGAAATGTTTGATGGAATGTTCTTTTTTTTCCATTTAAAAATGCCAGCTTATTGAAAGTGAAATGTACACACGAAGGTATCTACAATTTAATTCTGTCTTGAAACAGAGATTGAAAACTTATTCCTGCCTGCTTTGCTAAGTCGAAAGTGACCACTGCCTAACTTAGACTTGGTGTTTCAAGACAAATTATTTACTTCACTTTTTAAATTTTATGTGGTCTAAAAGATGCACCACCCATACCTTTAAGTTTTTCAACAGTAGCTCACTCATACTAATTTAAAAATGTTTTCAAGCTTTTTGGTCTGTGGGAAATTGGGGGAAGTGGACGCTGTTGTGAAGTGGAAAGCATTAAGGAATGGAACAGAGTTTGAAGTAGTGAAATGGAAAATGTAGTTCTAACACTGTAGCATGCACATAATACACAGAAAGCCTGCATAATTGTGTATGTGAGGTAGCTCTATATCCAGATGTTAGCAGGAGGGCTCAAAAAGAGACATCAAGAAGTTTTTAATTTTTAGCTGTAGTGAAAGGTGATCCTTAAAAGTGACTGTGATGTAGTGGATGTGCATTTTTGATGTCCCATTTTTTTTAAGGATGTGTCGGAGAAGCTGGCTATTAATAATGAGGAATGAAGTCCCAGACAGTGCATGCAAAATATAAGCTTTCACCTGCTGCCGTGTATTCTGGTGCTGGATGGGCCAGAAGTGTTCAAAACTGATCGTTAAAGGTGTGCTCCTCACTTGTTTTGAGTGCCTGTGTTGTGACACTGTATGCATCCATTGTTCTCCTGGAGGTGAATGAAACTCTTGAAAATGTATTTGGTCATTTTAAAATGTGGTATCCTTGAAAAAGACCTAACATAGCACTTTTACCCTTAGATTTCCCAGTATTTGTGTTTCTTATCTGTGAAACTAGGACTCATCTAAAAGTAGTATTGTAAGGACAGGGAAGTTATGCTTCTGAAATGTATAGCTTCTGAAGTGAGAGCACCAGAGAAATAACCCTTCAGGAATATTTTGTGTGTGTGTGTGATTTGAGTGAGAAATATTAAAGTAAGGCCTGGAACTATACCTTACTTAAGAGAAATAGGAATACATTTGAATATTGTTTACTTCATTGAAGAAGGGAGAAGCCTGACAGAGAAAAAAAGTCTGAGCGTGCACTTAAAACTTGCTGTGTATTTATTTTGTGCCAGCAAGTAAGTGATGCTTAATAACAGGATTTTTAATATTCTCTTCTAATTTCTTTTAAAATGCAGATGTCTGTGAACTTTATCTCCTAGCTGGTACTGCTTACACATTTGTTCAACTGGAAAAAGAGTAGCACGAATATTTTTTGGTAATGGAGAATAAGTTCTCTCAAGCATCATTTTAGTGACCTGTTTTCATAAAAAAGTTAATTGTGTTTCAAAATTACATTTTAGTCATTGTCATTCAAACGTATGAAGTGTCACCTCGGTGTGTTGGAAACACCCTTCTAGGAGGAGACCACTCAAAAAGCTGTATTTAAAAGTTTTGCAGCAAAAAGCATAGCGAAGAAAATCTATTTTTAAACCTTTGTAGTCTTTGTTAGGTCTCAGCATCAGGAATCAGTTAATACCCATGCCTCTCAAACTCCTGGGGTAGTTTCTGTCCCAGAAAGAGTTGCATGTTGCTTCCCTGACTGATCATACCATTCACTGAAGTGCTGTCAATTCTTTGGTTTCAGAGAATCTGTATTTGATGTCTTACTCTCCTTAGGGCAATGCCATCCAACGTTAGCCTGATGTAGTTGGGTGTATTGAGTTCAGTTATTTGTAACTTAGAAATCCCTCACTGAGCAGGAGCTTTTGTTCATAGAAGCTGTGAAACTTGTAGGTCCAATGAATTTTTAATTAGGTCAGTTGTTGCATTTATCCGAAATTGGATGACTCTCAAGTCTGTTATGTGTATAGACCTGGGGTTAAGTGCATGCATACTCTATCAAGCCTTGCAGCCTGAATGGAGAGTTTGTACACTGAAGTGATTGACTCAATTGATTGTTTAGCAGTTTCTTCATCAGAGTGTTTGCTGAATCCCTGATGCAGAACAGTGTCCAGTTGAACATGGATATTCTTTACTTTCCCCACTGTATGTAAACTTTCCCCACTGTATGTAAATTGTGTTTAAGAAAGCTTTTTTTTTTTTTTTTTAATTTTAAGATATTTTTCTTAAGTAGATGTGTATCTGCTTACTAAACAAAATTTACAGTAGGGTCAATGGTAAACACTTTCATTTCGGACTGAATTTCAGGTTTCTCTCCCTCTCCCTCTGTACTGCCTCCAGCAAAGAGTTACATTTTAAGCTTCTTACTGTATTTTTACATTTTCAAAAATAATTGTCACCTTCTGAGGGCTGGAGCACCTTTCCTTTCCTATGAGGAAAGGCTGAGGGAACTGGGCTTGTTTAGCTTGGAGAAGAGAAGGCTGCGGGGAGACCTCATTGTGGCCTTCCAGTACTTGAAGGGAGCGTATAAACAGGAGGGGGAACGGCTGTTTACGAGGTTGGATAGTGATAGGAGAAGGGGGAATGGTTTTAAAGTGAGACAGGGGAGGTTTAGGTTGGATATTAGGAGGAAGTTTTTCACCCAGAGGGTGGTGAGGCACTGGAACAGGTTGCCCAAGGAGGCTGTGGATGCCCCATCCCTGCAGGCATTCAAGGCCAGGCTGGATGTGGCTCTGGGCAGCCTGGGCTGCTGGTTGGCGACCTGCACATAGCAGAGGGTTGGAACTGGATGTTGTTTTCTTCTGCCCAGTGCTGTATCATTGCACCAGTAAAATGAGTCCCTTGGTCGCTCTCAATGACTTGAGGTGTCCCATAGGCAGACATCAGTTTAGTCAGTGCCTTGATGGTATATGCCTGGTTTGCTTTCGGTACTGGATAGGCCTGCAGTAGCCCACTTGCAGTGTCGACGCAGGTCAGGGTATATCTCATCCCCTCAGACCAAGGAAGGGGCCCAATGTAATCAATCTGCCATCACTGGAGAGGATTGTGTCCTCTAGCAAGATGGGCTGTCATTTCCGGCAATGATCTCGGTCTCATCTTAGAGCAAGCATCGCAATCCTGGCATGCCTGGACAATGTCAGGTAGTTGTATGGGCAGCCCCCGTGCTTTAGCAGCTGCCCACATTGTCTTTTGTCCCGCATGCCATAGCTTCTGATGTAACCAACGGGCAATGTTCTCAGATGGTGAATTCTCAATCCATCGAACTCAGGCCAGCGTGTCAGCTTCATCATTTCCCAGTGACTGTAGGGGCTGATGACCAGAAACATGGTGGACACGTATAGTCCTGTGTTTGACTGTATTCCATATGTCTAACCACATGTCTTTGCCCCAGATTGGTTGGGCGTGGATAGTCCATTCCTGGGTGGCCCACTGTGCAATCCAAAGAGTGAGCCCCTGGTACACAGCCCAACTGTCTGTACAGATATTCAGGATACCATCACCGGGTTCCTTGGTTATAACCATCCACACGGCTTGCAGTTCTGCCCATTGGCTGCTCTGACCATCCCCCTCGTCAAACCAGATTGTCTCAGTCGAAGGATGGTATGCTATCACTCTCCACTTGCTCGGGTTGCCCTTGCTGGACCCATCTGTATACCAGGCATCTTCAGGGATAGGATATTTCCCCTCCTGAACGGGGCTCTTCTCTGGTGGAGCGACCAGTGTTTCTTTTGGTGCATCACAATGATAGGTTACTGGGCCTAGGATCTTCTGAAGCTCTTCTTTTAAGGGTGATGAAGACAGACTGCTCCTTTGGCTGAGGTAAGCAACCCATCGTGCCACTGTTTGTGCTTGGGCCACCCCTGTCTTAGGAAGGTGGGTCAGATCTTTCACCCACCCCTGAATCGGCAGAGTGGTCTTCACCATAACTTCAGCCGTCTGGGTTATTGGCTCTACTGCCTGTAATGCTGAATAGGCAGCCAATAACTGTTTTTCAATCATACTGATTCTTTCTTCAGCTCCATGCCAGACCTGAGACCAAAAACCAATGGGGGTCCAAACAGAACTCTGGCGTTGCCACAGGCCCCAACCAAAGCCATCTTGAGTAACGTGAACGTCCAATTCGGCTGGGAGGGTAGGATCGAATATACCCAATGCCTGGGCTTGTTAACTGCCAGTTTTGCCTGTTGGAAAGCATCCTGTTCTGTTCTCCCCCAGTCCCATAGCTGCCCCTTTTTTGTGAGTCTGTACAGTGGCCTTAGCAGCTGCGCTGGGTGAGGTATAAAGGAACGCCAGTAACCCAGTATACCTAGAAACTCTTGCAGCTGCTTTGATGTTGTAGGGACTGGGAACGCCTGAACCTTATCTATGACAGCACTGGGTAGTACTTTGGTCTTTCCTGACCAAACCACCCCCAGGAATTTTACAGACAGGCCCGGACCTTGCACCTTTTGGGGATTTATAGCCTACCCTCTCTGTTGTAAATAGGCGGTTAATGAATCTGCCCTACTGCCTCCAGTGAGTCGGATGTCAGCAGGAGATCATTGATATAATGATACAGATTAACATCATCAGGTTTTTCCCAGTCAGCCAGGTCACGTGCCACTAGATTGTGACGATAAGTTGGTGAATGCACATACCCTTGTGGCAGGACCTGAAAGGTCCACTGCCTGCCTCCCCACGTAAATGCAAAGTGATCTTGTGATTCCTCAGCAATTGGGATACTGAAGAACGCATTTGCTAAATCTAGGACACAATGATAGGTTTTTATCTCCCTACTTAATGTATCCATTAGGGAGGCAATATTGGGTACGGCCGCATGAATAGGCGGCGTGACCTTTTTTAATTCTCTGTAATCTACTGTCATTCTCCATGTGCCATCCGACTTCTGCACTGGCCATATGGGGGAATTATATGGGCTGTGTGCAGGTCTTATAACACCCACTTTTTCCTAATTCCTGCACCGTTCTTGATATTTCATCTTGCCCACCCGGGAGTCTGTGCTGTCTTACATTAGTAATCCGGCGCGGTTTCAGCAGGCAAATAGGCCCATGTTTCGCATGGCCTCTTAATATTGCCTGCACTGCCCGGATACTGATACATCTCTGTCGAAGTCTGAACTCTCCCACAGTTGTCTGGAGAGCCAGACCCCATAGAATATCTATGCCCAAGATGTACTCCTGGACTGGGGCAATAGATACCTTATACTCCCAGGGTGGGAGACACCCAACCCCCAGTTTCAACCATGTTTGGGTGACAGGAATAGTCTGTCCCCATCAAATTTGGTTGGATCTCCATAAATAATTGATGTTTCTGCTCCAGTATCCACTAGTGCCATAACCCTTTGAATGCTTTTTCAGGACCAATAAATCGTTAATTCTACATAGGGCCTACGGTCCCGTCTGGAGGCCATAGGGGGACTAACATCCCTCGTCACACCATGAATTGAGCTATGTCCAATTCTTTTGCTTCCGGTGGCTCAGGCATTGTAGCCCGAGACACCTGAGGCGGCTTTTTTTCCTATTAGGAACAATGAAATCCTCTAAGTTCCATGTCATTGTTGGCGTTCTTTCTATAACCCTTACCCTTGGCTTCTTAGGGTAGGTCTGAAATTTTTGGTTATCCTTTAGTTGTTTCCACAGTTGGAGAAGGATATGGTTGGGCTGGCCATCAATCTTAGCAAATTGGACCCCAGCCCGAATTAAATCATTAAACATTTGTTTTCGGGAGACCCTTATGGGTCCCAATTGAGGAGCTCGGGTAGCCAGTATTTTGGTTTTAGTCACCGGCAAGACCTCAGCTTCTTCTAGTGACCAAATGTTGCGCCTATTCCGCAGGCGTTCTGTTTCTCCTAGATCAGCCACTAACTGCGCAGCCTGCTGGACAACTGCTTCTGAGGCCACTAGGGGATTTAATATAGAGACCAGAGTGCCATACAGATGGGAGGGGGCTTGTTGTAAAATTAGGTCTCTCATCCCTGCTGAGAATTTGACCAGATCCGGGCCATCAAAGGTATCTTCATAAATCGCTTCCCTTACACCTAGCTCACGAATGTAATTTTGAAGGTCCTCCATAGAGGACCACATCCCTGTATGTAAAGGAATATCAGATTTATTGGGCCATACCATACGGCAGGCCGCCATTAACCATTCTATTATAGAATGGTTTTCATCATTATATTGATTACCTGCATATAGTCTTTGTCTAAGAGCAGGATGGATGTTCATTGTGGCCAATTTGGCTATTTCTGGGCCATTCATCAGAACACTTCCTGCCCCAGAATCCCATAGTCTCAGTAACCAAGCTGGCACACTTTCCCTAGGTTTTTGCCTGAATCGTTGGACTAAGTCCATCAGTTCTGTTGCCGTGTACAGTCGGGCTGTTACATGCAAATGGGTTTGAACGGGGGGCCACTGATCAGGCAGCACCCCTGCCGGTCTGTCCTGTACCTTTTTTGTTTTTTGAGATATAACAGGACGGACTTCTAGTGCGTCCATCAAAATTGGGGATTCAAGATTCGATTTAGATGGTTTATTTTCCTGATCAACACAGTCCGTTGATTCAGGAGCCTGGTCATTGTTTATTGAAATACTATGAACTTGACCTATTGGAAGACATAGAATTGGTTTTTTCCCTGTTAATAGGCCAAGTTCCTGTACTAACTTTTCAATATGATTTTTTAAAAGATCATTTTCGTTTACTAAAGTATTGTTCCTTATTTCGGCATTGTTTAAAGCATTTAATAGCGGCCATGCCACTGTAGAAGCAGCTAATTGTCTTTCTCTAGTGACTAATACATCTTTGCCTAGTCCCTGAAAGTAATCCAATAGGCAATATGGGGAAGTGTTTCGCACAACACGTAGGGGGCCCCATTTTTCAATGATAGTTGCCAATTCATAATATGGGGATCCTGCAAATCCTGGGATCTGTCCTGGAATTATTTTATCTAGGGGGGTAGCATTCTCCCCCTTGAACCATTTACAGAAATTCCAAAGAAAGGACATAGTGTAAGTTTCAGTATGTTTGGCTTGCCTACCTGGCTCACCAAGTGTATAATCAATGAAAATTATATAATTTAATAATATTAAGATGTTATAATAACGAAATAAGCAAGAGAGTTAGGCACAGCAAGGCAAAGAGAATAAATAGGAGGCTTACCCAAGTCGTGGGCTTGCTCAGGAAACTCCAGTGGAGGGATCTTCCAAAGAGAGAGAGAGAGATCCTTCCCCACTGGTAGTCAGCTCTTAAATGGGTCTAGGAGAGGTGCAGCCAGGCTCCACCCCTTCCTGCAGCACAGGTGAATTGCTTTCACCTGTGCTCCCAGGGCTGACTCATTGCTTGCCTCAGGTGACTAATCAGAGGTTCAGGCCATGACTCAGCAGTTCCCATACAGTACCAAATTTATCCTAAGCATGGTTTTTATAAAGTAATCCGTGGCATTCCACAGTTTCCCATGTAGATTCATTTTTGACCTTTAATCTATGCCTTATGTAGGAATTGGCTATCTGTCACTGACTTTCTTGAGCTATTTTGGAGTATGTTATCTGTTCAGGTTGAGCACTTTGATAGAAAATTTATTTTTTATTATTTTATTTGATTTGATTTTTCTTCTTACATGTCTCTTACTATTGAGAAGTACTGACAGAAGAAAGGGAGGCTGAAATCGTGGAGCGTGCAGATAAGTTAATGCTACTGCCTTCTACTTTCATGGCATTTTTCAAGCTATTGATTCGTTATTTTTAACATTTCCCTTGGGAATTTAACTTTGAATCTGAAAATTGTGTTTCACTGTCCCTACATTGTGTATTTTCTGGATCTAATATATATATATTTATATATACACAAGTTATCTTATTTCTTAAGATGTACAGGTAGGAACTTCAGTTATATCCATGCAGTATTCTATCATAGCTTGTTCTCCATCCTAAACTGATATATCTGAAAGAGAAAATGCTTTTCAGGGCAATCCCTATTGACTATAATGACTTGTTGCATTTTTCAGTCTTGACGTTCTTGTCTAAGGATGTAAGAACATGCCTATAATGTGAATATGTACTTGAGGCTTTTCTAAGGCATGTGCTTTGAAACACTGAAGGTATGTCCTCAGTGTAGAATGTTTCTTTAATTGCCTTTTTTCTGTCATATGTTCTAAGACTAGTAAATATGCTGCTGCAGCTAGGGTTAGTTTTAAATGTGTTGGTGACAAAGATGACATTTCTTATCTTCGTGGTGAAAACTCAAAATATTTGGAAATTTGAACAGTTTAAAGACATTAAGGTGTATCCTTTCGAATTTAAAAAAAAATGAAAATGTTCCTCAGCTATTCCAGTTGAAATTAAAGATTAAAAAAACAATGTAACTGCTAATCAAGCAAATATCTTGACTCTATCCTATATCACATGTAGGTTTAAAAAAAAAAAAACACAGCAAATTATAGATTCCTTGTGACACACGTGCTATTACAGAACACTTCAGTCATTTTTCTTATTTTAGAGTAAAATCCAAACACATTCGCTCTCACTGCATACATTTTACTTCTCTTTTTATATGACTGATGGAAAAATAAACATTAAATGAAAGCATGTGGAGATAGTTTGTATCTTACAAGTCATCTAGGAAGGGGTGTAGAAGGAAGCATTACTGTCATTTCACAATACAAAGTACTTTTCCAAGCTTCTTGACTATTTTAAAATATATATATGTTTTTTTTTTTTTTAACATACCAGATTTTGCATTTATAAGCTTTCATTGCTTCCAAAGGAAAGACAGATGTGCTCATCACACTGTAGATGTACCTTCTCTGTACCTGTGTCAAATCAAAGGGGCAAAATCCAGTGATGCTATTCTGTTTGAACTGTCTAGCTGACCATCTAAAATAATCTCTGAAGTTGGTAGGATGACAGGTGTGACTGCAACACAATGCTTTAGCTGTGCCCTTAATTAAAAGGTAATATCAGTCTCCAAATGATGTGGATATTAAAAAGAGAACAGAGCATATTGCAGGAAAAGCAGTACAACTGCTCTGCTGATGGCCATAGAATTGGTTTGTCAATTCACCTTTTTTTTCACTTCTCTCTCTCTGATGAAGCAACCAGTACATAGACCAGCCTTAGTAATACAATTTGGCATGAGTAGGTAACATTAGATCACCAATTCGTTTATTCAGGCTGCTATTTTTGGAAAGAGTACTGAGAGCTTAGTGCTAATTACTCAGTCTTAACAGCTCAGTAGGTGAAAACAGGATTAACAGAGAATTCAAAGATCTATTTTATATTTTACAAATGAAGCAGTTGTGTGGTTTTTTTGTTTTTTTTTTTTTCTGTTTTAACTTTTGTCAGGAACATTTTTTACTGCATTTATACACATCATTTTATCAAATGAGAGGAAATGAATATTATACAAAAGTGTAAACTCTATACATACAAGTTTCAAACTCAAATTGCTATGCAGAAAGCATGACTAGGAATTATTTCACCAATTACAGCCCACAGTCCTGTTGCAGAGGAGTCTTGCCTGCTGCTGTGTGCAGTTACTTAGGAAAATGCCACGTTTGCCTGTTATTCTGGAATAGGCTAAAATTGCATGTAAAATAGACTGCAGCTTGATTTAATTACATTTGAAATTATGATAGAGAATGAAAGGTAATGTGAAATTTGTTGTTGCTTATAAAATTTCCACCCTTTCATTCTTCTTTTATGCTAATCAAAGTATGTTATAATCTCCTCAAAGCTGTTGTGTCCCAAATTCCTGCTTTACCTGTACTTTTAACATTTGTTCAAAAACTGAGTGATTAAAAAGAAACCAACATAGGCATAGAGAGGTCATTGTGATTTCTCTGTTTAGTAGCTGCGTGTTTTAATTGGCTCAGGTGAGTGATAAAATTCACCCCATCCTGCTTTAATCCTCCTGTCGTAGAGTCAATGCATGCAGCTGCTCTCAGGAAAGCAGAGTACTAAATATATTTGCTGGCCTCATGATGTTTTCTGTTGCCAAAAGAAAGCATTTTTCCTAATATGCATAGCCTCACACTGACATGAATCTTCCTAGCAAAAAAGTATTTAACTGATAAACATTTGTTCACTGCTTCCTTGAAGAAATTGATGTATGGTCCTGACTTTCTTCTGATAAGTGAAAATATAGCTTAAAAGAGGTGGATTTTTTTTGCTTTTTTTTTTTTTTTTGTTTTAGATTTTGTGTTTGCTTGCTTCTTTTGTATTCTATCTCAGGCTTTTTTTTTTTTTTTAACAGTTACATTCACTATAATTGGTCTTTTTTGGTGAATTGTTCATAAGGAGAATGGTTCGGGTACAAATGAAATAATTTGTAGTTTGCATCAAATTCACCAGCTTTAAATATTGTCAAGAGCTTAAATGTGATCAAAATATTAAGGAGATGGTGAAGTATTTTCTGTTAAATATACTACATCTCAGATCCAAAGGTCTCCCTTTTCTGAAGAAATGTTTTCTCTGACTCATGGGCATGATCAGTGGTGTAAATGTTATAATGCTCTGTTATGCCCATGAGACTATTAAAGTATAATTTTATTAATAGCTTCACAGTTAGAATGGTCTCTGAAAAGAGGAATGCTATCGGTACTAAGGTTGCATTAATCTCAGTCATTCCTTTTTCTGATCTCATGAGCTGAAAACCACAAGAGACCTGCCAGCACCTGCTTTGGACAAGCAGAGCATGGAGAACATCTATGGAAGAAGTCTAGAAGTGGTTCACAGGAGGGATATATGAACTGTTGTTTTGGGTTCAGTTTGAACATCTCGAGAAACCTAAACAAAATCTGCTCCTCCTGTTCACAGCGTGGACAAAAAGCTTTTTTTTTCCTTATTATTTTTTCCCATGACCCCTAATTCAAGTTGGTCTAATTTTTAGGATCATACAATCCTTAGAGTTGGAAGGGACTTTCTACCCTGAGATTGGCTGGCAGTTATTCACATAGAGCTGATGTTTAGAATCTCAAGAAGTAATTTCATGCCATGCATAAAATTCATCTCTTTTTCTAAAATTTTGCTCACTTACCATTCCAAAAATATTAATAAGCATTTTCCATACACTTTGGAAGCTTTATGCCAAAGCTCTAGATTATTTTATAAAATACTACTTAAAAAAAAAATAAAAAAATTGTGAACATTCAGCTTTCAGATGCAAAATCTGACCGACCTCATAATCCAGCTTTCTGTATCGTGGAAGTAATAAATGCTTGTGATATGGTTGCATTTACTTTTTTTTTTTTTTCTTTTTCTTTTCCCAGTTGACTTGAACTCTGTTAAATATTTCACATTTAAAAACACTCCTATTTTTTAAATTAGTGCTGTTTTCTACTGTGCCATATATCGAGATGGGTCTAGTGATGAGTAACAGAAGATGACAAAGTAGAAAAAACATTTCTTTGAGTCATATTCATTTCTAAGCATAAAATTTTTCATAGATTGGGTGGAGTGTGTCGTTTTTAAAGCTTCAGCAAAGTTATCTTCATAGTTTGTGTCCAGTGGCAGAAGTTTTCTGTTGATTTGTTCATGGGGATGCAAGAAGTTCTTAGGGAGTTGGGTGCATTTTCTTGATTCCGAGTGGGATCAAAAAGGGAACAGCACCTGAGAGAGAAATTTCTGCAAGAATATTTTATGAACCCTTTAGCATGGCTTTTGGGATATGTTTTCTTGTTCCTCAGTAGCTCAATGCCAGAAAAGAGTCCATTGTAGTAATACACAATTTATGGATGTGTTTTTCAAAGGAAGGTGGGATCTCCACATGCTTGCAGTTTGGACTTTTCCTGAATTCTGACAGCTCCAGGGACTTGAATCTGAAAGGTACTGAGCATTTCTGACCCGAGTTCATCAACCTGCATTGTCATCATGCAGTGTTGCAGTAGTGTGATTACTCACGCTTCTGTTACATTGTAATGGTGTAAACTTAATTATATTTAATATTTGCAATTGTATCATTGGATTTTGTGCATTATTCTTCTTGTAAAGAGTTTTCATATGTTTGTTTATGTAGTGACTGACTCAGATGGTTTGTCTGCATTGTCTAGGAGCAATACAGCAATGTTAATTAAAAGATGCACATGAATGCAAAAAGGCACAAATGCTGCTACAACAGGTTAAGTTCTAGCTGTTATACTGTACTGACTCCCATAAAATTATTTGTGCAATTTAAAGAATTTGTGTACTTTTATGAATTGGAAACTTCATTTATTTCATTCAGTGATGCATGGAACATGCAGTACATTTTATGTATTTAGCTTTTGTATGCCCAATGGAATATACTATAGTCTTGTTTTCCCAGGGCCCATGCTGGTGCCCATGCTGTTTAACCTCTTCATTAATGACCTGGAGAATGGGACTGAGTGAACTTCAGCAACTTTGCAGATGACACCAAATTAGGGAAAACAGTTGATGTTCTAAGAGAGTCAGACTGCTGTTCAGAGGAACTTTCACAAGTTGGACAAATGAGCTGGCAGGAATCTCAGGAAGTTCAGGAAAAACAGATGTGAAGTCCCAGATTTGATATAAGATATAAAAACCATGTGCAACAGAACAGTTGAGGGACTGAGTCGATAGAAAGCAACTTTATGGATGAAGACCTGAAGATTCTCATGAACAACATGCTGAACGTGAGGCAGCAATGTTTCCTTCTCAGAAACATTTATTCTGTGCTGCATTGAGCTAGTACAGTTGTAGCATCAAAAGTGCACACTGACAGGAGAGGCAATGAACAAGCAGCAAGGGAAATTCTGATTAGATATGAGGAAGAAAAGTTTCACAGTGGTGATGGTCAGGCTTTAGATCAAAGAAGCTGTGAAATTTCCATCTACTAAAGAATGATAAGTGAATGAACTAGACTGTAACTCCTCACCTGACTGTAAAGTTGACCGTGCTGTAGAAATAATTTGGATTAGGAGGTACCAGAGAATCCCTGACGATTGAAATGATCATATCCATATACTTAACATGTTGTTGTGTTAATTATGTCGAAGGACAAAAGTGATGGCAACTGACTGGGCAGGCAAACTAAATGTGTAACCATGCAAATAATAGTTTTGTTAGAGTGCAAGCAACAGCTGAAACTGAAAAGGAAGAAGATTATCAATATTGGTTTAGATGCGTGATCAATCTGGAATTTCAACAGGTCTGTTTTTGTTTATTTCTCATTTCTACCGTCTTTCTTGACTATTCCTGCAGTGGATAAGTTTTTTACACGACAGATTGTATCTCTTTGCCAACACTTGCAGAATAAGGAAAAAGGGAGAGATTTCCCTGCCTAAAAGATGTATCTAGAATAACAACTTCTTGTCTCATTTAAAAAAAAAAGTAGAAGAGAGCAGATGCATAAAGAAGCATGGCTTTCTAGGGTGCATTGCATCAAATTTTAAAAAGTGCATAAAACAGACGGTTTTATTTAAAGCATCCTAAGCTGATAAGGGGAAAAAATGGGGATACAACACACAGGCTGCCAATGCAGTTCTCATGATTTAAATCTGGAAGGCTGTACAGTACATCTGTTTAACATCTTGCAGTTTCAAGAACTCTGCCTTGAAAACCTTCTGTCACAGTGACACATGAAATAGAAGGTTATGTTATGACTTTCAGATGCAAACCTGTAGAAGTATTATCTAATAGCATACCATCTTTTATTAACCCATTACTTCTTCTCACCAATAAGTGTCTTTAGCCAGCAGTTTTGGAACAAAATGCAGCGTAATGAAAAGAAACATCAAATCTGACTGCAAAAATAATCTCTTAATGACTTTAAATGACTTATTTGCCATATGTAAATTGTCATTTAGCTTTACGTATCTGTATGGCTCCTCATCCGTTTTCTCTACTGCTCTCAATATTTTTGAGCTATAGCACTTCTTTCTTTGATTAAAGAAGTGAAATACAGATTGTATTATTTCTGAAAAACTGAGAACCATTAGATGGCAAAGAATAATTTAAACAGTTTTGAAATTTATGATTCCGTAAGTGACAAAATAATAGAATGGCTTAAGGACTATATTCTTGATTCAAGGCTATGAAATTAAAAGAAATAGGATTGTAATGGTTGTCTTCTAAGATTTGCTTTTAGGACAAAGCTATAGTAGAACTGTTGTGTTGTTGATATCTTCTTGATGGAACTGTGCTAGGAAATGTTTATTAGGCAAAGACTGAGGTTTCCTTGCTTTTAGAAGACGTGGCTAGAGCAAGAGTAGTTCTTCAGGAAGCTGCACAGGAGTTACCTAGAGTCTGCTGCAAAATGCAGGGGGTGCTATGATCCACTTACTGTACAAGTTAATTTAATGTCTTAGAACAGGATTTGTGGCAAACTGTCCAGTTTGCCTGCTCTGACATGTTAGCAGCACAACGCACAGAGTCAAAGAGAAATGAGAGGCTCTATCTATGGCCAGCAGACATTTGGCACCTTGCAAGATCAGGATGTGCAAACATTCATCCAGACTTAACTGTCGGAGTCTGGTAGTTCCAAAATCAGAGTCTGGAGCTTGATTCTAACACTTGTCACTTCCACAGGCATTCGGAGTGACTCTGGTTAAGTTTTTCAGCTAGATTTTGCTGCGTTTTCCATATTTACAAAATATGGCTAGTAATATTTACCTTGCTGAAACTTGCTTCAGTCGTTGTCCGCAAAGCACTTCTGAAATCCTGGTTTGAAATGTCAATGAGTGCTGCTATTTAATATGTTGAAGTGTGATGTGCTGGTTTTCTTTACGAGGCACATATCCTGCCCAGGATTCAGCAGTGATTTCTTTACTTCGAGGAGCTGATGCCACGCATGCAGTAGACACATCCCAACAGTGAGCTCTGCTGTGTGACCTGCAGTGAGTGGGTGTGTGAAAGGCAGATAGCATTTCCTTCAGAGACATACACACCCTCTGACCCAGACTGGAGAAGAATCTGCTTTGCAGAAGGTTTGCTTCAAGGGATTTTCCACATGTATTTTATTATGTTAATGCTGATAGTGGTGACAAGTTGCACATTAAGTAACTGTTTCTTCAAAAATGTGCTGTTTATATTCTCCTTAGGAAAAGTGATGTAATACTGGGTTTCTCAGATAAACAAAGTCATTTGGTTATAGAATATGTTACTATTACGTATGAACCTTGGTCTCTTCTGCCCCATATGTACTCATTTTAGGCCTCTGGCTTTATATGATGATTACCTGCATGTTTAGGGACAAATGTATTCATATTCACTAAATTAGTAGCCAGTGGTTTCCACTAGGGAAATAAGTTTAGTATGCTGTTAGTAATTTGGTTTCGAAAATATCAGCAAGGTCCTCAACATAAGTCAGTGAAACATGTGGTCCTAATCACTCCCTTGAAAAGGAGACATGGTCTATTTTCCATTAGGAATGGTGCTTACAGCAAATAAGTAAATACAGAATGAAATTTACACGTGTATTATAGCTTTGGTGTGTGTGTATGCATTCAAACATGTATGTATGTGTGTATGCTTAGGCATATTCCCAGTGAGTGTAACATGATGACTGCTGTAATGCAGCCAGGATTACAGAACAAGTTGGTTGGTTGGTAGAAGAAATGGAACATGCAGCTGTTTTTTAACATTTTTTTTTTTTTTCTCAGCCAGCGAAGTTCAAAACTTCTATCTGCAATTTGTAATTGGCATAAGGGAGCCACAGTAAAATTTCTTTCAGAGGTGTTGGCATTTTATGAACTCTAAGAGCTACATTGATGTATAAAAAATGCAGCTTCCACTTCTTGCCTTGTGCTGCAGCAGTGCATGTATCCCAGCATTGGCTGGACTGGTCACATAGAACGTGACTTGGGAGAATGGGAGAAGAGAGATCCACCCATTGGCAATCCCCAGAACTGCTTTGAAGGACCTGATTTATCCCACTGAGTCAGGAAGGCACTAAGAGTCTTTCTGTTGGCACCTTAACTTCTTCCCACTTTGAACTGGCGTAAAAGGAGAGAGACATTGGCTGGCAGAAATTCAATCTGGTTTCTCCTTTAGCAACTTGTAGGCCAGGTATGAAGCAGAATGTAAACTACAGGTTTTCCAACCTGACATTTGGAAAATCTTGATGCTGCCATGAGCAGAATCGAGCCTATAGATAAGGATGTATACTGAGATAACAGAACGCCTGTGAAAGGACACAGGACTCCTTCATGGTCTTCAAGGCTTGGTGATGTCTGTATTGTTACATCTTTAATCAATACTAGGCATTTATTTGTTTCTAATTTGTATGGACCATTGTGTATGATCTCACTGATTGCTAACCAGGAACTTCCTGAGCAGTACAGTTGCAAGAGAAGAATTCACACTAATCAAAGCTGAAATTTCATTCGCAGAATTTTAGAAGTCATTGAAGAAAGGAAGTTTCTTTTTTTTTCACAAGCACTGAAGCTGCTTCGTAATTGAAAGTCATGTTTTAGTTTCATTGTTCTTGTACACTTTCTCTTCTCTAACTGGAAAAAAGATAGGAAAGAGACCTGTGTGTTTCAAGGCTTTGTATGTACAATTTACATCCAATAGTTTAAAATTTAACAAATTTAACATTTTTTTTTTTTTAAATAAGGTAGAAATGTATATTAATTAAAATTAAAGTATGTTCTCCAGGTAAAGATCACTTTTCCAAGCATCAATGTCAAGTTTTATCTTCTTCTCTTCTGTTGTAAGAATTCTACTTCAGTTTTAATGTCATGCTAAATCTGGCATTTCTAGAACGGATAAGACCAAGTCTGCAATATCAAAATTCTTCAAGGGTGACTGTTCGTTTTGAGCCTTTTCTTCCCTGCTAAGCAGAGATGAACATGTGATAATGAATATCACAGAATCCTAGCCATGCAGTGGGCCAGGTTTTGCTCTGGCTTTTTCTTTTCCATCACAGGTCCTATATTTCTCCTGAAGAGTAGCTCAGACATTTCACCAAGTCAAAGTTGGTCCTTATGAAGGGAATGTTGTTTGATTTAGGTGTGAAAGCTGTTGCTCTGGTGAAACACTGTCACATAGGTGACATATATAACACAGTCCCAATACTGAGTACTAAGTGCCCACACTACTATTTGTGTTTCAGCTTCAAGAAGCAACTGTAACACATATCAATTCCTACCTGTAATCAGGCAGATCATTCAGCCACAGTTCAGGCTGATCAGATATCACTGTTGCCCACCCTAGTGTAGAGATGATGGAGTATGTTTAGCAGTCCTGCATCTGCACAGCAAGCTTTACCATGGTCACATTCCCCGTGTCACATTTCTGAGGCTGAAATAATCATTACCTTAATGTTCTCCAGTTTCTATTGCATTTATGCAAAGTCGTGCATCTGGTACTTTTGGCAATAGTTAGAGTTATGCAGGTTTTCCTGCAGATTGTCAAGATAAATCTCTCCTTCTTCCTCTGACACTTGCTATATTGTCATCAGCGATCCCCAGTCTTGTGTGTTATTCGTGGTCTTGTTTTCAGATGAGGGAGAACAGAAATGCATTCATTCTTACAGCCTTCACTCAAATCAAAATTCCCTGTTCAAGAAAATTGCTTGGGCTTGTCCATAACATTGATGGCATTTTCAGTATGTACTTAAAATACTTCAACTGCTTAACAAAGTGGCAGTGTGCTAAGTCTTTCCTGAATCAGAACTATAATTTTTTATGTCAGTTGCAGGAGGCTTGTTGCAGAATCTCCTTGGGATGGATCTAGATAATGTGAAAGCCATGGAAAGGCATCTTTGTAGGGAAGCTAGGAGGAAATACATATTTCTTTTCATCCTAGAAATACATTTACCACTTCCTATTTTATTTATGTGTATACTTGTATATATGTATGTAGATGGGAATACTTTTATGTACAAAGGCTGCTCCGAAAGTAATGCCTCCTGTTTTATTTTATTTGCCCACAACATCAGGAGCAGATGGTGGTGGTATAGCAGTCGGGGTGGAACTTTCCCACTAATGTTCTGAGCAACATTTTGTTGCTGTGTGACAGATGGCAGCAGAGGGGTAGTCTGACAAATGGCATCTGACATGGAAGTGCATATGAAACAAAGGTGTGCTATTTCTCCATGTAGAAATAAATGGCACCCACTGACATTCATCAGTACTCAATGAACATTTATGGAGACCAAAGAGTGGATATGAAGACAATGAGGCAATGGTTGGTGAGCAACAATACATGAAATACAAGCTGTGTTCCAGATGACAGTGCACAGCTATCACACCACGAAATGAAAAGCATCTCAACCAACTCATCCATGTGAATTGGCCAGTGGTGGTGATTAGATTGAAAAACAGAATTTTGTAGCTGAGAATTTACTCTATCAAATAGTATTATTGTATTATTGTAGTTTTGATGGAAAAAAAATAGGAGGTATTACTTTTGTAGCAACTTATGTATATAATAAATTACATTTATAAATTATATATACATAATGTAGATTCCTCAACTTGCAAGTTGTTATTATAACTTTAGCTGTGCTACAGCAGAAAATTTATTCTCTTTGGCACATTCTGACACTACAGAACTGTGAGTTATTTTTTAAATGAAATCACTATTATTTTAGCTTTTCAGAAAGAATAATATGGAAGCAACATGTATTCTCCTCCATGGCTGCTCATTGCCTCTGGTGTTTCACTTGAGTGTTATCTGTACTAGGATATGGCTGTGTGTCTTTGGACTAACTGGGGAAAAGGATTGAGAATTTAAAGTAGATGGAGGAGACAAGAGCTATTATCAGTTCTATACTGTAGAAATTTCTTTGTAAAGGTTTTTTCCTAATGTTTAGGAGATTTGGGCTGTAGCTAGTTTATGGAAGAGTATTCTCTACATGTATGTTGTAGACTTCATCCAAAGGTTCATTGTACATTAGTTCAAAACCATCTGAAAGAGACTGAGCACCAGATTTTCAGAGGCAAGGGGAAGGCGATTAGAATAACTAGTAAAGTTAGTTTGTAGAAACTGTAAGGAAGATGCATTTTCAGTCCCTGCTAAAATCAACAGAAGCTGTCAGTGTTCAGTTTCTGAAAATTGGGCCAGATTTTTTCAGTTTGAAAGAGAGAGACAAGCTCAGAATGCTTCCCAGCCTAAGGATCATGGGCAGCATGTTGCCCTTAAGTGCCTTGCTCTTGATAAGAAGAGATGAAAAATGAGGTAAAAGTTTATAGTAAAGGATATTATTCTAGTAGCAGGATACTTGTATCCAGGGGTTCAAAAAGAGGCAGCTCCGTGTGTGTTTTACATTTGCTTTTTTATGCAGGCTCTTAATTTACTTTGTGAAGTAGATTCTTCTCATTATTTTTAATAAACTGTGTCAAAATAGGGGATACATTTTTAATGCTGTTCAGTGCCATTGGATAATACCACATAAACAGTACAGCAGTTCAGCTCTGTGAAGAGAACAGGATGAGTACCGTGTGCCCAGCAGCACACTTTCCACTCTAATGGCTTTGACAGAAATTGTTTTTTTTTTCTTTTTTGAGTGCATGGAAAAGGTGAGATAATGTACCTTTCTCACTGACACAAAAGTTGTTAAGATTGAGTCATGTCTGCTGTGGCCAAGAGCACGTGGAAGACTTACTGGAAAGCATCTGATGTGCTGTAACTCATCATCAGTTGTAGATTTCAGTAAGGTCCATGTGCAGTATTTTCTGGGGGCTGTGGCAATTCACACTGTGTCCCAACAAACAGGAATTAGGAGGAGTGTATTTTTCCAAAAAACTAGTTGTCAGACTTACCTGTGAATTTTTATCTGTGTGACTTTCTGTCTAGAGCAGTGTATACCATGAATGTCACAGAAAGTAGTGCAAATGATCTTATAATGCAGTTGTGTCAGTTAAAGATGTCGTGCAGAACAGCCTCAGTAATTTAAGAGCATTTTTCTTGGTCGTGGTTGTGAATTCAAAAAATTTCAAAAACTTCTGATATAAAACCATATCTCTAAGCCAAAAGATGATGCAAAGTAACCAAAAATACAGGTGGTTAGAGGATAGAAAAAGTTTAAGGAAAAAAAATGCAAGAAAATCATACTGCAATACTTTTTTTTTCTCAATTATCGAACGTTTATTTATGATTTCCCACTTCACTGTTTTGACACCAATATTTTAAGCATATGCCTTTAAATGTAACAATGATCTGCATAAAAGCATTTCTCCTTTCCGTATTCCACTTCTTATCTGTACGTGTGAAAACTATTTGCTGGAAAGGTGTGGATGTTCCCAGGTAATTTACCAGTAAATGGAAACGACAGGGTGGTGAATGGGCCATACATCAGACCAGTGGTAGTCAAGAAAAGAAATGGGATCTCTTGTGTTATAGGATAACGTTGCTTATAGTTTTGATTTGATTTTGTTGGTTTTGTTGTTGTTGTTTTGTTTTGGTTTTGCATTTTTATGATTCTGGGAGGGGACAGAATATTTCAGATTTTTTTTAATGTGTCTGTGAACAGGTAAATCTTCAAATCAACAAGGTCAGACTCCTGTGAGGTGAAAGTGCAAATTATGGCTGATTTTTGGTTGTTGAATTATTAAATCTTTATCATTCCAGCTTGGACTTGCTGTTTATTTGTAATTTTTCCTGTATTTAAAGTAAAACTAAGAGAATGAAAAAAAAAAAAACCATGATGAAGAGGAGCAGGGAAATAAAAATACCCAAACCTCACTCAACTTTATAGTATACCTTTCTGCTGGATGCAAGTGAAGCAAGGCTATTCAGGGACACAGCCTATTCAGCAGAGAATTCTGTGCTCTCAGTTCATGTAATGAACTGGAGAGAGCATGTAATGAAAACTCTTGTCAGGCACTGAATGATTTGTGAGTTTTTTTTATATTTTATTTTCTTTTAATATATTACTGTATTTGAATGGAGACTTTCAAAGTTACTTTCCTATCAAAATCAGTGTCTCTAGGAGTTGACTTGCCTGTCTAATGCTGGGCTGAAACTGGAAACCTGTGCTCAACTTTTGGCTAATATATCACATAGTGCTGAGATGACGCTCCTGTCCAGATGGAAATATTCAGTTCGTTGTTCATCCATCGTGATCAGAGCGTGTCATGGGGATTGGTCTGTTTGTTCTATTTTTGTTTCTTCCCTTTTGTCTTCGCAGTTAAATAGATTCAAGTGCATAAATGATAACTATGGCTTTATCCTAACATATATGTCTGCCTGTGCAATGTTTTTATCAGTAACACTCTTGCAGGGGGGTGAGAGCAGAACGTACCTCATCCCGAATCATAGTCTAGTATCCACCAGGTTTGCATCCTTCTCCCTTCTTGTCTTCAGACCGTCTTTTCCCCAGGTCCTGTATTTTCTTCAGGGGTTTAATTACTGTATTTGTTTTCCAGTTTAGCAATACAGTTGGATTAATAGCACATGCTATTTTGGGGACTGTGATATTTGATGGATTGAGCATAAATCTGTCTGGGAATATCATGGGTTCTGATTGTGATGTGCTATTTGGCACTAGGAAAAATGACTTAACAATGCACTTCAAAAGGGCAAAAATGATTAGTTAATATAAGTAATAACATGCAATTAATTTTTTGATAATAACTGAAGATGTGATAGCTATATGTTAAGGTTAGAGGACTGGCAAGATAATTCCTGGGCAGGATGCTAGAGTTGGCTCACATTGGTAATGTGATACCATTAGCAAAAGCTTCTTAATTTTCACTATAAAGATCTGAATTTCTTGGTGTGAAGGCCTCTTAAATTCACTTTTCATGAACCACACAGATTTTTAAGTATGAGAATTATTAACTTTTATTTTATATAAAAGCAGGATAGATCAGAGAGCAGGTAATGAATTTTGATTCCCATTATTTTCATTGTTAAATTCTGATGAGGAAAGAGAAAATTTACAAAGGAAAGGACTAATTACAAAGAAAATATTGATGAATCCTGACTTCTGGAGTGTATTCTTGAGATTTTGGTATTAACAGTTTAAGTTACATCCTGTATGTGTTCAGTAGTCAGGTAATACCAAAGGAAGGAAGCAGCATTGAACTACCCACTAATTTAAAATGAAAATACAAGAAAAAATGAAGCTGTGCAAATTATAAATATATGATTTGTGTCAAATTTGTGTGAGAGATGAAGTTACATGTATAATTGATCGCTAGCACAGATTCATATTACAGCTGCTGAACATTGTAGAGAATTAGTATGATGGCCAAAATGTAAATGATGAAATGCTTCCAGCACTTTATAGGTGTAGGTGTATATAACGTAACCTTAACTGCTGGTCTCTTTGACCTTTCACATTACTAATTCTAATATGGTTTAAACCTGCAGGCTGAGATTTGGTGTATAGTCCTTCTGCTTTCAAAGAAAAGATGAATATACTGCTCTAGTGTGCTTAATATATTAGCAAAACAGCTTTTGCTATGCTTTGTAATACTGCATAGAAATCCATCCAAAAGAGAAGGAAAAATGTTGGTAAATGTGAATAAATAAGAAAGTGATTAGGTTATATGAAAATTGTTTAGATTCTGTTGGAAGTTTCTGTAATCTACTAATGGCATTAAGTACAGTTTAATTATTAATGCCAAAAAAAGGAGACTGAACATGGAAAGTAGAAAATTTTTCTACTTGTTATCACTTATGATTTTCTAAAAGCTATCCATATGGGTCCACTTGGTCTGGAATTATAGGCAAGTTGGTCTCTAGCCAGATGCTCCATCTCCTTGAGCTCACACCTCTCTATAGAACTCTAATGTTCCCCTGAAGAGTACTTTTTTTTTTTTTTTTTTTAACCTCTCTAATTTAGATTTGGCAGTTGAAGCATGATGGCGATTGAATGTTTTGAGAATGAGCAATAAATAAAACCTTAAAACTTCCATTGTTTTGTCTCTCAGTTGCTGTGCTATGCAGTTGCATAAGCATCCGTAGGCTAATGTAGTGGAAATCAGATTGGATTACATCTGCTAAGGTCACATTTTGGTTAAGATTACTTTCCTCTTTTTTTTTTTTTTTTTTTTTTTTTTTAGTTTCCTCCAAAGCTACATCTATCCTCATTTGTATCATAAATAGAGAAATAAAAAGGAGGAGTGCTTTATTTTATAAGACAATGTCCAACAAGGAATTGGTTGTGTTTCAGAAGATAGTTGGGCTAATCTAAATGACACACTTGCAAGGAAAAATGGTTTCTCTTTCCTACCACCACCCCTTGTAAGTACCATGTTATTCTCTTCTTCCACCATGACAACCTGTTATTGTGCCTCTGCCTCTCAAAGTTTGATCTTCCCATCATACGGCTCCTTCAAAATATGCAAGCCCCAGTAAGCCAGTGGGATTTGTGCCTCTTTGTCAAAGCAATCCAACAAGGTAAAAAGTCGCTGTATTGTGAAAAACATACGGTGTCTCTATGGTGGCTGTGAGTTCTTCACCTTTGGCAGAGCTTAGAAAGGAGCAAGGGAGAACGTGTTTTTTGGCTGCTTGTAGTGGAGGTAGTAGGGTCATGGGATCTCTTCCAGTGGAGTTTCAAGGGAGTTTCTTGCATAATACAGAAACAGAACTTAGAGAGAAGACATTTAGATCACTGTACAGGATGTGGAAGTTAAGTGTCTGCATGAAAGGCTGGAGTTTTGTTGATTGGTTGTTTCTCGTACTTTGGTGGCTCTTCGTGGGTATCAAAAGATTGAAAAATACTAAGGTGATACAGGAAATCTGCAAAGTAATGGATGCAGAACAGTCTTCGACTAAAATCAAATCACAGAACTGGGCACATGGAAAATTAATCTGTATCTGATTCATACTGAAGATCCAAACTGGGAATCATAAGGTTTCTTCTTCCTTAATATTTTCTAGAATGCCCTAGTGTACTTTTTGTATACCACAATGTATTACTGCTTTATTGCTATTAAAAGTCTGGCTCATTTTCCAAAATATTTGGATTTTATGAAGTTTGTAAAATCACATTGGAAATTTAATATTAAGCTTTCTTGTAAAGTTTCTGACTTTTCCTCTTCTGATTATACTATAGCAACCGTTCTATAGTATTCTGTGAATTCTCTTTCTTGTTTTATTTAAAGCCAGAAATGCACATTAATTTTGAAGGAGGAGGCAAAAATTTACATTTTCTGAAATTCCAGAAGCAGCTCAAATCAAGGTTTGACCGAGGACTCTTCCCTCTTTCCTCTTTTGTCGTGTTCATTCGAAATGCAGCTTGGAGTTGGAGCACGTTATGGTAACAAGAGAATACAGACTACAAACTGACATACAATAGAAGATTGGTCAGATAAGTGCTATTGCATTCCCCCATGTATTGTGTAAGCACGTGTGTACTTCACAATTTCTGCCTTTTTTATCTCCCAATAGATATATCTAAAGAATAAACCAAGTGTTTTCAGTGCTTTGTTCCTTCTTCAGCCTATGCTTTCGTGGCTGTGTTCTTCTAGGAACTGTTCATAGATTGGTGTCTTCAGCTGCTCTGGACCATAGAGTGTCTGAGCCTCCTGAGGATAATTTTATTATAGAGCTTCAAATCCTGTTCAAAAAAATCAAACTGCTTTGACTGGAAAAAAAAAAAAAAAATTATATTGTTTCCCTGACAAGAAAGCTCTTGGCAAAAGAAATGACAGTCAGGCTTCATGAGCGTTTAATTCTAACATGCCATGTGGATGCTTTTATTTTCAAAGGAGGCCATTTTGTGGTTTTCTGTTCAAAGAGACTAAGTGAAACAACATAAAGATGTGCTGTTTGAAGTAAGCATGTCTGCAGAGGGAGCAATAGCTTTTTTGCTTGTTACTGATCTTTTTTTTCTCAAGCCCTAAATCTTCAGTAGCATATCGAGCTCATCTCTGGTATGTACTTTGTCATGCTGTAGATCTGGCCAGAGGAGGTTTTACCATCTGTGTGTTTGATGGGTGTTTCAGTAGTACTATTGCCTGTGGTGACTGAGAGAATCAGGTAAAGAATTCACCGATGTCATCTGGTCATCTAGAAGTCGTGACTCTTTAGACTCTTGCATGCTGAAACACTAGAAACAAGATGCAGGGTGAGAAAACAACAGGATAGATAAATGTGAGATACCTGATATGCTGCCAGGCTGATTTTTCCTGTATTTTAGGTCTAAAGGCAAATAGGGAGAGTTGTCCTTGCTTGGTTGTTTGAATTTAAAGGAAAGAAAACTTCATTTTTCTGACAATTTGCAGCAATTGTATATTCTCTGAGATTCTCCTCTGCGTGTGGAAGGATTCAGTGATGAATCAAGAAACTTTTGTGGTTTCAAAGTCGCCTAGGAAAGATGGATTGATGGATACAGACTACTGCTGTTGAACAGAAGATGAGAAAAAACTTTTAGAAGAGATCCCATGCCTCAGAAGAGCCTCAGTTCAACTGTCTGAACTCTGTGCACATAAATAATAAGCTTTCGTTAAAGCCCCAAGGCTGCTAGGTAAAAACTGCAAATCCTGATAAATTAGTTATAATATATGGTCTTCTGAATAGATGAGTACAGACTTGGAACTGAAGCATTTTAGCAGTCCATTAGCCATTTTCTTTGTCTTGAATTCAGAGGAAAAGCACATCAGTCACATAAGCAAAAATATATTCATTAAAATGGGAGAATGTTTTCTTTGGAAGGGGCTTTGGAGAATGCTGCTGATATCAGCGATTGGTTGGCTGCTTGGCTATAGGGACAGGATTTTTTTTTTCAACTGCACAAGCAATCTTCTACCTCCTTTTTAAAAAAAAAAAAGAAAAAAGCAAACCACACAAATCTTAGAACTTTCCTGTACGACGTTAAGCAATGTGACTAACATTTTCCACATGTTTTATGTTCTTTGCCTTCTGCTCTGTTGAGGAAAAGATAGGTACCTTAATAATGTGTGATTTCATATTTTTGCTGCTGGATGTGTTTGTTACTTTAGGTTTATATTAGGTAAAGGCAGAGAAATTGCTTTTCACTTTTTTTCCAGTACATGCGAAAACAGCTGGAGTATTTGGAATACTTAGTTCTTGCAACTCTTTAACTTCCATAATTTCACACACTTGCAGACCTGAATCTGTAATTCACCATGTCTTGTAATCCCATTAATTACAAGCCAAATGGTACTGAATGCTACCTTTTACAAGAAATCTGTGAAAGAATTAAGAAGCTGGGCCAATCAAAACCAAACGAAACCCATGTCTTTTGTGTTCTAGATGCAAGATGAGGAAAATAAATATACTTCAAAATCTCAGTTAGCTGATTGAAATTTTGATGAATTGTGGAACTGGCTCAACAACAGGCTGTTTGGAGTTGCTTGTGCTTCTCTAAATGACAGTGCAATTTTATACAGCAGACTTTACATAGCAAGTGCCAAGGTGTCTGATCTGCTTCTTAACTGGTCTGTTGTACTTTGCCACTATCATTTAGAAACCGTTTCTGGAAATACTTTGTGCCTGACAGGTTATGCTGTTAATTATCAAGGTAAACATATTTCCTGCTTAAACTACAGCAGGAATTAGAAAGGGGTTGTAAAATAACTGTTCTGTCCTCGCCCTTCTACCTGCAAGTTTGAATGACTGTACAGCATCTGTGCTTCAGAGACCATCAGAGTTTGGCTTAATGTTTTAATTAGAATATTACTGATTCCTGAATAGATATGAAAGACTTTCCTAGGGTAGATTTTGAAAAGCATAGTTGTTGGGTAGTTTTTGTTGTTGCTGCTGCTGTTTTGTTTGATTGTTTGTTTTAGTATCATGGGAACTGCTGTTTTCCATGACAGATTTTTTTTCCAGGAAAAGTGCTGGTTGTGTTTTTGAACTACAGAATCAAGAAAACACAGTCTGAACAAATAACCAAATAGCTTGACATATTGAGTTGTTAAATCCATTCAGAAAATTTGTCTTGATAGGTGTGCAGGATGTATTTTCAGAAATGTTAAATGAGATTTTAGTAGGGAAGACAGTTTCAAATGCCTGTGATAGTACTGTGAAGTGAGCACTGCTTGTTGTTCAGTGTTGATATCAATTGATCTCCATCTGTAATAGTATCTGCCTTTGCAAGCCTGACTTCAGGGTGGAAGGTTTTCTGTCAAAACCTGTAAATCCAGCTGGTCATGATGAATAAGCTCTTGTGAAGTCAGGTATCTTCCAGGTTTCTGTTTTTAGATCATATTATATGGATATTTAGGGAAGATCTGTTGAACTACACATTAACTACCACATCACTGCAAATATGGCGAGGGGAACACACAGTGATTCTTCTCCAGTTTGCATTGTCCTGCTGTTATTTCCATCGTTGCCAGAATCTTTTCAGTTCCCTCCTACTATACGACTCTTAGTAGATTCTTTCCAGTGATTAATTTGCATATTTGTAAATTTGGTTGGTCACACACTTTGTCTGTGTTCCCGTGACCCAAAGATAATACTTTCCTCAACATGAAATGGGAGGGTGGAGCTAAGTAACACGATAACTTTTTTTTTACAAAAAGCAATGGATTTTCAACTTCATCTGACAGAAGTCATGCCAAGGCACTCATCGGCTTTGAGTTAGAGGAACAAATCCCAATATACTCCAGACTGTCACTTTGAAAGACTAAAGTTGGATGAAATTCACAAGCAACCAGTTCGTCACAGTAATCTTTCTTTTATTCTTTTTGCTTACTGCACTGAGTGTTTGGGGATCCGTCTGAAGTGGTATTTTGAGTCTTTCACCTACATTTCATGCTTGCCTTCTATTTTAAACATAACTTTAGCACGTTCCAGTTGGAGGAAAACTTTGGTAAACCTTTTTACCTGGTGGTTGGGTTATTGACTAGTCTTAGGAAGGGACAGAGTCTTTTTTTAACTTTTGTATGAAACAAAAATTCATAGTGTTTTCACTGATAAAATTGAGTGATTTTTAGATTTTCTGATGACAGAATAATCAGCAAGAGAAACATCAGCCAAAAGTTTGCATCTCCTCCCAGAGTAAACTTTCCAAGCATTTGGAAACTTTAAAATCTTTCCCCAGGGTGTCAATATAAAAAGTTGTATGTCAGAGAATATAGATTCCAATGTGCCATTCTTTCAACAAGAAGCAAAGCATCTCTTAAAAAGCCCTGGTGGTCTGTGTATTACTTCTCCTATATAAGACAACAGTAGATGGGTGAAAGAACATGGGATAAAATTCTATCCCACTTTATCCCAGTCAGCATTAAAGTTCCCGTTGATCTGTGTATGCTATCTTGTGTCTTAAACTATGTTTCTACATCTGTCATCCTCAAAAAGGGGAAAAAATTACCAAGTAATGTTAGAGTTAAGATAAAATCCAGTTGCCATATAATTCAAAGCTATCCAGTATGGTATGCAGTGTAAATGGATGGTGGGCTCAAAGTAGCTGTATTTATTTAATCGAGCAGAAATACAAGTGAAACATTGCTGGAAGTTGAGACACTACTGTCTAAAGTGTGGAAAAACTAGAAAGTACCTGCATCAGGTGAGGAGATGGCTCTTCATGTTCTTCTTAAGTAGATGAATTTTAAAGGCCTTGTTTTATATTGCATGCTGTATATTGTACATACTGCAAAAAATATTTATATTGTGATCCAGAAAAGTTCCTCTTTGAAGTACCAAAATTCAACACCCCTGTCCATCTCATAAAACAGAGAGAACTTCCATTTTGTTTCTCAGCCCTGACCCTGCTCTATTTCTGACCATTAGAGTATGTATTCTAAGAGTCTGCATGCCAGGCAATGGGAGAGGAGTTGAGGAAAAACTGACATTCAAAAAAAGGGACTTAAAGTATTTGAAGGAGACAGCCAGAGAAATGAGGGAAGAGGTGTTCCTTGCAAACATAGTTGGCCCTTTTGTAAATACTGTCTCAGTGCATTAGAATTGGCTTCTATGAGTTTTAGGGTAGATCTTAAAACAGTACATGCTTCTAGAAGAGATGACTACTGTGGAATGTCATCATAAGCCATTTGCAGCTTGAGACTAATTGTGGAGTGGCCTGCAATGCTTAAAGTTTGTCCTCTTTAAACTTCTGTTGCCAGTTAGCCTAATTTGTACTGCTAGAACATACAGCCGTTCTTTCTATTACTTCCTAAACTTGAATTTCTTTATTGAAATCATTGTTTCAGTTAAACTAAGATTGGTTAATGATAATAGGACTGCAGAAGTACAAATAATTACCGTATTTTTTAAATAATAACAATAAAAATCTTTAATGCTACTTCCTGTCCCTTGTGTCCTGGAGGCAGGAACAAAAGTTTTAAAATGCTTTAAGTAGCATAGAGACTGAACTATGTTTACCTGTTGTTTTATTTAATTTTGCAGGCATTATGGCTATATCCGCAAACCATCCATGTTTGCCTTTTCAGAATGTGATTATTGCTCATAAAATAGTTTTAATTGAATGCTTATGTCATGAATAGCTTGTAGCATGCTTAAAACTACATGCCTCTATTTATGTGACTATTTATTTTTTAGAGCTCCCTGTGTAACAATACTGGGAAATTACCAAAGGTTTTTTGTTACTCATCTGGGTGATTTTAAAAGATATTGCTGTAGTATTGGACTATTGGCATTGTTGCTTAGGAATTAAAACTTAAAAAATTATCCCTTCCCCCTTTCAAACAAAGCCACATCTAAAAAGGTCACAAAATTAAACACAATTCAGATAATCTCCTTGCTCTATCTGAGATTAACGTGGACACAGATGTTTCAATTTATAGTTTGATCTGGCATAATATATACATTTAACAAAATCCTGTTCTGTATTCTTCTATAAACACTAACGTCTGATAAAAGCATGTTGGCCTTTCTGCCATCTACTTAAATCAGAAATCTTTGAGCTGTTGCGTACGAAATACAATTCTGACACTCAAGAGTCCTAAATTAACTCTTTTTGTCATTTGGCCACAAGTTTTCTTAGCCTTTTCCCTACTTTTCAAATGGTAAATCTATTTGTGGAATTTAAGCTCCTGGATAATAATTAGACCTTGTTCTTGCTGTATTCAAAGATGAAATGATTCTACATTCAACTACTCATTTCCAGGCCACACAATTTCTGAGATACCATCTGAGAAATTATTGGCACTATTCATATCCCATGACCATACTCTTTGCATTCTGACACTGTTTGCCAGACTTTGGCCAACCTGTCTGCAAAGGTAAATGACTTTGATGTGATCAGAATCTTAATGTGAGGTCATGAATAAACAGACTTTGTCCTCCGATGCAATTCTTTTTTGTCAGGAGGAGTTTCCTTTTTATCTACAAATACCATTATTTAAAATATGAATTGCATCCTCTGAATTACAGATGCCATTCAGAAATCAGATGATCTTTATATCCCAAATGTGAAGCTTTATTTCTTCTGACTGTGGGTATGCCAGGAAATTTTGCTTCCAAGAAGTAATAATGGATTTACTCTAGAAAACAATTAGAATAATTAGTATGACATAGTATAGCATCTACTAATAAGGCAAGGCACAATATCTGACAACCAAACTGAAAACTTGAGAATGTGAAGGATCATTTCCAAACCCTTGAATTTATTTGGCACTTGCAGTAAAGATGTAGGCAGTGCTGTATAATGTGGTTTTCACTTGTACTGGTTAATACATGGTCTATTGACGTCTTGCATTTTTGTTATCTTCAAAGTTGCAGGGTTTAATCTGGCAAGTTCTTCTTACTCTGTGCAGGTCTGTTGGCCTTGGTTCCCATTACACTCAGTACTAAGTGCAGAACTGTTTCCTTACTCCTTCAGCTATGATAGAATCACAGCTTTTATGAAAGATTAATAAAAACTCATATTGCAGAAATGAAGTGAGGGAAGCAACAAGTTGGTAAGTAATGCAAGAAGTATAATGGACTTGAAAATAAATAAACAAATAATAAAAAAAGAATACATATAAAATTGCATGAAACCATATTTGCTTTGGTTTCTGGGGAAAATTAATCAAAGATCATTATTTTCCATGCTGCATTGCAAAATTATGTATTAAGTATTACTTCAATTGGTCTCTATTATCAATTCACATTCTGATGAAGTGTGGTTCAAAAGCAGAAATTAAGGTAAAAAGGAAAGTAGTCTCACGTCCACATTCCTGTCCATCGACTTTAGTTTGCCCTGACAGAATCCAAATCCAGCAGTGGAAATGTACAACTTGTATGCTTGTTTTTCTTTTTTTCTGTTTTGTTTTTTCTTCTTCTTTTTTTTTCTGATTTTTTTATACCTATTTTTTCAAAAAATGAGAGTGACTGAATATTTCAGGTCAGCTTATATTTGAGCCAGTACAGTAGTTCTGGCTAAATTCATGGGAATGTTTAGAGCCTAAAAGGATAAACTACAATGAGATGGAGAAGAAAGCATTCAAAATTCATTCTGGCACAAATTGGTTAATTAAGTCTGTTTAGCATTACAGATGACTGTAGCTTGGCCAACCTACTATCTTTGTTAAATATGTGGCTTCCCAGGAGTAAATCTGCATGAAATGTTTTAGTATTGTTTAATTCATTTTATCATAGCAAAAACACAAAAGTTGTGCGATTGGATATACTGAACCAAGGATCAATACCTGTTTGCATATTTTCCATGAACCTCTTTATTTACACAAAGTAAAAAAAATATGTTGTTTTGTTGAGTTGTTTATTTTAGATTTTGTTTTTAGGGGAAATTGAAGTATTTCTCTTTGTTATGCTCCATCACCACCCTAAGATACAAACAATAAAAACTGTATGCGATGTGTAAATGACAGTGTTTTAAAAATACTGATTTTTAAGAACAAGTGAAGGCTGTATTCATTGACTTAGATGACTTGGATAAAATATCCCTCATATTCCTTCTAGCCTCAACAATGGGTGCTAGATCTAGGCGAATATCGCTTCAGATGTTATTACATGAAATAAATTTATTTAGGTCCATGGCAGTATTTTCTGACTGCTGAAAAATCTAGAGGAAGTCTGATTCTGAGCGCCCAAGTGGGCAAAATGTGTGCATGGATGACCTCAGAGATGCAGGAGAGGGAATGTAGTTTTGAGGTGAAGGTGTTGGTGCAGGCCCAGAGGAGGGCCACAAAGATGATCAGAGGGCTGGAGGACTTCCTCAAAGAGGACAGATTGAGAGAGCTAGGGCTGTTCGGCCTGGAGAAGAGAAGGCTCCAAGGAGACCTTACATCAGCCTTCCAGTATCTAAAGAGACCCTACAGGAAAGCTGGGGAGGAACTATTTATAAGGGCATGTAGCTACACATCAAGAGGAAATGGCTTTAGACTGGAAGAGGGTAGATTTGGACTAGATGTTAGGAAGAAATTCTTAACTGTGAGGGTGGTGAAACATTTAAAATTTTCTGTCTGTGCCGGTTGCGTGTTTTCTTCTACTTTCTTCGAGTAATGGACATCTTTATTCTGAGCACGGCATGTAAACAAACATCTTACATTACTCTGGGTTGCTGTATGGGTGTATGGGAACTGCTGAATCACAGCCTGAACCTCTGATTGATCACCTGAGGCAAGCACTGAGTCAGCCACAGAGCACAGGTGAAGGCAATTCACCTGTGATGCCGTAAGGGGTGGAGCCTGGCTGCACCTTTCCTAGACCCATTTAAGTGCTGACTGCCAATGAGGAAGGATTTCTTCCTGGTATCGCTTCTTGTGGAGGTTATTGTGAGCCTACAGCATCGGTAAGCATTTTCCATTTATTATTTTCCTGTTGTAATGATCTTACTTAGCCTAAGTTTTCTGTATATTTCTTAATTATAGTATCTGTGTATTCATTGACTGTACAATGGGTAAAAAAAAGGATTCAAGCTTCTTAGAGTCGTAAGACGAATGGAAGCAACATTACTATTTAGTATTGTAAAGCTTTACCACTATCAATGAGGAGAAGTTCGGGTAGAAGCGTTGATTTACAGTTGTACATAGGTCTCAAATATCTGTTGTTGTCTTATTACAGCGTTGACCAAAGTCTTGGCTTAGGTTACTCTTGATTTGACTCTCCTTCAGAGATTTTACCAGTTTCATGCTTTATTCTGTATTATTTTTGTTTTACAGTCAACTTAATGGTCAAGATAGGGCAAAGAACTTTGAGTAAAACTAAATGTAGTAATGGGTAAGTATGGAAAGCAATATAGAAATCAATAAACTACTTAGTGATACTTAGTATTGTTTGCAACTGTAAAGGTAATGAATGACCTCTCAGTCATTTTTCCATCTGTTTTTAGCACTCTATTTTTCCATTTTCCAAAATGTGGTGCCTCAGAGCTGATGTAGCAATATTTTACTTTGGTAATTGATGAAACACTCTTATTTTCTAGAATGTATCCGTGGACCTTTTGAGTTGTCATTCTCTTGCCATGCTTAGGACAACAGCTTGAGTTAAAGCCAAAGATAGCTTTGAATCATTTGGTATCAAGGTACTAATGAGCTCTGCAGACGTTTCAAATACAGTTTTTCCCTCTTTAGCCAGGTGTGGCTTAATCCAGTCTATTTTTCCCATAAGCAATGTGATGTCCAATATATAACTTTCCTCTCATACTGCAAAAAACGTTTCCAAAAGTTTTAAGTTATGCTTCTTGCAACACAGAAGAGATTCTGCTGATTCCTCTTTTCCTCATGTCACATTACTGTCCATTTTTACCCTGCAAATTTGATGGCTTGACAATAGGTACTTTTTCCTCTATATTTCCCACCATGAACTATGCTAACTTTCATATTACAATTTATCCTTGTGTGTTTTCTTCCCTTAAAAAACCTGTTTCTTCAGGATTTATGCTAATGGTTTCTTCTTATAAATTCTAGCTGTGACAACGTGAAACAGTTATGTTCACATTCCAACAAATTAAATCGAGGTTCTAATTCTTCTTCAGTAAAGGTACTGAAGTCCATTACAAATGAATTCATTCTTCTTAATCAGTGTGCTAAGTGGAAGGATGTAGGATATCAAAAGGATCTTGGATAAATCTTCATAGAATTTGCTACTTCATCTTAGAGTGTGTGCATGTTCTGATCTTGGTCTGTTTGCAGCCACGTAATTGAGCTATAAGATTTCTGTCTAGTAAAATCCTTCTGCATGTATCATAGGAGTTCTGTACTTTCCACAAATTCTAGGAAAAGCGTGCTAGCTTTTGCTTCAGTAGTTCTGACTCATTCCAGAAAGCATAATTTTTTGTGTCCAATTGCCAGAAAGTGTTGGTTCTGCTATTTTAAGGTAGTTAGTGAGTACAATAAAATTTGTATAAGCTCAGTAAAGTAGTTTTCTTTTAGTACGTTGATTCAGTATGACCTTTGTAACACATTAATTTTCTTTAGTAATCATTCTGGTTAAAGTTTGGCTTCTCTAAAATGTCACCCACGCTCATGGTGAGGCTTTATTTGCTGTAGTTGTGGCAGTGCTATAGCATTCAATCACTCCAAGGGTAATGGAATTTGGGATTCTAATTTCCTCTTTGAAGGAACTCTATGGGTTTTCCTTCAGGCCAAAGACATGAACTTCCACCTGTAATCTTAGTACAAAGATATTTTTCATTATGGCATCTGTAGTAGTTAAAATAAATTGACACAAACAAGGCAACAAATCCTGTTATGTGAAATAAAGAGGATGGATGTCTCTTGAATGTTTTCCCAGAGAAAATATTCTTTAGTGTTGTCAGTAAAAGGGTTAAATTTACAAACAAGTTCCTTTCATAGCTTCTCTGCCAGCAAAGGTGTCAATCCAAAATAAAAAATGCTTGGTTAGATAGACTGACTATTGAAGTCAGTATTTTCGGAGTAATGAAAATCTTGAGTACATCTATATATTAGAAAATGTTTTTCCTCTGTAAGGAAAAGATCACCTGCTTTAAATAACAGGAATTCCTACTCAAGCGAAAATAACCTCTCACTGTGATTATTTTGTGATACTGCTAACATTTATAATTTTTTTCCCAGAGATACAAGGTTCACACTTTGGAATTAATGGTGAGATATTTTTCTTTTGTTTTAATTTTGACTCTCAGTGATAATTCCACTGATAACAGAATGGCATAACCTTTCTTTGAGTGGGGAAACTTATTTGTGTTTCACTAGAAATGTTTAGTTAACAGAAGCACAAGAAACTAAACCACAAGATCTAAAAAGGGAAGTTTAAATGTATTTTTTATAGGAGTGGATCTGTAATAAAAACAATAAAACCCAGTGTTTAAGCTTTATAGAAATAATTTAATGACCAGCTGCAGCAATAAACACCTTTCCGTTTTGATTGGGTCTTAGCTCCTCCATCCAATGATTAATTGCTTCATGAAAGACAAACACATTACATTATACTATAACATCCTGTTTCAAAGATTCCACTAGTGCAGTTTAAATGCCTTTGAACCTGTTCAAACTTGAAAAGGATTTCAAGGATCTTCCATTTATCATTACATCTTGCATACATTCAGGATCTGGGCAATAACTAGCCAACATTTCCTTTCTCATATTCAGCTTTGGCCTTTCTCACATTTATATTTAATTTAGGTAAAGCATAACATAATGTTGTGGTGTCACAAGTTGTTTTTGTTGGAAACACCATGGGAAGCATAGAATGAAGACTGTATTTCATATAAATTGTGGGAAAAATTGCAACTTACTAAAACGTTGCGTAACTGGTTCCTATGCAGGATGGACCATGTGTTGATGTTATTATTAAAGCCATACACATAGCAGGTAACAGAACTGCCATGAAGACAGTGATTTTTAAAATATTTCAGTTATAAACTAGATTTTATCTGATAAATGGAATATTAAAAATCTCCATCTGTTCCTATTTTTACACAATTAAGAATCGTGTAAATATTTTTTCTTATGTGAGCTTCTTGTTGTTATCAAAGATATGTAAACTAACAATTCAGATTTCTTGAGGAAGGCAAAAAAGGAACTGTATATGACACTAGCATCGCTGTGCTAGCACAAAGATACCTGTATCTAAAGAATGAATTACTTTTTTTTGGATTTCATCTAACTTGGAGTTGTTGTAACCTCCGTTTTAAAGTGTCACCCTGTGTTTTGTTACAGAATCACTGAATGACTTGAGGTTGGAGAGGACCTCTGGAGGCTATCTAGTCCAACCCTCCTCAAACAGGGTCACCTAGGGCGTACTGCCCAGAATCATGTTTGGGTTTTTGAATATCTCCATCCAGAGGTGGTACTCCACCACTGCACTGGCCAATCTCCTCCAGTGCTTGGTCACTCTCACAGTAAGAAAAATGCTTTCTGGTGTTCAGAATTAACCTTTTGTATTCTAGTTTGTGCCTGTTGCCTCTTATTTTATTGTTACTGAGCACCACTGGAAAGAGCCTGGCTACATCCTCTTTGAGCCATTCCTTTGGATATTTCAATATATACTGATAAAATTCCACCCTGATAATTCCCTTCTACAGGATGAAGAGTCCCAGTTCTCTCAACCACTCCATATATGCTCCAGTCCTTTAATCATCTCAGTGGTCTGTTACTGGACTTCTTCAAGTATGTCCATTTCAAGCTTGTAGAGGGAAACCCATTAACTATTTGGAATGATTTTATGAAAAATCAACACAATATAGGACTTCTTCCTTTAATGGTTTCTTTGATGTGGGTAGTGTTTAGTTACCATCCAGTCCCAGGAAGCTCCCTAGTCACACTGGGCACTGGGAGAAATAAGTCAGGCTGTGATAAATCTCTCTGCTCATTACACGACCTGAAAAGAAAGACTTTGCATTGCTGTATGATAGCCTGTATATATTTATTTATGCTTTTCTGTTTTCTATAGTGATAAAAACAGTGAAACGAATCTAAAGCTGTATATGTGTAATCTTAATTGATCATGAACTTTATAAAATGAATCTACGTAGTTAGACTTCAACAAGACAAGTTGCACTCCATGTGTTCATTCCTTTACAGATCTTTGTGGAGCTTTTTTTTTTTCCTAGGTGTTAAACAGAGTCCTTGAGCAGATTAGTTACTATCCAGAAAACAATTTACTGAGTTTTGATAAACATCTGTATCACTATTTGCACAGATGATCCTATTGGTTATGTTATCCTCTGTCAAAGAAAGTGTTAAAATCAGTAAACTTCACAGTGTTTAGTTTTGGACGTTAGATCCAAGACCTTTGGGAAAATAATTTGGAGATGTTTTTGGGAAGGTGTTCTTTATTTCAGTCTTTCTGTTTCATATCCCTCCTATTTCAGTGAATTCATATTAGAAAATCTTTCTAATACTTTCAAATTTAGAGAAAATTGATGCTTGTTTTAAAATGTCAATCATATGAAACTTCTAGACTTAAGAAATCTGCATGGGTACACACCTACAGTATCTCAATCCTTGTTATTAGTCTTCTCTTGGGTGTATTCATGTTTTTGAGGCTTCTTGGGTGGAGTATCAAGAATAGCAAACAGTTGATAAATATTTTTTTAAAAAGTTGAAGCATTTCAGTAGTTCTAATTATTATAAACATGTCTGAACCTGCATCCATGAATCCCTTCTGCACAAGGTTGTTGCACTTAATAGTGTGAGACCACAGGAGTACAAAATAATTGTATGTTTTGAACTGATACGGAGAACTGCTTAAAACAAACGCTCATTGCATCAAGAACTCTGCTCAGTAATACATGGAAAAGATGGAAATATAAGTTGACAGCACTCAGTGCAAAGATCTTTCAAAATAACTTCTATTTGTCTATTTTAACATCAGCAGCTACAGTAAGTATAACACAAACATGACAGGTCAGACCAGGAGCAGCCAGATGCTGATGTGAAGGACCGGTCCTGCCTCTGAGGTTTTACCAGCAATTCTCAGAATGCTAGAAGAAAAAACTCTCTTCATCTTCTTGCAGTTCCCAGCTTCCAGTTTGGGGAGGGAAAAAAAACACACCATGTACCTGAAGATTAGTTCTAACTTTGTCCAGGACTGTGAGTGTCCTTTTCCATTCACTATTTATTTACATTCAGTAAAGCTCAGATGTAGCCTCGGATGTGGGCCAGTTACTGCAGTATTGCAGAATACTGTCAGTCCATCTGATGCTTTAGAGGAAGACAACCCCCTCCCTTTCATTCCTTCATAATGCACCTGGCCAGTTGTGCAATGCTAACCAATGAACAGCTGCTAACAATGAGGAAATTGTGCTCATAAGAAGTAGCTCATGATCTGATGGTTATTGTCTTGGGAGAAATCGAAGCTCTAGGGACTTGCTTCTTGCCTGGATGTTTTTTTGTTTTGTTTTGATTTTTTTTCTTCACTTGAAATAGTTGTCTCTGTACTGAATTAAACACTTTTATCTTCACTGTTTATGACTTTGTGGAACTGGTTTCTTTAGAGGGAATCCATTTCCCCATAATTTCCTCTCCACCTCTTCTGTTTCCCACTCAACCCCCACCCTGTTCATCTGGGAGGATTAAGGATTTTACAGCTGAGAAACAGCTAGGTATTGGGATTGCTATTTATAGTATGATTGGTAACCTTTTCTAGCAGTACTATTTGTCTGCATTGATGTGTGTGTGAAGGGTGTATTTTACTAAAAGTGTGTGCAAGTAGTCTAATCACTATATTCTATAAAGGCATTCCCATTTACCGAGTGCCCTTCCAACAAACATCTTGTAGTACTTTGAAAAAAATAAATAAATTAAACCAAACAGGATATGAAAATTCAGTGCCAAAGAGCCAAGTCTTTTTAGGCGTGAGTGAAATTTAGCTAATAACATAAATAGTTTCATCTATGAAGGGAAGTCAGTTCTCTGGACTTGAGAAAATAAGCAGAAACATCTAAACTCTGATGTTGTTTTAATTTCAGAAAGTCTGCCATCCTTCACAGCCTGAGTTAGACATATGCTTCTGGGAGAGCAGTCAAAGGAATCCATATAAATAATGAATGTAGTGAATCATTTTCTTTTAGCTATGAGATTCTTGCATTGACTTGTGTCTTCAATCTGGTAAAATCTAAGCATAAACATTCAATTCAGAATGGCTAGACAGGAGTTAAGAAATAATGAGCAGTACTTCTACCAGTCTAGGTCTATGTAAAAGTTGCTTCCAGTGTTTTTTAATAACTTCAGTTGATTTGGATGCTATCGAGGGGCTATTAATTTATAAGCTGATTATATTGGTACGTATTTTCTCTGTAGGCTTCTCTGTTCCTTCATGAGAAGGATCCAACTGGAATACTCTGTCAGTTTCATTTCTCATATTAAAATATTTTTTACCAGCTCACTGCATTTCTATACTGGCATAAGCTAAAACCGTTTCTGGCTTGAAAGTATGTCCTGTTGTAATACAAACAAATGTGTATGCTGTTCTGTATGGAAATATACAAAAAAGGATGATTTTCAAAAATCTGGCGTAGTTGAAAGAGTTTTCATGAATGGATACAAAACAAGTGATCAGTACCAGACGTTACTCATCACTGTATTTAGCAATGGTCATGATACTTAGTAGAAAATCTATTAGGATTACTTCAATTACAACTCCTTTTCACTGTTGTTCATCTTGAAATAGCCTACAGCCCCTGATGAGCGGTAAGTTTAATAAAATTTAAGAAGTTGACTCTCTTCTTACTTCATTCTGTAATGAGGGAGGAGGGATGTCACTTGAAGTTGTGCTCCAAAGCTTGTCACTGGGATATCAATCATAGAATCATAGTATGGCCTGGGTTGAAAAGGACCACAATGGTCCTCTAATTTCAATCAGTGATAGGTGGAAGTCAACTGAGGGGGCAGTGTTTGCTTGAAGTTCCTGATATTGTGCTTGCATGCTGGGTTTCTGTTAATTTGCTTGTTCCCATGACTTGTGAACCCGTGTGTAGCCAGTCCTGAAACAACTGTGAACACTTTATTCAGAAGCTTGCACTAAATCTGACAAACTCATCCATAATTATGTCCACAGATCACAATATCTGAAAGTGTTCCTTAGAAAAAAAAAAAACAGACTTTCTTGCAACACCTCCAGCTGCCTACAAAATTGGAATTTCTGATCTGATCAGCAGAACCTAAGAATATCTTGCTGTGACCAAGCAAGCAAGAACTAAAACCTAAAAATAAGCATCTTACGCCTATCCCTTTTGACATGATTTGGGCCCTTCTTTGCAGAGAAAGCATTTGAAGCCTTGAAGAAGTTCTGGCCTACCACATAGCTGATGAAAAATAATGAAGACCATCTGGCCTTCATAATAAGTGAAATCATCTATGCCAGCTTCAGAGAAGGCAGTGTTCCATCACTGCTAAGCATGCAGCAGTCTAGCCAACTTTGGAATATGTACATTTCTTGCCAGTGTGCTCATAGTTTATACCCATCCTTCGTCCCATCTCATGTTCAGTCTTTGTTTTAGCAACATTGTAGTGTAGTTGATGGCAACTCATTCTCTGTAGTGCTTCGATCCTCTTTGAACAAATGTACAGTGAGGTGGCAGAAATTAAATTATCTCTAGATTAAATACAAATGTTTGATTTCTTAATGCTAGATTTCTCTTCAGCCTTTGACTGATTTAAATGCATAGCCCACGTAGGGTAGCACAACATAAACGTATTCTTTTGGGAGGTAAAACAGCGTTTCAGTGGCTATGTCCTTTGCCTCACCTGGATATCTTTCTGACATCTTTGTGATCCAGAACTTTCCAGAGCAGCTGAACTCCACGAAATGATGCTGTGCAATTCGAGCCTGCTCTGGGGTTTAGATAGAATGTCTTTCCTTTTAAATATTATTAATGATAATATGTGTGAATTCTAGTGATTTAAATGAATCTTGGTAATTTCATTATGGATTCCTTATAGAGGTTCACATCTAGTCTCATTCTACTTTGATGGGTGGAAATACTTTGGAATTCTTCAGTCAGAATTCACTCTGCGAATACTGCAAGCCAGTGAGGAAAATGAAATTGTTATCTTTGTACTGAGAATGCTAGTGCACTTGGTGACTTTATCTGCTTCCTGTTATATAATTTTTTAACAGAAATTTTGTTTTTCATACTGAAAACTATGAGTTTTCTGTCACAGTAGGGCATAAAACCCCCAACATTTTAATGAAAAATAAAGATGGTCTGAATCACTTCAGTAATAATGAGGTTATATATTTTTTATTTTGGCTTGCTTATTTGTGTTTTTTTTTTCATTTGGAAAACAATTCACTACTAAGTCATTTTTAAGTAGTTTTGGAAGGATGACATGGTCAGGATTCATACTGAAGGATTAAACGCGGGATTATAATTATTTGTTAAATGTATGTTGATTTCCATAGCTTCCTGCATACAGAATGGAAATAACTAAGCCTTACCAAATAGCAACTGACCCCCTGACCCACTTTTCATCTTGACGTGGTCAACACGAGCCACTTTTTTTGTCTTCAGCATTCCTACTTGCAAATTTTTCTTCTTCATGGGTCATTCATATTGTATTCATCTTCCTGATCTTAATTTCCTCAAGAGCTCATATACCAAATCATAGCATATATTTAATATTTTTTTTGACCCTGTAAGACACTTTTACATATTCAAGCTTGCTAATCTTCATTGCACATGCAATTAGACCCACTGAAGTCAAGGAAACTGCTTATGTCAATAGGGGCATGCAAAAACAATCCTTAAACATCCCAAGGTATGAAATTCAATCTTGTTAGCACAGATTTGTTTGGGGATTTTATGTGAGAACCTCTATGCATCTGTCTGATCCCTAAGGCTTTTACATCATTTCTCTGAATTAAGTTAGTATAATCCACACATTTTTTTTCCCTTCTCTCTTTTGTATCATGGGAGAGTGTAGTATTTTACTTAGGATAATTTTAAAGATCAATCTACAGCAAGTCTCCTGAAAGAACTGCACAGTACAGTATACTTACGAGTATTTTGGAAAAAAACCAAACCAAAACAAAAAAAAACCCATGTATTTGGTCATTGTTATTAAAATAAAAGGATCTCCTCAAGAAATTGATGGTGAATTTGAAGATTGACTGGAACCTCCTTTAAATTAAGTGTAACTAAAGGCCCCTCCTCATGGCAGAGGTATTGAAGTGGATGGTCTTGTAACATCCTATTGAATGCAGACAGTTCTATAATTCTTTGTAATCTTGAATTGTTTGCTTGAAGCAGTGTAACTTCAAGGCATAAACATCAGGAACTAGCTTCTAATCCTCTCGATGTGAGAGGTAAAATTTTTATTGACTTTTCACTAAACAGACTTGATTTTTTAGCCACTTGAAGTTACCATGATTTTAAAATACAGTTAAGTAAAGCTGCCTAAGAGATTGCACCACTCCACCACGCAAAATACCTTTCTGTAAAGCTTTGGGAATCTGTTGAGTAATGGTCAACTTGCAGGGATATAACATATACATTTGAAGCAGTTGCAGAAGGTCGAGAGAAACAGTGAGCACTGCTCAGGGAAGACTTTAACAGCTGCCCTACGTTTGTGATTGGAAAGGAAGAAGTGTCAGTTGTTGGTGAAAGGATAGAATTCTTGAGATTTTTTCATAAACCTTATCATCAGGTGATATCATCATACAGTCACAATCTTTGTTTTGTCTCCCCCAGAGGATCAGGATTCATCTTAAAACTTTCTCTTGAGGTCCATTTCAGCCAAGCATTTGCTCTGTTTTAATTCACATACAGGTTAGAGAATGAGCCATCACTGAACAGATTTTGAGATACCGATCTGGCAACAGTTTACCTCATTTCTCATTATTTTCCTGTCATTTTGTTATGATGTGTTTTTAAGAACATCCAGCTTTTTCTTGCAGGAAAACCATTTCCTCATGCAAAATAGAACAAGCAGACCTGATTTATTTCTCATTCCAGCTGCAAGTATGTTGATTTGTATTTAGTAGAGTTAACATCTTTTTTTTTTTTTCCTTCTATCTGTATTATAATATGGTCTGTAAGACCAGACTGGCATTCACAGTAGTACACATGGAAATTAAGGGGAAGGGGGGGCTGTGAGAGAGAATTTTGTTCCATTTTAACACCATCTATAGGATCCATCTGTAAGTTTAGTCTTTGCTGCTCATCCACGCTCCTTCAGAGGAAAGTATTCACCATGCTTGCTTGTTCTCCTCTGTGCAATACCAGTCACTTACTCTTAGTCTACAGTCTCTTTTTTAATCTAATACAAAAGGGATTGCATGCTGTGATTGCTTATCATAGCAGAGAATTAGATTTAATGGTGTAGAAGCCCCTTCCCTCTGTTCCACTAAACGGCCCTTTTTTGTCAGATGTGTTGAGAAGACCATTTTGTCAGATGTGTTGAGAAGACCATTTTGCTTTATGCAATAAATGTCTACTGCAATGTTCGCTGCTTTTGCGTGATGTAGTGACTGCTCTGCTTGTTATATCATCTTCCAGCCTCCTTTGGATGTGCTGGTTTTAAGTTTCTTAGGTCTCATAGTGGGAGAGCAGGTTCCTGAGTGTTGTGGTTTAAGGGACCAAGCACCACACAGTTGCCCACTCCCCGCCTCTTCCAGTGGGATGGGGAAGAGAACAAAAACAAAAAAGCAGAGCTCAAGGTTGAGACAAAACTCACTAAGATAGAGAAAAGGAAAAAAAGAAAATAATTATGACAAATATATATGCTATATAAATGTGTGATAAACAACTGCCCACCACCCGCTGACCAATGCTCAGCTATCCCCCACGCAGCAAAAGAAAGCGATGAACTCTCACCTCCTTCAAAACTCCTTCCTCTTGGTATGGGATGTCCCTTTGGCCAGTTTAAATTAGCTGTCCTAATTCTGTTCCCTCTCAGCAACTTGGGCCCTTCACTCAGAATGGCCTTGGCTCTGTACGATACCACTTAGCAGCAATTATAAACATAGGTGTGCTACCAACATCATTTTTCTCCGAGAACCAAAACGTAGCATCCTGCCAGATACCGTGCAGAAAACAATTTTATTCTAGCTGAAACTGAGGACCTGTAGACTTTTGGCCATAAAATGCTCATGCCTATTGATGACTACTGATATTTTTCTAGGAAATGAAAAAGAGACCATCTCTTAGGCAGTTTCGTGTGTCTGAACACTCGCTGTCTTCAAAATGTGAGGGTTTGCCTTTCAGATTGATGCATCTCCTAGTATTCCCCAAAATACTCAAAAAAGAAACTTTTCTGGATTATTGGTTTTACAGGATGGACCTATATTCCTCTTCTAGCTATTGCTTAGTTCTTTGAGCAGTGTTTGGTTTCCAGCTGTTGGACATGCTTTACTTGCTGTAAAGATAATCTGAGTATCTGTGATCAGTTTCTACAAGTTTTTGAGAAATACCAATACGCAAAAAGGAAGGAGGCAAATTTATTTATGTGGCTAAAGAATTGAGACAAGTGTCTGAATTTTGAAATGATGGGGTTTGTTACAGCTTAGACTATTAATGCTTTCACTCCTTCTGAAATTTCTTTTATTTCCACGTGGAAAATACTTTCCCTGTAAACAGAGATAGACCTGAATCAAAGCGACTGACATCAGTGTTTTCCACCTGTATAGAAATGAAATCTCAAACAGATTTTTCTTCATGTGTATCTGTCACTGAAAGTTGCTCTGTTTGTGCATGGATTTTATTATTTGTCTCCTGTAGCTAGTTAAGTCTAATAATTGTTCTGTTCTTCTTTCCATTATTCTACTTATTATTTCTATATATGGAGGGCAGTGGAATTTTGTCCTAATTGCAGTAAACAAAAGACAAATGCTGAGAGTTGAAATGATGCAGTGAATGACAGAACTGGATCCAAATAAGCCATGATTGTACACTTAGAGGTATGTTGTTTACTTTAAGGCTAAGGAGTTGCATGTTAGCTCTTCAGCTGTGGTTTTTAGGAGAACTTCTGAAATTGGCATTTGCTTTTGCAAAGTAACGTACATTAGGTGAGTTAAAAAATGAGCAATGAATAGATCTGGGACATGCTACCAGGTGTCACACATTTTCAGGGTATTTTTCCAGAACTAAATTGAGAGCAGGTAGGTCAGGAATCTGGTAGGAAAGACCACTCCATTCTTTGTCTTCCTCATTGTTCGATCTTAGATCTAGATTTAAGGATTATCTTTATGCAAAGTGGTTTTTACATTCGGAGCTCCGATGACTTGAAGACTTCTGCCCACGTGTGCTTAGCTGTCAGTGCATGCAATTCCAAGAGGGTGCTCAGCTCCTGGTGTGGGGTGCAGCTGAAACCACCCGTGCGTCTCACACATTGGAGAATGGGACTTAGAAGTGACATTTCTTCTCCTGTCTCTCAGTATGCTCCTTCAAGCACAGGGAATCTTGCCTATCAGCATAAGCTAGGTTTCCTTTTCTTTCTCATCACTAAGTAAAACCACAAGCAGAACTGCTCTATTCAAGGAATGCTATTGACACCTTTCTTTCAAGCAGGAGTACAGGAAAAGTAAAGCATTAAGCACATCATTCAGCGTTGTGAATTTGTAAGAAAATTTGGAAAAAGCCATCTTACTTCTCACAGGCTTCCTGTTTTGCAGTTTTTTATGGGGTTCAATGTTATGATATTTCAAAGACATTTTAATGTACAGGCAGTCACTTGTACTGGCATGAGAATACGATACATATGATCATATATTGGCAAATAGGTGCAAGTTAGATTATGCAGAAGGAAGAATTTGATGTTAAAAGGCATTCTGGGTTTTAAATATTAATGTTTACCAGTAGGCATTATATTCTGCAGGATTCAATTTGCACCAATGTCTCTCTTTGCACTGTAACACCAGCCTGAGTTGAAAATTATCCGGATATTCAGAAATTATTTTTGGTCTACTTCAGCCTCCTAAGTATCAACAGACTTGTAATTACATACTCTTTTTTTTATGTGTGGTGACCCCTAAGCTATTTTTGCAGAATAATTTTGAAACTGTGTGCTATCCTTTTAGGCTTTGGATGTGTTTGATGTGCTGACAGATGTGCTGTGATATTGGAGGTGGCAGGAGCTGTAAGCTTGTAGACCTCAGCTTGGCCCTTTGTATGGTCTGTATAACACGCCAAACACTGAAAACATGTTGTCATGTGGGTATGTGAGTATAAAAACATTGAACGTTCATTTCCTTGTTGATTCTGAAAGGGCCAAGTATTTACATGATAGTTCTTTTTCTTGGGGTCAGTTACTGGACAAAGTCTTCAGTGTCTCTGAGAGATGGCTGAGATTTTTCAAGACAGGCTTTAAATATTGCTACTCACTGCTGTGAAAGACTTACTAATACACTCATCGCTACATTAGTCCTCTGGGAACTATTCATAGGGGGTTACTTGAGCAGTTTCAAACTTTCATGAATAGTACATGTATTCATTTTGAATGGAAGGTGCTCTCTGGCATGCTCCCAAAGCACGAAACATGTCAAAACTATATCTTCATTTATTTGCAGAATCAACCATTTAAAAGCATGGGTTCCTTACTGTCCCGTACGTTGTATGCTCTCGCAGTTCTTGACTTGGTGAAAACATCAGTGAAGTAAGCAAGTTGTACAAACTTCAGGATATCATCAAAGCATGGAGAGGACCAAATGAGCGTTCAAACAAGAAGAGTTGTACTCCAGGCCAAATTCAAATACTTCATCAGCTGAATTCCTCTGGAGGCCAATAAACGTCATTTAAAAATGAACTTGTATTTGACACTTTAGGGAGTTGTCCTCTCTCTGAGTATATTCCAGTGCAGTGTGACCATTTAGGGCTGTTCCCATGTATGAATATGTTTGGCATTTGAGAAATAGCTTTTATATTTGTCTGGATATTTATTAGCAGTTCTTTTTCGCATTATTTTGAGATTCATATCTGATATTAAGTTTGGACAAGCTGTCTTGGATGATTTTTGTTAAGCTAAGTTGCAAAACGGCTGCAAATGCTGCTTTTTCACATTCTTACCAGATCGCAGATTATTCCTGTCACCATATCTTTTGACAGAAAAGCAACAGTAAGTCAGCCACTTATTTCTGTTGGGAGAAAAGAACGTTTGCAGCATTTCCCTCATTGCTGAAATAAATAATTCCTCCCTTGTTTCATGAAATCTTACTGCTTTTGCAACTTTCAGATTTACAAAATAAAACGCCTCTGGAGTTTTTCTCAGCAAAAGACTTTGATGGGATTTTGAAAGGATGCAGTAATTTGTTCAACTTTCACAAGAAAAAGTCCACGTGCACTTATCCTTTAAGTCAGAGCAACTTTCCAAAGATTGGTGTCATTTTGCCAGCTGGTCTTCATTGACCGATACTGCTAGAAAACAACACCTGGGAGTGAGGCTCATCTCATTTTTGCATTTGTTTCAGAAAGGCCTTTTCTTTTTAATTATCTTTCCTTGTTCCATTCTTGCAGATCTTTTTTCAAACAGAACTGCTTGCTTGTGGTTTCTCTGAGTTTGCTTTCCATTTGATTTCAAGCTCGCCCTGTAACTGATGATCCATGATGATTCACATCTATAGTGTCACGTATCATCCAATGTCCCGGCTTTTCTTAAAAGAGGGAGAGAAAGTAATTTGTGTCTGCCATCACAAACTATTTCATTTTCTGTTTTCCTAAAGCACTCGGTAAAAAATACAACTGATCAGTGCAGTAGGTGGCTGTTGAAAAGTTGGAGGGAGAATGACGCACCAATCAGTGCCACCTCATTCCTACTCTGTTCCTGTGCATCAGTTTCTGTGCCACTGCTGGCCAATCTTTCTTACAAGCAGGCCTTTCTCTCAAGGTCCTATTCCTTTCCCAGTTTTCTGTAATTTGTCTGCACAGTCATTGCTTTTCTCATATACACCAACAGTATAGCAACTACGGGCCTTGTCTTGTTTAAAGTGTTGTGGCTATTCTTGCTCTGAGATGTCATCTCAGCACTCTCAATGTCTCTTATTTTCAATCTGCTTGAAGTGCTTTTTGTGCCTCGCGTTAAGCCAAAAACAATTCTTTTGATACTCGACTCCATAGATTACTGACAGCCCAGTTCTGCTTTACTTTCTGATGTTATGTAACACTATACCACTCAGAAATTCGATTTCAAACGTGACTGCCAAGCATGGATCCTGCAGCCCATAGCCACGTGAAGCAGAGTTCTGTTTCACAAGTGGTCCCTTTGAAGTCAGTTGAGTTACACATGCTTACATCATGTCTGAACTTGGCCCACTGTGTTTACAACATGCATATTTGATATTGCACAGTGGGTGTACATAGCTTTCAAAATAATAAAATCTTTATTACTTTGAGGAGCGTGCACATTAAAGAACAGATTTTCATTTACACGAAGGCTCCATGTACTCTGCTGGCTATGCAAATAGCCTTAAAGCCAGCATAAATTCAACTAAACGCCCACAGAAAATCCGTTTTCACAACCAAAGTTGTGTAAAATAGTGTTGCATGTAAACTGAAATACAGCTTTTCCCAAAAGAGTTATTTTAATTTTGAGGCAATATTTTCACATTTCTTTTTTCTTTTTGTTTTCCAGAGGTGGTGGTGTTGTTGTTGTTGTTGTTCCCCTCCCACTCCCCCCGCCTCCCCCTTCAAGTGGAAATAACCATGAACTTTTTCTTATTTTTAATGTATATTACACCATCTTACGGTAAATCTTTTATGATGAGCAGCTGACCTGTTTTATCCCCAAGTGTTTCAAATCAAATGTTAGCTCTTTTTCTAGTTACCTGTTTTTCTAGCTCTAGACAGTAAGAAGTCTGCTCATTCCTTGGGTCGCTCTGAAGAAGTAAAAGCAAGATGTACTAAGCCAAATACATGATGTCAATTGGAATACGTTTGGTTTGGTCTCATGGTTTGTAACATGCATACAAACATACTTTGAATGTGAAAAAGGTAGAGGTGGACTGTGTCTAAAGCTTCTCCAATCTGTTTGTTGTTTTTTTTTCCTTTGCTTTCAAGCTCCAGCTGCACAAATTAGCCTATAGAAACAATCTCCTGAAGCTTAAGCTTTCTGCATATAAAATAATGAAGAGCTAGAAGCAGCATAAAGGTATTAGCTGCTACCTTGCAAAAAGGTGTTACTGTACGTAGATCACTTTGTATTTAAAACACAGGACAGGAGTTTAGGGATTCCTTGCCTGGCTCTTGAGAATCTGCGTATGGTCTGTCAGTCCGTCTGTGTAGTTATCAGTCTGTGTTGCAAAAGTGTTGTGAGAGTAGCACCACTTACACTTCCAATACAAAGATCTGCCTAATGGTTGTAAGAAACTTCTAGGATGGGAAAAAAAGTATTTTCTGCTATTATTACAAAAGTCCCAGATTTTTTATGTTATTCACCCGCAAGAGAAAATGGCTGTTGGAAATCTCAGGGGAGAATACATTTATGTGAAATCTAGCTATATCTGTACAGTTGTGTTCAAAGACAATTAAGCAAGTAGATTTCCTGTTTTGGCATAGGGTATTTTGTTTCTTTTGAACAGAATAGTATAATACTTATGCAGTGGATCCACACAGAGCTAATTTACAACTTTCCAGTATGATTCCTGAGTGCATCCTTCTCCTCTTCTTCCTTTTTTTCTTTTTAACTGGGAAAATAAGCAGTGTATTGGAAATTTTTCTTTATGTCCTGTAGGCTACACTTAACCACTGATGTTTTGGTAATTTGTGTTTTTAATGGATAGAGGGTTTTCCTTCTGGGTCATTTTCACAGAACAACTTCGGTTGTCCAAACATATTCTGAAATACATCAGAGATTATGATTTCAAAACATGCGTGCCTACGGCCAAAGTATGAGTAACACATGAAATTTTGTTCCATTCCATGAACAAACCACTGTTTTGTGGTGTAATACAAAACATATCTAAGCAGTTTAGATCACTATCAGGCATTACAACGTTAGGTTTTCTATTTATGTGACTACCCAAAGCTCATTAGAAGCTCATTTTGTAGCTCTAGGGAAGTAAGAATAAAAAGCAGTGAAAAACAGTACATTGTATTCTGTTCTAATTATACTCTATTTACTATACTTACTAATATATATCAAGTGTATAATTTGATACACTTGCAGTGCCCGACTTCCCAAACTTGTGAAGTCCAGAATTGTTCATAAAATGGTTGCGAATGCAACTTAGCTGTGTAACTTTGGTTGCATAGACAAACTGGCAATTTATGCATGCATGCTGGTTGCTGGTCCCTTCGTGCCACTGAGCACCCTTACAGCAAATTCAGGTTCCTATTCTCCACCTGCTTTCAGGCCTGCAAGGAAGCCTGCAGTTACCAGGCTGAGAAGGATCATCAGGAGGGAACTGATGGTTCTGAGATCTCAGAAATGATTTGAAAATGAATAAACTGTCAGATTCTGGATGGTGGATATTGACTTCTCAAAGCTACATTCTGTCTGGGTGAGTCTTCTTAGAAAAAATTGTCATGCATGTGGTGGTTTCATGTCTCAGACCAAATCCGTGCCTGGTGGGCTGGTAAAAACATTAATGTATGAGAGTGGGGTAGGTATAGAGCAAGGAGCGGGAGGTTTCCTTTGTAAAGGATGATATTCTCAATTGCTGTTTTTTGTCAAGTTTGTGGCTCTTTTGAAATGTTGGTCTCAGCTTTTAGTGCAAGGATGAATGCAGAACAAGCCACAGGCAAGTAGTAAAGCTTCTGCAGCTGAGGACAGAGAGAAAATAAGTCCAGTAGGTAACAGAAAAAGCAAGTTTTGGGCAACCTAGGTAAAACCAGATGATAACATTCACCTTTCTGTGCTCTCACCTCTCGCTGGAAATGATTTTCAATAATAAAAGGGTACGTTGCATAAACCCAACCAAAACCGAGTGTTTACAATTTTTTTCATAACGTAAAATTAATGAGCCATTCTCCCATTGGAAAAAAAAAAAAAAAAAAAAAAGCTTATCCCGGGTGTGCATTAGTGGGTTATAAGCTCACTTCACAGATGGTTGAATACACAAGACTGAAACACACCCAAGCCATGCACTGCATCGTGGTGAGGCACACTCAGTCATGGCTTACACAATAAGCAAGTATTTACCAACGTTCCTCTTTGTACAGTAAGGGAATATTTAACAGCATTCCTGTTTATGCAGCACTTTAAAATAAGGTATGTATGTATGCTTGTTCTTCTAACAGAAGGTGTGCTTTAAAATAAAAGCTGTGCATGAGAAAATTCCCTAAGATCCAGGAAGCAGGAATCTCTTATTCGTGCTCTTTGCGTAACGTGGGACAGCAATGAAATGAGAGTACCATGTAGTAGGCTGAAAACAATATGCCTGCTCCACAAAATAAATGTCTGTTAGTTTATTATACAACCACAGATAGCAGGAAGGCAGCAGTAAATGAAACCACAGATACTTGTCTCCAAAATAAGGGTGCTTTCACTTCTATGATCTTCTCTTATTTATTGTAATTAGTGAGAAGCTCTGTTTTTCTTCATCTTTAGCCCTTTTTCAGGTTTGCTATTATGCACCTTGTTATAAATTCCTTGGCTTCCAAGCAAAGTTTTATGGGCATTGAGTATTGTGCTTAAAAATAAAAATTCTGAAGACCCATATGTTTTGAGGTACAATTCCTTTCCTCAGAGGGTATATAACACATAAAACAAAAAAGCCTATTTTATAATGGAAATCTGAAAACAATCAGCGAGTCTCTTGTTCAAAGTAACACCGGGTTTGCTTTAATTTTCAACAAATTCAATTTTCTTTAAAGTGCCGTTTATATGCCCATGTTGAATTGTAATAGTTAGCGGTAATTTATTGGGGTTATTATTCCAGGATTTTTTTTTATTATTATTTTTTTTTTTTTGTCTTCTACGTTTGACCCTAGAGATATGGGAAAGGGGAAAAGGAACGCATGGTGCAGTGTGACACAGTGTACAGTGCAAGAAAAGGAGTGTTGCAGCAGGAAGGTTTTGTGGCAGATTGATTGCATTAATTCCCCCTTTTAAAAAAAAAAACAAAAAACATTAGAAGTGATTTCTTTTTTAATGCATGATGAAATTACCGTCTGTTAGTGATTGCTTCTTCTGTTAAGCTATCCTCAAAGCCACTGATTTTTATGTGATTCCAGGAGAGGGTCGCTGTAGCCCAAAAAATTGAGCAATTTCATCCCAATTCAATGCTAGTAGTAACAAATGGGAAGACTCCACTGTGAGCTTTGGATGACAGCAGTAATAATGTTCTTTTTCTGCTTGTTCCTCTGTATAAGCTAAGACCTCTTTGATAGATCTTGGGAATTGCTTATTGCTTTTTGAATCTGGAGGTACCTCTTTTCAGGCAGAGCCTTGCCATTATTTTCTTGTAGGATTAAGTTTTTAAGACCGTCCCATGTTTTCACAAAGACTAATTCAGTAACAACAAAAAGCTTCTAAGCCTTTCAAAAGGTTGTATTGGGCTATATCTTTATTTATTTATTTGCCTCCTGTAGTATGAGCTCTGATGTAAAACTGGAGGGGAAACTGGTATTTACAAATTGACCTGCATCAGGACTGATTCCCATGTTTTCATAGCTAACTCTCAAGAGGTGTTGATTTAAATGATGAAGTTATGCATCTTCCACCCCTAGCCTTCATTGTGTGAATGGTAGTGAAGCCATTCAGTGCCTCACTGAAGTTGAAATCTCATCTCTGAAGTCAGCCTTAGCCCTTTTGTAAGTGAGACTGACCAGACGCAGCTTTTTTTTTTCTTTGAGATTTCTTTGCTCCGGAAGATGTTGATATTTTGTTAACATGTTATCAGATGCAAAGAGGGTTATTGGAAATCTGAGGAATACTTTAAACATGCTGAAAATTATAAATTAAAGAGTTTATTTTGAAACCCCTTGTACGGTGATTAAAGGGAAAATATATTGCACTGCTGGCTGTCAGCCCTTTACAGAACACTGCAGGAAAGGCTGCAAGCCGCAGGAGGGAAGATTCTGTTGTGTGTGCCCTGGCAAAAATTTGTTAATTCAGTTTCTCTTCCTTCTCAACCATTTTGCCTAACTTATGTCGTTGCCTATGTAAGGCTTGCCAGGAACAGTAGTGCCAGTGCAGCTGACTGAGCAGTTGGATTCCCTCAGGGCCACTCAGAAGAGCAGTTCCTATTATCCCGCGCTGTGTGAGCTGCCTGTCTGCCTACAGTCAGGTGAACGCTATTTCTTGAAGTGAAGTTTCTCCTCCTGCACTGCTGCCACCTTTCCATCATCGTTCCTGCAGCCGTTCAGTGATGCAGGATGCTTACAGCATGCCGGAGCAGCGACCTTTGACTGTGTGTTCTTGTAATGCATCACCAGAGACAGCTACACCACGGGTGCTTTCATCTTCAGCAGCACAGCTGATCCAAGAGCGCCTTAGTGAAATGTTGAGGCAGAAAAAAATTCTCTCATCAGAGTAAGCGATAAGAACATGTGGGTGCAGTGTCAGAGGACCACGCAGAGGACCGTGCAGCAAACCTTGTCTTTTGGGGGATCTTTTCTCAGAACTCTCGTATTCCTATCCCTAAGCTATTTTGTGCTCTTTCTCATCTTGCAATGGAACTGCAAAATCACTGTTTGAGAAGTATTCTTGTTTTGCTTTAATCATTAGGTGGCTTTTAAGATGTGGGCAGAATCGGGCACGGAAACAAAGGCGGAGATGGTGGTGAAGAGCAGTGCTTTGGCAGCGGGCGAAGCAGTACGGGGCAGTGCTTTATGTAATGGGATACAAACGGAACGGCAGGCAATTGGCACCACAGGAGAGCTTTATGTAACGGCAGAGATAATCAGCATGTGGCTGGCATCAGGGTTTAGTCACAAATACAATGAGATGCGAAACAATTGCCTTGCCTTCTCTGCTTCTCTTGATGAGGTTACTGAGGGGAAATCCCGTTGTCCTGCTTTGAATAGGCATGTGATACTAGATGTATTTACTGGAGGAAAACAAGGATCCAGTTCCATTGTGCTGAGCCTTCTGTTTGTCTTAATTTATTTTTTAAAAACATGCCCTTTGCCCACTTGCTACTGCTGGGGGGACAGGCTACATAATTCAAAGCTTTCCTGAGGAAAAAGCGTAACTTGTTAAGCACTGCAGCATGCTTTTTGGCAACACTATAATGCTACCGAGCGGCAATGTAGTAAACAGTACAGTGCTTCAGAAGCCTGTGAAATACCAGCAATTTTAAGAAAAATAAGGGGATATATTTTCTCCTCTTCTTCTCTTTTTTAATCTTTAAACAAATCCCCCCAGTGCCCCTTGTATACTTCTGAAGTGGGCTCAGCTGTTGATTTAAAAGGAGGAGGAGATGGGCTTTATGGTTGGGCATTTCAGTTTAACACCCTCTTTCAAAGCAAGGCACTGGAAGGTTTTAAGGTTGCTCTTTCAGATCCAGAGGCTTTGGAAAAGGTTGGCTGTTGGAGGCTGATTCCCCCCTCACCAAAGTTTCCTTTGGTATGGCTCCAGGAAGGCTTTAGGGCATCCCGATTTCTGTCCACTCCTTGGCTTATGTTATTTCCTCTTTCAGTGAACGGATGAACTATTTTCACTTGCTTACGAACATGTTTTACAGTATTTTTATGCTGCTCTGAGTTTGTATGTGTCATGTGGATGAAAGCAGAATGGGTTACACTGCACCAATATCTGCTGTTTCTTCCTGCATCGATACATCCTATTGACCACTGCGTCCTGATAAAGTCTTGCAGTGCCAGAACCTGTCAGGCTGCCCAGAGAGGTTGTGGATGCCCCGTCCCTGGAGGTGTTCAAGGCCAGATTGGATGGGGCCCTGGGCAGCCTGGTCTAGCATTAGGTGGAATGATTGGTGGCCCTGCGTGTGGCAGGGGGGTTGGAGATTCATGATCCTTGAGGTCCCTTCCAACCCTGGCAATTCTGTGATTCTGTCAGAGTTGTATGTGCTGTGTGTACTATTGTAGATTGCAGAAAGAGGGAACGACCTGTAAATATTTCTGATCATCTGACGGTGTCACTGGATTACCATCTGGAACATAATGGCTTATAGGTCTGATTTTCAAAATATGGAACTCAAGCAAATGTGGTTGTACAACAACGCACACCCAAACGTGTGCATTTCTGAATTCACTAGATCATTATACCGATGATAGGTTCCCACAATTACAGTATTAATAATCATGCTTAAAACAGGCAGGTATATAATGCAGTACTCCAGTAAATGAATGTATATAACGCTCATCTGAGTGAAAGAAATGCATGAATGCATGCAGTAGTGCAGTAAAAATTTGAATAAAAATTACTTGTGTAGTGCACATGTGCAACAGAAACAATTTTTGGCGTGTAAGATGGACTCAAAAGTGGCCAACTAACTTGCACAGTAGACTTTCCTGTAAAGTTTTCTAAGTGTTTTGCTTAAGAATTCTATAGTTCATTCTGAGTAGAATGCAGTTCTCTTCAAATGAATGTGAAGATTTCCATTCACTTAAAAGAAATGTGCATTCCGCTCTAGCACTCAAACTCTTTTTTCCTCCCTTCAATTCTATTTTGGGCTTCTATATTATGGAATGTCCTCCGAACAGAGTATCTAAACGTGCACATAATTTTTCACTCCTGATAGATGCGTTTATTTCAAAATTCTTGATCTTAAGGATGCCTACATGTGACTTGCTTTATTACTTTTTGAAGGCTGTAATAATGAAAAAAGGATTTATTCATAATGGCGTATACAGAGATGACAGTTCAAAAAATGAACAGTATTTTTTTCCCCCATACTTATAATGAGGTCTAGTTCAGTTCTGATAAATTGGTGTACAGATGTTATAATTGCTTTGTGGATGAACTGTGCTGGTTTTAAATCCAGCTATGATTCATGAATCATAGATTGTTATCACAGCAATTACATCTCTGTTACTTATGACATTAGCCTGTCTGTCCCTCTGCTGAGAAGTGAAATTCCAATTCACTCATTAAGCTGGTAAGGAGGAGGTGAGATGTATTGCCTCTTCTGGGTGAGTTAAGGAGTATAGGACAATCAGAGTAACATGATGAAGGTGTTTGGGCTCAGAATTTGTTCTGGATTTCTTCAGGATACACTTTGTTCCACTTTTAATCTGGAACCTTTCAAATCAATATATTTCCAGTACAGAAAATCAGTAGAAAGGAATGAATATGCAGTTCATTCCCAGTTTTGGTTAAGATAGCTGTGCCATCAAGTAGAATACTTCACTTGCATCTTGTTCTTCCTCTCTATATTTATTTTTCTCTTTATATATATATATATATATATATAGAACATGTTTTCTTGGCTGCATAGGGACCTTGGTGGGAGTCAGCACATACTGGAAGAGTTACTGTATTTCATTTTCAACCTTTGTTCTGGCTTAAATAAGCTTTCTTTTTCTAACCTTATTTTGAGATTTTAAAATTTCTCTCAATGTTTCAATGTCTGCAGACTGAAAACACAGTGAAAGCAGGAGAAAAGCACCATATAGAAAAAATTTAGCAGTTTCTTCAAGAAGTGCATTGGTGCACATTTTGCTTGGAGTGAAGTGTGAGATTTCTTTTACTTCCACTAGTTAAAACAAACTAAATTGCTTTGCAAATGTAGAAGAGATAGCAGTTGGCAGACCTTGGGTTATTCAAGGCAACTATCCAGGGTTATTTCTGACTAAAACATGATAGTTTTCCACCTAGAGCTAAAATATCAGCTAATCTATGAGCTGTAATTGCTCTTGAAGTGTAGAATAAGAGCAACCCTTTACATCTCTATTTTAAATAAACCTTGAGGTTTTAGGCAAAGATTTGGGCATTTTTTCATCAGGTAAAAAGGAGCCCACTAGATGTACAGTTCCAAGGACCCCAGTGATGACTCAGAAATGAAAATATTCCGTTTGAAGGAGATGTAACATGCGAGCTTTAAAGAACTGTGATCATGGCAGATTTTTTCTGAATGTTGTCTCCAAATTTGGATGTGGTGTCAAGGTGTGCTTGAAAATTTTCCCTTGTTCCAAAGGGTTTTTAGTTCCATGTGGAACTGTTACTTAGACACCATCAGCAAAACGTTTTTACACGGGAAGGTATTTATTCATTTCCCTAGTTGCTAGCTGGTCCTCGGCTTTGCTTTAAACAGTTATCAGTAGTGTGGACCTTGAAAATTTAAAAAAAGAAAAAGAAAAAAGTAATTTTATTAAATTCCATTACATTTCTTTTTATTAAAACATATATATTTATGAGTAAACAAAGTATATTTTTATTTCCTTGTCAGTAGGAAACAGAATTTAATGGCAAGCAATGTTTTTTTCTACTGCTTTTGAACCACAGAGAATTTTACTCAACTCTTGTATCTTCTGTCCTCGGAAACCTTTTTGAGTCCCTTAGCATTGCATAGTGTTTGAATGTTTCTAAGAGGCTTTCTGTTTTTAATCACGTGGTATTTTTTATTTCTTTTTTTGTCTCTTTGATCTTTGTGTTATTCTGTATGAATCAATTCAAACGGTATTGTCAGATAAACATTATTTAATGTAACTATTATTTGTTTCTTTTTTCCTTCTAATTTATGATAATGATTAAGGTTTTAAGTTTCTAGTATTTTGTTCACCCAATAGCTCTGCACAGGAAGAACAGAATACATTTTACCTGCTGAGTCTCTTTGGTATATGCCTCTTTTGGTTGTGAATCCAGCAGCTGACCAAGAGTCTGTTAAAGCACTTGTAATTTCAGTCTGAGTTAGTCATTTATGCAAACACGTGATCAATCTTAGGAGTATTTACAGTCAGCACTTCAAAACTTGAAGTATGTTTTTTAATTCTTTTTACTTTTCTGTCCCTTATACTTACCTATTAGTCAGAGTGAGTAACTCCAGAGATGTATTTGTAGTATAAAAGACACCCTCACAGCTACGAACACCGAGACACAGTGCAAATCGTTATGCTGTCCATGCACACATGACACTTGCTGGTTTTTAACCTCTTTTATGACTGTAACCACAGCACTGTAAAAATTACTGATAGAATTAACTGTTAGTTCAGCATCATCGGAATACTTACGTTCACAGTAATTGCAGGAAATACTAAAAAGAACCCAAACTGGGGAGATCTTATGACTGCATGGCAACATCTCTGAAATGTGATGTGAAATACACTACTTTCTACATTACTGATAGTTATACTGCTATACTAATATATATATTTTTTTAATGATGATTGCCCCTCTCACCCTTCCACATTCAAAATGCAAGGTGGGAGACCAGGTTAGAAGTCACTTTTCCCATTCTTACTGTTATTTTTTAAAGTTTGATGGCAGTGTTATCAGCTTTTTGAAGTATGGATTCTTGTCGGGTGGAAGTGTGCGTATATGAAAACTCTTCAAGTAATTGCAGAGATTTGTGCTGCAGGGGTAACTGTCTGGGATCTGGAGTCCCACACCTGTAGAATTCCACGAGCCCTAGCTATTTATTGCCCTACGAACCTTTGCTTTTGCTTTTTCCTTTAACTGTTTTAGGTCAATTGAATGTACAGCCACAGCCTGTGGAAATGGACAGATGCTGCATATGTGACAGTATGCTGCCAGAAATGGAAAAAACACAAGAAAGGGCAGCCTTGGATGTTGTATCCAGCTGCCTGCTGTGAGTTTTCCACTGAAGCACTAGAGGGATTAACAAAATGCACTGCCAGCTTTACATGAGCTGGAACAGGCTTTAAAATGGAGATTCTTACATTCTTCTGTCTACTCTCCTTTCCCAACCCTCTGCCGTTCTCTTTTTTTGGCCCCCCTTCTGCCACCGCCAGTGAAGTTACTCAGATATTTCAGGTTTGTTGTTCCCTTCTTTCAGGTGAATTGAAAGAGAGGAGAGGAGGGAATCTCCCAAATGAAAAACACCAATTTCGCTTGGCCATATAAAGCTAATGTTCATGGGAGATTCAACAAAATGACTTGGCTGACAGAAATGTTTATTCTGAGAGTGAACATCATGAGAATAAACTGGCAAAAACAGAGGGAACATGCCTCTTGGTGCTGCTGTGGGTTAAGTCTCAGCTTACAAATGTAGCTGCAAGACAGGTTCTCTAGGTAGCGAGGCCTGAAGAAGCATCTTTGTGCATGAGAGCACAATTGTGCTCTGTGGATTGGAGAACTGACTTAAAATACCACAGTACATCTGTCTGTATGCAGTCTCGTGCACATCTCACATGCCAATATTAAATTTGCTACTTGTCTTTAAAGACAGTGTCTTATAATTCTCAGAGTGCCTTCAGAAATCATTCAGTGAGTGATGAAGAACTGTAAGCAACTAGGCATTTCTGGAACAGAAAAGGAGGCTGTTCTTAAGTTGGCGCTCAGTTCTTTTGACTTATGTAACATCTTCTGGGAGAAGTGGTGATAGTGAAGAGGAATAGATAATGGAATCTGAAATTAAAAGTCTGGGAAGCTGAAAGTAGTCTGAGATTCAGATACAAGCTTAGTAGGCACTGCACAGTTGTACCTTTCTCCATGCAGAAGCCTGCCTCGTGAGGTTGCTCTTTCAAGGCCTCCCTGGGACTAATGTGATGATAAAGGATTAATACAAGGGAGCAAGCATCAGCTGTGTACTCATGTGGATAGCTCACAATTAGGCTCCATACTAATGGAGCTACTCACTTCCATCACTGGTTGCAGGATGAAATCCTGTGTGTGTTCTGCCTAATATGAATTGCTCAGCTGAAAAAAATGTGATGTCAGAAGCATGTAAGTAGCAGTAAGTGAAAACTGTCTAGCTGAAGGTTACATCTTTGCACTCGATGTATAATTTTCACTGGGATAATCCAGGATTTGCTCTATCAGTATCCTTCAGAGAACAGAGAGAGAAGACTTCATTTTGAAAATCTTCCAAAGCTTTTACTCGAAGGCAACAATTTAACCAAATCTAAATGAATTACAATGCTTTGCTCTAGGTATTGAGGCCTTTTCATAAGCCTCTTTTATGTGTTGTCATGCAATTACTTTACTTATTATATGTTATTTTTTTTTAAGTTATATAGATAGCATATAGTGCGTGCTGAGTCATTTTGCTTTTTTTTTTTTTTTAAAATAAAGACTTATCTAAGTTAGCATTCTGTTTTTTATGAGTGATCAGTGGGAGATCATTAGGACAGGAAGTAAAAGTGTCAGGTATATAGAGAGTGATCTGAACCCTGTTACTTCATAGCGTCTCCTGCAATAAAATAGTAATAAAATCTCCTTGAGGCATGGCTGTGCTTCAGCACTTTTATGTGGTAGGCTGGGAGGGCAGCAGGACAAACTACAAAATGTTCCTTGTAGGTCTACAATAAAATCTATTACTGGCAATCATCACTCTGGAAGTAGCAGCAGTCTTGGAACTCTGATGAAGACATGCTTGGTTCCAGCTTCTGAAAATCAGGCCATTTTATGAAAGCTACATAAATTTGGACCTAGTAACCATTGCTGGTAATCTCTTTTTAGCCATCTAGCTGACAGGCGTACTTGTTTCACAGTTCAAAGGATGAAAGCAGATATCTGGACAGTTTTGAAGCCTGCATATTCTTTTTGTGACTGGCAGTGAATCCTCCAGATTATATTTGAAGGTTATAGGCAAGGCAGAGTAGTAAGTTAAACTCATTACTTATATTCTGGGATGAATACAGGATTTCAGAATTTAGGGATTTCGGGCTTAGTATTGAAATGAGAACCACCTTGAAGCAAAGGAAATGGAGAATAAAATCATTCTCAGTCATACGCTTCATTTTGCCAACCTAGTAGTATTTGTTTTTTTGTATTTTTATTTTTGAGCAACTTAATTCCTGTGGACATATGAGGCAAGGACAGATTGTTACAGCTGTGGAATGTCTGGAAAACAGCTCACTTGAAATCAGGGCAGTTTTGCAATTCTGTCAATTGGAAATATTACCATTGAGTTAAAAATAAAGAATGTCTGGGGGGCCGTGAACTGAGACTGAGAAACATGTCGCTGTCCTGAAAAGAAGTGTACATGCATACTCTTAGGAATCAAGAACTGTTTGGCTCAGGCTTTTCTGGACGCTAGTAGGAGGCTAGCTGGAAATGGATGTGGAGAAAATGAAATTTGAGAAAGGCACAAGACAGATAAGAAAGGAATCCTTAGTTGCAGGCAAGATTTTGTCAGACTGAGAAGAGCCTGAGAATAGGAAATGGCCTTCCGTCAGACAAAGAATTTCTTGCTCTGTTAGTACACAAAGGATGACTTATCTGGTCTATCTGGTGTTCAGGGAAATAGAACAATAAACTGTGTGATATAACAAAAAATTACCTGTATGTTACCATTTCCCTCCTTATCTAAAGCAAAATTCTGAATTGGGATTAGCCTCTTGGGTCCATAATTACATGTAAAAAAAAAAAAAAGCAAATTAATTTCTAGTAGTAAAAAATCTATTAGCAACAAAAAAGATGTCGATCACTTTTTGTGCTTAGTCTTTTATTCTCCTTTAGCATGTTTCCAACATACCAAGAAGGAAATTTGTTTTGTGTACAGACAGTAGATGATTCAAAAGTCAGGGTGGGTCATAAAGTAGGGCAGCCTTTGCCTTTCACCATCTTCTGAACTTCAACCCGTCAACCACTGCTACAGCATAACAGAGTAAGAAGTCTAATGTGTTGCAGTAAAGCCTGTAGCACATACTGTGGAAGTGGAAGAGGTGGAAGTGTTGCTCTTCTGTCTGGACAATTAGAGCAAAAAAGCACTTTCTTTGCTTATAGTTGCAAAATACTTTAAAGACACGGAGAATCCTACAGGCGTATATCAGGGCTGTTGTTAGAGTGCAAGAAGTACTACTGATCCTTAGCATCCTCAGCAAAATTGTGAATTCTGTGCAGTTATTTCGGAAGAATGGAGCAAAGGAGTAAAATGCAGGAAGTACACATGTCCTTTTAAGTAAACAAAACAAAAACAGCTACTATTTAGAGTAACTACGTCATAGTATTTTCAACAGCTTTTATCATAGAAATAATAAAAGCTGCTGATCATGACTGTGAGATAGACATTGACTTTTTCTGGTTAAGCTACCAACTTTTGACTTCTTTCTCTTTTCCCAATATTCTATATGTTCTATCCTATTAAAAATTACAGACAAAACAAAAAAGTCTGGTAGACTGTGTCTGTGCTGTTCTGTCATGTTAATGAGGATAGATTATCAATACTGAAATGTATATGCCCAAGTTGATTGAGTGTTTCTTTAAGCCAAATGAGAGGGAACTGTTGCTTTAGGATCTATGTTGAGTTCTGTTCTTAGTGATATATACATTGCTCTGAAAGTAATGCCTCCTGTTTATTTCCATGGAAACCAGAAGAGACAGAGTTACAAATAGCACTATTTGATAGAACTCAGCTTCAAAACAGCTGAAGTTTGAGCCTTCTGCTTAGCCAGTGCTGTGATGCAGCGGCTAAGAGTTGATGTGTTGTCTGGGCTCCAGGAAACCTGGAAGAATCACCCCTTTTCTATGCCAAAAGGCAGTGCACATCATTTCACCTTCTGAGGGTTGCATTTTGTACTTTTTCTTCAACAGGGAATTCACATCTTGCCACTTTGTGGGCTACCATTTTGATTCCAGCTCATGGTGGTGATAACAGGTCTCATCACTGGTAGTGATGCAACCCTGGGAAATGTCACCTTCAGTCTGGAATTCGTTCCATGTGTCCTGACAAACTTGCATACGGTGTTCTTTCTGTTCCTGCATGAGCATTTGTGGGACCCACCTGGTGCAAACTTTTGTGTTATTCCAGTGTTGCCACCATCATTTTCAACACGCTGAAGCTGATATTCAGCTCCTACATGGTTTCCTGGTTGTAAATCCACCAGTATGTGTAGATGAGTTGATTGAGATGCTCTTCACTTCATGGTGTGACAGTGGTCATGGCAGTCTGGAACATGGCTTTTCTTAAATATCACTGTCACCATTGCTGAAACACAGCATCCACTGCCTCGCTGTGCTCACATCCACTGTTTGATCTCCATAAATGTTCAGCAAGCATCAGTGAGTGTCAGTGGGTGCCATTTTTTCTGCATGGAGAAATTCAGTGACACACCTTCGCTTCATATGTTCTTTAATACCAGATACCATTTTGTCAGACTGCTCCTCTGCTGCCATCATTTACATGGCAACAAAATTTGATGGAATATTGGGAGGAAGGTTCAACCTGTTTTGCCATACCACCATCTGCCTCTGATGTTGCTGGCCAACAGAGTAAAATATGAGACATTACTTTCAGAGCAACCCTTGTATGTTACAGAGTTTGTAAATTAACACAGTGGCTTACTGTGACCAGAAGGAATGAGAGATTCTGGGGATTTTCTGCACGCAGCCATCTATCATAACTTCTGGAACAAAGCTTATGGTGCTTAGGAGTTAGTTTCATTTAATCACCAGCGTGGACAAAAGGAATTTCTGGACTGGAAAAGTACATCTGAACCAAGAAAATTCTCCTTTAAGTTTATTACTGTCCTTATTGCCTGGTTTGTATTTACTGTATCCTTCTATCCCCTTTTCTCTTTCTCTCGCACCATAAAAATGTCTAAGCATCTTTAAAGCTCATCTATATCATTTACTTTGATGATTTCACTTGGCAGCTCCCTCCATGTGCTCAGTACTCTTTGAGAGATATGTTGTATTGGAGTTCGAACTGAATGCATTTTTTATTCCTGCAGTGCTTTTTTTATTTACTTATGTTTCAAACTGACCCAGTCAGCAGGGCAGTTGGACTATTCCTTTTTACTTTGTCAAGCTTTTAAAGAATTTTGGATAAGAATAGCACTTTCTGACTTCAAACCATGTGCTCTGTTATTTACGTTGGATTTCCCCTTGTCAGTTCACTCGGTTTGGAATTTTATCTGCTTTCTGGTATCACTTCCTTGCAACAAATTTTGACAAACACTAGTAGGAGTGCAGTGGATTAATTCCATGTCTTGCCTGCCCCTTTTCTGACAGAGGTCAGTATCTGCCCCAGATCCTATTTGGGCAGATGCAGGAAGAAGTTGTAATTGAATTACCTTCTGCATTCATATCCTTTGTCTGTTGTCTTTTGTTTTTTGTTCCTTTTCTCTCCTATAAATACATATAGACTCATTTAGTTTTAAAACCTTCCTATAATAGGATCTGCTTTATTTCATGTCTGCTCATGTGCAAATCACACTAGAAAAAACACTAGACATTAGTGTTCTTTCTAAATACAGGTGGACTTTCTTTTCCCAAAATCCTTTTCCAGTTGCTTCTGACGGGTTATCTCCACCTGGCTGATGTGGAAGCCCCTCAGTTTCATCCCACTCTTTCCATGATTGTTTTTTCACCTTCTCCTTGTTTAATTGCTATGGTGTTGTCTCCAGAGAATAACAGTGACTGGTGCCTGGTGTGATGATGCATCTTTAAGTGGGATCCTTGATAAAATATGCCAGCAAGGGTATCTGAAAGTGATGTGCTGCTAGTGAAGCCTTTAGCAAGTCTTTCATTAAGGCACCACATAGATAGCTCCTTCCTTTATGAGTGTTTGACAAGCAGTAGATACAAGTTCTGTGTTGGAGAAAGTAGAAACAATAGTGGAGGCCTAACGTTTGTTAAACGTAAACTTAAGCTTAAAAAAGCTTTAAGTTTAGTATGTGAAAGCATTGTAAAACATTACTTTTCTGTGTGTTTTGAATGATTTCCTTGTCCTTTGTGAGTATATCCTGTAACCTAGTTTGCTTCAGTTTCCTTCTAACTGACTGGAACATGGTCAGTGAATATTTAGAAAGTGGACTAAATAAAAGTTTAAGTACATTTTCTGTTTTCATATCATGGTAGTAGCAAATTTTTCCAGTGGTAAACTGTATTATCTGATATATGACATATATGGATGGCATATGCATGTATGTATGTAGTCCTACGTTCTTTTTCTTGTGCTTTTGCCAAGCCTAACACATAACTGAGCTCTAGACAGTCACTTAAAATTGTCAATATGTACACAAAAATAATTTCCTATTGTTATTGGCCTCCTTTTCTTCTGCAGGTCTTGTTTGCTGAATACATTTAGTATTCTTTTCATATATTTACTTCTGCTAACGCTGCATTTCATTCCTACATCTATGTTTGCTTTTTTAGCTGTACGTCCTCACAGCTTATTTGATGATGTGACACCAGCACTCTTGTTTAATTCTTGCTTTGTTTTATAGGCATGAGTGATTTTTTTTCATTTCATTCCCTTCTCTGGGCAAAACAGAAGACATGTATGTTTTGATTTACCACAATGCTTAAAATGCTATTAAAACTAATAGTTTGGAAGTAAGGAAATCGGTTGTTTGTAACACAGGGCTCCAGTAATTTCCATGAAGCCATGTTAGCAGGGTGTTGAGTAGTTCATAGACTCTAACTTTTCCTTGCCAGTGTATTCAGGTAATTCTAGGAAATAGGCTTTCCCAGTAAGAAAGGCTGGAAAAGTTATGTTCAGTATCACCTTTTGTTTGCCATTAGCCTTCAGCCCTAATAGAGCAGGGTTGTATTCTTCTTGCACTTGTGCACAACTGAGTACGATGCCTGCAGCATCATACTGGAGCATTGCTCAGATACATTTGCTGCAAGTGGTATTAATGACATTCAGCTGTATGTTGCTGACACTGATGCTATGCGAAGGTAATTGTGTAAGCTAATTTCCTATTGGCATACTTTTTCTTACTGCCTGTTACTGGGAGAACCTTATTTTCTGCCTGTTCTCTCTGAATAATGCACTGAAAACAAATTACTTTTAATTTGAACTTCCCCAATTTCTCTGTGGATGTGCAAACATCTGCCATGAAAGAAGGTTGAGAAGGCAGGAAATTTTGTAGCTGAAATTGATTATTCCAAAAAAAGTATTGTAGGACAATATTAAAAAATACTCACTTGTTTTGGCATTTGTTATTGAATTACCATCTTGGATATTTATCTTTTTCACTTCAAGGAGAAGTGATGCATCTGTAATTTTAACTCACGTTTACAGAATTAACTCAAATCCCACATCTGTTCCTTCTTTTGTTGTTGTTGTTGTGGAAAACTGAGGTTATCAATATTTTATTCTCACTTAGTAAATGTTTAGAATAACCTTAGTTTCCATTAGGAGACTATTAAATTGACTTTGATAAGGAACTGGAAATCAGCATTTTTTGGTATCCCAGTGCTCACTCTTGCGTGCCTGTAAGCTCTTAGTAAACTCACCCTTTCTGAAAATCTGAGAAAAAGTTGTTTTCTTTATTTGAAGGTGGAGGAATAAGTCACTGAGAAATCTAAGCCCACATCCAAAGCACTGTGTGTGCACATGATTGCTTCTGCATTAAACAGAGACCTGTTTCCCGGAGAGTTTGTAAATGAGGGTGAAAGTGGCCTTTCCAGAGCAAACTGTGACAGTGTAGCCTGTATGCACATCTTTCAGCTCCCAGTCTTCAACCACATACTGTCTGCTGGCTGGAAGAACTTTCTCTGGGTTTGCTGGATTTCCTACAGCATTAGGAAGCAATCCCATGCTTGGTGAGGCTGTTGGTCAGGAGTGAAATGGTTAAAACTTACTCCAAGTGCCACTAAGGCAGTCCAAATTAAGGATGAGCCACAAAGTTGTTGTTATCCTTCTTCATAGGAATGTTTTGAGGTGATTATAAGTGCAAATGGATATTTTTAAAAGGCTAATTAAGCAGAAATGCACTGTATTAAATTCCAAAACATCTATGCTTTTGCAAAAACGAGCAAACAAAAAAAAACCAACACCCCAAACAAACCATTATAGCCACATCATCTGCTGGATCTTTTAGTTAGTTTTCAAAGTTTCAATCCTTCTACTGACTCACAGAATCCTGCTTTTGTATGTATTGTTCTCCAGGAGGATTTTTCTAATTGTCTTCTTAATTTTCTTTAATTATGATCTTCATTAAAAGATGTCATTGTAATGTATTTTGCTCTAAATTTCACAGGACTGTAAAAAAAAAAAAAAAATCACTTCAATTTACAGGAATAGGTCATGAAGGTAGCCAAAGAGGCTTCATAGAAAAATACTCTGCACTGTGGAAACAACTACAAACATTTTTATTGGGATAGAAATATGAAACCAAATGTCTTTATCTCAGTGTTGTTTCTAGTGCCATAAGCCCCAGTTATTCTGTCTGCCTGTTTCTCATCCTGCAGCCATCTGAGAAGTACGTTTTCTTAAACTTTCACAACATGTACCTTTTCATGGTAGCTTTTCCAAATTTCAAATAAACTGATTTAACACTGGTTTTGTTTGTTTGCTTTCTTCTGAGACAGTCTGACACCATTATTTGCTTGTACTAATTTTATAGTAAATAAATACGGAGTGAAGGCTTAAACTTTGTGTTATATATACAGTAAATGCCCTACTAACTGTCTAGTGTTATCAAAAAGCATTCATATATCTCCAGAAGATTGATAGTAGCTTTTCCTTATTCTTTTGTTCACATAGTTTTTATCACATAGTTAAATTATTTTCTTATATGTAATTGTTAAGTGTGAGATTCTGGTGAGGATTATGGATATTTGCATATAGGTGTTCCAGGATACTATATAAATCCTGGCATAGCATTTAATTATTTAAAAAAGTCTAAAACCTGATAGATCAGAATAATGAAAAATGAAATTACTCACTTCGTACGATTCACACTTTTTTCTTACAGTTCCTGTAATACTCAGATTTGAATAAAATTCTGAAAGAACTGGAAAACAAGTGATAGATAATCTGTGAAACCTGCAGAAGATACTGTACAGTTTCATCAGTTATTTGCCTCCCATCCTTCTTCCACTTCTCTCCGTGTCTTCTTCCATATCCAGACTCACCTTCTGGAGCAGCAAAAAAAACCTGACCAAGGGTACAGCTACGCTGTGACTGTGATGCAATGCAGAGACCATTCAGACATCAGGAAAAACAGCAACATGATAATTAACTGATATGGCTTATTTCTATATGATAACGCTGGCAGCACCTCAGTGCAGTCACTGAAAGTTTGGGGTATTTTTCCCTAACTCTTAGTAGTCTTTTTATCAGCTTACACTATTCTTAGGAAGGATCAAAACTTACGTGCAAAGTAATTTTGAACTGCAGAGGTGAATGAAAATATTACTATGTGGCCTCTATGTTCTGTGTACACTGCATGTCATTTGAAAGGTAATGGAAATAGCTGCATAGCAACAAATTTAGTCTATATACATCTTCCATCTGTTCAGTGAACTTCCGCTGTCGCTGAAGGGAGATCCGTATTTAGTTCAAGAAAAAATACAGTGTTCTATCATTCTCACTGACAAAAAGTAATTGCAATTAGCACATTTTTCACGTGCATCTCATTGTGTGGTTTGCTTCATGTACCGCATTTTCAGCTTTTCCACTGAATGATTTAAAAATATATTGGGCTTAAGAAGGCTAATAGTTTGTGGCTGGAGATTCCCCCTGGTAGCACTGTGCCATGAGATACGACTTTTCTTCTTCAGTCTGCAAAGCAGGAGCTCAGCAATGAAAAATCTGGAGAGTACTGCAGAGCGGTATCAGAATTTTCCCTCTGAAAATCATTCTTTAAATTTCCACAAGCAGTACATACATAGTTGTCAACAGTTTATGGGCCAGTTCGGCCCAGTTCCCTTGCTAATGGGGCAAGGGGACCCACGGACACACACCCTGAAAAGGGGAAAGGGGGGAGGGGGAAAAAAGGTAGGGAGATGGGCCTAAAAATAAAACAGCAGCAAGGACCTGAGGAGCAAAGTGAATCTACCAAATATGATATCAGAATGAAAGACAACACAATAGAATACAATATAATTGAAGTTGAAGCTAATAAATCAAAATGAGAGTGTTTTTCAATTGAAAAATATTGGGTTTAACTGATGTATCAACTTTCTCAAGAGAAACAGCGTTTACACTAAGGCCACTTATACACCATTCCAGTAAAAACTTCTCCTACAACTTAAGGTGATCAACACATTGTCTCTCAATTGCAGGAGAAGATACTTGGTATGTATGCATCTCAGGTTAGCTGTGTCATCTCCTGCCTTACAGCCAGAACTGCGTTGGAGTTCCTTAATTTCTCAAATGATTCTGCTCTGAAGAGCAGCAGTTTTTATCTACAATGTGGAACTCCACAGATACTCAGGCCTTCTTTCAGAAAGAATTGAAAATGCTTGCCTAAATATAGGTATGGAAATAACATGCACTCGTGTTGCTTAAAGTACTGTGTGTTGTCATATACTTTGGAGAAGAGGAATAACCCAGGTAATGGAAAACCCTCATTGTGTCTTCCAGTGCGGGCCAGTTTGGGCAGCAGATACAGGGAGCTAATTTTTGGGTCTAACAAGTAACCCAAGATGGTGAACTCGAGATGAGGAGAGTAGCAACAAATCTATTTGGACTTGAAAGATGCAACGCAGCATTGGATTTATTGGCATTGGACCAATTCCTGAAAACCCACAAGGGAAGGAACTACATGACATTTACCTTCTCTACAGTAAATGGTCTTATGAGGATGTACATAGCAGATCTGGGATAGATTCATGTTTCTGTGTGTCTGCATCCAGTCTAACGTGAAATCCAGAGCAAGAGGGAAGGAAGCAAGTCTGTGTACTGCAGAGTCAGAGCTCATAAGTTTAGATGAACTTCTCCCAGGCCTGGATAAAGAAACCATGTTAATGTGGAAGGTGAGCAACAAGACATGTTGATAGAACATACGTACTCACAGACAAAAAGTATTCAGTAAATACATGGACTAAACAACATGTATAATTTTTCTTAAGAATGCCATCTCCACTCAAATGCTAATGCTACCATAGTGGAACTTAACAATGTATATCTAATCTAGATGAATTTTAGGATTTTTTTTTCCTAGCACCTTCCTTCATTTCACATATGTTATGAGGTCATAGAAAGAAAGACTCAGTTGAAATGAATATACGCAATGGGACAGAGTTAATGCTGCTGTGGGAATGTCAACTCTGAATTTCCTGCTTTTGCTGTGATCAAAATATGGAATTAATGTTTCACTAATTATAGATTTCTAGCTTTTTAAAGTGTAATTAAAAATAATTTGTTAAATGTAACCCTTTAAATGCAGGTGCCTCTGCAATAGCCAACATTTGCCTGTGCACAGTCTAAGGAGTTTGCTTTCTAACTACTCAGAAAGGCATCATTCTGAGCTCTTACAGAACCTCAGCCCGAGAAATAGGTTAGTACTTATGATGGAGAAAATAAAAGATCAGCAATAACAAAATTAATGAATTAATTTGTATTTACGACATACAGTTACAGAATAAAAGGGGCTATGGATTGTTGTGGAAAACTGTGTCCTTTCTATAGGTTTACTAATATGTATTTTAAACGCTGCTTATAGCAGTGACCATTCCAGCTTTTTGAATGTCATTTTTTTGTGTTTGCATAGGGCCTGCTACCGGGTTCTGATGTGACTGACTTTGTGAATAATATAAATATGTGTGTTCACCACAGATGACTTTGCTATTTAATACTGACATCATTTCTGTTAAGTTTTGTGGATAATTCTCATAATCCAAATGAAATATATTTACTAGTCGAGCGTATAAGAGATGAACTTCAGATTTCAACAGAACAGAAAAGGGAGTTGGGCTTGTTCAGCCTGGAGAAGGAAGGAATTCTTCACCACGTGAGGGTGGTGAGGCACTGGAACAGGTTACCCAGGAAAGCCAGGCTGGATGGGACTTTGGGCAACCTGATCTAGTGGAAAGTATCCCTGCCCATGGCAGGTTGGCCTACACTAGATGATGTATAATGATCTATTTTGATGCAAGCCATTTTATGATTCTATGAAAAATGGTGTGTATTTGATGGTGACCTTTGTCTTGTGCTCTATTGGGCTTATATCTACAGGTATTTGGTGCAAAAATTCCAAAAATTCAGTTCCCAAAATAGCAGGCATGAAATCTGGTCTCAAGAAAGCAGTCAGCAGAGTCTGACTTTGCGGAGCAGTCTGACTTTGTTGGGCCGTGGGCTTCACTCAGAAAAATTCAGATTGCTCAATGTTATATCATTGATCATCATCAGAGAAGCATGTGGTTGTTGGCACACATTCAGTGAAATAAGAGTAGCGTTTCATTGAGTGTTCTTTTGAAGTTACTTAATTGCTTTTAGACCTTCATCTCCTCTATTGGTTGAGGCTTATTTGAGGAACTAGCTGAGCTTGTCTGACGTAAGCCTGTTTTTTAAAAGAAGTAGCTAGTATTTTTTACAGGTAGATAAGCTTATGGTTCAAATCAGTTTTACAGTGCTCTTCTGGAGAGCTGTAATCTGGTTACCTACTGGCTGAGGCGAAGACAAGTCTGAGCATACATGGAGGATCTGTCAGAGCATAGATATTGAAGCTTCTCTTTAAACCATTCCCACATTAACATCTTTCCAATGCATATAAAATGAGCAGTGACCACTCCATGGTGCATGGAGAGCTGCCTGAGATCACATAATGGCTCAATTTTCAGCATCCCACCATGCAGGGAACACATTTGAGTTATTTTTTAGGGCAGGTAGCAACACTCCCTTCATCCAAAGTGCACTTTATGTGACATGGAAACTGGTTGGCAGTCAGCAAAACTGTGAAAGTATTGGTCATCTGTGTGTTAGTTAGTGGTTATGTACCATGTGTGTATGAAGCACCTAGTTAAGGCAGATGGAGATCTGAGACAAAAACTGCGTCAGCCAAGGAGGCTGGCAATGGAGCAGTGGAAATACTTCTTGTCCCTTGTCACACTGATAAAGGAGAGAGTTCCCTTCTTGCTGCTTCTAAATATCTAAACTCTGCTTCTATTCTGTCCTAGTTTACCTCGTCCATGTGAAGTAAACTAAGAGTGTGTCACTAGTTCTTAAAGTGCTCTGACTTTTACATATAAGGGACTGAATGTTTTCTAGGTGAACTTCTGTAAAGAAGCCAAACCTTTATAGTAACAGTGCATGGCTGCTTCTAAACTAGATGAGCAGAACTGTGCTGATGAGGTCATTTGCCAAATAACGAAAAGTGTATCTTTGTAATGCTTGAAATGGTGGTAGGACTCAAAACAGCAGAGTAAGCTAGGAGTGGATGTATTGTTTATATATAGTATGAGGAAAACATTTCATTTATACTAATCATTTTCCTTGAACTGTTCAAAACAATTGACTTGTATTTGGGAAGGCAACTAACATACACATATTTGTGTGACAGTTTGCTGCAATGCAAACTTCCAGCACTCTGGACTGTATCCAAGAGCATTTTGGAAGCAGGAAACTGTACTTTTAGGATGTGGCTAAGACCTCCTTCATTAGTCTTGGTTTTTAATAAGAGGGCATTATATCATTTTCAAAAGGTTGCTCTTTTTATCTGTTTGTCTAAATAAAATGTTTGTACGTGCACATGTAGCCCTAGCTAGCAAAATATGTTGTTTATGGAGACAAAACCTTCAGATTTTGATTGGCTGCTGTATCAGTAGACTGGAATACTTACTTACAGCTGTCCTCGGAGGCCTTCTATAAAACTGCAGGTGTTCAGCTTTAGCAAATAGTTCTTATTATATGGATAGACTTTTGGCAGCTAGTAATGATATTTCCTGAAATTGAAAAATGATTTTCTACCTTATACACTGGTTTTATATTACTGGAATTTTGGAGGGGAAAACAAATCAAGTAGTACTGAGTCTGTACTTGTTGGTTCTATATATTTTCCGATTTATGTATTTTATATTAGAATGCAAGGTTTTTTGTTTTTTTGGTTTTTTTTTTTCCTTAACTGTTGTGGTCAGATTTGAACTCTCTTCCAGCAGAACTCAAATTATGAGGAATTAAGGAAGTGTCTGGCAACAGAGGGTCGTATCTCCTGTTTTGCAGAACTAGCAACGGGCTTGTAGTCAGTGTAGCACCAAACTCGGAGCTCAGGGGGCGTTGTAAAGCTTTTACAAATATCAGACACTATTGTAGAATACTGCTAAGAATGATTTTTTTTTTTTTTTTCATGTCACTGAGTAATAGTGAGGAATATGCACTGAGTTTGTGAGTGTCTATTTAACTCATTACATACCACTTGTATAGAGCTAGAGGAAAATGGTGGATCACTTTGTTAGTCACTCTCATTGTGCTGGATGAAACGTGTCACATTTGGGACCTGTGCTTTACTGCACCACGATAATTTGCATTGTATTTCATTATTCAGATGTTTCTCTGGACAATTTAGTGTTCAGACTTTCTTTGTATATGCTTGTTTAAACTTTACAGTGCTAGTGCTTCAGTACCCGAACACTGATGGCTCAAGAGTCTCTTCTCATCATTTTTATCTATTTACAAAATACTGAGTATTCCAAGTGTGCTGTGACATATGACATATGACATGACTGTGTACCTTGTAAGCTTTGTAGGCTGAGCTTGAATCAGACTGTTTCATCAGGGGAAGCACTGATCCCTAAAAAAGTAGTGCTGGGATGTTAAGAGAGAACTTTCAAGAGTGTAGGTCTCACCACCGGTTTCATTTGGAGGTTTCTTTGAATGTGGTGTGAATTATTTATAGTACAGCCATCAAGTTATAGTATAGTTGGACGACAGTTGCTACATTTTTTGTGATGGACCAAAAATATCAAATAAGAAGTAAATAGAAATTTCTAGCTGCAGTAAACACGGGCTATTCAAACCAGCTCAGTGTGCCCAGGAGACCATCTGAGTACTGAAAGGGAAAATCAACACTGAAGTTGTTTTAAATGTTTTGTTTGTCTGTTTGCTAAATCTTTGAATTTATGCTATTATGTTTTTTTCAAATACAGTCCAGGAAAGTAACTTTATGCCTCGCCTGCTGGGAAAAGCAGACTGCATATTTAAAGCATTTACAGAGACAAGGAGACAACAAATACGGGTATTAAGCTTAAACCTGAAACGCTAATATCATTTTATCTGAAGCTAATCCATAAAGCTACAGACGTGAGAGTTGTTGCTGATGGCATAAGTATGTGGCCGTGTTCACTGTAAAGGTTCCTCTTTATCTCTTTATCTGTATTCTCCCTCACGTTTCTCGTAGCTCCCCAGGTTTTTTCCATCATCTGTAAGTATCATTTTCAAAGGCTTTTGCTTTTCAGGTCTGTGTCAGTATTGCAGATTAGAATGTGACAGGGAATACCTGCTTGCATACTTCCTTTAAACCTGAGCCAGTAGCACTGTGAAATGTTAGGGAGAGCACTCTTTCATCTCACACCATCCACCGCTTTAAAGTGAAAGGTTTGTTGATGTAATCCTATTTCCAATCTGTAGAGGTCACCTGTAATGTACTGCTCTGAAGATAAATGCCCAGTACTGTTTGATGTTAAAGGCTTTTTTTAAAGGCAAGTTTAATGATACTTTGTTTTGCTAGGATGCTGTTTTTGAAAATTTTGAAGACTTCAGCTGATTTTAAACCACTTGTTAACCTTTTATTTGACTGTTAATAATCCAAACTGATATTTTTATTATTTCAGCGTGTTTTAGGACTTTTTGTTTGTTTTTTGGGGGAAGGGGGAGTGAGTTTGAGGTAATCTGTGATGTGAGATGGAGACACCATCTTTCAGATGATGGTTACACAAGAATATTGCCCTTTGGCAATCTGTGTCCAAGATGATACTGATTTCACTGTGAGAAGGACTTTATTCTGCCCATATATCACAGAGGAATGAAACAGAAACCTTAGATCATAACGTAGTTCTTGCACAGTCATGAAACTCACATCCAGAATTTTTTATTTGTATTTTTTATCTCTTATATACAACATAATGCAACATTATTTTTATGACTGAAAATAAAAATCTGTGGAAGTCTTTATGAAACAAACCAGCACAGCATGAAAATAAATAGCCTGAATTGCATGCTGAGGATTTTACATATAGTAGGTCTGTGTATAAGTAGAATGGAGACTACAATTTTGTTCTATTTTTTCGTGTGAAATCGTGTGTGGTTAGTTCTGGATATCAGAATTTAACTACCTAGATCATAAAATTTGTTGTATTGATTGTGGATTTGTTAGTGAAAACCTATCCCAACTGAAGTTAGTGACAAAAGTCCAGTCAATGAGTAGGATTCAACTCCTTGTTTTCCAATTTCTGTTAACACTATTGGTTCAGTATCTTAGGATGCTTCCTAAGTTTATTATACTTATTTTATTATAAGTATATACCTTATGAACAAGGTATTTTCTGGCTAAAGTGTAATGACGAGACCTCCTAGAGAAACATGGTCTGCAGGTTTTGTTACTATAGGTCATACTGTTTTTCCCAAAGAAAAAAAGGCAGAATTTTATTTCATAGCTTTTGCTAGCAAGGCTAACTTGACATGGGCTTTTTGTTCCCTATCCTCACTGTTATTGGATAGATACAGCTGGCAATGACTTTCTGTAGACTCACTGGAAGAATCTTGGCCTTAGATCTGAGGTTATGGCATATTTTAACAGCATTGTCCCTTTCTAGGCAGCAGAGTAAACTACTCTACTTGCCTGAAAGCAGGCAATGTTCACACTGGTAGATCTACACATGAATGTGAAACACTTTGGGGCATTTTCAAAACCAGGCTCTCATTGCCATGGACCATTGCTGCAAGAAGTACTGCTTTCCTCATGTGGGCAAAGAGCAGTAGCTCTTTGCTTGTAATTGCTCCATTTCCTGGCCCGCAGTAGTCACGTGGGGAGTTCAAGTTAGGTTAACAAGAACAGGCTGACGTACAGAAGACTTGACTTCATTGCATTTTATGCTGACTTCTGTCCTTTTGTTATTGGTGCCCTTTTGTTCATTTTCCTTTCTTTGTTTAATCTGCCTGAGAGCTCACCTGGCAGCAGGAAAAGTTCTTTGGGCTGACCTGGCATGGCACGTGGTTTTTAAACCCTTTGCTAATTCAGAAGGAACCCATTTGCCAGGGCTCTGTCACTTTCCCTCTTTTGCTCTTTGTAATCAGACCTTTCCTTACCACTCCCCACATATGGTACACACAGTTGCAATGACTTGCATCTGTCGAGGAGTGTGACTTTCTTAGAGCTGATTCTCCTGTTCCTTTGTGCACGAGCCAAGAAAAGGTCTGTGTGTTACACAAGGCTGCCAGCACCCTTCTCCCAGGAGAATATGTGTGGTCCCTCCACGTTCATCTGATTTCCTACTAACCCCAAAGATCAAGAATGTTTAGACTTCTTCCTGTCTCTTGTGACCACCACTATCAAGAAGACTTTGTCTGCCCAGAAAGTTAAAAAAACATCGCAGTTACGTTTCCAGTTCTATCAATGATAAACTATGGAAAACATCAGAGTCATATATTGTATTTAACATAAGGAGCTGTTTGACACAGTGTATCCTTGAAATGTTTATAATGGATAAGCAAAACTTCGCATTCACTTTAATAAAATCTCCACTTAACCTCCGAAATGGAGGCTGTACAATAAAGTTTTATCTCTCAATTTTGTTCACTCGTCTCAAGCTACGGACCAAATGCTACGTAATAAATAGCAAGGAGCCTCTCTCATTTCTGTGGCTTTTCCTTGTGCTGTGTGCGTTCCCATCTAATGAGGAGAATAAAGATCGTTTCTTAAGTTCCCATTAACATGGGGGCCAGTTGGCATTGTTGACCTCTTTGTTTCACTCCCCGTGGTTTGTCTCAAGGAGTGTATTGGTGACAGGAGGAAGACAGAGAAACTGGAGTGTGTTGCAAACTGATTATCACTGGAAGGTGGCTTACTCCTTCCTTAATCTGTACCACCCCCTCCTTACTGGTTATCCAAGTTGCCTCTTTGAGAAAGAGGAAATCTTTGATAGGTATTGCCAGTTTTCTTATCCATTTTGAAACTTCTTGGAGACAAACAGCTGACTTCTCAATGACTCAGGGACTGTAAGATGGGGTGCTGCTTAGCAGCTCTAGAGGTAAGGTACTGGTTTATGCTGTGAGCCAAAATGGTTTTGAGGAAACATGTCGAAGTATGTTAGTCCTAATTTCACCTTAGTGATTTAAATCATTATCTCACCTTGATCTTTTGCTGAATAGGTAGGCTGGCCAATGAATGACCAAAATCACTATGGGGAACATCCTTAGGTAAAAGTGAGCTGAAATGCACACTAGTCATCTAGATGCTCCTTCCAGCCTCTGCTTTGCCCTCTTCTGCTCAGCCATAGGATCAATAGCTTTGACTAAAATCTTGCTCAGACACTCATTATTTTGATGTTCGGCAGTTTTCTATAACAGTAATTGATGACTACTAGGATGTGCTAAAGAACATGAGAGATTGATGTACCTTTCTCTCACGCTTTGCTCCAAATCCACTGGAGATTCAGACATTTGCAGAGGAGAGACTCTAATGTGCTTTTGTATAGAGGCGTTATGTGAAGTAGGATTGATTGTCTCACGCTCAATAACATCCATGTGGAAGTCTCTGTCTGAACATTACTGTGAGAGTATGCTGGAAAAGTATCTCCACTTATTTGTCACCTCTACAAAGTCATATTGTACCATTGGTCACTGAGCTGCCTGGACTTTTGATCTGATTTGGTCCAGCCATTTCTATTTCTTAAATATGCAGTTAGAAAATGGGCCACAGCTACAGCCTTGCATTAGGTGAAAATTAGCTCTTCTATTAAAAGAAGCTAAAATTCTTTATGATTTGTTGTGTCTTCCTTACTTTTTTTTGTGTTAAGTAGATAGAAGACCACTTAAAAATATCCTACGTGTTTTGTATGATTTCATTTGCTCCTTACAGGCCTCATCATTACAGGCTGTAATTCTTTATTTCTCCTAATTAGTTGCTGTGGAAATGATTATGTCATAAACACAAACAATGGGAATGTAAGAAGCAGATGAATTCTTAAGAAGTAAAGATTTGCTTTCCCGTATATGGCCAAAAACCCAAAGGAGAGATATTCTAATACTTTCTGCATTGTCTTTTATCTCAGGATTTTACAGTTCTTCTCAAGTATTGATATATTAACATTTTTTTTAAAGCTGCTGCAGAAAGGGTGTTGAAACCTTTCATGTTAGTTGTCTTCAGTAACTCACAATCAAGTAATTGCTGCTTGCAACTGAAAATAAGCTTTTCTTTGCAAAGTGAGCCATTGGTCTGAAAAGCTGAATGAACTCATCGTCATGGGTTATAAAGATTCTGCTGACCAAGTAATTTACACCTGTGCAGTCCAATTTGCTTCAAGGCTCGTATTATCACTCTGCCTTCAGATTCTTTCCCTCGGAGATTTGTGGTGCAATTCCATCATTTTTGATAGCGTTGCTTCACTGTTGCTGCTCTATGTGAAAGAACAGTAGATGATTGTATTGAAGGGGAATGGGATGGAATGGAATCTGCAGCTGCGTCAATCTCAGCTACGTTCTGCATGACCATCAAGAGCAAAATCAATAAAAATATATTTTTTAGCCACTGAAGTCAGCATATGTGGCTGAGTGTCCTCTGGAGAGTGAAATCCATCACTCTGCACAAGCCCACTGTATAGCTGTGTTCTCCTTAAGTACTCAAAATGGGGCTTGTGTAACGTATGAGCCATGTGAATTCACGTGTGGATTTCACCGAGGGAGAGGCTCTTTGAGTCAGAAGATGCCTTTTTGCATAGTCACTTCTCAGAGTTGTACTATATTTTGGCATTCACAACACTTCTTTCAGAGAGCTGAATATTTATAACTGCGGATTTTTACAGATGGGAAAACCAAGGCACAGAGAGATTACATGACTTGTCTAAAAGAACACAGTCAGTTAATGGCAGAGTGAATGCAGAGCTCCAGATTTCTGATTGTCTCCTAGCCCCTACAGGACATTTCTAGAGCAATAGAGAAATGATGTAATATGCAAGTAGAATTGTTTCCAAACAAAAATATATGTCAGATTGCGTATAATGTCAGCAACAGCTCTTTAAATGTGTGAGAATGGACTGATTTTAAGTGAGTGTGGTCTTTTCTGCAGTGATCAAAAGGAAAGGATGCTTGAGCGTTAAAATATTTTCTTTTAAATGATCCTGCACATTGCTGTGGAATAGAAATCTATGTAGCTCTTGGGCTTCAGGCTAAAAAGTTTTTGAAACCGAAGCTGTAAGTGTAAGTTAGAAAGTAGGATCTTATTGGAATTGTACACTAGCATATTTCCAGAGTCGTGTTGCAGTATGCCCATGACAGCTATATAGAACTAAAATGTATACTAGAAAGATACACTAAAAAGAGCAAAATGCTTTTGCATAGTTTTTATATTATTCACACGGCTGGAATGTTTACAGCATAGCAGAGTGTAACAAGAGCAAATGCTGAACCACATCAAGCAGTTCCCTTGTTGTGCATGTCATTTAAATATCAAATCTATAAGGGCGTTTGCTATGTTCTTCACACTCACAAAGACCACAACTAAGTGACTTGAAAGTATCCCATGAGTTTTTAAAAATGCGGACAAACAACTCTTTTCTTTTGATAATTCCAAATACATTGCCCCACTCCATTGGTTCTGCAACATCTGGTGTTTCATAAAGCATTTTTAAATGTCATCTCCCTTCCCCGTTTGCCCACACCCTTCCCACTGCACCTTAACCCCAGCATAGCAAGAAGCTTTCATTTCTAGAGAAACGTGTGGAAAATCTTATAAAACAGAGTCAGTGAGCTGTGTCTGTGTAGGCTTGAGCTATTTCTTACCAAGAAAGTCGAGTCAGTGGCACGGAGCAGCACTAATGTATAGGGCAGTTTTCATGAGGACGATGAATGAGATTCTGGGCTGATTCAGTGGAAAGGTGTTATTAAGTGATTCTTGCAGAAGAGGTTACATAGAACTTAGTGTTAACTTTATATAACAATCTTGGCATTGCATTTTGTTAAAAAGGGCACGGAGCAGTTTGTCAGGAATGAAGGACTGCAACCCCGCTCTTAATTCCTGGTTTGTGTCCAAATTTTGAATTGTAAAACAAATGTAATTCCTGCACAGTTAACAAGTTATCAAGCCTTCTGCCTGAGGATAAGCATGCAAGAACCAAGGCAGGCAAAGGGCAGGGTTATGGCTCTGTATCACTGATCCCTAACTGGGGCATTTTAACATTATACATTGAAGTTCTTGTCTGTCTGTTGCAGTGTACTGTTAATAGGATGCTATAGTCTGAGAAGGCAAGTAAAGATGCAAATCTAAAAATAGCTGGAGGAGATTGACAGAAAAATCCCAAAGCAAGGGGGTCTGTCTGAATACCTGGAGGTGGCAGGAACGTGATCATCTTGCCTAATTTTACCTATCTGTTCAGTTATGCTTATGGTTATGCAGGTTGTACAGCCTGATTTCGGTGAAGAGAAACAGAGCACAGGCACCTCTAGATGGCAGTTCATCCCACCTGTCTACATGGGATGAGGCACTTGCTTTTCATCTGATTTGGCTTAGTGGGGATGAATTTCACCTGTACTAGTCAGTCGGCCCAGGGGAAGATGCTTCATAATCTAATGAACATAAAGTAAAACATGCACCTGTAGGCACTTGAAATCAGTAGGGTAGAAGGTTTTTCTCATCTGTGTAAGAAGGAACTGAAGAGACATACCAGGAACCATTACTCAGTGAAATTGTCTGTTTTGTCAATGCACTGTAAATATACAGCCAATCCTAAGATAAAACTACATCTAGCTACAGATGCAAAATTATGCTGAAGGATTTCTGTTATCTTCTTATTACATAACTGATGAAAATGGTGAAAGTATTTATTCATAATGAAAATTGCCATGTTAAAAGGAGACAAATGCATGATATAGAGGTGATTTCTGGTCATGGACTTAGCAGGCTATTAATTTGCTGTTCTTGTTCTTGTTCTTGCAGTGCCATTGGCATAGCACTTCTCCATGGGCTACTGTAACTTACTTACATTACCGAATGGCATTAGCAGCCTATCTGAAATTTTTATGCAGCCTCTTACAAATCTCATTCTAATTTCTGTTGCCACAGCAAAACAGCCCAAAACACTAATACTGCTTTACTGTTGCTAAAGCAAATGCCAAGAAAACAAAGAATAAGAACAAAGAATAATAAGCGCTTTCTTCAGCATGGGTTAGAAACCTGACCACCTGCCTTAGCTTGTACATAGCTTCTACCTATGTGCTGTCATCTGCTCTTCTTTCTGTTGTATCTAACTCATTCAGATTTTTCAGTCTGTGATGCAGTCAGTCTTACATTCTCCAAGCTGGATATACTGTTTATAAAGAGCACGTCTTGTTTAAATTCCCAAAGCAGAAGTTACAGTGATTATTTTTGCTCCCAGTAAATAAAGGGGCATGTTTCAGAGTGTAAGATGCACTTTTAAAAGTAAAGACATAGAAAAAACAGTTCACAAACAGGCTTAGTCTGACAATTAGAATAAGGTAGAACATTCCCATAGGGATGGTGAAAGCAAACGTGCAAGTTGTCATTGAGTTTAATAGGTTTAAAAATGGGTTTAGGTAGGAGCTTACAGTCTTGAAGTACAAAGTTCTGGAACTGGACACCTGAGGTGGAAGCACAGTGTTTGTTTCTTCCAAAAAGTCTCAGTATTCCAAATTCTTGGGTTGGATTCATGCCTTTTTTGGTAGTTTGTGGCATCTTGCTATTATTAAATAGAAGTAACAAAGATGTAAACTTCGCCAGCTGCAACCTTTAAGAATCTGTCAGTTTCTATGCCTGAACCCTTATCCCAATCTCTGATGCCCCTTCAGTGAATCACTGTGATGACTGTGATTCCACCCAGCATCCCTCAGTACCACAGACTCAAATCCCATTACTGTACAGACACTGTTCTTGTAACCCTGAAGCTTGAGAAACAAAGGGAAATGGTGATTCCCTTTGGACCATCATCCATGTGATCTTTTGTTCTCTCATGGTTTAGTCTCTCTTCTGTACATGGCTGCCACTTGGGACGTCTTTGGCTTTTGTCCATTTTATTCCAGTTAGAGTTTAGTTCACACGTCGTTATGAGAAGCACTGGTTACAAAGATACGCAGCTCTTGTCATAACAGAAGTATTTCATATGCACCTGCAGCTTGACATTTGTGTTGGGGGAATATTGCAGAGTGAATAAAAAGCCTGAAATCATTTGCTTTTTTTTTTTTTTTTCTGACTCCACCTGCTATGGAGTTGTTCTGTTGTATTTTTGGAGGGAGTTGAGGGGCTTTTTTTTTGTTGTTTTTTCTTTGTTTTTTTTTTAAAGAGCAATCTGAAGGTGTGTTTGTAGCTATAGGGAGAAGGTACATTGTGGGTTACAGAGCTGTAAGCAGAGAAAAAAGGAAATTCTATAAGACAGATGGCTACTAACATGGCGTAAATACCCTATTTTCACATGTAAGGGGAAAAACGGGTCCCATATATAGTCCTCAGGATGGAAGCTTCATGCTTGTAGTAGCATGGCAACGTGCGAGGATTAATTGTCTTGTGTGCACCTTTTGTAACAGCAACATCAACAAGAAGTCGTCTTCTGGAGCTTTCTTTTCCTATTCTGTTTGATCTCCTTTCCACCTCATCAGATCCACTGACTTCGTACGGACCACCTTTGTTGTGTTGTGCAGATGAAAGCCCTGGAAGCTGCTCCTACCTAACCAGGGAAGATCAGGTGCACGAAGCCCCTTTTCACTGCACGCAGTTGTCCCAGCACACCTCCAGTGCATCCTGGGGACAAGAAGAGGAGGTGTCAGGGCACACGGCAGCTGTGCTTTGCAAAGTCTCAGCCAGGTGCACACCGAATTAGGGAGCTATAAATGGCTTCCTGATGGTGTTCCCTAGCTTGCCTTCTCCGTGTAAAAGTGAACAGGAGAGTGTCTGGCCCGATAGCATTCACGAAAGGAAGAGATTTGGCCCCGAAACATTTCTTGCTGTTCACTGCAGGAACTCGAACGACTCAGAATGAGAGTGACCTAATATACTTCAGCAACTGCACTGAAATTAAGAGTTGGGTCTCATGTATCCCCATTAAGTGGAAAGACAAACAGTTTGGGTTATGTTAACAATGCCCCTGTAATGGAAAATGTTGATGCTTAGGCTGATGGGAATTTTCTCTGATTGATCTTCTGTAGTCAAGAAACTGTTATTGGAAACTGATATTTCACACCTCTATGCCATGGCGATTGTTACTTATTAAGTGCTTTTATATCATAATGTCTGGGAGTAAAGAGTCCCCGAATACAAGTTAATGCTAATCCATCTTGTCAAGTAAGTTTTTTCATGATGTGGTGTGACTGGAAAATGGTCAGTTGTGAGCTTTGCTTTATAGTTTAATTCCAGACAAATTAACAAAGCAGTTTCAATATTTCATTTTTACGAGCTTCAGAATTTCTTTATAGAGATTTGTGGTTGTTTTTGAGGGTTTTTTTGTATGGGTTTTTTTTTTTTTTTTTTTTTTTTTGAGGGGGATAGGTTGTTTTTTGGGGGCAGGCTGGCTTGGCTGGTAGTCGTTGGTTATTTCCATTGAAAACTGAGTGTTGAGATCAGAGTCGTGTTACAGTAAAATAGCTCATAGTACAAGGTAAACTGTATGTTTCCACAGAACATATCCTGTGATGAAAGCTTCTTTCTTAAGTAGTCACTCTCTCTAAATAATGCATTCTTTCCAGACACCATTGCTATTTTGTTCTTTGACAGGTAATTACAAACGTGCTCCTCAAAGAGTGGGGGGAAAAAAAAAAAAAAAGGAAAAAGAAAAAGAAAAAAGAAAGCCATACACCCCCAGGAAGGCTTTCAAATGTAGATCCTGCTTAATCTGGTTTAATCTTTGTTTATATAAATTCATGCGTGTTTTGAGAGCTCATTTTTCTACTTTGAAGCACCCTTCTGTATTTATTTCTCTGAAACTTTTTTTTTTTTCAGCTCTCATACTAAGAGAAGAAACAATGCTGGCAGTTAATTTGTGTATATAAGCTAAAGACATTTGGAAACGCATGCATTTTTGCCAACTGTAGTTATTGATTTTAACTGGTAAGCTGGTACCACCCTCATAGAACAGTGAAAAATAACAGGATCACAGATGATGTTTGTGAAATCACTGCCTGAGTTTAAATATGGTGCTTTCTCTCAAGATATACAGCTGCAGAACGATATAAATTATATGTAGCATCCTCATTGCGTGGAAAAGCCACGGAACAGATAGGCTAAAAGAAAAAAGGAAGGGGAGATTTAGGGAGAGGATGTGACTCAGGGATTCAGGAGCCTTCCAGATCGATAGAGCAGCCCCAGCAAAGGAATGACATCCAGCTGCAGACGGACAGATGGAGAAGAGGCCAGTGAGGGAGAAAAAGAGTAAGTGGACAGAAAAACTGGGTCAGAAATGGGGGGGTGGAGTTGACCCTTTTTGTATTTCAGAAAAACTGGATTTGGGAATGAACCAGATTGCAGTAAAGGCAAATGAGGAATGAAAGGATTTTTTGGTGGGCCTGAGTTCTACTTACTGACTTTTTTTTTTTTTTTTTTGTATTTTCAGTGAAAATAATATAAATATAGATAAAATAATTTCATTGTGATCTGCAGTGATTTTCTGCAGTCAGTTAGGTATAACCCTGTCATCACAAATCAAAATATTTTGTTTAAAATAAATTGGTTTTTTTCCCTTCTTTTTCTTTAAAAATGTATTTTGAAATGCGAACATAGTTTAGAAAGGTTCACTTAGGCTTTTAAGTAATTTAGGTTTCTTTTTCAGCCAAACTATTGCTGATTTCATCCTGAATTTGTAAATCTTTTTCACTTGGGCTCAAAACGAGCACATCATTCACTGGAAGTGCTGCCCAGCTGCAGAAAACATGAAATGTTTTGAGGGCTCTTTTAGAAGAAAGAAGCTATGTGAAATGCATAAGTGCTTTTAAATCTTGTAGATATCATCTAATCTAAGTGACCCTGGGTTTAACCTGAATTTTTGTCACTGTGTGCCAAACTCTTCTGCCGTATGAAATCTTTGGTTGTTTGTTCCCAGTCACTAAAAGGGTGCTTCTGCTATGTCACCGAGTGCCTGAATATGAAATACTGTGAATGAAATTAACTTTTTGCTGTTTCATGCTTTAAAAATAACTTTTAATTATTCAAAGTGCAAGGTGCACATCCTTAAAAAATGAGACACTGTAGAAAGGGGGCATTCAAAGTAACTGGTTACTTCTGAAAAATCCAGGCTCCGTGTATCTGTCTTGATCACTGCAAAAATGGCAATAGCTGAACTGGTTCCTTAAAGTCTCACATGCAAAACTGGGGCTCCCAACAAAGAGATCATCAATAAGCTACATTCCACTGACTAAGTGCTAGAAACCTCCTTCTCTTTTTCTAATAACTGTCCCTTGGCACATTCATCTGTGTGTGTTTCTTAGGGGCCTGTCTGGTAATCTTTAGCTAGTTTTAAATCACAGGTTTCTCCATGTGCAGGCCAAATGTTACAGAAGATACTGAAAGTTCATGTGTGCACACGAATGCACAAACTCTCTCAAAGGCTTTTAAACATCCACAGATATCTTTGAAACGCATACGCTACCAGAAGTTAATAGGCTGTGGTACAGGAAGGAGTTTCAGGGCTAAAACAAGTTGTCGGATATTCATAAAATCATTTTAAGAATACAAAATTGTAATCTTTCTATTGGACCAATAAACTCGAGGATATTCGGTTTAAATTTCAGGTCTTTATTTAATAATGTCTAAAATATTATCGTAAGATCATAGAATGTCTTGAGTTGGAAGAGACCTTAATGATCATCCAGTTCTAATCCCTGGCCATAAACAGGGTTGCTACCTGCTGGATAGGCTGCCCAGGGCCCCATCCAACCTGGCCTCTTTGCTTGAATACTGCTTCTAGCTCCAGGAAGCTTTTTTTTTTTTCTTAAATAATTATGGGTTCTTTTAGTGTTCTATGCTACAGTTACACTTTCCATTCTAACATTATTTTAATTCACTTACTACTCACAGTATGTGTTGCCAACTTCCTGATTAAAATAAAGACGGTTTTGTAGTTTGGGAAATGCAAAGTGGTTATATGGGCTCGAGGAATGTCATGGGAAAACTATAAAAAGTTGGGAGAGAAGTCATATTTCTGTCCTGTGTGTTTCTTCACCAAGACTATGTTGTGAGCCACCTAAGAAGCAGTGTTTATCACCAAAACTCTTACCACTTTCCCATAGAGGTATAGGAGAGTATCTGTGATAAGCACAGGATGAGATGGATTTACGGCTGGACATTGTTCTGCAGCTGAAAGTTACATTGAGCTTAATTTTCATAATCTGAGGAAGGAGAATCTGGTCTTAGTTTCTGACAGTGCTACTGAATACGACTAGTTTTTTTGTCTTTTGTCCCAAGTTCTCCATGCAACTCTGTCACTGAACTCCTTTGCTGTGCCATTTTACTCCTAGGCATTGCAGTGTTATGAAACAGAGAGAGTGGTGAGGTGCTGGAACAGCTGCCCAGAGGGGCTGTGGATGCCCCATCCCTGGAGGTGTTCAAGGCCAGATTGGATGGGGCCCTGGGCAGTCTGGTCTAGCATTAGGTGGGATGGTTGGTGGCCCTGCGTGTGGCAGGGGGGTTGGAGATTCATGATCCTTGAGGTCCCTTCCAACCCTGGCCATTCTGTGATTTTGTGATTCAGTGAAACAGCAAAATTGAATGGTGTTAGTGTAATTCGTGTACACATGTACACACTCAGTCTGCTCACATACCTTTGTGTGCATGTGCAGGAGAACTTACCCAATTATAGGATTTGGTCCTAGTTCAGGTTTGAGGATGGGTAATGCCGAGACTGTTCTGCCGATTCTGCCCTGATTAAGTGAGTAAACAAAAATGCAGGCTTTCATCTGAACTTAAAAATTGTATTATTTCTTTTGAAACAGGCCTCAAATAAAACAAACCAGTTCTTGTAAACAATAACGAATTTTCTTGCTTGTTAGATTTGCTTGCTGGTTAGTTATCAGCACTAGAAAATTAAATTACACTTACCTCAAGTATTTAAAAATCTTTGCATCACAGAATGACAGAATCACAGAATGGCCAGGGTTGGAAGGGACCTCAAGGATCACGAATCTCCAACACCCCTGCCACATGCAGGGCCACCAACCTCCACATTTAATGCTAGACCAGGCTGCCCAGGGCCCCATCCAACCTGGCCTCAAACACCTCCAGGGATGGAGCATCCACAGCCTCTCTGGGCAGCTGTTCCAGCACCTCACCACAGTCAAGAAGTCTGTTATGGGGATGGTTCTTCTAAATTTATCTCAGATATCTGAGTAGCAAGATTGTCTTCTCAGAGGGGCTATGGCAACATTTTGTAATACTGTTGTCCAGCACTATTCAGGTAGTAGGAAAAAAAAGAAATTATCCCCACCTTTTTGAACTAAGATTTTAAACAGCAGATTTTCCAACTGAAACAAAAGAGGGTTGAGAGGGTTGTTCAGCTTCATCTTGCTATTCTGTGTTGTTCTCTGTAACTCATACAGTGTGGAGATAATAGGGAATACGCAGCTGCTGTCCATGTCCCAGGAATGAAAGATACCAGATAAAAGGTTCAAAGGAAATACAAGAGCAAATTTTGGATAAAGGGTGATACCACATCCTTAGAGTACATTGTTATTTTGTTGGGACTGTCCTAAGGGTTTAGACCTCATGTTAGCGATGATCCTTTGAAAATTGTTATTGATCAGAACAAGGTCTAGGATTAAAGGGGGGAGGTGGGTATCCATAGTTACACCAAAGGAAAGAAATCCACTGTTGCTATAATGGACACAGTCTTTATAGAATAATAACTGTACCATTTCTAATGTGTTGTCAAATTTCAGGAAGATGACTCTTCCCTTTCATCTTTTGTCAGCGTGTTGGGAGTGGGTTTGATTTTTATTATAGTAGGCTAAGGTGACCTAAGACTTCAATGGTCATCATCATCAGTAAATGTAGTCTCTTTCTGGGGCAGTGAAGTTTCTTGCAAGACTGAGTTTTAGTTTGTTTGGATAATTCTGACAAAGTAGCTGTTTCTTAATATCATCCCTATGATTTTATTTTAGCTCTTTAACTATGATAAAGTTCTCTGTAAGAGGTCTGTAGAAGCACAGAATAAGATGTATGGCTTCTGTCTGAAGAAAAATGGTTGAGTATTTTGTAGTTTAGGGGTGTTAAACTTATAATTGACTTAGGATAACTGGGCAAATTGACCTTCTGTTTTGTGAGGAGGGTTTGACAATGGAAGATTTAGCATCTTTACACTCAAGAGGTAGTGATGTGTTATCTTACATGCTCGGTGTTGTATTATATATATTGCACACTTGGACTACATAAGTAAATGGTGTTTTATGCTGACTTAACATATCTTTCAGTGGAGAGAGGCCACATGTTAGTGAATATTTATGGGTTATTCATTAATACACTCAGTCATCAGTAGTTATATCATTGTGATCTTTTCTAGAACACATACAACAGTGTGTTTAGTTAAAAAAAAATAAAATTGGATGACTAAAAGATGAGAATTAGCAGGCAGAGTAATGACAGATCACCATGGGAAATTATCATTGGTAGAAGCAGGCACAATGAACAGCATTGGCATTGACATAGATTGTCATAAGCCATATTGAGAACACTAGCTTTCCACACCATTGCCTATTGCTGACTGCCAGCAATGATTTTGGTAATATTCTGATTTTTTTTTTTTTTTTTTTTTTTTTGTAGTTCTGGAAATGTAGCTCCTATGTATAAAACAGCAAAAAAAAAAAAAAAAAAAAAAACAAATCAAAAACCAGCGCAACAAAAACTCACATAAATATAATGTATCTCTCAAATCAAAGCCAAAGAAACAGAAATGTAGTTCTAGCCTCTGCAGAGCCCGTCGGCATTATCCAGTAGTTAGAAAAATGGCCAGCATGAATAGACCAGTTTGTATTTAAAATACAGATTTAGGGTGTCAGATAATGTCTCATTCCATGCAATCTTGTCAACACACAGGGAAACAACACAGAATCATAGAATCCTTAGAATTGCAAGGGATCTCTGAGAGCCATTTAGTCCAACTCCTGTGCAGTGAACAGGGACACCACAGCTAGATCAGGTTGCCCAAGGCCTTATCCAGCCTTGCCTTGAAAGTCTCCAGGGATGGGCATAAACCACAAAGCTAGGTAACCTGTTCCAGTGCCTCACAACCCTCACTGTAAAAGATTTCTTCCTTATATTCTAACCTAAATCTACCTGCCCTGAACTTGAAGCCATTTCCCTTGTTCTGTCACCACAGATCCTGCTAAAGAATCTGTCCTATTCTTTCCTGTAGTTCCCCTTTAGATACTGAAAGGCTGCTATCAAGTCACCTCACAGCCTTCTTTCTCCAGGCTGAACAGCCCCAGCTCTCTCAGCCTGTCCTCATAGGAGAGATGTTCCATTCCATGGATAACACTTTACCTGAAATAATATGTAAATTGCAAATCATACATTTACACCAAAAAAACACTTTTCCTGTAATAAAATCATGAAAATCTATTTTTTTAAAACAATTGCATTAGCAAGTACTTTCCAGAATTTAAAGGTATATGTACTAGAGTAGGCTTTTTGTAAGATGCCAAATATTCTGAGCAATGTGTATATGTTTGTAAAAACATATGTATGTAAGTATATAAGTGTTTCTCCTAAACTAACGCCTCCTATTTTATTATGTTGGCTCACAACGTCAGAGTTGAATTTTGGTGATATGGCAGCAAAGGCTGAACCTTCCCTCCAGTATTTCATTACATTTTGTTGCTGTGCAACAAATGGCAGTCTGACCAAATGGCATCTGACATGGAAGTGCATATGAAGCAAAGATGTTTTATTGAATTCCTCCATGTGGGAACAGTTGCACCCACTGACACTCGCTAATACTTGCTGAATGCTTATGGAGACCAAACAGTGGATGTGAGCACAGCGAGGTGGTGGGTGGTGTGTTTCAACAGTGGCAACAGCAACATGAAAGACCTCTTTCCAGCTGGTCAAGGACGGCTGTCACACAATAAAATGAAGAGCAACTTGATCAACTCATCTGTGTGAATCAGCTAATGGTGGTGACCATATTGAAAAACAGTGTTTGGTAGCTGATGAGTTGCTCTATCAAATAGTGTCACTGTGCTCTTTGTAGCTGTTGTAGTTTCGACGGAAATAAATGGGAAGCATTACTTTTGGAGCAACGTATGAATGTCATCGTTTGTATGTGTGTAGATGTATATATATATATATACACACATTGTACCTCAAAATCCCAAGGTCAAAATATTAGAGTAGTATTATTGAACAGTCTGAGTATATATGATATGTTATATGTGACAAAAAAAATTCTTTGAAAAGAACTTCTATGAAAGGATCAGCCTTAAGGACAGCAATGTTGAAATGTGATTTTTATGTAGGGTTTGTTTTATTCACATTTGGCAACCAGAAGGGGAAAAAATATCTATTTTTATTCCATGACACTGAGACCAAAATTCGAGATTTCTTTAAAACTCATTGTAAATGGGGTATTTGGTGGAGGCCATGAACTACTTTAATACATATTCCATCATTCTGTGCTGCATTTTTTTCTTCTTTTTATTCACTTCAGCATACTGAATGATTGAAAATCCAGCTACAGCTAGCATAGGCTTCATTGTTGGATGTGAAGCCTTAGATGTGCACTGAATGGCAAGTGGTGTACCCAGAAAATCTAATGCTGTCTGAAGAGAGAAGGACTTGGGTAGTTGGATGAATACTTAATTCCTTATATCTGTTTTATGTCTCTAGTGAGCCTGGAAATACAGATTTCCTAGGGAAAGGGTTATATGGTCTTTCCAAGAACTCTGCACTTTGCAAAAGAAAAGGTTGGCTTCTATGTGAAGTATCAACAGAGAAGGAAAAATAGAAAAGGAGGAGAAAAAAATACTGTTTAGAAATCTCAGCAGAAACATTCCTACTGCCACAACCTTTTAGCCTATCATAAAAATGAAATCCTCACATGACAAAACACATGCATAAGAAAAAGAATACTGTTCTGCAAAGACTTTCATTTGTCCCAAACAGTAATTACCAGCACTCTGGAATGAGATGAGAAGTTGTTTGTTTCTGTTCTATAAATTGTCTAATAAGGATTTGACCTCCTTACCTGGAATCTCATATGTGGAACTGTAAGAAAAAAAAAAGAAATCAAAAAACTTACTCTTCCCCTTCAAAATTTTAGGAGTAAATCTGCAGATTCTGTCAGTTATCTTCTTCCATCTGTTGTTTATTGCATCCGTAGCTTTTTACATTTAAACAATTGTCACTGTAAGTTAGTGCTTAGCAGTAGTAGCTGCTTATGTCAGCAATCAAAAGTTTTCTAATAGGAGAAGGAAATTAATATTCCGCTTTGTATTTTTGAGGGTTAATGCATATGGTCACCATACTATTCTGAAGTTCCAATATTTAATTTTTCTGTTTCATGAATACTTTTTCTCATTTGGGATAGCTGTGGAAAAAAGGAATACGTTATATTTGATCTCTTACCGTTGAGTGAAGGAAAGGCAAAAGCATCATAGCTGGGCATGGAAACCCATCTGTTTAGTTTGGTGGAATAACTCCCTTTTGGCCATCTCTCTGTTTATTGTATTGTAATATATTCTGTTTATTTTTCCATTCTGGCCTCTTGCACATGCACAGGTTTAACTGAGAAATTAAACAATCCTGCTTAGGATGAATTTGACGTATTTGCACAGGTATGTTTGATTCTACATTTTAATAAGAATTTTTTAAGCAGAAAGCTATGAGTGTAGTTCACTTGCTAGTAACTCTCTCCTGTTTCATTGTCTTCATTTACATTCTTATGTAAACTCTTGTAGCACTATTTTATATGTACTATGAACAATTTCAATAAATCAGGCTATGAACATGGCCTATTTAGAGGAGACCCCCATTTGTTTGCCAAAAATTCTCTCCTTATATAGGAGAGAATATAGGTTTTCTATATTTAAAATAAAGGGTTTTTTTGCATATATATTCTGTAGCTGACAATCACAGTGCCATAACTGTACTGTGTTCAAGAGATATATTGTCATCCTTTGTAGAAGATGTGACTTCAATCACATGAAGTTGTAAACCATGCAGCAAAATGTGAATTGCAAACAAGAGGCCCTGGATAATTTTTTTTTAAACTGCTATAATTTCCCCAGAAATCCCATTATGGATGTAAATGAGCTACTTATTACCAAAATATTGTAAAATCTTTTAGAGTAGTTCTAACTACAAGCAGACACAATCTTTTTAAGCCTGTTCCACATTATAGGCCTCATTTTAATTGGAGCAGTAAAGATAGGCCCTTAGATGTACTGACACTCAGCCTAACTTTTTTACCTTGATTTATATTTTGGGGATTGAAAGTTATGTTTTCAATAAGGTAGAAGGGGAGGTTGAATCTAGGTCTTTTGGCCATACAAATTCATAATCCATATAAAATGTTATTCCATAGAACAGCCTCCTGTCTGAGGCCTCACAGAGAGAAGCATATATTTTCTTTTTAATTTTTCATTAGGAAGCTCAAGTTTCAATCAGAAAGGAAGCAGAAGATAGTTTTGCTAAAAATGCATAAAAGATGATGTGTTCATGCCCATGCAGAATAAAAGTATCTAATGCATGGGTGTCCAATCTATTGGCTTGCCTGAGTCACACTGAGTGAAGAAAAATTGTCTTGGGCTCCATATCAATATACAATATAGGTAATTTATATAAGCAACAAAGCTTCTTTTTTTATGTTATATTTTTTTTTATTAAAACATAAAAGAGATCAACATAAACATAAAATAATGAGATATTGGATCTTGTTTTTTTGTGAAACTAATGCATTAGCATCTGGTTTCATAGAAGCAGTTGCAATTCGCAATGAATTTTCAAGGTGTTTGTCAGAGATTTTTGATAAAATTTTGCTTTTACTGTGCTCTACTCTTGAAAAAAATTCTTCATGTGTGTACGTACTGCCAAAAACAGATTACATGTATGAAAAGTGACAGTGCTGCAAGAGATATCTTTTAATGGCACCAAAGATGCCATTTATTCAGTGAAATTATATTTGCTATCAGTAATAATAGTATTCTAATAAAAATGGCATGTTGAGCTACATCTGTAGCATTAGTACTTTCATTTATCATCAAAGCATAAAATTTGAAATTGGCAGCTTTATTCTCCAAATTACTTTTGATAGATTTTCCTGTTTCTTAAATTTGCCTGGCTATGCTCTGGTTAGACGAACTGACTGTAGAAAAATTCTTGCTTTTTAAATCAAGGCAAATTATATCTGTCACACTTTCCATACATTATCTAATAAACGTAACATAAGTAAATGTCTTTGGTTGTTTTTTTTGGTTGGTTTGGTTTTTTTTTTTTTCAATCAGATATGCTACCATGTAACTAGCTTTTATAACAGAGACTGCTTGAGTTTTAACTTAAAAAAAACAATAAATGGTTGAGATGGCAGACTTCTTTTCTGTTCCACTAATTTGTCTTTACAAAACATTCCTTAATATGCATCAAATTTAGCAGCATGTTTTTGCATATAACTTCTTTTCTAATTGTGATGTTTGGGAAGTGACATCATTTTCTTGCAAATTAAGCTTAGTGCCATGTTATTTGTCTCGACAGAAAAAGTGCTCATGTGTCCATTTTTCATTGAACACTCTTCTTTTATCCCCAGTTTTTTCTCTTTTCTTGGTTCTGTTTACTTTAGAAGCAACATGAGGTAGGCTGAAATATTATTATTGACAATCACTGTGTTTTACTCCCCAGGTAGGACATGCACATTTAATGTGTAATACAGTACAGGTTTTGTTGCCACTGAGTGCATGTGGTGGGCACCATTGGCAGAGTTAGCAATGCACTGCACTCTTCCCCAGCAGCATTCCACTGTTGCCTGTTCATGAAAAATATTGCTAGAAAATCACATAGTAATGGTAAAAGTTTATGATCCTGTTGGGCTGCCTTACTAGCTGTCCTGGGCTGCTTGTGGGTTGAACATGCCTGATCTGCTGAAACTTGAGAATCTTCTGCAAAACGGTGCTTTCATCTTCACTGTTATCACTTGTCCTTTTCATGTATATTTACTGCTAACTTCAGAATAATGTGGATAAAGCCCCAAGATAAATGGATCTATTTCATCTTGACTTATATACCGCACTAGAATATGAACAGCATATTGGACTGTTCTCAGCCTTCATCTTTGGTGGTGCTGAATTTGCTCCCTCTTCAAAATTATGCATATTAAAATGATAATGCCGTGAACTCATACAAACTCTTATTTTATCAGTATAAATCACCTGAGTTCTGAATTAAGACCCTCGATCTTTAAACTATGTTCAACGTTTTGTATTTTTTTCAGTCATGTGCATGTATGCTGTTCTGATGTAAGAAATGCTATTAGCTATCCATGTTTAAAGAACAGATATGAGATCACATGTAGACTGATGGCTCATTTTATGCAGGCTGTAAGAAATAAGACATACTTTACCCAGACACTCATATAAACTCCCTCTCATACAAAGGTTTAATATAGAGCAGATCTCAGCAGGAAGGAAAGAGTCTCTTCATATAGCACTATCAATTCTTTTGACGTAAATGTTTAATCACCCAACATGCAGCAAGTAGAAGCATTCAAATTGATGACGTTCGGTCAAATGTAACATCACAAGCATTGAAAGGCTTGAGTTACATGTCCTTCCAGAAAGAGTAAAATGAGATTTTTTTTCTTAACTTGTATAATTTTAAATTTGCTCGTGTGCCAACGAGTGCACTTGGGTGCCTCTTGTCTGATCAAGACTGTTGCCTTTTGTTTCCATTCAGGAAAAGAAAATCACCAAACACTACAAGAGGTGACATTTGAACTGAAAAGATGCTGAGCTGGATTCATTAGCTCTTATTATTTACCCTGGCATTTTAAAGGGTGATTTTCTTTAGTGGGATTTTTTTTTTTTTTCTCTGTAGCTTACTTTTAAGACTGGAAATGGGGTGGGCAGATTTCAGCTGGGACAGAGTTGATTTTTTTGTTCATAGTGTCTGGTACGATGCTATGTTTTGGCTGTGGGAGAAAAACAATACTGATAACACACCAATGTTTTAGTTGTTGCTGAGCAGTGGCTGCACAGAGCCAAGGATTTTTCAACTTCTTATACTGTCCTTCCAGCGAACCAGGGTTGCTGAGGGGGCACAAGAAGCTGGGAGAGAATAGAATCAGGACAGCCAACCTGAATTTGTCAAGGGGATATTCCATAAAATATGACATGGTGTGAAAAATCTGTGGGGAGCTGGACATGGGGCAGCTGCTGCTTGGGGACTGGCTGGGCATCAGTGGACAGGTGGTAAGCAGTTGCTTTGAGCATCACTTGTTTTGTAAATATATTACTTCATTATAATTTCTATTATTATTTTCATTTTCTCTTCCTTTTCTATCTTAGAAAATAGTTTTTCCATCTCAACCCATGAGTTCTACATACTGTGATTTTTTTTTCTGATTTTCTTTCCCATCTCACTGGGAGGAGGAGAGTGAGCAGAAGGCTGACCTGCTTGCCAGGTTAAACCAAAACAATAGTCAGAGGCCAACGATGGATTGAATTTTCTGTTACCAAGACACAAACAGCTGTATTTCATCCTTACAATTACTCCATAGGTCACCTTTGTTTGGGATAGCTTCTGGAGAGCTCCATACTGTCCAGCTCCTTCCTCACACACGACACTACTCACCTATTTCTCCTACCCTGCCTGTCCCTTCTGAAGAGCCCAGGGCTGTTAATTGTGACACAGCAGCCCCAGGGGGCTTCCCAACAGGTTCTGCTTATGCTAGTGATGTTGTAACTCTGGGACTGAGCCAAGAATTCTAGTTCCTATTCGTCATTCCTTGTGTGCATTGATGTAGAAATATTTCAAATGTGCTTCTCTAGACCCAAAAGCTCATGGAGCAGACTGAAGGATCTCACTAGCACACAGTCCCTCAAGTGTTGGCATCCCATAGATTATCACTAGTGAACCTAATTTTACCCCTTTCCACCTTTGAATCTAATTTAAAGCTTTATTTATCAGCCCTGATTACTCTTGTGCAAAAAGCTTCTTCCCCCTTTAAGAATGGTGCATCCCATTAGGCAACAGCAGGCTTGGTGTTGTGTAGATCATCCTGTGATTGAGAAACCCGAAATTCTGCTGGTGACACAACCTTTGGTGCCACATGTTGATCATCTGGGTCTGCCTGTACCTTTCAATCTTGTTAAAAGACATCTACACCCATGTGATGATAGGGATGCAGTCTCTTTTCATGCTGCCTGAGACCAACGGGCCTCTGATGGGTCTGCTCTGATGGAAGTCAACTCACTTCCATCAGTTCTTTCTCTGACTCTGGATCATGTGCTCCATGTGCTCTCCATTGCTCTTAGACAGGTCCACCTTCATCGTCTTGATGGTACTGAGCCTTCCCATCAGCCACAGTATTTTTTGTTTGGAAGAGGATACATCCTGCCCTATTTCCCACATGAAGGTGGGCAAGCACTCTCCTCTCCTTATCCTCCTTTTTCCAAAAAAAAAAACAAAAAAGCCTGAGTCCCTAGTCACTTAGGAATTGTTGTTCTATCTGCAGGGTCACCCTTTTTATAGGGCTTGGAACACAAGGCAGTAAGGTATGATATCAAGAGGCCCTGGTAATGTGATTCTGACAGTGTCCCGTGGTGAGTAAAAATGGCAGTGCTGGAAGTTGGGGCCTATGGCCTGAGAGTTGCCCAAATTTTGAAGGAGAGGAAGGGTGGAGATGCTGAGGGCCTCTTTCATGGGGATGGTTTCCCCATGCTGTTTTGCTTGCTTAAGAGAATATCTACCCATTGGGCACAGAGACCTTTAAGTCTCCAGCCACCTCTTCCTTCTGTTCCTGAGATCCACTCGATAAGAGGGTGGCAAGAGTGTCCAGGAAGATCAGGGGATCTGCACTATTGTACCTCTTCCATCTCCCATCCTGCTGCCCAGCTGCCTGCAAGTGAAGCTGCCTTCAAGAGGGGCCACGACTGTAACTAGTGCCTGACAGCAGGGGAGAGAGGAAAAAGCATGCTGAGACCCTGCGGGCATCCGATGGATGTGGAGTCATAGAATCATAGACTATCCCAAGGTGGAAGGAACTCACAGATATTATCAAATCCAACTCCCAGCTCCACACAGAGACCCTGAAAGTCTGGAGCATTTACCTTTAATCCTAGCAAGTGTAGCTGAGGTTGCTGATAAAGACAATATGTCCATTCAGAGCCCTTCCCTTCTCTTCCTTCCTTTGCAATTGCAGAGAACTATAAACAAACGATGTCAAATGGGAGATTACCTTTCTACCTGCCCAAATCCCTCAGGAACTCACACAGCTTTGCTGTATTCAAGATGTCAGAATAATTATACGTATAATCCATAAGATACGTTCTCCAGTAATTCCCAAATTCCCATGAAAGTTCATCCAGCCCACACTGCATTGCAGCTCCTCCTGCCAGGTGGTGTTCTCAGGAGGTGTCTTCAGATGTTGTAAAATTCCTATATATATATGCTTTATGTGAAGAAGCCACCTTTGAAAAAATTGTCTTCATGGTGCACTTTGAAAAAATTATATTTCTAAAAAAATTCACTCTGGCAGAGAGAAAAACAAAACAAAACAACAACAACAACAGAACAACCACAAAACACCAAGTTAAGCCTTTGCTAAGCTGACTTATATTGTTTTGTAGTGCTCTCAGAAAAGGCATATGTGCATAATCTTAAAAAAAATCAACCACAATATTGAATTGAATTCAACCACACAATCCAATATTAATGCTTAAGATGTTTATTTTTCTATCAGTATCTTCTGAAAATAAAACACATTACACATAAAGCCAAATGTGTTTCACTTCATGGCATTCATGCAGTGGGAAATCTCTCTGCATAGAATCTGAAATATTAATTTTCTTTTTTTTTTTTTTACCTCCACTTACTTTGCATACTGTTGTTGCATTTCAAAGTATCGTATTAATACTACAAAAACTTTCCATTTTTTTAGCTTTCACCATCAACTGGTTCCAAAATCAGCTGTAATTTTTAGGACGTATGCTATGATCAACATTAGTTGGAGCTTCCAAATGTCTGTAATATCCATGTTCATCTACATTGTCTTTCTATTCATTGATCTGAGGAGTTAAAGCACCCTGATATTGTTAGTATGCTTAAGGTAGTCTTCCACTTGATTCAGATTGACAGAGCACTGCTATTGATTCTGATCAAAACAGAGGTCAGCTTAACCACTTGGTTGAGGTACTCACTGAATAACCATTAATACGTATAGAAATGATTAATTTGCTACAGATTTATGAATGTATTTTCTCTACATATCTTTCAGTATAATTGACAGTTGCTCATGCAGGATGTTGTCTGTTGTAGCAGTGATGTTATCTGCGTATTACTAGCACATAATTCAGTCCTGATGTGTTCCACGTAGCTGTTGAAGATATACGGAGGAAGAACTGATAGTTTTAAAATTCCAAAATACCATTATTACTGTCAGGTTATGCGGAGGACTACCAGCAGAGTCCATGATTGTGCTGAGTCCTGGATGAACAAAGAGGTGCCGATCATCAGTAGCTAAGGAACTTAGGGTGGGGTAGAGGTATCACACAAAAACTGTGTGACCAGTGTGATATTTGGGATAAATGTCATTTCCACAGTTCTTGGCTTCTGCAGCTGCCGCACAGCTTGAGGAATCCAATGGTGGAGGTAGAGTTTCCTGTCACTGCTTACTGGGCGTACCTCTCCAGGAAGGACTCAAATAATTTTAGAGCACTACTGTGACTACAGAGGTCCAAGATGATGGGAAAGGATGTCTGTCCTTTGCCGATTGATGGGTGGAGGATATTCATCAGTCTCCTAGGTGGTGTCACTTCTGTGTCCTGGCTTAATTCCAGGCTACGCTGTTTCTTAAAGGTTAATTTCAATTATATGAGAATGTCCTTGGCCTTTGACTAGCTTCTCTATGGACTTTATTTGTGGGAAATTTGATACTGGGTTGTAGTTGGCTAGAACCAGTGTCTCCAGGGTGGGTTTCCTTTCCGTGGATAAATAGAGCAAGGGTATCTCAGAAATAGGAGTTTGGCATCTTCTGTGAGTGCTTAATTAATTTATGGCATCCAGAGAAGGTTCCGTTCATTATAGAGGTTCAGTACTGTACATAAGCAACCTCTTTGTGCATAGGTTGCTCCATAAGTAATGACTCCAACAGATAGGAAGAGCACAATAACACTGGTTTGTTCTCCGCTACAAAACACTATTTTTCAACATAGTCATCACCATTAGCTGATTTGCATGGATGGTCTGATCAAGATGCTGTTCATTTAATGGTGTGACAACTGCATTGTGGCTTATTTTTCACGTCACTGTTGCTATGTCAGACACCATTTTGTCAGACTGCCCCTCTGCTGCCTTGCATGATAACAAAATGTGATGGAATATAGGTGGGAAGGTTCAGCCTCTGCTGCCTTACCACCAACATACACCTCTGACGTTGTGGATCAACATAATAAAAGAGGAGGCATTACTTTCATAGCAGCCCTTGTACTTTTCACTTATGTAGTTGTCTCCTGATATGAATTTGCACTGCTCACTTCACTACTAAGAATCACGAGTTAAAGAGCTATGCAACTCATTTCTGTATTCTGCTGGTTCTATAATGTTTGTATGCAATGAATTTTAAGTTCATGAATTCCATGTACTTCTCCTGCAGTTCTCTCTCTTTTGGTATCAATAATGTCTGTTAATCTTCACTTATTCTTTTCTTACAACATAATCTTTAATAGTTTTGCAAGCTTGCTTTCACGTCTTCTGTGTTCCAAAGCAAATTGAGCTGATGAAAGTTGATTTCCTATAGTTTGTTATACTGGTGCTGCTTTATATCTTCTCCACGATGGCAACTGATGGTTACCCAGTACAAAGCTAACATTTTGCTACTCCAACTGTATTACACCAACCCTGTGCTCAAGGGTGAGGAGATTTGGCAAAGTGAAGAGGTGACATCTCAATGCAAGGGAATTTGCAGTTATTACTGTCTCTCTTTTTTATAACCAAAGGTGTTTTTAATTGATAGTGCCATTAGTCATGATGACAGAATTATGATATTATTGTGCTACTGTTATCATGCTATTGAGTAACCTACTTACAGACAAATACAAAAGCCATATTATTTTTTTTTTCCCATCACTAAAAAACACAAATATGTGTCAGTGTGAAAGAGAATCATCTAAGATTACAATTCTGCTTTTAATACTGTCATCATATTCAAAATCTGAAAGGATGAAGGAATTTGGGATCGCATTCAAGTTATGTTTTGACATTGCACTGAGTCTGGGATACTGACTCATTTTTCCAAAACATTAGATCAGAGTTCAGCACCTGAGTGAGTTATTTTCTCACATGTGCTTTATAATTGTTTTGAATAAGAAGTAAAAAATGGGAACACAGCTTAGTAAACTTTATCCACCTCAACACAACAGCAGTTTTTTTTTATTACTTTATGTGGAAATGAGGTTTGGATCTTCTAAACTGCTTCTTCTGCTACAGGCTGGTAGGATTCTTTCTGTTTTGCTTTCTTATATGAACTCTTGAAGGATTACTTTTGGAATGTGAATTTCTGATTTACCAAAATTCCACTTCATATGTTCCCATCCTTCAGAAACAATCCTGGTTTTAAGGATTTATGCTTTTACTGGCTTCAGCTCTAATGTTCTTTATTGTAGCAGTCCCTGTTTGACATATACTTCAGATGATTTTAATCTTCACAGTTGCGGGAATTCCATTGTAAAAAGATGCTATTCATGTCCTCCAAGCATTGTTCAAACATTACCACCTTAATAAAAAACAAAACAAAACAATTTTTCAATGTTCTCTTGGTGCAGGCAAGACCATTCTGCATTTTGCTTTCATCTCAGCTTGTAGGCAAGCATTGGTTTTAAAATCTGTTCCCTAGAGTAGATTGCAGAGGAAAGCATCCAGATGGGTTTGGAATATCTCCAGAGAAGGAGACTACACAATCTCTCTGGGCAGCCTGTTGCAGTGCTCTGTCATCCTCAAAGTAAAACAGTTTTTCCTCATGTTCAGGTGGAACTTCCTGGGTTATAATTTGTGCCCTTTGCCTCTTGTTCTGTTGCATGGCACCATTGAAAAGGGCCTGTCCCCATCCATTTGACTCCCACCCTTAGGATATTTATAAGTATTAATAAGATCCCCACTCAGTCTTCTCTTCTCCAGGATGAATAGTCACAGGGTCTCTCAACTTTTCCTCATAATGCAGATGCTCCAGGTCCTTAATCATCCTTGTGGCCCTCCGCTGTACTCTGTCTAGAATTTCCCTGGCTTTCATGAACTAAAGACCCCCAAACTGGACCCAGTACTCCAGATATGGCCTCATCAGGGCAGAGCAGAGGGGAGGGATCACCTCCCTCAACCTGTTGGCTGCGCTGTTTTTAATGCACTTGAGGACACCTTCTCAGCCATAAGGACACATTGCTGGCTCACGGTCAACCTGTTGTCTACCTGGATGCCTAGGACTTTCTTTGCAGAGTTCCTTTCCAGCAGGTCAGTTCTTAACCTGATGCATGTGTTTATTCCTTGCCAGGTGCAGGACTCTACCCTTATCCTTACAAAGTTTCTCCCTGCCCAACTCTCCATCCTGCCCAGGTCTCACTGAATGGTAGCACAGCCTTCTGGTGTGTCAGTCATCCCTCCCAGCTTTGTATCATCAGCAAACTTGCTGGGCTTGCACTGTATCCCTTTATCCAGGTCATTGATGAAGATGTTGAACAAGGCAGGACCCAATACTGACTCCTGTGGAACAAGCCTCCAACTTTACTGTGCCACTGACCACCACCCTCTGAGCATTCCCTGTCAGGCAGTTCTCAGTCCACTTCACTGTACAGTCATCTACCCCACGCTTCCTAAGCTTACCTAAAAGGATGTTATGGGAGACAGTGTCAAAAGCCTTGCTGAAGTCAAGGTAGACAACATCCACTACTCCTTTATCTCCCCAGCTGGTTGTGACATCGTAGAAGGTTTCCAGATTGGTCAAGCATGTTTTCCCATGGTGAATCCTTGTTGACTACTGATGGCTCTTATTTTTCTTCCAAATGCTTGGAGAATAAGTTTTTACATCACTTTCCCAGGGATGGAGGTGAGATTGGCTAGCCTGCAGTTTCCCTGGTTCGCCTTCCGGCCCTTTTAGAAGTCTGGACTCTAAGATGCAGTAGTGTTACATTCTTTGAACTGTTATATTAATAAATGAAATATGCTTGAAAAGCAGGTCTCAGTTTAAGTGGAGCCCTGTAGAAATGTAGCGTGTAGTACTATTAAGTAAACACGAAGTTGAAAACCTAACTTTATTTAAGTCAGTGGAGATACTGCTGTTGACTCCAAGTATCCAGAATTTAACAGTTTTAAAATGGTAACTTATAAGGTCAGAGGTTTAAATACAAGCAGGGTTGGCTCAACAGATGTTAGGAACATACACTGAGTTTCTCCAAAGGATTTTTGATAAATATTTTTTTAAAAAAGAAGTCTTGTCCTGCAAGCAGTGTTACGTGATCTTGGTATAGTTTGGCAGTTTTTCTCTCCTAAAATGGCTGAACTTGGAGTTGCTTCAAAACCATGTATCGTGTGTAGCATTTATGCCATTTATGCACAGGTATTTCTGTATGATTTCAACCTGCCCAGCTGTTTTTCATAAAAAAAAAAAAGTATTAGTGCTTGCAGGTAACCAGAAATGCTGTAAAGCAAGAGAGAGATGGAAGTATGATAATGATTCTGAATGTCTCATTTTTAGACTGCCTTAATTAAAAAGACTGAGAAAATGCTAAGGTAGTGATTTCTGAAAATGAGGCTCTTTCTGGCACCCCACTTTGGACATCTTAATTCTCTAAGTCAAATTTGAAAATGAAGCTGTATACATGTTCTCCAATTACTTTTATTGAAACACTGAGCTAAATCATTTTTCAAGTAGCACATTGCAGTTAACTTACAGAAAATAGCATTTTCTGCTAATTTCCAGCAGTATTCCCAACTGTTTGATCAATATTTTAATTGCACCATCCTGGTGCATCAAAGAGCAAGAGCGTCTATGGCCATTAATATCTTCTTGTAAGCTACAGGTATTTAATCCATTTTCAGAGTAAGTAATTTGGACTAAGATACAGTGCTTCTATAAGGGGTACAGTTTACGTAGAATATGGTTTAGCAGCCAGATAAAGAAAAGCTTTTTCTATAGGACTTGCTTCCAAGTGTGAATGGCAAAGGCAAGATACTTGCCCAAAAGCCTAGCATCTCTGCTGTGATAGCTTACCTTGCTATTTTCTTAGCAAATCCCATTTTCTTAAGGTTTGTTGGTCCCCAGTCCCATTAATCAGGGACTGCAGCTTTTGCCAAATACCAGAAGGGTATCATTCACCTCTGCCTTGCCACATTTCAGCCTAAACTTAGCTACTCCCGTGTGCGGCTCAATTAAGTGGGATTACACTTCTCTGTTTATTTTTTTTCTAAGTCATGAATGTAAAATACAATGCAAGTAACTCAACTTGATGTGTGGAGATATGTGCTCCCATCAGCTGAGGTAGGAGTGAGTTCTAGAAATTTAATGTCAGTTAATTGTGCTATTGACTTCCAGAAAAACAAACAAAAGAACCCACAAACACCACACAGACTTGATTCTTAAGATGTTATTACATTCTTTTTGACAGGTTACTATGTTCTGCAGTTTAGTCATTGGCATTAGCCTATTAAGAAAGTGTAAATAAACTTTAGCAGAGTTAGGCCACAACAACAGTTAGGTGAAGTTGGAAATGCTCTTTTTGGTACCAAGGTGTGGTAATTCTCCTATTTTTTTGCAGTGCTGTTTTGACCTGTACATATCCCTTCCAACTCTAAAATGAGCTGTTCTTAATCTTTAGAGTAAGATATAAAAATAGCTGATTAGAGACACCGTTTTTGTGCTAACCATTCTTTTGGGTTCCTATGGCTTCCCAGTTGGATTTTGTTTTCTTCTTTCTGAAGGAAATATGTCAGCTATGGGTTTTCTTTTTTGAGTTTTTGCTTAGGGAGATCATAACTTAAAGGAAAATCCTTCTGTATGTTTTCAGTTTTCCATGGAAATAAATTATGTTTTAGATATTTACAGTGTGAAAAATCAAAACTAATTTCTTATCTCCTTCTCATATTAAACCACCCTCTTTATTTTAACTTGCGTTATCTGAAAACCTATCCTACAGGGATATGAATCATCTCCCTGTTCAGAAGGTAAAATCAAGAGCTTATTCACAGTGTTTTCCATGATCTGCTTCCCAGGCTTAGGTTTTCCAATAGAGCTTCCTTTAAAAAGTACTTCTGTCTTGCAGTCAATTTCCTGTAGTACCGGTGTTGCTGAGAATCACAGGTAAAGCATTATCTGAAAGTCTGTGGATCGTGATGTGCAGTCTAAGCTGGGAGGAGCAGAGGAAAAGGAGGGAGAGTGAAAGTTCCTTCCGTTCCTAAAAGTAATTGTCTTGATGTGATGGAAATCGCAGTCACCTGCCCAGCAGTGGAAAATCTTTAGCTCTAAGGAAACGTATGGCATCATCACTTCATTACAGTTACCAGCAACCTCTTGCTGAACAGCAGTTTTGGTGAGACTGATAAAGACAGGGTTATTGAAACAACAGAAGTGCTAAGAGACTGCAGCTATAAACCATACTGGTTTTATTGGTGAAGCTACTGCATAAAAACTTTATGGATTTGAAAATCGTACTTGGAGAAGATTTGAGACTTAGAGGTGGGGAGCTGGAAGATTTTGCTAGTGTAGATTAAGTTTGGAGATAAGGTCAGGTGAGTTATTTTAGATCTGTGTGAGTGTAAATGGTATCAGATTTCAACCCTGGCTTTTATTAAACTTCATTCCTGATTTACTGGACTTGTGGTTAGCATGGCTGGAAATGTAAAAGAACTGAAGTCTTATTCAGCTTACTCAACACACTTCCAATGGAACCATTAACTCCACCTCAATTGCTTGTCTTTAAAATTACTTGCCTTATAGAGCTGCACTTCTGCAGCTCTTTCCTATATGTTTTAAAAGAGTGTCCAAGATTCCTTTCCCTAAAATTATGTACAATCATCTGTTTTTTAAACATAAAGAAAAGTTATTCTTACCATGATAACTTTCAAAATACCACACAAAGAAAGGTGGTAGCTATTTTTTGTTTGTTTGCATTATTTTGTGGTTGGTTTTTTTTTGGTTTTTTTTGTTTGTTTGTTGGATTTTCTTAAGCTATGCCTGTGTATCTCTACCCTTTCTCTTCCTAATTATTCCTTACAAACATCTGGCAGCTTTCTGCCTGTCAGATTCCTATTTCTGTTTTATTAGCAGAACACCTGCATGCCAGCTGAGTGTATGCAGACATTTCTGAGTATCAGGAAAGTTATTGCCAGCCCCAACTTATAACAAACTTGGGACATGGTAGGCCAAGGAGATTCTCCTTTCTCTCCTGCTATTACTTTACAGATCAAAAAAAGCTCATAAACCCCACTACATGAAGTACTACCTTATTAAAATACTAATTTGTTCAATGCCTGGTACTTAAGTCCACTACGAGCAAAATACATTATAATGCACACTAATAAATATATAGTATTCCTGCTTATCTGTTTTATTCTTTTTATTTTACTTTGGGAAACGTTATTTTGGCTGCTTTAGCCCAGGCTAATCCTAACACGAGCCACGTTTTTTGAAAATCTCTTAATGAGCTGAAAAATTTGTATAAAATATAAGAACTTTCTGGAAATATGTCAGGTCAGTGAGCTGCATGTTAACTGTACTGAACCCTTTGGCACTTTCTGGTCAGCTTCTGTGACACCACAATGTGAACAAGAATCTAAAGTGAAGATGAATCAAATAGCACTTCTTTCAAGCTAGCAGCCTTTTAAAAAGATTTGAAAAATACGTGTAACATTGTAAAGAGTTTTGTGCTAAAATAGCCATAAAACAATTAAAAGATCTAAAAGAAGATCCAGAAAAAGACTTTGTGAGGTTGCAAGCTTGTCTGCTTTTTCTACCTGTAGAAGTTGAGCTAATAAAAGATATTGCCTCTTACTGCTCTGTCTTCTTCACTGTAATTCTAAGAGCACGTTGCATTTGGAGGCAGCGTGTCTGCCCTAGAATCTCAGTAGGAAAACAGAGATCTCTTTTGTCTCAATCTACCAGTTTGTCAAGTGTGGTTGATAGCATCTCCAGTTGTGCTTCTCCCAGCTGTTTCATCTATGCGCTCAGTGGAGATTCTTTCTCCGCGTTACAACCACGCTATTTGACAGGGGTTGTCCAAGCTGTCTGCTCATCACTGCTAGCTCTACCTTACATACCCTCGTTCTGCAGCTCTCAGCTCCAGCTGCCTCTCTTCAAGACGCACAGACTGTTCCCACAGTCTCCTGCCTAGTTTCCTTTCTGATCACCTGTGCATTTCCCAGCTGGGCCATTTACGTCAGTCCTGGCAGTCCGTTCTTGGCTGTGCTTGCTGATTCTGGTTTGAATTCTGTATTCTGGTTGTTCTTTTTTTCTCCCCTCTCTCGTTACCATCAGAAGTCTCCCAAGCAGAAGCTTCTCCAGATCCTTGTTTTTCTTTTGTTTGTCTTAATTTCCCTTCCTTGTCTTTTGTTTCTCTCATCACCCTTCGCATTATTTGTCATCTTGGGCTGTGTGAGCAGGTATGGAGCAAAAGTCATTGTGCAGAAGCAGCAAAAGTGAGATGGGAGATGGTCAAGGCATTCTTGATGACAGTAAGCTTTGAAAGAGACAATGCAGAAGAGAAAAACTATTTAATACCAGCCATTACCCTGTGAATGAAACTGTAGGAGATTGAAATAAGACTAGGATAACATCGTCATTAATAGTTCTATAAGAAGCAGGCTGGTCAAATATTTCAAAGGCCTTGAGGGCTGAGCTGATTTCCTATGCTTTTTATTCCCGTGATTTCAGGAGAAAGTGATGAAGGGGAAGGCAAGCCAGAGAGGCTGTTTTGTGCAGGGAATGAGCCATAGAAAATGCAGTGCACTCAACTACTCAGAATAACTGAAACTCATATTGGAAAAATCTTATGCAATGGAGGGTTAAGTTTGAGCCTATAATTCTTAGAAAACATGTTAAAATTCATATGAAAAAGATTTAAAGACTTTATTTTAATTGACCTTGGATACACAACAGGTCATGGCCTTCTGGGGATTTAGAACCAGAGTGTTCATCAGGGAACAATACAAGTTTAGAAGGTCAAGAGCTGCTTCCTAATCATAAGTGCAAATGTTCTCATGTGTTTAATATGAACTGAGAAATACTTTGCAGTGTGTTGGCCTGGAAGAAATTGGAGAGCAGGCCTTAATATATAATGTTTATATTAAATATAATATTTTGATTATATTATTCAGTGCCTTTTAAAAAAAAGTGTGATATGAGGCCAGACGTAGATATAACCACGTACTTTTTGTAATAATGAGATCAATAAACAGCTGAGGCAGTGACCTTCCCAACGTGCTGTTGAAAATTTAATTGTGAAGACATGGATTCGAACTAACTTGTTTTACCAAAACAGGAAGCGGAGGGGGTGCAAAGAGTTTCCCACGTTAAATTTAGGAACAGTCAAAATAAAACAAATGCTAAAATTATCCAATTTACTCCGGGCTTTGTGAGGAAGAATAGGCAAGTAATTGTCAATTATGAAGAGGGATTGGAATGCAGATTGTAGAGGGATAATTAATTGAGAGACACTTCGTTTTGATTAGGGTGGCTTGAATAAGTGCAATCTGAAGTGTTTTCAGGACTGTTGTAGATGGACCAGGGACTGGCATGCAGCACTAATGGGGTTATGGGGTATATTAAATTCTATCATGTTACTGAAAATAAAATAAAGGATTAAGGAGGAAGAAAGGGTGGACTTATGATGGAGAATTAGGTGGTTGTAACAGGGGCAATGGGTTCTTTCCCAGCTTGTGCCATACAGTTCCTGTGTGGCCTCTGGCACGCAGTCATCCCTGGATTACTGTCCACCTCAGGGCATTCTTGCAGGGTAGAAAGCAGCTTCCCTGCCAGCACGATTATATTACTGCTCCTTCATCCCTGCTCCAGGTTGGCATCAGGGAAAGGGGAAGAGAAGGGGATTAGTGGGTTTGTGATTGGTACTTCTCCTCTCACAGGACTGGGAGGTGGAGTGGAGCTAGGAAGAGGTTGGCTGCGATTCAGTTAGTGCTACAGCACTTTCCCAGTGTTTCTGAAAAGCAACGTACATGGCATCTCATTTTTTTTTTTTCCCTTCGTACCCCTTCATTTCACTGCCTCTTTGTAACCCAATAGAAATGTTTGCAAAAGGTAGTACTTTAATTATATGAGGCCTGTATGTCTAACACAAAAAGTATTGCTATCCTTGGGCAGGAAACGCAAAATACAGTAATTACTTGGCTTAAGATAGTGAAAACTTGATTTCCATCTTATTTTCATTTGGGTTCATTTTGGGAACTGAGTCTTTGAGAAGGGGATGTACCCTCTTCACCAGCATTCCCTCAGAGGAGAGCTGGGGTCTTCATGCAAGGGTCCAAAGTGGGAAATGTAGGTGCTGGGAAGAGGCATCATAAGTGCAGAATGGGGAAACAGGCTGCCTACCTTCCTGCACGAACTGTTTTACCACAAACAGATTCCTGGTCTGACACACAGCTTTCAGCAAAATCAGCCAACAACTGTTACCCAGACATGAGTGTCTTTGGCATTCAACAAATTACTCGCACATCAGACAGTGCTGATTACTACCGGAAAACAGTATAAATAACACATTTTATAGTAGACTTGTAAAATTATTTTTTTTTTTCCCCCTTTTGCTGAGTTTTAGTTTACCAGAAACTTTAAGTGTGTGATGAAGTTTAAGGAAATAATTCTGGCTGCCAAATTGCAAGCAAACAAATGGAGAATGCATGTATCATTCTAAAACTCTTTGGCTGATTCTGTTTTCTCTGTCACCTGTTTGTATTGTTGCAAATCCTTTCTGCCTGGTGGAATTTTAATTCCTGATGTGTTCTAGCTTCTGTATTGATTCAATATGAATCAAACTTAGCATTCTACATTTTTCTGTATTTTATCTCATCGTAGCTATTCCTTTTGTAAAGATGGTCACAGATTTGTTTAGCAAATTACACCCAGTACCTAACTTTTATTTGAAATTTCAGTGCATTCATCTGAATAGTATTTACAAGGAGAGTGATTTGAAGAGTTCACTAAGTTAATTAACTAGGTAATGGTATTTTTTGACTCTACCTGTTTGGTAAATCTTTAAATAGATTCATCAGGAAAACAAGTATTAAGTACTGTGTATCTTTGCAGCTGTTTAGAATGTGAGAACTTTTTTGATCCTTCATCTCAAAGTAACATTCTGAGATAAAGTTCTTTCATACTTTATCAGAAGATGAAGATCAGTATTTAGTTTCCAGATGAAATTAATACTTCATTTGTCTTCATTTGTCCAGTCTTTTTTAATATTTTGTCTTGAACAATGGGTTGAAAAGTCAAATACTTGCAGGATATCATTGCTGAAACACTCCTTTACTTCTAAAAGGCTCCAAGAACTCTACTATACCTTATTATTTAAAAAAAAAACAAAAAAAAACAAAAAAAACCTGATTTTAAAATTATTGTTCTGCAAATACAAGCTAATTGCACATGTGAACAGTGTAACTAATTTATGATCCTAGGAACATTACTGGTGTTCTTGGAAGTGTTAGGCTTTTGTGTCCACTTAGATTGGCAACAAAGGTTTTGTGCCTATACAGCACCTGAAGCAACAGACTCTGATATTTCTCCTTGATGCTGGATGTTCCTGTGTTCATGCATGCATCTCCTTATGCCATCCAGTGGTACTTATGCAAGACTGAGCTTGCCGAACGTTCTTGAAGGTCTGAAAAGAGGAAAAAAAGGGAAACACCTTGACGAGTCGGGTAGATTTCAGAAAGGGGCTGTGTAAACAAAGCTGTTCTGAGCCTCAAATTAATGAAACCATTTGAAAATTAAGAAAACTAAATTTAAATGAGTGTGGGAAGTGCCTCCTGCTTTTCTTATCTGGTAATACCAGCAGAATTCACATTTTCCTGGAGAATGAGAGTTATAGGATAACATATGAATATTCAGGTAAAGGATAATTGCAGCTGATGAGATCAACATCCTGCCATAGATTTGTTCAAGTCTGTAGCTGAAAGCATGAGACATGGGAAAGGTACAATATCTTCCACTGCTTAGAGACTCAATTTCTTCTTTAAAGCTGTTTCTCTGCCTTTGAAAGGAAAAGCTTCTGAATTCCTGAAGTAAGACGCATCTTAAACCATATGAACCACTTTCCGTGCTGACAGAATTTAGTTAAAGCTCATTATGTAAAAAGGTGCTATAAGGAAACTTTATAGAGTGAACGTTCTTTATTAACTGGAAGCTAAGGTTCAGCCAGTTTCCATTTAATCCTCCAATATTGCCTGCAGCAGTCAAGTAAATTTCACAACAGTCTCCCTCCCCCAAATGAAATCCATGTGACTGCTTCATCTGCTGCTCCTTTCCCAGTCCCCCCACTCAACTCTCTCCTCGGTGTTATAAAGATCCAGGCAAGAATTCATAGAATTAAAATAGGGTAATTAAGTGTCTCTTATTAGTTACTTGGCATTAACACAAGTTCCATCCTTCCTAAACTAGCTGGATTATGGGCAAATTGACATGGATATATGGCTGTTAAAGTGTTAAAAAGCATGGGTATACATTCTTTATTTATGGAGCTGCAAAAATTATATTTGGACTTCTTTTCTCCATAGTGAAATTAATTTAAGGAGTGGGGCAAATATGCAAAGCAGTATGATTAGCTAAGTAGTCATTTTAGTTTTGTGCCGGGCAAGAAGAGAAGTCTTGATTTGGGGCTTTTTCTACTAGAACATTTAATGCCACCATTTTTAGAATAATGAATTCATTGCATATCATCCAAATAATTGCAGGTTTTGTTGTGTTTTGTTTTGTTTTGTTTATTTTTCTACCTTATATCATCAGAGACTTCTCTGAGAGGAAGATGTTTCTGGAACAACCATGGATTTCCTTCATGGCCTTAGCATGCTGACACATAAAACTACCAGCAGACATTAGCAAGCAGGAGTCATGGGGTCATCTGCCCTTCCACTAGATTCTTGCTCTGTCCCTCAGCATGTGCCACCGTTGGCTGCTGACCTCATAATTTCAGTGCTGCAGAATGACACAGACATTTTATTTACTCCCCAGTTTGTTTAGGGAACGGCTCTTATTTCTCTTAGAGTGATGGCTCTATTAATCCATTTTCAATGCACACTCTGTATGTAAAACTGCATATCTGAACCACCACATACAAGTTAAAATATTCAAGAGAAAATTCTCAAGAATTTTTTAAGTGCATTCCAGAAACAATTTGACGTCTGCTGTTCCCAGGAAAGCCATGCTAGGACCCATTAATCAGCAACTATATTTAAGCAAGATGAAGTTGAACCACTTAGATTGCCACCACATCCTGATGAAAAAAACAACTCTTATGTTTGTTTTTTAAAATATGACTGGATTTGAAACAGAGACTAAAGTTCCACTGAAAAGTTTAATCATAGACTTAAGGCATAAGGACCTTAATGCTCTGTCTGCTGCCAGATCTGTAGTGATAGTTCAGAGAAAGATTCTTCTGTTATGATCAAGTAAAAAGTATTCTTGCTCTGAGATGTCATTGCAGAGAAGCAGAAGACAATGTAGCAGTGCATCTGGGATTCTTTAGTGATATTCAAAGATGAAAAGAATTGTTGAAAATAGATCAGATTCTGAAATGTCCATGCAGTGTCACTGTAAACGTAGGTCAAAACTAGCATGGAATAAAGCTAGAACTTGAGAACTAGAGAACTTGGTTAAATTTTTTAATTGAATTTGTTTTCTTTAATAAATGTGAATAATATTATTGAGTTTTTGAGACATAGATTTGTATTCTTTATCTTGATAACCCTATTAATGTAGCTAATTTCTGACCTTCTACCTTAGAGCAGTTTTTTATTCCTTGTGATTTTAGGGAGCATTTTTTAACATGTATATGTACAAAGTTAAAGAGAGAACTAGCAGATCTCTGTTGTCATTTGATCACAACTGTCAAATTTCAGCATATGGTTTTCATGTTCTCAAATTAATTTAGAAATCTTGCCATTAGCAAAATGAGGAAAATGCACGAAAGACGTCTCGGTACTGTGCAGTAATATGAGGTTGATGAACTGTTGCTTTTTGATGGCTTTTTTTGTTTTCCAAAATAGAGCAGTTTTGCTGGATCATAATTCATCAAAAGCGTTTGTTTCTCAAATCTGAAAAGTACAATTTTATCATTTTTACTGCTATGAGAGACATTTTGACATGAGATTGTTTTGAGTTGGTTTCTTTTTCCCCAGGAATTTACTATGAGAATAACAGGCCTAAGATGAAGTTCTTGCAGGGTTTCTGTGTTCTTCGTTTGTAGTCTCAAATGATTTTGTGGTTGCACATATTTTTCTAGATGAAATACATCTTTTAAGGCTCCAAGCATACATGTTATTTTAACTGGAATTTGAAAGAACTGTTAATATCAGTTTCCAGCTTTGACAGCTCGTGCAGACAGAAAAGTATGGATACTTCAGGAGAATTTTTCAGGCAGCTGACTTTTGTGACACAGTTGTATTAATCTAACATTGCTCACCTAGCAGTAGAGAGACAAATATTCTGCATGCCTAAGGGCTGTGTATTGCCTGACACTTAGAATTTTTACCTAAGTAGATGAATGATAATGCACAAAATGTATTTACTACTCCAGTTTTTCAGGAGACAACTGTGAACGTCCATCTGGGATTAATCATGAGCAGGCTAAAATGCAAAACCTGACTGAACAGCAGAAACCCAACATGTTTCAGTTTTGCTGAGTCCTGTTTACATCAATGCAAGCAGAATTTGTTGCTTAAAGAGCTAATCAGCATGAAAACCTAGATTACATTTGTGCTTCTCCAGTTGCATGCTTTATCTCCTTATTTATAACGGATTATAGTGAACCTTTAAGCAACTGTAGGTGCATTTCCTTTAAATTTTAGAGGTTTTGATGAAAATCTTCACTTATTATGCTTTGGTTCACAATGTGGAGCAGCCTTAGAAAGGGCAGCTTAGATTCCTGCCTCATTTGCTTTTTGCCCATAATAAACTGCAATCAAAATTAGTCACCTACAATTTACTAATCAAGCACAAAGTAAATAGAAACTAAACATCTTGTAGCTCTATATGGGTATCAGTTACAGAAGGAACTTATTTTATGGAGCTCTTTTATGATTTTTTTTCTTAAAGCTGAAAATTGTCCCAGCTTAGCATGGTTTACCTTCTTGAAGTTAAGTAAAGACTCCATTGTCTTGAATGAGCAATTATAATGATAAAAAAAAAATAGACACCAAACTTACAACAGTTCTGCTGTCTTTGATGCTGTCTTCTGCAGCAGTGTGTTTATGCAGGACAAATAAGTAAGCTATCTCCATGAGCCCTACTAGAAAAAACTCCAGATTTGTTCTGGAGGTGGTGTGGGTATCTCTTTTCTCTTGAGGTACGTGTTGATGGATTGAGGGAGAATGCAGGCAGGCCCTAGCTGTTGACTGCCTTTATGCAGAGAGGCTTGACTAAAGAATTTGTCAGTGCTGAAAGGAAAAGGGGATTAAACACACATCTGAGCTGTCCTGTTGTACCTTATACACTTAGGATTCAGATGACATCTTCTGAATGCATAACTGCTTTTTCCTTCAACACACTGCATATGGACTTGCATTCTTTTCAGCATGTCTTCCAAGCTCTGTGTTTTGTCGAGTTTGTTTAAGTTCCTCACTTAAGGAAAACAGTGGGAGTAAAAAAAAGCAACTTAAAAACCTGAGCAAACAGGTATACCCAACAGTTGATTGTAACAAATGAAACTAACTTCATGCACTCCATTGTATATAAGGTACAGGTATATATTAGAGTCATGGAAACTTTGGAGTTGGAAGGAATTCTTAAAGGTCATCTCGTCCAACTCCCCCTGCAGTAATTTCAAAATGTAATAGTAAGACCAATGATAATAATAGGTTGACTTCATTCCCCAGCCCAACTGTAATCAATTTTACATCTACACCCTTCAATTGCCTTTTTTTTTTTTTTTTTTGTCTCGACAGTATAGCAGATAATTATTCTGATATTTAATTGGGTGATGTACACAAAGTTCTTAAAATCCTGCAATATCTCAAGTTGGAAGGGACACTGAGTCTAACTCCAACTTCCTCTGGTCTATATGGAAATTCTAAGGGGTAGAGGAGGTTTATTGATCTAAAAGTAGATCTGAGAGAAGAATCCTTTTGCAGGATTGTAGATTATTGGAAGCATTTGTCATATACAGAAAATATATACAGTGCAATTATCCGTTTGGCATTTTAATCAGAAGGCCCAAATAATGAAATTTTGATGCAACAATCATAATGCAGGTAGGATTTTGTGCTTCTTCTTAACCCAGGTAGGATCTAGTCTCATGAAACTAGGGAAGGTTTAGATTAGATGTCAGGGAAGTTCTTCACAGAGAGGGTGGTGAGGTGCTGGAACAGGCTGCCCAGAGAAATTGTGGATACCCCATCCCTAGAGGTGTTCAAGGCCAAGCTGGATGGAGCCCTGCGCAACCTGACCTACCACAAAACCTGGAGGTTGGTGGCCCTGCCTGTGGCTGGGAGCATGGAACTTGATAATCTTTGGGGTCCCTTCCAACCCAAGCCACTCTGCGATTCTATGATTCTATGAAACAGCTGGAAACAAAAGACATCTTTATATATTTATTTGATTGAATTTTATGTCACCTCTGTACATTTTATGTGGTTTGATTCTCCTTCACTCTGGCTAGAGTCAAAGGTCTTACACAAAGAGAACATTCGTAGTAATGCACATGGCTTGACATTTCTTCTGGCCAGTGTTAACTGCTATGCAGCTTGCATCAAATCAATACAAGATACAGTGAAATGTTGCTAATTGATGGTATTATGAAGGTCCGGAAATGCTTCCGTATGAATACATGTATAAATTGCAATCCCAATTACACTGAATATCTGCTTACCTTTAAATGTTTGAAAAAAAGACTCTTCTGCCATGAGAGATTATCATAAACTCTGCTTTTAACACCATAAAGTCCTAGCACTGACATTATACAATTGGTGCTGCTGCTGAGGTAAAAAGTCCTCATCATGAAAGTTAGAAGTTAAAGTTGGATGTAGCTTCATACATGTGAAAACTTCTTCAAAAGTAATGCCTCCTGTTTTATTTTGTTGGCTCCAGAGGTGAATGCTGGTGGTATGGCATTAAAAAAATGGCACCATTGACTTTCATCAATACTTGCTGAACGGTTGCGGAGACCAAAGAGTGGATGTGAGCACAGTGAGGCAGTGGGTCGTGCATTTCAGCAGTGGATCATCTCTGCTGATGCAGATTTTTACGAGCACAGCATGCAGGTTCTTGTTCACTGCTGGAAGAAGTGCATAGCTACTCGTGGTGACTGTGTTGAAAAATAGCATTTTAGTAGCTGAGAATTTGCTCTGTCGTGTTATTGGGCTCTCTCCATCTGTTGTCATTTCCATGGAGGAGGCATTTCTTTTGGCATTGCCCCCATACCTGCACTCCTAAAGAAAGATCAGGCTACTCCTTGCATGGCAGGTCTGATCCCAAATGGGAAGATAATATTGAAGATAAGTGCAGAAACACCATTTTCACGCTTCATCAGGTTCTCTGTGGTTTTAAGGGTATAGGTAGAACATTCTCATTTTCTAACATTTCTACAGCACAAAGAAATGAACAGTGCTTTCTTAAGATTTGTTTCTGTTAAGTGGTCGATGTGTAATTTCCAGAAGAATTGCATTTTGATGTAGAAACACCAAAAATATATGTAGTATGATAGCTGGTGACATGACTGCAGGCTATTTGGTTAGTCTGTACATTAGAGTTCCAAACTGATATTTCTCTGATGTTTCATAAGCTTTGGACTTGTTATTGTTAAGGTTAATGGCAGAGGGTCATTAACTTCAAAGCAAGAGAAGTCTGGGAACATTTCACAGTCCGTAGAAAGTATTTTCTTTAAAAGCCTGTATTGGTTTTTGCTCACAGTTACATCAACAGAATTCAAATACTAATTGCCTTTATAAGGTTACGTTCTCACAGAGCATCTAGTGCATATTATTGACTAAATGACTGTATAATGTAGTATATTCAAACCTTTTTTTTTTTTTTTTTTAACAAAGATTGTTTCTGAAAGAAGTCACCTCTTTTGTTTGTACACTCACTGCTCTGAAATACCTTGTTGGCCTTTGAATTCCTTCACCCTATTGCAACTTGAAGAGAAATTTTATGGTTGGGTATTAATCTCATGAAACTGAATGTTAGTGGTGGAAAAATATATAAGGATAGGCAAATTTCAAACTGCTAGTAAGGAGTGCAAGGTATGGGTAGAAAATGGGAAGTTATTTTCTGTTGAAATATGCTTCCATATATTCATTCTGCAGGTAGTACACTTAAATGCCATCTCCTGGGCATGTACAGCTGGGAGTTCTCTATCTTCAAGGCTTTTGTGATATTTCTTTCAAGGCCAGTGCTAACAGTAAATTGTAGGGTAGTTGCTAGTGATGAAAGTTTCTTTAACAGCCCAGTACATAAAGCACTGAGAAATAACAAAAAAAAAGCACCACTTTAACTGAACAACCCAAACAGTGCTTTCCAGCATAGTCTGCTCTCATTTCTTCACTGTATGCTTCTGACTTGCATCAAAATGATGTCGTTTGAACCACAGTCACCATTCCCTTTCTAAAGAGCTACAAAGATCCACGCAAGGGTATGAAGGAATAGACTGCTGGTGAGGAGAATTGTAAGGAATCCGCTTGCAGCAGGTTGAGGATCTATAGGGAGATGCTCCCATCTGGATCTACTTTACAGTGCTAAGCAGGTGCCAATGTGAAGTGGCCTCTGTAGATGAGCAAGTCCTGCAGTCCTGGGAAGGGGTGAGTACTCCGGGCTGACAGGCAAGTTCTAACTAAACAATGAATGATGTATACATAAACCGCAGCACTTACATGGCAGGTGAAAGATGGATGGAGTACTTAAAAAGAAGGCTCTCAGGAACTCAGTGTGGCGTGCAAGATTGGAAAAGCTATACTGATGTGTGCTTTGTTCTGGGAGAAAGAGGTGAGGCCCACAAGGACCGTCAGAAACCGAGTGATGTATTAGCATGATGCTACAGTGCTGTTAGTGGTTCTTTTGCTCAGTATTAGCCCAGCAGTAAGTTTGTGAATCCTTGAGGCTTCCTGACTGCTGAAATTTCTTTCTATAAATATATTCTCACTGTACCGTGCATGCCTGTCAGAGAAAACACATATGATTTTTATAATAGAACTATGAGAAGCGTTCTTGATGCTCAGTATTGTTAAAGAGTGCATATTTCAAAATAACAGTCCTTTTGTGTGTTGGAGCAACACCTCAGTACGTTTTAATCCAAAGCTGCAACTGCATGTGACTTATTCTTCCTATACCACATGGCAAATAATGGTACTTCTGAAAAACTTCGGTTATACAAAACCCCACAGAAACTGTCAGAATTTTCTCTTTGTCACTGCCAGCTCCATAGGAAAGACTGGATATAATCTCCAAATGTAATGAACATAAGAAATATCTATGAGATCAGTTTGAAAACAGTGGCAGTGGAAAGGTTCTTCACATTTCTTCTCCAGCAGTCTCCCACTTGTGGTATGCATTGCTTGAAGGCCTGGCAGTCCAGCCGTCCTAGCTTGTTACCAAAATGTACTTACATTTATTTGCAATTACAAGTAAGTTTCCACAAAGGAAAACATCTGGAAACTTATTTAGTTGTTGTTTAATGTGAAATCTGAGTTAAAATGGAAGAAATATAATATGATATAATAAAAGGAAGGTCTTTTACCTTATATTCTTGACACCAAAATAGTATAACAATGGACATTCATCTTCCTTTTTGCATTCACTTGCATTAAAAAATAAATGAATGAGTTACTCTTGCACATGGTTTTTGCGTAAAGAAAATGTAAAAATAGAATTTAAATGTGGAGTATAATATTTGTAATAAGCTGAAGCATGAAAAAATAAGGAAAACCGGTGATTTTTAACACCACTGCTTGCAGTAAATTACTGGCTGAACAAAGCAAAAAAGTGGACCGTTGCGGTAATAAAATCAATCTGTTTCTATAGCACCTTCCAGGTGACCAGTGTGGAGTTATCAGTGTTATACATTAAAGGTAAGACACAGATGGAGAGAGGCTCTTTTGATCCCACAGCCAGTGCTTTGAATACAGCCACAGTGCATCTTGCTATCAAAATGAGCCAGGTCTCGTATCTAAATAATGATCCAGCCAAACAGCTTTGCTTAAGCATTTACATGTTTAAACCCACCAAAAAGATGGTATTACCATCATATCTCAGTTCTTAGCAGAAAAGGAACCGATTTTTGAGCACCCAGAAGACCCCCTGAAGTCAGGATTAGGTCTGCAAACTTGTAAAACAGAATTTATGCAGTTACTTACAGACCTGTTTGCTTACATTTCTGCATATTTTGACCTAAGTTCTAAATCCTTGTTCCCTTAGTCTCCCTGCTATTCATTATAAATATTAATTATGCTGTACACTAGTGAACCCTTCCGAAATGCTGCTCCACAAGAGTTAAAAACATGATTGTTTACAGGAGTTTGTTCTTCTGTTAGAATAGAAGCACTTTCTTTTGCTCTCATTGCTTTCCAGCGCATCAGATGAAAACACTTGAGATTTATATCAGACGTTTTTAGCAGCTGTCTCACATTTACCTGGACTGTGAGGTATAAATTGAATTTTGTATGTTTTCTCAAGAATAAGATTAGACAATGGCAAAGGTGTTTCTGCTCTGTCACTAACAACTTTCATTGTTTAATATTGTTTGGATTATTTAATGTCTCTTTCTTTGTGTATTATACTGTGGCTAATTTAGCAGCAAGGACTTTTAATTTTGTTTTGCAGCACTGAGTTCCAAAGGAAACAAAATATTAGTATGGGATCTTTACTGTTAAGATCAATCTCATATTACTTCAGTTACTGAATGTGAAAGATAGTGTAAATAATTGAATTGCTAAAAACTTGGATCGTTTTTAGGCTACAAAAACAAGTTGCTGAGTAGAGTCTGAAGAAGGAAGATGGTGAGGCCAGGACTTGATGAACAGACTTTCATAAGATGTCTGAGAGGAGCTCACTATGGTAGATGTATTCTGTGCCAGTAAAATAAACTACTTAAAGATGTCTAGAAACTTATCTGCAAAACCTGGTGAAGTCTTTTTATGCTCATTTCTGAAATGCTTTTATGTTAATGTGCAGGTTTCATAGTTTAAGAATGTTTTCAGTATTGCTGTAAAAGAATGTAAGAAGTAGGGTTTTCATTGGGATATTTACACAGAGGAGGAAAAACCTTTGTGGGTGAGGTTGTCTTGAACTGCAGTAAAAATAGATTGCTGCTGTAGGAAATTAATGAGTGTGGCTTGTCATACAGGAGTTGAGGAAAAGCTGACAAATGAGGACTCAGACTGTTTAGAGACATCTGTTAATGATGTCAGTCATACAAAAGGTGTAAGGGACAAGAATGAAATGTACAGCAAAAGTGAAGGAGGGTCAACGGAGATATTCTGGAAAGCTAATAGAGTGACAAACTTTAGAGTTAAATAAAAAACGATGTGGCCAACTCCCTGCTTCCCTGAATGCATACAAAACCTATCCATATCTGTATACCAACATAAGATGTGTAATGGAAAAAATAGGTGACCTGAAATTCTTGGCAAAGAAAGAGGATCTTGACATAGAAGCCATTACAAAAGAATGTTGGAATGACAAAAATCAATAGGAGAGTGTAATACCTGACCATAAACTAACAGGAAGGACAGATTAGGTCATAGAGCTGAGGGAGCAGTATTAGTGCTGTACTATTCAGCCTTCTGATCAGGAAACGGATATTGAGTCCAAAATGTTGAAGTAGATCAAAGAATCAACTAAGCCTAATGAGGTAGTAATAATGGGTGACTTCAACTACCTTCGGCTGTTTGAATGTCACAATGGGATAAAGCATAAGGGAAACAATTTCTCATCACTCTGAGTGATAGCCTTTTAGAAACATTCCATTCCAGAGGATGCAAACTCAGTGGCAGTTCTTAACTTGAGTAACATACAGGAATGAAGGTAAGAAATTCTGAAGAACTGTACTAAAGAAGATTTTTTTTTAAATTTAAGTCATGGTCACTGTAAAACTTAAGTTTGATATGAAGGGCCAGTAATTAGGAATAGGTTTAGAGGACTACCAATAGACTGGAGAATGTGAAAATTCTCTAGGCAAAAGACACTGTAAGGAAACTAAGTCCTTAAAATCTATATGGAATCCAGTTGTAGTATTCAGTAATAGGCTGAGAAAGAGATACAGCAGGCAACAGAGTGGAGAAGTATTTGAACATGGTTATGGAAAGCAGAATTCTCTGGATCAATGATATATGCTTCAGGAATTAGAAACCTACCTTTAGGGATGTCTATAAAAAGGACTTTGCCACAGCAAGTGCCTAAAAAGCTGTGAAACTATAGCGTAAGAATATTTTTTGTCAAAAACATCACCTCACTTCACACCACAAAAAAAAAAAAAAAAAAAAGGGAAAAAGTTCACTGGAAGAGTAAGACAGTGGCAGACATGGAGTAGGAGGACTTCCCAGTGAACTGTGGTTTTCTGTTGTATTCATTTCGTATCAGTGATGTGGTGGTAAGTAGATATAGAACTATGACATACTAACAGAGTCTACTTTGTCGCAATAAGAGATCCAGGAGTAATGATCTAAAATTAACAACAAACTGGAAACAGCAACAGTAAAAGCAGATCTCACTCATTCAAAAATTTCTAAAGAATGCTGGTTTTGTTTGAAGTAATACTGTTCCAGGATAAAATTGTGATATGCTTCAAGCATGTAGGCAGGGGAAGGATGATGGATCTCATCTACCTAGACTTCTGCAAAGGCTTTAACATAGTCTCTCACCACATCCTTCTCTCTAAATTGGAGAGGTATGGATTTGAAGGATGAATTTGATGAATTAAGAATTGGTTGGCTGGATATAGGCAAAGGATTGTGATCAACAGTTCTATATTTGAGTGGAGGCTGGTCACAAATCGTATCCCACAAAGGTCAGTCTTGGGATCGGTGCTTTTCATCATCTTTATCAATGACATAGCCAATAGAATTGTGTGCACCCTCAGCAATGACCCCAACCTGAGCGTTTTTCAGCCAGAGGGTGGTGAGGCACTGGAACAGGTTGCCCAAGGAGGCTGTGGATGCCCCATCCCTGCAGGCATTCAAGGCCAGGCTGGATGTGGCTCTGGGCAGCCTGGTCTGCTGGTTGGTGACCAGCAGGGGGTTGGAACTGGATGAGCAGTGTGGTCCTTTTCAACCCAGGCCATTCTGTGATTCTATGTAACATTGATATAAGAGAGAGGTGTCTTGCCAGTACAATACTTCCATGTGAACTGCATGTTAGAAGCTGTTTTTGGAAACAGAATAACAAAATTATTTGGAATATAAAAGGACTTTCTTTTGCAACATGTCTTGAAAATACTGGGACTATTGAAAAAAAGGAGGATAGACTGATAAGCAAAACATTCTGCTTCTTAACACCATTCTAATAATACCAAGTGGAACCAGACATTGGATATGGATACATCTAATATTCTTTTCAAATTTCAAATGAATGAAAATCTTTTTATTTGGAAGGAAGTTTTTAGGATGTGGGATGTGATTCCAATATGATATTCTGTTCACAACATGCTCTCTTACTTCTTTAGGGGGTGATTATGGCCATGGCACTACGTTCAGCATGTACAGGAAAAACAGCCTTATTATTTTCTTGTGGTTTGGAGGCACGAGTAGTAATTACATTTACCAACAGCCAGCTATTTTTTTGAGGTTACAAAAATACAGAGAAAAGGATTACATCATTTCCTTTGTGGCCCTGGAAATCCTTTCCACTTAACTCAAGATAAAGCTGTGAAAGAGTAGTGTCTGCTCAAATGCATTGCCTTACATTAACTAGGAATTTTTTAAGTGTTTTGTGTTTGTGACTGGTAACATATTTGATACATTCCTGATTCCAGCATCTCGTTTAGTTTGGAATTTGGAAACTGATTGCATCTTAGGTAGTACTTGGAATGGTTTTGAAACCTTGCTGGTAGTTCAAAATGAGACTGCACTGACATAGGTGTTTGGTTACATACATAATCAGCTATATTACATCTGAAATGGATTCTTATGATATGAAGTGAACCTTATGATGATTACCATAGTTTGCCAAATGCTTAGTAGGTGGCCAAATTGCTCATGTAAAAAAAGACCTGCCTTTGTGTTTCTACATCAGTAATACAGCAAAGTTTTCTACTTTTTTTTTCCCTGTAATAGAGCCATTTGTTTTGAGGGATGAGAGGAAGATAAATGCTGGAGGGAATGGCCTCATGTTTTGCCAGGGATGTTCAAGTTGGACTTCAGGAAAAATTTATTCTCTGAAAGAGTAGTCAGGCACTGGACAAGCTGCCTGGGGAGGTGGTGGGGTCATTGTCTCTGGATGTGTTCAATAAACACTTAGATGTACTTAGGGATATGGTTTAGTGAGAACTATTGGTCATAGGCGAGCAGCTGGACTGGATGATCTTGGAGGTCTTTTCCAACCCTGATGATTCTGTGATTCTACAATTCCATGATTCTATCCTTCACCAGTTTATGTGCTTCATGAACTTGTAAATAATGGATTTGAACTTTCAAGCAATCAAAAATGAAGCCTCTATTTGAATCTTGATTTTCCAGCTTGCAGGTTGCATGAATATAAAATTTAAAAATGTATTTTGCAACCATACTTTGTATCAATTGTATTTATTTTGAAATTCCTTTTTTTTCTCATTTTCTGTATATCAGTTAGCTTTTAAGCGAGACTCAGAAGAGGCTCAAATACTGCAACAAAAATAGTAATATTGAATTGAACATGCCCAATTGTAACATAAATATTAATACAGAGAAGTAGTGTCAGTTGAATAATTGTTTTTGAACAAGGTGAGAGTATAAGAAAGAACTGGAGTTAATATTTAATTCTCCTTGTGAAAGCAGATGGCTAAGGGACTTTAACTCAGGTAGAAAAATTTTAACTACTTCTTAGCTTATGGTTAATAACAACACTGGGGAAAAGAGCAAAATTAATCACTGAAGTTATTACATCTGAATTACTCTGAGCTTTATAGCAGCTGATATAAGTATCCTCTGTAGTTGTTCTCATGACAAGCTAAGAGGAAATGATGAAACAATTGAGAATATACATGATGAAATGTATTAAATTACTCTTGATTTACCTTACACAAGTAAAATATTAAGATCTTTCCTTAAAAGATTCTGCGAGGACTTCCTTGCATATTGGGAGAATAATATTAAAGTAATTTTAAATTAAATTCTTTTATTCTCTGAGGTTAAAGGGCAAACGTGAGTTGTTCTATTTGCTACAGTTTGAATAAAGTCAAGCAATAATGTGTATGAGATAAATAAAAATAATTTGTAAAGATTTCTGTAAATGTTATCCATCACCAAATAATACTTTCCTTTTATAACATGGTCGAATTTGATTCTGTCTGCAGATACAATAAGTAATTCTAAAGTAGAACTGTAGCAACTAATGATAAAGATTTACTTTTGTTCTGCATTACATATATATAACATGTATATCGTTTTACAATTTCAGTTTGCAAGGAAGCTTGACTTAAAAATTATTTAGCAAAGAATTGTGTGGAAATCACACTAACATGGCATAACTCAGAGCAACCCTATATTTTACTGATGGCAATAGGATGCACTTTTTTTTTTTTTTACTATTTTATTTTACGTACTCCTTTTTTTTCCATGCAAATATCATAGAGTCATAGAATCATAGAATTGCTCAGGTTGGAAAAGACCGTAAAGATCATCAAGTCCAAATTCAACCCAACCATATTGCCCTAACTCTAACAACCCTCTGCTAAATCCTGTCCCTGAGCACCACATCCAAATGGTTTTTAAACACATTCATGGATAGGCTGCCTTCCTGGGGAACATATTCTAGTGCTTAACAACACTTTCTGTAAAGAAATGTTTCCTGATATCCAGCCTAAACTTACCCTGGTGCAACTTGAGGCCATTTCCCCTCATCCTGTCACCAGTGAGAAGAGACCAACCTCCCTCTTGTTGTAAGCACCTTTCAGGTATTTGAAGAGAGCAGTAAGGTCTCCCCTCAGCCTCCTTTTCCCCAGACTAAACAGCCCCAGTTCCTTCAGTCTCTCCCCATAGGCCATATTCTCCAAGCCCTTCACCAGCCTTGCTGCCCTTCTCTGTACCTGCTCCAGCACCTCCATGTCCTTTCTGTACTGAGGTGCCCAAAGCTGAGCACAGCACTCGAGGTGAGGCCTCACCAGTGCCGAGTACAGGGCAGGATGACTTCCCTGGTCCTGCTCACCACTGCATTCCTGATCCAAGCCAGGATGCCATTGGCCTTCTTGGCCACCTGGGCACACTGCTGGCTCATATTCAGCACACTGTCCATCCAATTTGAGAGGCTTTACCTTTGCAGTTCTTGGTGTCAGGAGGAAAGACATAAACATTTATTTACCAGAAAAAAAAAAAAAAATCCTACGTGGAATGTCACAGACAGCAGTCTGAGATGACACTACTAATGCTGCCATTAAGCAAAGATTAAAAAATGATGACATCAGGCTTTCTTTTCATGCTCCTACTTTAATTTCCAGGATGACTATATTTTGAATAAAATGAAATGGCATGAAAAGGTTATTGCTGAAAGACAGACTGCTGCTGATTTCCTTACAATGGTCTCATTGTAGTCATGTAAAATGCCACCCAAACATTAATTTGATTCACAAAAACTCAAGTGGTAAAAGGTAATATAGTAATAGAATATTTCTAGGATGAAAAGTGAACCATATGGAAAAAAAGTAACATACAAAAAGTGATTTTACTTTTGGCTATCATCTTTCATACGAACATCTTAATTCATAAGCTCCTTATGCTGAGCTAAGGTAATAAATGAATAGAAAGGGGATAGAGGGCTCTGCTACATAAGAAAGATCATGATCATGTGTAGGACATGAGGCAATGGAGGAGAAGGTCTTTAAGTTCTATTTCTGAATTTGTACTCAGATTTCCCTTGTCTCTGATAGCAATGGATGTGAGCATTGCAGTCTTTCAAAGGTTAGGTTGTAGTAATCTTGTCTTACACCTTTCCTTTGCAGTTTTGAAAATGGATAGTAGAAGGAGTTGGTTAAGTGGTTGGCTTCTTGGTGTGGTTTTTTTCCTCAGTTTCTTACTGAGAATTTTAATAATGGGACATATGAAACAGGAAGTTACACAGTTCTTTGAGACAGTATTGCTAATGTGGAAAAACAAATCCATTGCCAAATTTATCTGGGATTAAATTATAAGCATTGAATTCTTCAAAACAAAATATAGAACCAAGTATACTATTATAGGCTAAATAACTGTAGAAAATAGAAGTGTAATGAGTAATGAGAATTTCAGTGTTTTAGAGAAAAATGTGTCTGAGGAAAAACCATATTTGTAATAAAAATGGAAAGAAAGTTTGATTTCAACAGTTCCTTTTAAAAGTCAATAAAGGAGACTCTCAAAGAGACAGAAGGCTTTTCCTAGTTGCATTTAAAGAAAGAAATGGAATTTTTGCATCATAAAAAGAAATGTTTTAAAATTCTTTTAAGTCTGCAAAGTTAGAATAAGAATCTAGAGACGTCAAACAGGAAAACGTGGATTTTTTTGAGTCCTGAGTTAGCTGCTGGAGAGCCTGTGTGTTCTTCCTTAACAGAATGGTTACTTCTAGGCCCAGCCTTTAGTTTACTGTATGAAGAAGCTAGTATGCACCTTGAATGAATATTGATTTCCAGTTCATGTGTGCGTTTCGTTGCGTTCAAGTCACAAATAATTAATAACATCCATAAGGGAATCCTATAGAAGTTGCAGAGAAAGAAAGCCAAACTTTCAATACTGTTTGATTAAGGGCATAACTGGAAAGATTCTGAATATGACTTAAAATGATTAGTTAGATTTTCCAGTTCTTTCATTTGGAAAAAGAATTCTGAATGTCTCACTTGACTGTCTAACAGAAGTAATGATTTGATGCATAGCCAAATAATTAGACCAGTGAACAGATTTTCTTCCACCAGCATTTTTTGTTGGGAATACCTGTATTTTTAAATGTCATCTAAATAGTCTCACCCCATGAGCTCAGAAAAAGCTGACCTGACCTTTTGACACCACCTGTTCAGGAATGGGAATTTCTTCAGCATGCTATTCTACGCAGATAGAAGGATCACAAAATCTAACCTGAAAAGAATGGCTAAAATAATTAGTTTTGTTTAGTATAGGGAAGAGCAGACCGAGGAAGGATGGGATTACAATCTTCCAGCATGTAAAAGAATGCTGTAAAGCTGCTAGAGATTTGTTTTCTGTATCCAGTTGAGAAGATAAGAATGAAAATATTTATGTGAAGATATTTAGATTATGTAAGAGGAGAAAATTTTCTAATATAAGAGTAGGGGAATATGATAGAGACTATATAAGAAAAACTGTCATCTTGTTTACTGGAAATTTCCAAGAATACTATCTTTATTTCACCTGTCAGTAGTAGTTGAGAATGTTAATGCTGTTCACATTACAAGATGAATAAGTAGATGAATTTGGTAATGGATGCGCAAACTTTTGGCTTCCCTGGGCTGCATTGAGTGAAGAGGAATTGTCTTGAAGTGCCTATAAAATATGTTGGTTGCTCCAATAGCAATGCCTCATATTTATTTCCATGGAGACTACAATAGATACAAAGAATGTGATAATGCTATTCAGTAGAGCAAATTCTCAGCTATTAAGCACTTTCTCAATACAGTCACCACCGTTAATTACGCATTTCTGCTGATGATAAACAAGAGCCTGCATGCCTCACTTGTAAAAATCTGCACCAGAGGAGGTGATCCACTGTCACTGTCACCACTGCTGAAATGCACCACACTCTGCTGCTCACATCCACTGTTTGGCCTCCATGAAGGCTCAGCAAGCATTGATGAATGTCCGTGGGTATAATTTTTCCACATGGAGGGTTTCAGTGACACACCATTGCTTTCATGTGAGACAGATCCTCCCTGAGCCTTCTCAGAGCTAAGCAAGGCCAGTTCCCTGGGATGAGATGTGCCATGGGCCTTCCCTAGCCCTGAGGCACCAGAACAGGCCTTAAATATGAAATGTAAAAATGATGAACCCTGCTGCTCACTTCAGCTTTTCCTGTCCAGGTCAGGAACAAGCCTCAGAAATAACCTAAGGTTTTAGGTGTGTTTCCATGCCTGTGTAGAAGCTTCTGCTCTATATTTGAGCTTGTGCTGAGTGACTGGTCATAAATTCTTTCACAAATAGGTCATTCTTCAAACATTCTATTTAGTTCCTGGTATTGTCTTCCCAAGAGCATTACAGAATCTAATCTCAAGAAAAGTTTTTTCTTGCTTTGTCCTTTAACACAACTTGAGGGTAATTTCAGAGTCTCTACTAGCTTGATGCATTACCTAATGTGTCTTTTTTCCAGCACAGGGACATAGGTTGTGCAGTGAATGTTAGGAATTGTTTCTGTATAGTGAACAGTCAACATCAGTAAGATGAGGGCTGCTCCGAAAGTAATGCCTCCTGTTTTATTATGAGGTCTCTCCATGGCCACCTGTTCTCCAGACTTTTTTTTCCTTTTTCTTTCTTTCTTTTTCTTTCTAAGTTCAAGCAACATAAGTTGCTTTCCCATTCAAAATGTGTTTTCTTTTTTTTTTTCTCAAACAAGTGTTTTGGCTCAATTTTTAATCAAAATAGTTGGAGGAAATAGTTTACCAGCTTAATTCTGTATATGAATAGCTGTTTGGAACATTTCTTCAGAGATGCATATCCTACTGCATGTGTAAGATCTTGATTCCTTATACTGCTGTCAGCTGATTTTTCTTAATAAAAGTCCTTTGATCCTGCTCTTTTACTACTAATTAAGTAATAATGCTACCAACTAAACAAAACAGGTTTTGTCTATCTGAAAATTTCAGCTTCAGAGACACGGAATGCATTTAAGGAACTTCTCATAATCGCTTTGGGCAGAAAAAAACAGGTAGATCAGTTATTCACATATTTTCCTGTTAAGTATATATATTTTTAGCAGACAATAGCAGCATTCTGAAAGAATGTCTTTCTCCAGTTTAAAGACTTGTGAATTTCAGCAGGAAATTCAGCAGGATTCTGAGTAGCACTGGCAAGCTGTTAATGTGTGGGATATGTGTCTGTACCTACCTGGGCATACTTTTAAGAAATAGATGGGAATAAAGGAAAAGTTCATCTGGAAACTGTGGGATTCCAACCTTTATACTCTTTCTTTCATAGAACATACTTCAGAAAAGTATTTAAACTCTTTATTAATGGCAGTGGCTCAACAGAAAACTGTAACTATGTAAGAACTGCAGGATCAGGCTCCCAGAGCCTCTTCTTCCCTCAAAATGTTTGTGCTCTGGGAAAAGATTAAGTAGTTTTAGAACAGTAGTATAATGTAATCAGTGTACTTAAGTACGATGTAAACATATCAGATATATAACATACTTGATCCTCCTGTTGCATTAACTCTTTCTAAAGAATTAGGTACAGTCTGATTTCAGATTTCTTTCTGGTTTATTTTTCCCAACTGATAGCTCTTATAGGGTCCAATTAACCACACTTGCACTGGAGAGGAAAAAAATGATAACAAAAAGAAACAAATGGGTACAGACAGATCTGGTGGGCTGACATCTACTGAAAACCTGTGTTACAATGGATGCCAGGCTAAACAGGATCAGCATCATGCTCTCCTCATTAATAAGGCAGACCATATGCTTGGCTTCTTTGTACTGGTGAGTCTGTCCCTAGATTTCTGTGTCCAGTTTTGGGACCTCCCATTTCAGAATGGCTGCTGAGAAACTCGTGTGGATTCAGAGGAGAGCTGCCAGGATAACAGCACTTGGGGAGAGGGAGGGAGCTGGGCTGGTTTAGTCCAGCAAAAGGGATGCTCAGGGGAACTTTCATAGCATCCCCAGCTGCTAATGGGAAGGTAATCAACAGAGATACAGTAGTATAAAATGATATAGCCCAAGGCAACAGCCTCAAATGAAGATTTGGCAGGTTGAGACTGGATATTAGGAAATGTGTTTTATTAGGAATATGGCACAGCATGGGAACCTGTTCCTTGGATGTAGTGAAATCTCCATCCTTGCAGGATTTCATGACATGTTCAGGAAAAGCTGCTGCTGTCCTGACTGCTTGTTGGCAGTAGGCACATGAAAAGTAGGAGGTGAAAAGTAGGAGGCTGGACTAGATGTTGCCCAGACGTCCCTTCCAACCAGATTATCTGCTGTCCTGCGTCAGTCATTCATGTTTCTGATGAAATTCAAGGGTGAGAATTCCTCATTGCTATACATGCAAAGCTTTGCAAAGCCAATTAAAAGCTTGTTTGAAATGTTTAACTCATGAGTCCAACCTTTTATCTTGCTTAGGCCACACTGAGTGAAGAGACATTGTCTTGGGCTGCATATAAAATGCATAGGTCCCTCCAAAAGTAATGTCTCCTATTTTTTTCCGAATAAACTACAATAGATGCAAATAGCCCTGTAACACTGTTTGATTGAGCAAATTCCCATCTACAAAACACTATTTTTCAACATCGTCACTACTGGTTGCTATGCATTTTTGCCTGTAATGAACAAGAGCTTGCATGTTGCACTCATAAAAATCTGCACCATTGGAGATGACCCACTGTCACTGTCACCACTGCTGAAATGCACCACCCGCCTCACTGCACTCACATCCACTGTTTGTTCTCCATAAAAGTTCAGCAAGAGTAGATGAATGTCAATGTGTTCATTTCTTTTTCCCCCATGGAGGAATTTAATGACACACTATTTCTTTGTATGCATTTCCATGTCAGACATGGTTTTGTCAGACTGCTCCTCTGCTGCCATTTGTCACACAGCAGCAATACATAACAGAGTATTGGCAGGAAGGTTCAACTTCTGCTATACCACCACCATCTACCTCTGATATCATGGACCAACATAATAAAACAGGATTTTATTTTTGAAGCAGCCCTCATATGTAATATAGTTGATGTACACTACAAAACATATTTTACTTTTTAAAAATCATAAAGCTGATTGGCTAATGGCAGAGTTATCTCTACAAGATATTTACATTAAAAAACAAATACCAATTATGTGGTTAAGGTGACAGTGTTAGAAGTATGTCAGAGCAATAAGTGAGGAAACAAAAAAGACTGCTTATTTGCTTCATAGGTAGATTTCCATTAAATAGTAAAAATTCCGCTGTGAATTATTTTTTCTCTGTTATTTGAGAGTTTTGATATACCTTTGTTTTCTGGTTGAGTTTAATAACACAGAATTGGAAATTGTGATGAGTAATCATCCCATGCAGATAGAGGGTTATATTATACCTACTAAACAGAACAGAAGTAACATCAGATTTATGATGGCTTTCCCCAGTGTTTGTAAGAACTATTGGGACAGCACTGCGTAGTGTGATCTATCATAAGCTGAAAGACAGCTGAATAGCAGCGAAGAAAACTAGAAAGCATCATCTCTGCATAGGCTTGTAACGCATGTGGCAGAGCAAAAGTGAAAGTGGTTGAAGGTTTCAATTCTCCATGTTGCTACCAATTGTTTGTCAGTGGTGGAAAGTGTGATGTGCTTTCAGCTCAATTGCTTCTGTATGACATTGGATACAGGAGCTTAAAGGTATGTTGGACATGTCAAGTCTTACTGAGGTATTTATTGAGATGCATAGAGAACAACGTCAAACATCAGGGCTTTCATTTTATAAATTATGCAGATTACATGAACTGTAGCTCCCTGGATTTTTTATGTTCTCTTTAAGAACATGGAAATATATGTATCCTTTTTACTCTTGAGTTTAAGACCTAGTTGTTTGTTTTTTTATTACATATATATATATATATATATATTTTTTTTTTTTTTTAATAGGTGCTGCACAATGGACTTGTAATGGAAATGGATCACCCAACAGCTGGGAGGATAGCTGTTCCAGGTTAGATGTTTAATTCTTTTTTCTAAATGGAGCTTGAAATTAAATGTTACATGACATCCTGAATAGTTCTGGAACTCAGCTGAGGACATGACACATCTTCACATTTCACTCAAATGAACAAAAGTTTAAACAGGAAGACATTTGTGCTCATATTCATTCCAGTAGCAGAAAAATTGGTTAAAATGTGTGTCAGAATAGCTTCTGGTTTTCATCGGCCAGTTGTCATAAAATTTGAACATGGATTTGATAATATTTGCAAACTCCCACTGCTAGAAATATTACTGCTAAATCGTCTGCATGAATATGTGTATCTGGTTTTGATTTAGGTCTATTTTGCAAGTTACACAGACGTCTTTTAGGGACATTTCTGTTGTTAAAAATAAAGAAGGAAGAAAAGGGAAGTTCATACCAAAGGTTTGATCACAGTATTTCGTTTAATGAAATTAGACGTAAAGATCTGCAATGATGAGGTCTTAAATAGCTATTTTGAATTTCCCAAGAATATAAAAGTAAAATATGAGTATCTTTTTTAAGTGGATCAGGACTTTGAGCTAGTTTAGCTTTACTTACATTGGAGTTAGTTGTGAAATGGGGTTAGCTTCATCAGGGGCAAATCCTCATCCAGATCCTTGAGGTTGGCTCTGTTTTGATGACTGAGCTTTATCTAACAATCTACTAGCTCTTTGGTCAACTTTTCCTAATTTTCTATGCTTCTCTATATCCCAAGCCACATCAAGAATTGTTTCCTTCCTCATTCGGAGCACCGTGCCATTTTTATTTTTATAACATATTTTCCTTACATTGTGACTTTCTGAGCCAAATTCCATCCTCTGACACAGCATCCAGTTGTCATCAATTTCAGTTGACTTGAGCACATGTAGTGGTAAGAATAGTTTGACCCATAACATTTATCTTAATTTGCACATCCTGGAATCACACAGGGATGCCGAAAGAATTATTTGAATGAAATCATTCCCACATTAGATTCATGCGGATATTTTCTGCATGAATAGAGGGGGTGTTTTGTGTGTGTGTATGTATGTGTGCACTTTGTATTTGTTCTTTATCACAGTTTGCATTCCACATTTGATCCCACTAGGTTTGGAAATGTGTTTGACCATATTCAGAAGTACTTCTCTAATTTAGATGCATTATGTGGAAATAGTAATCCTTTTGTTTCAGTTTCTAACAGAAATGTAATCCTGGTTTATTTATCCAAAATGGAAAGAGTAACAAGGGTTTTGAATTAATTCTTCTTAAGGAAGTGGGCAGAAAAGCCTCGCAGATGGTAGAGAAAGCGTGTAAGGTTTTCTTGTTGCATACAATGTATAATCTATCTTAGAGAAAGCAAATACTCCTTAAGGGGATAGGTTTAACTGCGAGAAGAGGAAGGAGATGAAAGGAATGTTCTAATGTCTGTCAGCAGCGATAGAGAATATTGGCAAGAGAGGGAATTTTTACATAGATAAGCCATAGTATTTCCCAAACCCTTAGTTATTTTTTATTTTATTAAAACTCAAACTGGTGACACTGCACTGAACTAAAATAAATCATCTTAATCTCCAATGATTTGCCATTTAGATGGGATTCTATGAAGAGTTTGTTGTATTGAAGCAGATGGCTGAAATGATGATTGCGTATTTGAGCAGGAATAGGAGAAATCGTTCCTTTTCTGGCATGGAAGGATAGAAGAGAGACAAGAGGAGGAAAAATGAAGGACACTCATTCAGTGTGAGCAGAGTGGACCCATTGGTATCACCAGAAAGCCAGAGAGTTACTGTGTCTCTAAACCAGATTGCATAAGGAGTCTATTTCTCTTGATAGTAGGTAATGGAATCAATGATATATCTAAAGATTACAGGAAAAAGTGTGTCATCAAGACCTCCAGCAGACAAACTGTTTCTTGATGACTATTTAAATTAGAAACAACTTTTTCTTTGATGTGATTATATTTGAATATTGGGTAAAGGGTGGCTTTACTAAGCTCTTAGTTTCTGCTTAATTGGATTGCTTAATGAAGATATTAAGGTGAATGTTGGAACTGAGTAAAGTAAAAGTATCCCTCCTTAAAGAGACTAGAGAGACTCTGATCCCAAAATGAAGTGGGTGACTGTTATTTCTTAACCATATAAGCCAGATTTTAATATATATTAATTGGATTGGACATCACTCTTGAAGTTCTTGACAGAAGTCAGAATTGAGCTGCCAAGGAAAGTTGCAAGTGAGTTGACATAACTTAGTGAGTGCTTGCTGGCACATTTCAGCTCTGGGTGTTGTGACAGACCTCTGTCTCTATCATATTGGTTTATACTAGTACTTCTGTAGGTATTTCCTGGCATTGTGAGCAGTTTCATATCTTTGAATCCTCACTTGTAGATGTTGCATTTATTGAAATATTATGGGATTGTGCAATTTACTTTAATACAGGCTATATTTGCAACGCTGGGCTTCATTGATTCATAATCCCTTCTTTGCTTAAATGTGTTTTGAGTACTCCTCACGTGGTTACTGAGCTTGATTCTTTTCACACCTGTTCAATGCTTTCCCTCTTTCTTTTCTTAGCATGATATACTGTATGCTGATAAGCACATTCTAAGGTACTGGCTAGCTGATGGATCTGGAACGATAGAAGTTGCATTATAAAAAATATTACCATTCATTCTCTGCATGTGTGTTGATGATAGGAGAGATATAGATCTTGTCATTTGATATATCTTGTCATTTGATATATCTTGATATTGATTTGTCTTGATATTCATTGAGAAATGTCTTTAGGATATTGTTTCTCATATTCCTTTAGCAGTATATTGATGTTGTATTATTCAAGAACTAAGTTGTTGAATACAGATGCATATTTTTGTCATACAGTGAATTGCCATGTACCATATATACAGTATATGCAATACTGTGAGAAATCCTTGCTCGAATCCCAGAGACCTGGCACTGTACAGCACTCACTGTTCTTTGATAGAACTGATGCATCTAATTGTAGGACTATACTGATGAGACTCTTCTAGCTCCATCTCTGAGGTCATCTAAGCTCTGAAGTCAACCAAAGCTTCATCACCTTTAGTTCAAGGGATGGCCTCCAGTGACTGGAGCATTCAGCTGATGAAGAAGAGGGGCTGTTCTGACTTGGTAGAAGGTTGAGCCTGCACAGCAGCCCACAGGGAGCTGAGAGGCGGTAGGATCTTTACAACAGTGCATGCTGGGAGGGTGAGGCAATGAATGCTCAGACTGTATATCAGAAAACTGTTTTTCACCATGAAGGCAGGCAAACAGTAGAGCAGGTTGACCAGGGAGGTCGTACAGGCTCTGTCCTTGGAGGTTTTCAAGGAAGTACTTTATTTAACCCTAAGCAACCTGGTCTGACCTTACGCCAGAGCTAGGTTTGTGTAGGAGCTTGAACTGTAGACCTCTTAAGGTCCTTTCAAATGTGGGTTATGCTCTTAACCTGTCACTAACCCCAGTATCTCCTCACTCAGTTCCACTGGATGTAGCCCTTTCCATAGAGCTTTGGAGGAGAAGAAACATGTCTTTAAGAAAATCAGATACAGAGTACATAAAGTACTTTTGAGAGCAGAAAAATGTTGGGGGGAAATGTTTCACAGAGGACCACATTGCTGATGACTCTGGATAGCACAGAGACAGTACAGTTGAGGAACTTCAAGAAGCTTTAGCATCAGGATTAACCTTGAACACCTTTGCCAAGGAGGAATGGACATTACCAAAGCATGGAGTTTGCAGGAGCCACTGAGTAATTTATTCTGAGTTACTGTGTGGAGTGTAATGGATACCAACCCATACCAATTCTGTAGAAAAAGCTAACGAATGCAGTGCAGTCTTGCCCAAACTTTCTCCATTATAATATATGGTATCTGTTTTAGGAAACTTAAATTATTAAATAATAATATTATGATTTCCTGTGTCCAATTATGACTTTTAAAAGTTACCAGTTGTTTCTTTTATAGTCAAAAGCTGGTTTTCAGTTGTTTGGGTTTTTTTATATAACTTAAAAAAAAATGCATTCAGCTGTACAAAAAAAAAAAAAAAAAAAAAAAAAAAGGAAAAAAACAAACTTCATAGAATTTACTTTATTAACTATTAAAAAAGTCTGTGAGGGAACCTTACTTATTTCTGATCCCTTCTAGGCCTTAGTGAACTGGAGATTTGGATATAAGCCCACAGTTCGGAATCATCTCTCATCAAACAGGAAATAACATAACTGTAGAAATCATGTAAAACACCAATTCCGGACAAAACAGCTATTCTTAGTTTTGATAGCGTTCATATTCTATGTTCTCCTTATCCCCATTTCCTGAGTTCCTGTTCTGCCCATGATCTGCATCAAGGATGTCTTCATTGCTCTGAAAGGGCAGTCTTATACCTGGCTTTGTGATTTCCTTTTGTGTTCTTGTGATAATGTGTCTGACCCAACCTCAGTTAGGAAAAACAGTATAGGATTCCTCCTTGGCATAGCTTTCTTGGACTTAATTCAGGCAATCCATGTTAATTAATCAACCCACTCAGGAGAACTGTCCCTTTTTCCGGTCTTCTCCTGTCACTGTACATTACAAATATACTATTGAAACAGGAAAGACATTTTTTTTTAAGAGATAGGCTTTTCCTGTTGTATGATTCATTAAATTGTGTCATGGTTCCATGGAGACTAATTGCCATCAATCTCTTAGAAGAAATTTTTTAAGGAGTAAGAGTAGGAAACAAGAAATAGGATGTCCTTATAATGCTATGGATTTTTTCCCTAACCTTGTGCAAATAATTTATCACTCTCTGTGTCTCACCTTATTAATCATTTGCAGTTTTTCAGGTCATAATTAATAGCTTTAAATACTTTGAGTTATAAGGAAATGAAGCCTGTGTAAAAAATGCTGTTTCCGTGTATATCAGTGTAGAAAATAACTAGTTAAAAGTTATTAGCAGTGGCATTTCTGTATGTTTGCTCAGCAGATATGCGTGTTAATATACACACTATCTTTTTATATATATACTGAGGGAAGCTTCAGTAGGGCTTAGATACGTGACAGAGAAAAGTGACTTCTGTTTGGGAGAAGTTAGCAGGAAATTAAGGAAGTCTGTATTACAATCCACCGTTTCCTGCCTCTAGGAGATCCCACCATATAGCGACAACAATCACAACATAAAAAAAAGCCCAACTATATATTTTTTTTTCTAAGAACCTCTGCTTGAACTTCTGATCCTGTCTGCTTCTCATCAGGCTGCGTTTTCGTATGCATCTGTGCGCACGCGTGTGCATGCGCGCATGTGCGTAACTGATGCTGATTGAAAAATTTTAATTTCACTTCACTATTTATGGTACATTGGAGACCAACAGCTTCACCGGCATTACTGTTACCTCATTCACCTTTTTTAGTCATCAGCGTTGACTGTTTATGTCTTTTACATTCACAGAACTGATTTCAATTTTGAGGAACTCAGGACCATTACAGGAACTCAGCAGAAATGATATACAACAGCTCACTTAGCTATCCTCTAATACTTCAAAAAATCTTAATACATATATAAACAATATATTCATACTGATTGCAAAAGCAGAAAAGAGGTGGTGGGAATAGTGAGGAATATGTTGTGGTTTTAGGATTATGATTTAGGTATAGGATTATGCAGAAAATGTTAGTAATGTTTTTAATGTGCGATAGTGTTATGTGGAGTCTTTAAGATTTCTTTTAAGGTGTAACGGAATGAACAAGCCTCTTCATAGTTTTGCTCCTCTGTCACATATTTTAAAATTTAGCCACAGAAGGTTTTTGTGCCACAGCTAATAATTTTAAAGTTAATTTTTCAAGGGAGGAAAGACACCTCTCTCTTAGCTACTTATGGGGCTGCGATTATTGGAGGAAATGAACCAACAGTGGACATCTTTCCCACCAGGCTCAGGGTGAGCACTCACGTGCCATGCACTCGGGTCAGGCAGGGCTTTGTGCTTCTCAGGGATAGGTTGTCAAAGGTGTTGTTAACGTTGTCTCATCTGGACTCTCCTCTTGGCAGACCAGAGGTTTTTGAAGCCCTTTCTTAAGTTTTGCACGTATGGCAAAGTTGTTTTTTTTTTTTGTTTCACATGCTCCTTTCCAGGACTTGATGTTGTGGTATTGGGAGATGAAATAAAAATACTTCACTGGGAGATGAGAGCATTTTCCCACTTGGTACCTAATGCAACAAAGTCAAGTACAATTGTGGTTGAGGTTTGGCTCAGAGTTGATCAGTAATTATACTTCTACCGGAGAATATTTTCTTTATATGTCTTTTGTATTTCTTTTAAGTTGAACATAGCAGTTTCTTATGGAGAGTAATCTATCACCTTGCTGCTACATGGGGGAAAAAAAAGGTTGAAACATTATCTGAATATCCAAAAGGAAACTCATTAATTTCACTTCGATGGTCACAGTCCTAGAATTCAGCTTTCTTTAAAAATGATCTTTTTTCTCTCTGTTTAAGCTCATTTCCCACTTCTTTCTATACGAGTAACAGTAACAGGCCCTTGCTTTGTAACAAGCACAACCAGGTGCTCACAGGGCTCAAGGTGTGTGATTGTAAAGATAGATCTGCATGCCTCGTGTGCATTGTAAAACAGCCAAATTACTTCAACGCCCATAAATTGTAAGTATATCTTTATGATCTTTAATAATTATTGGATATGAAAAGGAATCCACTGTCAGCTAAAAAAGTTTGGTTTTATTAAATGTAAAAATATGTTTTAAACATTTAGACAATTTTACTTAGTCCCTGGGATATGGGGTGTAGTAATCCTCATTTGTGTTTCCTCCATGTCACATTGACCCGGGCACTGCTTCCCGCGAGTGGAAGCACGATTTGACTTAAGCTGTTTTATGTGAACCTAAACTGAAAAACTTTATGGCCAGCAGCGGCCATTAGATCACATAGTTTGTGTTCTTGCAGAATTGGCCATAGAATTCCAAGAATTCACTTTTTGTATGTTTGACTGCAGCAGGTCTTATCCAGAAGTCCTCAAGCGATGGAGAATTTATCAAATATCTGTTGTTTTCTTTAAATACTTGGTCAAATTCATTATCAAAAATAAACAACAAACTTGCCTTTTTTTTTTCTCCCCTAATCCACAGTGCAGCAATTAGGCTTATTTGTGTCTTTCTCACATATGTGAGAGTTTTAACTACTTGTGTTTCCCCTGTGAAAGTACTTACATGACAGAAGTCACATCTGGATGACTTTTTGGCAAACAGTGTTGGGTAATTTGCACATGTCTTTTAAGGTACGTTGTGTAAGCAAAGTGCAGCAGCCTTGTAACTCTGTCTTTTATATTACAGTTTGTGTTCTGCATATTTAGAGGAAAAAAATTGCAGGTGTACAGGTGTATGGAGTAATATTTTTTGCTACCAAAGCAAAGAAGATATTGTACAAGTAAAGCTAGCAGAAAATGTCAGGGATAGACAGCAAAGTAACTGTGTTTTCCCTGCATTTTATACATCTGATTGAATGTAATTATATTTTCTTAATATATATTTTTTCTGACAAAAAAAAAAAAAAATGTAGTTTATGTTTGTGTATTTATAAGATAGGCTGCCTTTGTTTAATTTCAGCTCTAGTTGAAATATTTCCTATCAGTTCCTTAGGGGTGAGTGTGTATCTTTGTGATTATTGTTCGCTGTGATTGATAGGTTCTTCGTGTGCTCTTGATTCCTGAATACTATAAGTTTGGCAAAACCGTCAGCCTGCATGGTGCATTCAACCTGCTGTGAGCTTATCATAGAGTATGAAGAACCGATCTGGTCCAGACTCCGTTCCTCTTTCTTCTCTTTTTCTTTGATTTGGGTTTCATAATCAGTACCTAAATTTGATTTAGTTACCTCCTGCTCCAGTCTCTATTGTGAGTAGTGTTTTTGAGTTGTTTGTATTTGTCAGTGTTACATGGAAAGAGATGCATTCTGGAGTGAAAAAAGTACAGTTTTGACCATTCTTCTGTGATTTCCCTCTTGATCTCTTCATCCATTTGTGCTACTAAACAACCACAGGGGTACTACCAGGTTTGTTCTTATCTTTCTTTCAAATCCCTGTTGTTCCTCAGCAACTTGATTCACTTGTTCAGCATCACAAAGCTCCTGCTTCAATTCCATCGATGCTTGCTGACATTTATGGAGATCAAGCAGTGTATATGAGCACAGTGATTTGACGAGTGGTGCATTTCAGCAGTGGTGACAATGACAGTGGGTCACCTCAGCACGTAAGCTGTGTTCCTCATTGGTGAAAATGCATAGCTTATAATGGTGACAGTGTTGAAAAGTAGTGTTTAGTAGCCAGGAATTTGCTCTATCAATAATTTTATTGTGCTCTTTGTAGCTGTATTTTCTGTGGAGATATACAGAAGCCATTACTTCAACCTAGCATACATGTATTTAAGTATGATAATATAGGACAAGCTACATACATGTATTTAACCTTTTTTTTTTTTTTAATCTGTAACCTGAAAGGCCAATTTTACAGTTCTCTTAGTCAATATGAACTTTCAATTGTTTTGTTCCTCTTCATCATGCTTCCCACGGGTCTTCCTTGTGATATTCTGTCCAAAAATTAATCCCATGTTGGATCAAAATCTCATTTAAAGGGACCATTACTGCCTAAATTAAAGATATGAGGTGTGTATAAGCAGTTGAAAGGAAATTACATAGATCTTTTTGACTGTCATTATGCATTTCAAGCTCTTCTATAATTTGCTTTCCAATTTAATCTTGAAAGCTGAGGCAGCATGACTATTTCCAACTCTCAACTACCATTTAAATACCTGGATAGGTAATACTAGCTTGTCTTTCAGGCTGTTATTATTCAGATACCTTTTTATCTTAATATAAATAGAAAAAAAAAAAAAGTGGTTTTTTTTTAATTTTATTTTGAGGTTTCTCATCTCTCTTATGTAGTTGATGAAGACACAATTTATGTTAATTTGAATCCAACAACCTCTCCTAACTACTTTAAAGCTAGTTTTGATACACATGTTGATCAGTTCACCAGAACTTAGAATCATAGAATCACCAAGGTTGGATCATCCAAGATCATCCAGTCCAACCATCCACCTACCAATAGTATTTTCCCACTACATCCCTTAGTACATCTAAATGTTTCTTAAACACCTCCCTGGATGATGACTCAACCACTTCTCTCCCTCAGCAGCCCATTCCAGCACCTGACCATTCTTCCAGAGAAGAATGTTTTCCTAATATCCAACCTGAACATCCCTTGGTGCAACTTGAGGTCATTCCGTCTAATCCTATCACTAGTTACATGGGAGAAGAGGGCAACCCACTATCTCACAACCTCCTTTCAGGTCAGAGGAATAGAAGGTCTCTCCAGAGGTTCCTCTTCTCCATGCTGGAACTTTTCTGGATTACTTGAACAGTGAGAAACTCCCAAGAGTTTCTGCAAAAAGCCTGAGGGTTTGGTTTTTCTTCCTGATTTTTATTTAAATGAAGTTATCGACTAAACTTGATCCAGATTTGCAAATGGTGTTTTTTAAAATTTTGGCAAATAAAACTAGCTTCCCCATTCTGTCACTCTGTGTGAAAGATTTAAACCAAGACAGAACAGGTGTGAACTAGTTATTCCAAAGTCCACTGAAAGCATAAGGCATTGGGTCAGGATTCTTTCAGAAGAATGTTTTTGACACAGGGTTATTGAGGTATGGAACAGTGTCTCTGGAGAAGACATAGAATCCCTGTTTCTTTGGGGGTCTGAAACTAGGCTGAACGCAGCCTAGTGTTAAAAAAGGGCATTTTACCTGTATGAAAAGCAGATAATTTTTCTGTTAAAAGATATTGATGTCTGAACGAGTTTCAAAATTTGGTGCCTGTTTATTGCTTTAAATTAAGATTGTTTCAAGATTGTGAGCGTGACAGGCCAATAAAAGTTTTAAATTGACTTTGGTGTAAGTTCTTCATGGGTTTTGAACTGGATGCAGAGATGAAATGAGTCTAAGGCTCTCAGATTAGAACGAGCTTTTAAATATTCTTTGAAAGCCCTCTTTAGAAACAACACAACATAAAATCAGATGCAGTTGTGAAGAGAGCAGTCTAATTTACAAAGAAATATGGGGCAAAAAAAATTTCAAAGCTGAACATGCACAAATACAGTTGCACAGTCCTAATTTGCAGGCATTGAAAACACAACTGCATACACACATTTGCTATTCCCAGCTCAGGAACACAGACATCATTATGCAAGCTTGTATCAGTTCCTGGCAACTTGATGTTAAGAAATTACAAGATTAACAGTAAAAAATAAGGTGCACTGAAGTGATTTGTGTTGCACTGACTGTGAGATTTAGATTACTATATGAGTAAATCTGTGTTGAAAACTGTTGGAGTACCCTAAATTCCCAAGTTATATCTGGGAGTTTTCTCTTTCTCAGGGAACAAGCTAGTTACGTTTTTAGTTGAGCTAAAGATTTTTCTTTTGAGCCAGGTCAAATTCTGGTAACATCATGCAGCCATTTCTGCTTTGCTTTTCTGTCCATGCAGTCTGTTTTTCAGTATGATTTCATGTGTGCTTTGCCTCTTGGGACATAAGCTTTTGTGGAAGTGCTTAGAATATGTCACAAAAAAATCTCTTTGCAAAGCCGATTGCTTTCTACGGAGTTATATTAGTGGTTTATATATTTGATCATGTGAATGCGCTCCTTACTATTTTGTATGTTCAAGCCAGGTGTTTATGTGATTAAATGAAGAGTGTGCTGTTCTGTTATTTCCTTTACATGGGAACTTGTTTGAAAATCCAGCCTTCACCACCTAACAAATAACATATTAGGGATCAGTCAGTTTGACAAAGGAGGATTTTTCGGCAAGCAGTCCAGTTCTTATGTTTTTACATTTATTCATAGTTGGGGAAATGAAGAAGATAAAGTGGAGCATAGATTTTCATGTTGGTAGCATATTTACCTTTGCTGTCTTCCTAGTTAGCTAGATAATGTTTAGAGTTCCTGATTTTTACTTCCAAATTCTGATTATGCTAATAAATCAATATCCCCTGTAAATCCACTGTATGATTCAATAGTTGTTTAATTTTGAGAACGAATGTGTATTATAATAGCCTATATTTCCGTCTCTCATTTTTGCTTGGATTTCATGAGAGAGAAGATCAGAAAATGTTGAAATGTCCTTTTGTCATTACAGGTTCAGATATCACGCTCTAGCTTTCACCAGCTCTGAAAGGCTGTTTTAAGAACTTGTGGGTGAAGTGCAATTTCACTGTACTTGTATAGCAATGTTAGACTGGAAGATAATATTTTAACCTGTCTGTCATTATTTTTCAAGTACTTCTGTACTTCTCTACACTGTAGAGAGAACTACTCAGTAAGGGGAGAAACAAAAGAAGAAATTGAAGGAATAGTTCAGAGGCATCAGTCCATGAGAATTTGGTAGGAAACCCTTGGTGTCTTGAAATGAAGCGACCACCTTTCAAGAATCATTATTCTGACCTGTTTTAAGTCTGACAAAAAAAAGTTTCCTTTCAGTTGATCTTAAGAAAGCAAGCAATACCATGTTTACTGCTTCAATATGACTTTTAGATTCAAACTGTTAATCCATTGGTAAAAGTGTACGCAGCCAACCTGGTGCCTGCAGGCCATACACAGCCATGGACAGCTAGTAATGTGGCCCCATCTGACTCATGGAAACTAATATTGTGCTGGACACATCCTCTAATGAAATATGGATTTTACCCCTATAACATATCTTGCACCTGTATAATACTACATGAAAGTATATTATATATCATTGCAGAACATAACAATTTTGAAACCTATGGAGGTCATGTGGTGTGAGTGAAAAACTAGGCAGTATCATTGCATAAGATTTACCAAGGAGGACTCAAGTTTCACCTTTTGAAAAATCTATTATATAATGGTACTGTTAATATGTTGAAAAGAATGGTACTGTTAATAAGTATGAAAAGAAAGCTAAGCCCAGGTAATCTCACCCTATTCTTTTTAAAAATCTGTTTATCCCCAGGTAGTATTTATATTTAATTACAATCAGCTGTGATATAAAAGACAGGAAAAAAACATTATTTATTTATTCATAAACAAGATTTCAAATACTGGGGACCATCAGAAAATTTGTGTGCTCTGATCACTTGTGGAAATTATCTTGTTGAAGAATGTTGTGGATAATTTTCAAATTAAAGATGAATTAAACAAATGCTGTCTTATTTACAGCAAAGCATGAAATTCTCTACAAAAGTACTGTGTTCCTTTGGAAGACTTAGATTTTGTGTTCAGGAGTTTTGTTCTAAATTTAATTTGTTAGAAGAGATAATTGGAAACCAATTAAAGTGTACCAGATATTATGGAACCTAATACGTGCAAGATAATGTAAGCATATCAATTCTTGGTACATTTTACATTTTCTGCTAACTGTAAAGAGATGTTAAAGGGATCCAGTTTTGGAGGTGCTTTAAAAAGAGATAAGATTAAAAACTATATCGTAATTTAATAAGTTCCCATTTCCTCTAGTACTTCATGTCTCTAGCTGAAGAGTCTTCAGTGGTTCAAATTCTACTGCTGTATTTGAGTCTAATTATTACCACCCCTGATGCCACATAAAGAAATAAATCCTACTCCTGTTGACGAGTGCATTTGAACTGTTACTCTGGGGAGGAAGAACTGTATACTGTTTTAATAATCATACTGGCATAATAGCTAATTTCCACTTCACTGCTGCTTTTAGCTACTGAACTAGTAATACCTGTGGGCCAACGACACCAATCTAGGCAGGAATGCAATCACACTTATTTCAGAGGTCATTTCTAGGTGCAGATGTAATTGGTGTGCAACTCACACAACCTTTGAAAGACTTACAACTTTAGATTATGTGCTGTCTTCTTCCACAAGTCTTATATTTCCAATCTTTCCTATATACTTCAACAATGGAATGTAATGACTGAGGCATCCTGACAGAGAAAACTATTTTCTCCTGAACTTTAAGACATAATGGATATACAGTTCATTTACCGTTGGTGTTCTCTCACTGGTAACATTCAGCCTACGGTAAAATACAGGATGATTGAATAGATGCACATCTATGTAGATGTAAGAAAGCTGTGTAATAGGAAAAAAGGCACATTATTAAGACAATGTATAATTGCCAAAGCACAGTACAGACCACTTACCATACAGGATATGGCACAAAATTTTATTTTCCAATGTTATTGCATCTATTTGATAAAAATGATAAAGTATAACCATATAAGTTCTTCTTTCTCTATCCTTCTAATTTATAGATTCAAAGGATGGTTATAAGACATATGTTGTGTACCATGGTTATGTTATACTCACAATGCTGAGGTTTTGTGTGTGTGTGTGTAAAGAAGCAAGTTTAAATTACTACTTTTTTGTTCCATATTTTGTTTCATAGTATTTATGTATTATTACAGCTTGCCCCTACCTCCACCCAGGTTTCTCTGGATCACATTTTTTCAGTTTGTCCCAGGCACCAGTAGTAAGGGCACATGCCTTCCACATATTATATACTAAAGGAGATCCTTGGCATAGGAAGTGCTCAAAGTGCCATGTCCATTTTGGATTAGATAAAATTAATTAATTAACGTGAAGGGATATAATCCATCCACTTTACTGCTGAAAGTTGCTTCTTTTATTATTCACTGTAATTCTAAAATATCTTCATTTATGTCATTCTTATATCTTTTGTCAACCTGTCTGTCCACCCAGCTCCTCCCAGAATGATTTCCTAGCAAGGGAGAAGATTTTCCTACTGGCTTTGATGCTGTATATTCCTTCTGGCTTTAGTGTTCTGGACATATACCACAGCCCACATCAGACGGACATCTGATAAGAGGAAAGCTTTTGTGAAACCTCTGTTGTATGCTGGTTCTCTGACACACTGGAAATGGCACTCTGAACTATGAAAACATCCAGTCCGGGCTGGTTCATAGAAACAAAAACCATTATTCTTTCCCCTACAGTCATAATGTGTCCAAGACCAGCAGAGGTTAAGAAACTGGGTTTGTTTGGCAGATGGTTCTTGTTATTCTGCCAATTAAGTCAACAATAGGTATTCATAATCCTAGGGAAGCTTGGAGGTCATAGAAATTACAGAGTGTACAGAATAGCTCATGCACAAATAGCTGAAAAAGAAAGCGATCTTTTGGGGATTTTTTTCCCGTCCTTTTATTCTGCTTGTCCTAGAGGCTGTCACCAGTCAGTAACATTGTTCATTGAGTTTTCCCGTCGTTCCGGCTGCAGCGCTTAAGGTCCTGAATAGCACAGACTGTGTCTCATTGTTGCAGAGATGTTCTTCTGCAGTTTGTTTTATGCTCTGCTTTCAGTGCTTTGTATAAGTATGAAAATATTTTTTCTTGGCAACTAGTTTGAAATAGTGGTTGGAGTGCTTGTGATATTCAGAGAGAATGGGCAGCCTCTGTGGAATAAAGAGCCACTGCTGTGGAGCGGCACATAGCGTAATGCAGGCTTTTGTTGCCTCGCCAGTATTGCATGTATGAGCTAGAGCAATTCATTAGATGCTGACTTTCTGGCCTTCTCGAGTATATCCTTGCTGAGCAAGGCATGGAGCTGGTCAAGGGAAACACTGATCTCAGGAGGAAAAAGAGATCTGGAGGAATCATCAGAGACTGTGTACTTGTGGCAGGGATATTAATTGCAGCTAAAGGATATCTGCTGGTAATTCTTTCAGTACAGTACATTGGACTTTACAACTAGGGCGTGCTCTCACTTATCCCTTGTACTGTAAAGAACAGTGGTACAACAGTCAACTGGGGGAGACCAACATCAAGAATAAAGCATAACTGCAGGACAGCTAAGGAGAGAAAACAAATGCCCATGGGGCCGTAAGAAGCCATACACAGTTGTGTAACTTGCTTAGAAACCTGAATTTGCATATATATATATATATAATATATATATATAAATATATTATATATTTATGTATATATATATACATAAAATCCTTACTCAAGCGTAACAACACTAATATGTACTGAATAAAATATTGATTGGAAAGAGTGAAAATGAGAAAGCTGTGATAAAACTTTGTTGTCACTTCTGCTGAAAAGCAGACCTAAATGAGATGTTCTTTGTCCCAGTAGAACCTAAAACACTGTGACAGCTGATAGAAGGATTTAAATGCACTGTGACCCCAGAAAGAGTGTGGCTGTGTTTTCATCCCAACCCAATAAACAGAAAGGAGAATAGGTACCTTGCCTGACAGCAGTATGCTCTGGTATCTACTTGTACTTTTAGAGATTTAAAAGATTGCTTAATGAGAGACAGAAAAATATATAGGCAAATGATTTCAGCATAGAGGAGAAGCTGCTGAAAGAAACATACTTAAGCCTTTAGAAATTTCTCCAAATGGCAGTGGTATCTTTTATGAGAGAAACAATTCAGAAGACAGAAGGAAAATTGTCTGGCTCCTAGGAAAATGTGCAGTAAACAGAGTGTAAGCAACAAATTGCCCACTGTGTTGCAGCTATCACAGGAAACAACAAAAAATGCAGTAATAGAGATGGAGAACACAAAGAGTACAGTTAAGAGAAAGATGTCTCCTGGCTTCCTCACATAGATTCGGAGAAAGTCATTGTACCATGGAAGACGGGTCTTCATCTGGGGACTCCAGATGGATGGTGAAGCTGTATAGCAGTATAATCCTTCCAAGCTGGTTACTGGTCACATTCATATGTAGGAGTAAGGTCAGATATTCATGATGCACGTGTGAATATTTCGAGTTGAAGAGAAAGTCCAGTCTGCAAAGAATCCTGAAAAATCAAGTTAACACGTGTGAGAGCCTCATATGCTGAACATGAGATAGGAGAGACAATGGTCGCTGTGGTCTTTCTCAGGTATTTTCAGAAAATCTAAGGTCATAATTTAAGGAAACACCCACACAAAGGTGAAGTCAGAAGTAAGCCCCAATATGCATTCAGTGAGAAGAGTGAAATCCAGGGCTTTGTTATGGTGGAACTATGACATAAAGTTCACAAACTTACTAAGAAAAGACATAATATCTACTAAATCTTCAGAGAATTACTCAGATACCTAATTGATGCTGAGGAAAATTTGGAGTAAATGGAGGATCTTCATTTAGCCAAACCACTAAATATATCATTGTAAAGAAGTTGCTGCTTATCACCACCAATGTAGATTGTACTATCTAATCTATCATCTGTTTAACATCACAGTTTGTGATGCTGAGACTGAGTTTTACTATGAGTAAATGAGTCCTTGAGCAGTATGACAACACTGACCACACTTTTTGTAAGATAATCGCCTTGTGTGCACGTTTATAACTGAATCTGGAAGGAATACTTGGACAGGCATCTGATGACAGTTATTAAAAATGAAGGATCTGACAAGAGAGAGTCAATGTCATTATGTAAAAAGCAGAATATGAGATTGAAAGTAGACACAGAACAAAAAAAACCACAAAACTTTTTGCCTGTTAGCTGATATCTTCAGAGTGGCAGCAAGACTTTGGAAAACACTCAAAATGAAAGGAGTCCAGTCATTTTAGAGACTGGATTTCTAGAATAAAGACCTTTAAAGCTGTTGGGAAAACCAAAAAGCAGAGGCAGTTTCTAAGACTGTGTGGGGCAGCTAAACCAACACTGTTTGTTCTGAAGGAGATTAAGAACAGTAGTAATGCAGATCAAGCAGCATGGGATATTTGTTTGAAGGTGAGAAATATAAAGGAGTTATATATACAAATACAATGCATACAAAGCAGTTCTTTTTGAAATGCAGTTCCAACTGTTTATCTTTTGGCTCCTGATAGCAATGCTATCAACTGTCTTGTACTCTCAGACTCCACCTGAATGTGTTTCCAGGGAATTCACTAGCTGTGACAGATGCACAAAACAGGACATATCTTCCAGAATATGATAAACATGGCTTTATTGAAACAAAAACTGCATCTCCCATGGTGGGCTTCAAGCATTCCTCTAAAGAGCAGGCAGTAAATAAGTAAATAGTGGAATTCTATACCAATCACGGCAGTCTGAAGGAGCAATTACCATGGAAAGATGTTCCATTTTACCCTCTCAGGGATGAGCTGTAAACACAAGATAAGATTTTGGATTTAGTGTAAAGAGGACTAAACAGCAGTCCTGGAAGTTTTAAGAGGGGATAGAAATACAAATGTATATGAAATGTGCTTATAGAAATATGCATGAAATGAGACAGGTGGTTTGTTAGAACAGATGTGAGCAGTAAGCAGTTGGAGGCACTCGGATTTCTGACTGACAATGGGGGACTGAACAGCTTCATGAAAGGTTAGGTGTGGTAAAAATGCCAAGTGGGGAAAAAAAAAAAAGAGTAAAACCTGTTCTGATATTCAGACAGGCTTACTTCTCTCGCTAGTGTAAGGCTGGCTGGAGAACATTCAAGCAAAGACTGTGAAGAGAGTTGTGGTATATCTAAAAACATACTTTGCAAGGTCTGGACTACAAGACAGTGTCTGAAAACTAAACACGCCTGGCAGTATGTTTCAAACAATTTAGCACAAAATAGGCCACGTTAGCTTGAGTGCTCTAAGAACATCAGAATAGTAAATTTGGCAATGAAGAGCTCGCAAAGTGGAAACAATAGACCATGCAATGAATTAGTGAAAACTGATGAAAGCAGTCAATGACTCAATGCCATTTAGTGACCATGTCTTGCCCAGATATCAAAAATTTACTAAAAACTAGGGGCAGTAGCAGAGGGTAAGCTGTTTAAACAAGTCTCACAAAAAAAAAAAAAAAACAGAAAAAAATAAAAGCTCATCTCTACAGGCACTTCAAATTTGTTTCTGCTCTCACACTTGTACCCATTGCAACATCAGAATATGCCCCAAACACGAGAAATGCTTTTCCATTCTGATGTGAAATCTTGGGCCCAGGAGATCAGATACGGCCTCCTTGCAGGAAGGTGTCTGACCTGGCAGGATTTTTTTGTTGGTCCTCAGTGCTCCTTCTGGCAGAAAAAAAAAATGTGGTATGTGCTTTGTGTGGGTTAAGTAAAATTTCATGTTCAGGACACTACTCTGGAGAAACAAGCATTTCATTAGGCAGCTGCCCAGAAGCAACTTAATATGGAAAAGCGAGAAAGCTTGAGAGACTTTAGAGTCTCTAAATAGGGTTTTCCTTGCTGTTTTGCACAGTTCCATTTGTGCAGAGACAGGCTTTCCTGAAATGTCAGGCTACGTTTTGCCTCACATGCATTGCTGAGGCCGAGAAGTTTGCTGTGGCTGAAATCTTTCCTGCAAACCTCGCTAGCGAGTAGTTTCATCACTTCCAGCCACTTCAGGATGGAAACTTTCTGTTGAACTCTCAGCATGGGATGACTGCTAGTCTGCTGAACTTCATGTCGGCCTCACTTTCTCCTCAGATTTAACAGCGGTTATGGATACCTTCGGATACATCATGGAGAGCTTGTGTTCTGAGCTTGTGTTCTTGTGTTCTCAGCTCTGGTGAGGCCACACCTTGAGTACTGTGTCCAGTTCTGGGCCCCGCACTGCAAGAAAGACATTGAGGCCCTGGAGCGGGTGCAAAGAAGGACAACAAAGCTGGTGAGGGGTCTGGAGCACAGGCCTTATGAGGAGCGGCTGAGGGAGCTGGGATTGTTAAGCCTGGAGAAGAGGAGGCTCAGGGGAGACCTTATTGCTCTCCATAACTACCTGAAGGGAGGTTGTAGTGAGCTGGGGGTCGGCCTGTTCTCTCATGTAACAGTGATAGGACTAGAGGGAATGGCTTCAAGCTGCGCCACAGGAGATTTAGGCTGGACGTTAGGAAATACTACTTCTCTGAACGAGTGGTCAGGCACTGGAATGGGCTGCCCAGGGAGGTGGTGGAGTCCCCTTCCCTGGAGGTGTTCAAGGAACGTTTGGATGTTGTGTTGAGGGATATGGTTTAGCGAGAACCATTGCTGATAGGTGGATGGTTGGACTGGATGATCTTATAGGTCTTTTCCAACCTTAGTGATTCTGTGATTCTGTGATTCTGAGCCCTGTCAGCATGGTGGTTCAGCCCTGGGCCCTGTCTGCACAGTGCTTGCCTGCAGCTCAGGGCGATTGGCCCCACTCCCCAGACCTGTCCTTTCCTTCTTTGTCGTAGGAAAGGCAGGGTGACATCTCACTGACAGGATCACAGCTGTGTGCTGACAGGCCGAGCAGGACTCACTGCACATCTCTCGGGAGGTAGTTCATAGTAAAAGGTGCATATCCTTTTACTGTGAAACTTCACAAGACTTGTGGGACCTCTTCTCTTCGTCTGTACATTATGCAGCCTGCCTGCATATTCATATTGTGCTCCACATTGTAGCTGAACGTGAATGTTGAACTGTATGCTTAATGTATGGTTAGACATGAAGAACTTGGCACATTACACGCGAGGTATGCGCAGCATAAATTACGTTGGACACTTTTGTATCCTACTAGGGAACACAAAATGTTCTGATTTAGTATTCCAGCATAGAGTAAGCCAACCGTATTAGAGATATTCTGAAATTTTTAATAAAAACTTTTGAACCAATCAAATGGTCTTCAAGGGAGCATTGGGAAACTGTCATTTGAGACTTATAAAAGTAAACTGGACCAAGCATTAGTAACAGATTTAAAAAAGAAAAGAAAAAACAAAGGAATGACAATTGGAAATAATTTGCTCTTGTGGGAGTAGGGAGCATTAATGATTTCTTAGGCCTTTGTTTAATCTTAAATGACTTCTTTGAAAGGTGTTTTTTTTCCCCCCTCCTTTAATGTAATGAATTCCATAGCAGTGATGAGTAAAGTATTTGTGGACTTTTACCAGGGAATGTTTAGGAGAGATGATGAATGATTATTGGCTTCAGCTACTAATTGACACAATAATTCTTGCCAAGAGATTTCTCTCTGCTTTTGAAGCTATATTCTAAAAAGGATTTGTCAGATAACTCACTCTTGTTAGGAGACTAACTTAAACAGGATGAAGGCTTGTAATATTTCTCCTAAGACATTATCTTCTTCTTGGCTTTGTGTTTTTGTTTATTGTAATTCATAATGGCAAAAGGATGTGCAGTCTTAATATACTACCTATGAAAATAATTTTAGGGTGCAGTTCTAGTCTGCTGAAGTTGAAGCTAGAAGAATATTCTGGCAGCTAGACAGACTGAATATGTTCGTTTAAAAAAAAAAAAAAAAAAAGTTGGATATGCACAAACGGTGCAAGCTTGCGTAGCTACCTTTTCTATAAAATCACTTGCTTTCACCCTGAAGAGGTCAGACAGGTTTATGGAATCAAACAGGGCCTCGGGCCATGTAGCATGATTGTGAGCTAGTCAGCCTCTCATTTGTGCCAAGTAAATTTTGGAAATGATTCTCCTTTGCTGACAGTACCCTCATTACTGATTGTGTAGAGTAATTTATCAGGCATTTCTTAAAATAAACCGTTCATTTATGCTAATAGGACTTGGCAGGGAGGAAAAAATTGGCAGGACTTGAAGTTCCTAGTGTTTTCCTTTTTTAAAACAAAATCTGTAAAGTCCTCAGTACTTTGAGCAACCGTTATCACAGCCGTGCATAGAGTTTATTAAAGAGACAAGTAATTGCATAATAAATTTTCAAAATGGGAGAAAATAATTCCTATGTTAAGTTTACAAAAGCAAATAGTTTGGTAGCATTGTAAAAGCATAGTCATTAGTTTCATACATGGGCATTCTTTATTGGCTAAGCTTCTGGCATTAATGAATCACTTAGCATCTTTTCCATGACTCATCTACTCTGTGTGCAGTACCTCATCTTGAAATATCTCTTTGTTCCTTACCCTTCGTGTATGTTCTGTTTAGTAGCTCCCTCCAAGGAGATGTTTTCTTTCTGCTTCACTGTGGGGCTTGATCCTACAAACACCCATGTGTATCAGTCACTACTGAAACAAGCAGTCCTACTGCCCCTCTGGAACTAAGCAGTACATGCAGTTACTCATATGTGCTGAGGTTTGTAGGAGCCAAGCACAGTCACCATATAGAGCTTAGCTGCTAAACTGTGTGGAGATCATTATATGTAGATCAATGCAGTTTGCATACAGTTGTCTTCAAATAAGGATTTTTGAATGCGTTAGTTCCTGAAAAAGCCATCCTTCTTCCTAGCCCACAAGTCAACTTCCAAAGCTCAAAATGAAGAGAAAGTATGTACTGAAACTCACAAATTAGGTCTGCAACACTGATAAAATGACAGCTGCAGCAAATTGTGACTCACCAAAAAGCAATGCTTTCATCCAATGCCTGCTGAATTATAAGGGGAAGTCTTCTGTTAACTTCTCTGGTGGTTAGATCTGGTCCTCATTTTACAAGACAAAACTAGATCTCCAGTTGTACATAAATTCTGTGATAAGTTTTCTTTTTTTTTTTAATGTATTCTTTTCCTCAGCAAACAGCAAAATCTCTCGCATCTTTGAACAAAACCGAGCAGTGATTTTTTTTGTTGTTCCTTTTTAATGAAAACTAAATATGGCAATGAGTAAATGCAATTAGTACAGAATATACTGTGCTTCTTACTATAATGACAAATTGAGCATGACACATTGACCCCAAATTTCCTTCATGCCACAGCCTTTAACTACAAATCTCAAGCTCTGCAAAGACAAACAAAATAACCAACAACACCTTGAATTGGAGACTTATTTCTGCGTATTTTTTAATAATTTGTTTTTTTTAATAATCCACTAATTTTCAATGAAGCTACGTGATGATACAACTTAGATAACAACTTTAATTTTTTTCTGTCTCATGGTGTTGTATTTTGTCCATAGCTAGTACAACACTGCAAAGGGTAAACACCCATTAAAATTTTGCAAGTCTTCTACTTTTTAGAGTTGAAATTTAAATTTTAAATTTCACTGAACATTCTCTGAACCTGGCCTTTTCCACTATGTGTCTATTACTCACCATTGTAATTAGAATGTCGCTGCAGTGTTTCTAAATGTTTCTGTTAATGCTTTCCACTTCTGTCTGCATTCTTTTCATATTGTTTCCTGCCATTAATGCAATAAAAATGTCAGCCACAAATACCAGATTGCTAATGGAAAAGCAAAACAAACTAAAACCACAACCAGCACCACAGCTGAGAGATATTATTTTTCCCTGATACTTCAAATTGTTACGAAGTGCACAATTAATTGAGGTTGCACATACAATGTATATTACTAGCTAGGTTATATGTGTAGTTCATACGGAGAAATCAGAGGATTCTCTCAGAAGAGGGATGGTCAGCAGGGCAAGGGAGGTGATTTCTCCCCCTCTGCTCTTCCCTTGTGAGGTCCCAGCTGGATTACTGCATCCAAGTCAGGGGCACTCAGTATAGAAAAGATGTGGAGCTTCTGAAGAGTCCAGAGAAAGGCCATGAAGTTGATCTGAGGGCTGGAGCAGTTCTCCTATGAACATAGGGTGAAGGAACTGGGCTTGTTCAGCCTGGAAAAGAGAAGGCTGCGGTGAGACCTCACTGTGGCATTCCACTATTTAGAGGAAGTCTATAAACATGAGGAAAAACAACTTTTTAAATGCTTAGATAGTGATAGAACAAGGAGGAATGGTTTTAAACTAAAGGAAGGGGGATTTAGATTGAGTGTCAGGGGAAGTTTTTTACTGATTGATGAGGTGCTGGAACAGGTTGCTCAGAGAGTTGAGGATGCCCTATCTCTGGAGATATACAGTTCAACAATCTGAGCAATCTGATCTAGTACTTGATCTAGCAGCTGGCACCTCTGCCTGTAGTAGGAGGGTTGGAAATTGATGATCCTTGAGGTCCCTTCCTACCAAGCCATTCTATGATTCTATGATTCTGTGATCACAATTACTGAGGCTCATTGTCAGTGGTTTTTTTTATGTACAGAAGTGTTTCTTGCATATGTTTTGGTTGGCTGATCAGAGGAAGGTGGTCTCTCAGTTAAATGAGAGGGCCATAATCTGTACTTTTGGCTTCCCATGCTCTTGCATAAACACCTTAATTTTTGGTGCAAGTCTCACCTCGGTGCTGGGTAAGGTTATGGGACAGATAATCTGGGGAGCCATCATGGACCAGTTAAAGGTCAGCCAGGGGATCAGGCCCAGTCAGCATGGGTTTACAAATGATAGATCCTGTCTGACAAACCTGAATTCATTCTATGACAAGGTGACCTGCTTAGTGGATGAAGGTAAGGCTGTTGATGTAGTCTACCTAGACTTCAGTAAAGCGTTTGACACTCTCCCCCACAGCATCCTTGTGGAGAAGCTGGCTGCCCACGGTTTGGAAGGGCATACACTCTGCTGGGTGAAACACTGGCTGGATGGCCGGGCCCAAAGAGCTGTGGTCAGTGGAGTTAAATCCAGTTGGCAACCAGTCACAAGCGGTGTCCTCCAGGGCTCCATACTGGGGCCACTTCTATTTAACATCTTTATTAATGATCTTGATGGGGGATTGAGTGCACCCTCAATAAGTTTGCAGATAATACCAAGCTGGGAGGAACTGTTGATCTGCCAGAGGGGAGAAAGGCACTACAGAGGGACCTGGATAGACTGGATCAATGGGCCAACGTTAACTGAGTGAGTTTCAATAGGGCCAAGTGTCAGGTCCTGCATTTTGGTCACAACAACCCCAGGCAACCCTGCAGGCTTGGGGAGGAGTGGCTGGGAAGCTGCCTGGTGGAAAGGGACCTTGGTGTACTGATGGACAGTGTGCTGAATGTGAGGCAGCAGTGTGCCCAGGTGGCCAAGAAGGCCAATGGCATCCTGGCTGGGATCAGGAATGGTGTGGTGAGCAGGACCAGGGAAGTCATCCTGCCCTGTACTCGGCACTGGTGAGGCCTCACCTCGAGTGCTGTGTTCAGTTTTGGGCACCTCAATACAGAAAGGACATGGAGGTGCTGGAGCAGGTGCAAAGAAGGGCAGCAAGGTGTGTGAAGGACTTGGAGAATATGGCCTATGAGGAGAGACTGAGGGAACTGGGGCTGTTTAGTCTGAGGAAGAAGAGGCTGAGGGGAGACTTTATTACTCTCTTCCAGTATCTGAAAGGAGCTTACAGTGAGAGTGGGGTTGGTCTCTTCTCACTGGTGACAGGATGAGGGGAAATGGCCTCCAGTTGCACCAGGGTAAGTTTAGGTTGGATATCAGGAAACACTTCTTTACAGAAGTTAAGCACTGGAATCGGCTCCCCAGGGAGGTGGTTGAGTCACTGTCCCTGGATGTGTTTAAGAACAATTTGGATGTGGTGCTCAGGGATGTGATTTAGCAGAGGGTTGTTAGAGTTAGGGTAGAACGGGTAGGTTGTGGTTGGAGTTGAAGATCTTTCAGGTCTTTTTCAACCTGAACAACTCTATGATTCTATTATGGATATTCTAATTATTCACTGATGGACAGATTCCTGAAAAACTCCCAAATTGCTTCTGCTTGTTAAGTTAAAATTTGCAGAAGATAAAGTCTAGATGTCTGTTTCCTCCATGGTAACTTGCCAGCATATGCTGTGACAATCCCATAAAGCTTTCTGCTTGGGTGCTGTATGAGATTTGATGAATGAGTTCTGCCTGCTAGCAGGTTAGCATAGATTTTCTTGGTTTATGTGAGAAACCTGGGTATTTTCTACCTATTTATTCAACCTCTCAGTAAGTGTATTTTGATATATTTGCTATATTTTTGAGGCTCATTATTATTACACAGCTCAGTAAGTTCAGCCTGTAAACTTTTCAAAATGAGGGTTATTTTATATTAATTATTTGTGAAGTTCTTGGTTCAGATTGCACCTCTGTCTCAAAAATAATAGTGGTAACTCAAGTGTGTACTTTGAAGATGCCTTCACATGTTCCATTTTTTAAAGAGAAAGTGATGGAAAACGGTGAGAGGTTCAGAATACAGTGGTTTCATGCTGCTTCCCAAAGTTTACATGTCTCCTTTCCAAAGCCCCTTTGTGGCATTGGAATTGACCATTACTGGAGAGTAGCCCTGTTTATTTGTTAGTAAGTCTTCACTGCCTGTGGGGAGGCAGTGGTGAGATGTGCTGTGCAGTGATCAGATGTCATTGCATGTAAGCATCAGATAAAAATGCAGGATATACCTATACTGTGTATTTACCTTCTTCTCCTTTTAAAACATCTGTCAAGCTGCTTTTCCAGAAGCCTTTGCACAGCCGTGTTTAATTTGACATCACATGATTAAGAAAAAATTAAGTGCCACTGAACTCTGTTTTCAAAGTCTCAGCATGGACCTTCCAGCTACAGTAATATTTCAGTAGTTCCATTTGTTCCATCGACAATAGGACCGAAAACTATTAACATTCGTGAAGTTCCGTGTTCAAGATCTTTTATTTGAAAATATAAATGTAATACCAGGCAAAGTTAAAGTTGAAAAGGTTATCCTTTATCTTCTCAAACCAAAGGCAAAGAAATTCTAATCTAATTTACTTTGCATGGGTGTATCGTATTTTTTGGCCTCCCTAGAAAATGACTGGTCCTCATTTTTCTCCAGCTGTAAGTAATATGACTTAAATAGCTCAGTGTAGCAGCTCTATTATTTACTGGTCAAAAACATTACAAATGATTGAAGGGTTTTCTATGAAAGAGGTGGCTGAGAATTGTTCTCATTTGCTTCCAATTGGAAGTTTAATTCTAGTGGCATACTGCAGGGACAACGTACATGGGCTGCTCCAAAAGTAGTGCATCCTATTTTATTATGTTAGCCCATGGTGTCAGAAGTGGATAATGGTGGTATGGAGTATAACCTTCCTTCTAACATCCCATTGCATTTTGTTTCTGTGTGACAGAGGCAGCAGAGGGGCAGACTGGCAAAATGGTGTCTGACATGGAAGTGAGTGTGAAGCAAAGTTGTGTCAATGAATTCCTCCATGAGGAAAAAAAGGAATGAGCTGATGTTCATCAGTGCTTGATGAACGTTTATGGAGACCAAATAATGGGTGCTGAGTAGTGAGTGGTGCATTTCAGCAATGACAATAGTGATGTGAAAGACAAACCATGTTCTGGATGGCACAGCTATCACACCACAAAATGAAGAGCATCTCGATCCATGGAGATCAGCTAATGGTGGTGACTGTGTTGAAAAATAGCATTTAGTAGCTGAGAATTTGCTGCATGAAATAATGTTATTATACTCTTTGTACCTGTCATAGTTTCCATGGAAATAAATAGGAAATGTTACTTTTGCAGTGACCTATGTAAATCCACAAACAGAAAATCAGAAAAAAAAAACAACAGCATTTTCTTTTGTAGTTTGCATTTCGGGGGGTTTCTCAAGTTTATGAGTATTTAGTGTGTTTCAAACTTTCAGGCTTTACAGAAATTATTCTTGCATGCCAAGCTTCTCACATAGTTATGATTTTTAGATACTGCTTCCTGGTCTAAAAGTAATCAAGCTCACTGAAGCAGGATAAACCATTGAGAGACCAGACAGGGATATCCAGGAAATCTCAAGACCCACAGAGGTTGTTGTTAGCAAGATGTTTTTTACACTCTGGTTTCCCCAGTGAAAAGGGAAAAGGGCTGCAGGCCATAAACCTTTTGAGATCCAAGATAATACCTTTGCATGACACCTGAAAACCTTGAGCAGCATTATGTAAGTCAGCCCCTAACCTGTACTGATGCATGCATTTATTTATCCCCAAACAAAGGACTCTACCTACCTCTAAAGTTTCCTCTCCATCCAACTCCCCAACCTGTCCAGGTCTTGCTGCCATTCCTCCCAGCTTTATATCTTCAGCTGACTTGGTGAGGGTGTGCCTCTATCCTTTCATCCAGTTCACTGATGAAGATGTTGAACAAGATCAGACACAGCACCAACCCCTGGGGAACACAAAGAGATTTGATTGAAACAGTCAATTTGAAATCTGGCTAGTTAATCTCGTGCACTGCAAGAAGAACAGAAACCTATTACAATTACGTAGCACCGTGTTCAAATAATTTCACATGAAAGACAAGTGCAATACTGAGTAGTAGAGAAGGCCGATGCTGATGAAGCCTGCTTGTGATCCCACCCTAGTTCTTTGTCTGCTTATGTTTTTTATCCTTTTCCCTGTGTTTAATATTGAGTCCCCGCTCTCGCTTCCTCCCCCATGAAAGGAATTTATTTAAATACCAGTTTTACCTTAAGATGGTCTTTAATCTTAAATCATCCAGACAGTATTAGAATAGGAGCCTACTGGTGAGATTGACGGGCGGGAAGGAAATACTGAAATTATCTGCAATTATACTGTCTATATATGATCTGAAGAAGTGAATCATGCTGGCCATAGTGGGCTTGGTGCTGAACTGAGACCAGGACACTTGTGTCTTTGGCTGAGTCTTGAAAAGCCTCAAGGAGATCTCACAACCTCTTCTGAAAGCCCTTGTGAGAACTGCTGTCTGAAGGCAGGCTGTGTTGGAGCACTGGGAAATCCCTTGTTTTCTTTCAATTATGGTATTGCCAGGTGTTATCTGAAACAATAGTAAGGGGGAAAAAAAAAGTATTATTTAAAATTTGACAATATCACCTTAAAATGATTATTTTCTGAATGTTTTATATGACTGCTTTGGAACAGTAACACATGCACGTATTCCTCCAGCTGTACAGTAAAATTTATGAACCTCACACTTCTGGCACCATTGGTATCAATGTAAGGACAATAGTTTTTCGTGAGTAATTTTTGTATTGTTGCATTTTATGGCTCTGTGAAAAGGGTTAAAAGAGATGGAAACTAACAATAACAACAATAGCTTTTCTTTTTTTATTTTAACTACATCTTTTTGTTTTTAAGCTAATAACACCATACATGTGCTATTTAAATATTCCTAGAGAATATAATTTTTACTGTCTGCAGTTTTATCTCAAAGAGAAATTCATTGCTAAAAGCTGTTCTTCTTGGACGAAACCTTTTAATCTCAGAGGGAATTGAGAATCTATCTCAGAGTTGCTTTCCTTCTCGTTATGCTGCTGTTCATCAGTGATGTTCAAGCCAGTGTAGTTGACTTTTGTCAGACGTAGTCCATTCAAAAGCTCTTTTCTTTTCTTTTCTTTTCTTTTCTTTTCTTTTCTTTTCTTTTCTTTTCTTTTCTTTTCTTTTCTTTTCTTTTCTTTTCTTTTCTTTTCTTTTCTTTTCTTTTCTTTTCTTTTCTTTTCTTTTCTTTTCTTTTCTTTTCTTTTCTTCTCTTCTCTTCTCTTCTCTTCTCTTCTCTTCTCTTCTCTTCTCTTCTCTTCTCTTCTCTTCTCTTCTCTTCTCTTCTCTTCTCTTCTCTTCTCTTCTCTTCTCTTCTCTTCTCTCTCTTCTCTTCTTTTTTTTTTTTTTTTTTTTTTTTTTCAGTCAGATCAACTGTTGGCTTAATCTACACTGTCCCTTAGCTCAGTTGTTTCACCCCTGTTCCCAGCTACATTATTTATGGAATCAGCCACAGCTGCCTGAGCACCTTATGAAAAATTCTTGTGATCATATGAACTTTCTCAGTTGCAAATGGTGATTCTGTTTTGTATCTGCCATCATGCTTTTGCGGCATTTCTTTTGAATCTCCCTGATAAGCACCCCAGTTAACTTTTCATCACTTTTAACATCCGACTCTGCTCTTCTCCTGCTGCTTTCTCTTTTATTTTCTGCTCCATCCTTCAATTTCTTTCCTTGCCTCTGTAGATGTGTCATTTCCCTGCTTTAGGTTGCTCCTTCCTCTATTCTTATCTTAGCTGTTATCTTTTTTCTAATCTGTAGCTCTCCCCAAGCTCATTTTAAGCACAGCTCTTGCATACTCAAGAAATTAAAAGTAATCGTCCTGGGACAGTTAGAAGGTCTTAATCTCATTCTATTTCTTTTTTATGACAATAACCAAAGTTTGGCTCACTCAAGATATAAAAAAGGGGGAAAAAAAAAACACAAACAAAAACAAAGCAAACAAAAAAGCAACAAAAGCTTCCCCTTCTGATGATTCCTTTTATCGATTTAGTACTTCGCTACTACTTCAACTTTTTATCCAGAAAAATTAGTTGAAAATTCTTTTTATCCTTGCTCTCTCTTTTAGTAGAACTCACTACAGAAGCCCTGATGGTGAAACTCTGGTTCACGCTGTCTTTCCCCTGAACTATCACAGTTCATTTCCCAGTCCCAAGAAGTGCATTGTGTTTTCATTTGAGCTACAAGAGAGATCTTTGATGGCTGGAAAACTGTGTGCGCCTATGATAACAAACCACTTGGAATGGGAAATTTGCATTCACATTCTCAAGAAACAATTTATAATTGAAGAAGGACCTTTTAAGAATTCCGTGAGCTAAATTAAATGCCCCCTTTTTTAAGAGCTGCGAACTCAAATCCTGCCCTTATGATTCACTATTGCATTTTCGTTTCTCTGAGTGACCCAGCTGGAGTCTTGCCTTTTCCTCACTACTCTGCCAAGGAACCTTTGTGCTGAATCACTGACTATTTCTACTGTAATTGGATTGGACTTCTAGGGTGAGGGGTGTGCTGAATACTTCTATTTTTTTGCCTGCTAATTGTTTTCCCTGTTTCATGGGGCATTTTCTTGAGATTTTCTGTGCTCCTATAATAACGGATTTGGAGCTGAACGTGCAGCAAAATGAGAAATATTTCCATTTGTTTTATTTCTCAAATGTTGCTTGTCAGCTAGGAGACATTCAGAAAATTCCGAACAGCTTTTCTTCTTGCTGAAAAGAGAATTTTAGACTATCTTTAGACTTTCTGTAGGTAATTACAAGCAGTGCTCCAAAAGCAATGCCTCCTATTTTATTACACTGGCTCACGATGTTAGAGACGGATTTTGGTGCTATGTCAGTAGAGGTTGAACGTTCCTGTCAGTATCCCATTTCATTTTGTTGCTGTGTGACAGATGGCAGCAGAGGGGCAGTCTGACCAATTGATGTCCAACATGGAAGTGAATACAAAGCAAAGGTGTGTCACTGCATTCCTCCATGTGGAAGAAGTGGCAGCCATTGACATTAACTGATGTTGAACATTTATAGGAGCCAAACAGTGCATGTGAGCACAGTGAGGCAAAAGCAAAGTGGAAGACACACCAAGTGCCAGATAGCCATGCAAATTTTTGCAAGTGCAGCACACAGGCTCTTGTTCATCTGTGCTTAGCTAATGATGATGTCACCATGTTGAAAAAGAGTAGTTAGTAGCTGAGAATTTGCTCTATCAAATAGTGGTATTGGGCTCATTATGTATGTTATAGTTTCCATAGAATTAAATAAGAGGCATTAATTTTGGAATGACCTATCTAAATGTAAAAAAAATTCCCAGCCATTTTTCCTCACAGTTATTTCAGCCAAGATTTGTGTTTATCCCTTTATTGGTCCTTTTAGAGTAAACAAGAAATAATAGAATGGTCATGCTTAAATTGCTCTATTCCCTGCTTCCCAGGCAAATCAAGGGTGTCTCAGCAGCAGAAGGATGAAGTACGACTGTGTGGGAGAGGAAGATGACATGAACCAGTGTGCTGGCTTTTTTATGAGGAGCTCTGTTCCTTCACACTGCTCTTTGCAGCAAAAATAAGAAATTTTAGCAGATGGGTTGATGCTGTAGTAAACTTTCCATTGAGGAACTGTTTCCAGAAGTGTCAGCATGTGTGTGTGCACTAACACACAGCCTGCTAAAACTACACCCGCAAAGGATGGAGCCAATGTAGACAAGGGAGGCAGAGATGCATACCCAGCTGATGAAGACATGCATGTATGTGTAGTTGCTCTGTGAATATAGTGAAACATTCTGTTACAGATAGAAAGATGAGTGTCACTCACATTTTGGGGAAAAGAGGGCAAAGAACAAAAAATATAAGAAGCTTGTGGCTTCAGTGGCTCCTTGATGCTAAAAAGTCAGTCCACTTGTGACTTGCTGCAGTAGAAAAGCAAGAGATGGAAATAAAAAGTAGTATAGATATGCTCACTGTGGTGAGGAAAGGCAATACAAGGTTATCTCAGTATCAAGTCCTATGGATTTTAGTCTCGGTTCCTCCACCTCTTGTATTGCCTTTGAACTCTAACACTTGCTTCTCAACCAAGTTTTAAATGTTTGATTAGGAGCATGTCATATGAATGTCAACCTGAGAACATCCGATTGTTTTAAAGTCTTTGAGAACAACTCCTGGAAGAAAATAAAAATAAATAAAAAAGAACGAAAGTGTTGTCTGATAAAGGAAATCCTTCACTATTCATAAAATATTTGGGTTATTTGAGAAAAGAGGAAATTGCTAAGGATTAGGTTTACAGCACATGAGCATGTCTCAGAAGTGCTACTCTGTAAAGCTTGTCAAGGAAAAAAAAAAAGGAAAAATAAATCCCAGTAGGCGTCCAGAGTTTTGCATCCTGTAGTTTATTACATCTGTCAGTAAAAGCAGAAAGGATTATGGAAGTAGATTTATTAATTTTATGAAATCCTGGCACGAAGGATTGGTGGCCCTCTGATAGAAAATAAAGTGGAAATATTTTGCAAAAGACAGACATTGTGTGTACTTGCAGTGAAAACTTATTACTGCAGCAAACCTGCTGCATATAAATCGTTGTAGCAAATCTCCCTTGGAAGTTACTTGCCTTAAAGTCTATGGGATTATGTTTTATGTCTCCTTGCATAAAGGAAAATCCTTGGTTTCAATGGGTGTTCACATTCCTGAGGCAGTGTACAGAATTAGAATAGCTAATCATAACTGTTCTGGAAAAATTTCCTTTTGGTGTTTTAGAATTTGTTATTAATGGCTTAAGGGCACATTCTCTTCTCACTTGAAAGGCTCATTTTCTCTACTTTCAGTGTCCCATCCTTTGTACAAGGTGTCATTTGGAAGACCTTAAAATATTTGATCCTTTTCGGGATCTGTCCCCTATAGGTTGAGAAGAAACTGAGAATAGGACAGTAGATTGTGTTAAAAAAAGGTGTTACCTGAAACACAACGATTGGACCATTTATAAAGATAGTCTGTTTTTCACCTCAAAGGCAGAGTTCATCACGTATGAGATAAAAATACTGCCATTGGGATCTGAATTGCTGAAAGCCTTCTTTTCTTTTCTTTTCTTTTCTTTTCTTTTCTTTTCTTTTCTTTTCTTTTCTTTTCTTTTCTTTTCTTTTCTTTTCTTTTCTTTTCTTTTCTTTTCTTTTCTTTCCTTTCCTTTCCTTTCCTTTCCTTTCCTTTCCTTTCCTTTCCTTTCCTTTCCTTTCCTTTCCTTTCCTTTCCTTTCCTTTCCTTTCCTTTCCTTTCCTTTCCTTTCCTTTCCTTTCCTTTCCTTTCCTTTCCTTTCCTTTCCTTTCCTTTCCTTTCCTTTCCTTTCCTTTCCTTTCCTTTCCTTTCCTTTCCTTTCCTTTCCTTTCCTTTCCTTTTCTTTTCTTTCCCGAGTTTCTTAGGTCATATCCATTATTTAGCATTTTTAGACTATTTGCATAAAATCTCTTCACAGACTCAGGTCTATTGTAGTAGTTGGGTATCACCTGCAGTTTTATCACCTGCAGAAATAGCAGCTTTCTCTCTAAATATTAAGCGTGTGCAAAATTAAGTATTTCGGGTATGGATAATGAAGTTGCATTTCTCCAGAGGAGAAGCTGAATGACTTCTGGGACTTGTCATAGAGGCTGAAATGGCAGCTTTACTTTTGCCTTTCTTCTAAATAACTGGTATTGTGATATGCCCTTACTATAGCAGTCTATTGCCTTTTTTTATTCTTTTTTTTTATTTAAACCACAAGTATTAATTAATTAAATTCATCTAAAATTAAAGTTTCATCTAAAATGAAAAAGTAAGATAAGGCTTCATTGGTTCCAATGTTCTAATATTTATTTATTTATCGTGTCAATCTAACTGAGAAATTCAGCTCCTGTTTGCCTAAGATACTGTAATGGATCAATTACTATTGCATTTAAGCAGTAGATAAACTCATAAACCTTGCCAACTTCAGAACCAACTTAAGAATTATTATCCAAGTTTTACAGAAGAAAAGAACTATTTCCCTGTGGTCATTCAAAGGCTGCTCATAATAGAGGAAATACATTAATTTCAGATGCAGAAGTCCTTGATTACCCACTCATCACTAGCCCATTCTTTCCACCTTGCAGAGGAGACAGGCATATGGCCATGCAAAAAAAAAGCTTAACAGCACAATACTATGGAAAGTTTAATAGTCCTCAGTGGTTACAGCACTGCATAGAATCATACAATCATGGAATTGCTCAGGTTGGAAAAGACCGTAAAGATCATCAAGTCCAACCACAACCTAACTATACTGCCCTAACTCTCACAGCCCTCTGCTAAATCACGTCCCTGAGCACCACATCCAAATGGTTTTTAAACACATCCAGGGATGGTGACTCAACCACCTCCCTGGGGAGCCGATTCCAGTGCTTAACAGCCCTTTCTGTAAAGAAGTGTTTCCTGATATCCAACCTAAACTTACCCTGATGCAACTTGAGGCCATTTCCCCTCGTCCTGTCACCAGTGAGAAGAGACCAACCCCACTCTCACTGTAAGCACCTTTCAGATACTGGAAGAGAGCAATAAGGTCTCCCCTCAGCCTCCTTTTCCCCAGACTAAACAGTCCCACTTCCTTCAGTCTCTCCTCATAGGCCATATTCTCCAAGCCCTTCACCAGCCTTGCTGCCCTTCTTTGCACCTGCTCTAGCACCTCCATGTCCTTTCTGTACTGAGGTGCCCAAAGCTGAGCACAGCACTCGAGGTGAGGCCTCACCAGTGCCGAGTACAGGGCAGGATGACTTCCCTGGTCCTGCTCACCACACCATTCCTGATCCAAGCCAGGATGCCATTGGCCTTCTTGGCCACCTGGGCACACTGCTGCCTCACATTCAGCCCACTGTCCATCAGTACACCAAGGTCCCTTTCTACCAGGCAGCTTCCCAGCCACTCCTCCCCAAGCCTGCAGGGTTGCCTGGGGTTGTTGTGACCAAAATGCAGGACCTGACAATTGGCCCTAATGAAACTCACACAGTTAACCTTGGCCCATCGATCCAGTCTATCCAGGTCCCTCTGTAGTGCCTTTCTGCCCTCTGGCAGATCAACAGTTCCTCCCAGCTTGGTGTTGTCTGCAAACTTATTGAGGGTGCACTCAATCCCCCATCAGGATCATTAATAAAGATGTTAATTAGAAGCGGCCCCAGTACGGAGTCCTGGAGGACACCACTTGTGACTGGTTGCCAACTGGATTTAACTCCACTGACCACAGCTCTTTGGGCCCGGCCATCCAGTCAGTGTTTCACCCAGCAGAGTCTATGCCCTTCCAAACCGTGGGCAGCCAGCTTCTCTATGAGGATGCTGTGGGAGAGAGTGTCAAAGGTTTTACTGAAGTCTAGATAGACCACATCAACAGCTTTACCTTCCTCCACTAAGCGGGTCATCTCATCGTAGAATGAAACCAGGTTTGTCAGACAGGCTCTATCATTTGTAAACCCATGCTGACTGGGCCTGATCCCCTGATTGACCTTTAACTGATCCATGATGGCTCCCCAGATTATCTGTCCCATAACCTTCCTTGGCACCAAGGTGAAACTGATAGGTTTGTAGCTACCAGGATCATCTTTCTGGGCTTTTTTGAAGATGGGTGTCACATTTGCCATTCTCCCATCCACCAGGACATTTCTGGTTAGCCAGGACTGCCAAAGGATGCTGGAGAGTGGCTTGGCAAGTCAGCACACTAGGGTGCAATCCATTCTGCCCCATGGACCTGTGAGCATCCAGCTTTCGGAGCAGGTTCAAAACCATCTCATGGTGGATCATGCAGGGCCCATGTGGTTCCCCATCTCTACCTACCAGTGCAGGGGGCTGTGCGCCTGGGGAGCAACTAGTCTTACTATTAAAGAATGAGGCAAAGAAGGCATTAAGTACCTCAGCCTTATCCTGATCCTTGATCACCATGTTGCCCTCAGTGTCCAGCAAGGGATGGAGATTGTCCCTAGCCCTCCTTTTGTTGTTCATGTATTTATAGTAGTATTTATTGTTTTCCTTTATGTTAGTGGTCAAGTTCAGTTCTAGTTGGGCTTTGGCTTTTCTAAGTTCTCCTTGCACATCTTCCCTATGTACCTGTAATCATTATAAGTAGCTTGCCCACTCTTCCAAAGACCATAATCTTTTCTTCTGTTCTTGAGCTCCAGCCAGAGTTCTCTGTTCAGCCAGTGCTTTGCAGCTTCAGTGCTCCTTGCAAGTGTTCTCTGGTTCTTTACAATAGCTTGAATTTTTAGTTAGCAAATACTGTTTTCACTGTATAATGGCTATGTAGATAAAGTCATCTAGGCGCATGCTGAAATAGCTTGCTGCTTCATAAGTTGTGTGCCAAGTTGGTGAAAGTGCTAGAATTTTATGGTTCTATGTCCAGTGGTTATTCTCCATCAGATTTCTACTGGAAACATCAAAGATACTATTTCATGCAGGTCAGACTTTTGTTGAAAGGAAGTGATCCAAAAACATCTGCCTGCTTTTGTTTGTTATATTCTCCATGTGGGCAGAATGCATCTGAAAATCTCATAATCTTACTAATGAAAATATTTATATGTGTGCTACATAAAGATGATTTATGTGTATGACATCTCTGGAAAATGTCATACAGACATCTCATTGTATGAGTGCAAGCATGTATGAATCTATATAATAATCGGTATATCTAAATGTGTAAATAGGATACTTACCAACTTGTAAGAAATTAGAATTGAAGTCTGGGTTTTCTCATATTCTATATATTTCTTCAAACTATGCATGAAATGTATACCACTAGTGAATGTGAAATACAGTTATACTGGAAGTATAAGCCCAAAAACCAATAACATGCCATCAGAAACACTGTTTATTACTATTATTTCTTATGCACAATGCGTTACAGTTCTGTAGTTTTTCCTACTTTTTTGTCTTTTTTAATAATTCTAAAAAATATGTTGCTTCATTAAAGAGAATATTTGATTTACACTTAAAGGGAGATATCACACCTTACAGTTCAATCTTCTAATAAACTTAAATGCTCTGATATTTCTATCAAAATTTCTGAGTCTTGGAAGAGGCTGATTTCTAAGTATTCCCGTTCCTATGCTGTAGGGCTATAGTGCAGTCTAAGAATTTTTCCAAGTGATCGTAGGTCTATTATTATTATTGATTTTACCGTATCTGGATCAGTATTCAGATGTAGATGAACTTAAGTAATTCTTCTAAAAGCTTAATAATGTTCCTTTATTTTCCCAAATTCACAGTCACTCTCTCTTTTCCTCCCTTTTCTTCCTTCCTTTCTTAAGAGGTTTTTTGTAACTATAATTCCTCCCTGAAAAGATAAGGTTAACTTGATGCTAGCTTCTAAGGAAAATAGCACAATATTTGTGTATTCTTGTTCTACGTTTTGTTCATAAGTCATATATACCAAAGTGAAGGATTTAAAGTCAGCAGTGGCTTACTGTGCCCGCAGTGTCTGTTTGTGGTCTCTCTGAAGGGGACTTCATTTCTGAAGTTCTCAGAATATCTCCAACGTGTAGACTGAAAATATCTAGGTTCCCAATGTCACATAGATTTCACAGTGTGCTTAAAAGATGTTTGTTGAATCTGGTCCTAAGTCTTTCGTTTCAAAGTGGCACTATTTATGGCCTTTAAGTTAAATGGGGGAGTGAAAGCTTAATTTAAAAATGAGATCTGAATCCTGTTAAAAGCTGTTCGAGTTGTAAAATATACCTTAGTATGAAGGATAATAAGGAGATATCCACTGTTTTAATTAAGACTAATCGGAAACATTGTGATTTTTCTTTCAATCACACCAAGAACATCCAATGTGAGCAGCTTCTGTGAAGCTTATGGGTTTGTTTGTACGCAGATGTAAGGTTTATTTGCGTGCTGCCATTCACCAGTGCCTTCAACAGCAGTTTCCACATGTCACGGAAAGCACACCATATAAACAGACGTGTTTTCTCCATGTATGCTGTGTCTATAAACTAAGCAGAGCATAACTATTTTAATAGAAATGGGGCCAACGTTCAATAACATTTTTTTAAAGGATTCAGAAAGCTTTACAGAAGAGGACTGCTACTGCACAAAAATAATAATTAAAATAAACTTCTTGAAGCTGATAAGTGATAAGGGGTACTTTTGATTTGGTTCTACAGCTGACATTGCATTAAAGACTGAATTTCAGAGAGCGTGCTTTCTTCAAATTAGGCCTACCAGAGGCACGTCAGATCCAAGAGCAAAGACATTATGAGTTTGTATGCATACATTTGGAAAAAGTGTTGCTTTATTTCTCTCTAGTCACATTATGAATCAAAATTGGTTGGAGAAAGAGCTGGGGGGAAGAGTTCTAAATAATGCAAAATTAAATGACATCAGACAGAACTGTGAACATTATTTTACTCGGTCTTGAAGAAGTCCATCCATTTTATTATTCTGTATTTCTTTATCTGAGTCTGGTTCTACTTTTGTTTGTGGTTAGCCTCTAGGAAGACTGGATAAGTCAGGCACAGAAATTACAAAAAATCATTTTGTGTGTTGAATTGACAGTCTATCTTTCAGTATAAATTCAGATTCTGCTAGCAATTTTAGAAGTCATTAGTGCTTTGATAATTTTCCCACACCTGTTTAAAATATGTTGGTTGCAGTGCATGCTGCAAAGTGGGTTTACTTGGCTTCTCATTAAGGATAAATCCCAGCTGCAGAGTTCTAACAAATCCAGAGGAAGAATTCAGCTAATATATACTGGTTAGTCAGAAGTGCAGGCATATCTTTCTCTGTTTCTCAATTATTGCTTTCAGTGTACAATGTGTAACTGGTCAGCTTATGTGAGAAAAAGGTTAGGGAGTATGCTGCTTAATGAAGGAACTGAAAGAATGCAAATAGTCAAGAATGTGATGCATTCATATTGTTGAATATTTAAGGTCAGTAGAACTTTTTGGAGAAGTGGTGGGAGAAGGAGAGGGGGAGAAAAAGGTTTAGGGTTCAATGGAAAGTGCTGTGGGGAGCTGTGGGCTTTGGGAACAAGAAAGAGCATTGAAGGTTGATGAGTAATTGAGTTGCATGGGATGTAATATCTCATGGCGTATTAAGTTGCTTATGGTGATTATCCTCAGGATATTAGAGTAGGCGTTGGTTAATGGGAGACTAGGGAGAGGGATTTGGGAAGAATAGGGGAGTATGCATTTGAGGAGCATGGGATAGTGGAGCTAGATGGCAAATTGTTAGAGGCTGGGAGAGTGTCCTGGGAAACTATTGGATGTTCTTGCTCTATTCACATACACTTCCAAAAACAGGAGGAGAACTCATGAGCTGAGCCACTATGGGTATTTCTCAGTCTTTATATTAGCTTTTTATAGTCTGTATGGAAGGAGAGATGTTTCCCCAAGCATCGTTAAGTGACAAAAGAGAACAGAAAGTAGTGCCAGCAGGGAAGATAAGGAAATAACGTAGACCTTGCTGTGGTAACAGCAGATTGGTCAGGATACCTTAGCACAAAGGCAGGTAGGAGTTAGGATGTGGTAGGAACAGAAGGCAAGGATCGAAAGTGTTTCTTACAGCCGAGCTTTATCCCGTGTTCAAGTTCTGTATTTTCCCAAATTGAAATCTGTTTTTCTGAACTCTCAAACCTCAGAAATATCTACTGCCCTGGTTGACTGTTTATACTGCCTTGCTTCGTTCTCTCCCTTCACCCAGCTAACTTTTCTGGTAGGTTTACTAATGCTTTTGAGGGATTTGGTTAAAATATTTCAATGTACGCTACAGGGCCCTTGATTGGGTGATACTTCTTGTGGTGTCTGCAGCCACTGACACAACCGTAAAAACTGAATTAAATCAACAGAAAGCATTGTGTAACAGTCTAGATCTTCTTGAAAACTGAAGTTGTTTCCAGCATCTTCAGTATGTTTTAATACTGTATGTTTGTTAGCAAATGGGATTTTGACTAGAGAGCCCTAAGATGAGATGCAAGCAGAATAGTTTCTGAGAGATTTCCCCCATGTTTGTGGCTGGCAGTCTGATATGTGCCCACCAGTGTACCCATAGAAACAGAAGATTTGGGGGCCAGCTGTTTCTTGCAACTTGCCAATAGAGTCTGGTTCACATCAGTGATGTCAGCCACACCTCGGAGTGCATGTCCACAGAAATGAGAGGCATTATAGTGAAAAGTTACATACAAGCATGTACTTCAGATTTAAAACGCTTCAAATTTCTGTGTGTTTGTAAAATTAAAATGATCCTAAGATATTAAGTCAAAGTGATGGTTCATTTTTCACCCCTAAGTTTGAGCGCTACTTATTTGGAGGAGGTGCACAATTCCTTGCATTCAGCACAATGGCTTCTGCTTTCAAAGAGCAGCTAAATGCTAAGCAGTTCTGGAGCCACTAAAATCTCAATAATACTTCTTGACAGCTAGTTATTATTTAATTTTAATCAAATTATGTTGCACAGACATGCTTCAGTTGGGGAACCTAAATATCCCAATCAAGATCAGGGCTATAACATTCAAGGGTGTGTGGACAGAAACCAACATGTGTTTTCTTCTACATTATGGGAAACAGTTTCCACCCAAGAGTTAGCTAAGAGTTTAATCCTGCAATTAGAATGCTCTGTGCCCAGAAACTATCACTTAGAGCACTGCAAAACAGATGGATTTAGAATTAAAAGAAAATATCTCCCACAACAGAGCAGTGCTCAATTTATCAGATATCACTTGGGGCAACGGTTCATACTCATCTGAAGTCGCTCTGGGAGACAGGATATCAGGAAATTAATATTTGTGTTTCATTCCAGTACAAAATAGAGCCCGTTATGTCAGACATAAACAAATAGTAAAAGGCAATCCAGTCTCTAGAAGACTAACAAAACTGTAGGAAAAACAAAAGGGTATGGAGAAGAAAATGTGACTTGCCTGTGATCACAAAATTGTTTGGTGACAGAGCAAGGAGCCAAATCCTCTGTTTAGATTCTCAGCTTCTGCAATCTTCAGAATCTTCAGCTTCTGTTCTACAATTGACCTTACTACTTCTGAACACTCTACTGGATTATTATTAGCTTCTTCTGACAGTTTTGTTTGCTATTTTTTTAATGTATTCATAGTTTTCTTTTGTGTTTGGTGTTGTGTGTCAAAGTTGCTATGTGGGCAGTGAGTCCAAGGAGAAGTGTTGTGTTGGTGACCCCACTTATGTGAAAAGAACAGAAGAGAAACAGATCTATAATTCAGGTAGATTTAAATGTATCTATACCACAGCAAGCAGTTCTTCTTAAGAGATTTGTGTTATAAAAAAAGAATATACCAACAAGGATTACTTTAAGCAAAAACAGCAGCTGGCTTTGAAATTAATGAAAATAATCTGCAACAGGTACATATATAAAGTATGAAGTAATTCCTGGCATTCTTCAGTTGATACAGTATCTTAGAGTTGGGAGAAAGAATTAGAATGCAGGAAAGCTACTCAAAGTATTTTATTTTATGATTTTTTTTTCCCCGCAAATGGATGAACAAGCATTACAAACATGCTGTACACCTGTAAAATCTAGTTATATGGCAGGTAACCAGGGAATATTCTGTGTTTTAAAATGAAATCTGCACATTGAATCAGGCAGAGAACAGCTGGCTTAGAAATCAGCCTGAGAATCAGAATAATCTATTGAAGGTATTTGTGTTAGCATTAAACATTTTTGCATGCTGTCAGTACAAAAGATAGCCTCTGAGCTTTGTGGATTAAGGAAGTGACTGGTATGACTTTCTGGAATTGGGCTTCCTCGTTAAGAATGGAAAACTCAATTAAAACTTAGTTATGAGAAAGCTAAGTGAGACCTTGTGATTTACTACGGCACAATGCAGATTTATGTGTTAAAAGGGAGAATTTTCAGTCAAATTTCTGTTGAGTTGTTAGAGAATAAAGATACGGTCGTGCCTGCAGCAAGTCATTGCTTTTTGAGCAAGAATTCTATTCCAATATGCACGTGTATGTGATAAGCAGTAGGAAGGAAAATGAGAAAAAGCAGCTTTCTCTAACAGCTAAATAGAAATACACTTAGATTAGCTAAAGCACAGACTAGGATGTGAAATTCCTGTACATAAGAAAAAAAACGATGAAAAAGAAATTGTTAAATCATAACTGCATTTAGGAGGAATCTATGGGCACCGAGGCAGTGCAGGCACTCACTCATTGCAGCATCTCTGATTCTAACGTTAGGATGCGAATACCATTTGCTCTACACAAATGGGAATTGACACAGCTATTTTTAATCCAAACTGTTAGATGTATGTGTGTAAAACGAATACTTTCCCTTGGATTTTGCTTGAAACCAAGTCTATACAAAATCGTTTATGTTTACTCAACACAGGAAATTATAAGAGAAAATTAAGTAAATCAGATTATCCGAAAAGCTAAAATTAAATGGAAACAAAAACTGTTAATATGGAACAAACGTGCCCACACACAGATTTACTCCAAAATAACTAATTGTACGAAGTAAAACCAACTGTTACATTGGTTCCAGTTTTTTTGTGTGTGTTTAAGCCCTGGGACCTCTGGCAATTAAAATGTAATTGTTATTGCGATGCAAATATTTAAATCCATTCTGATGCCTTTTAAATTGCAATTGTAGTGTAAAGTAGACACAGCATTGCTGAAAAACAGGCCTGAGGCTGCCAGGCCCTTCATATTTAATAAGGATTTTTAGGTGATTGCACTTTCCATTCATATGAGGTAAAAGAAAGAGGAGAGTTGAAGGTTTTGCAGTGAAAAAGCAGATTGTGGAAAGCAGAAGAAATAGAGTAAATGAAAACCCACAAGTGCAAATGGCAAAGGATCAAAGGTGAGGGGCTGTGTAGGAGAGAGGTGCTACTGATGCTCCCAGACATTCAGGGATGGAAAAATTCCATTAAAACTAAGCACCTGCTGCTTAAGATTAGGGTTCAAAAATTACAAACCACGTCAGTGAAAGCATTTTGCTACGCCGTTTAAAGGAGATCTGAAGAAAGCAGCCAAAATATCAGGAGGTGGAAAAAGAGAGAACGGGGAAATATTTTAATGAAACTGATCTGTGCACATTTAAGATGGGATATTGCTTATGCGAGGCTGTTTTCAATCTGATTTTAATTTTTGTTTCCCAGCTTTTTAGTTGTCTCCTTGGGCAAAAAAAAAAGTCTGTTTAGTTTAGTAAGGGGATAGGCAAGCGAGCTTTGGATGGCTTCCTAACCTTGTGCCTCATTCCTCTTCATGGGTGTGTCTGACTTAAATTTCTGTTTCTTAATCCCGCTTGAGTCTTTGCGGGTGAGGAGAGATGATTTCTGACTCTCTTGCCCGTTGTAGGGTAGAACGCAACACTGAAATCCCTTCTGACAGAGCAAAGGCTGGCAAGTATTAGAAACCACAAGAACTTTGATACTGAACCAGCCTATACTTAACTGCCCTCTGCACACTCGCACAGCATGCCCACACAACCGAGAGCCAGGCTGGAGGCTGCTTGGTCTCAGATGGCTGCTTCTCGTGCCCCACGCTGCTTTGATATTTGCAAGCCGATGAGCTGAATATCACATGTCAGGGGTTGGCAACAGGCAGTGGAAAGACAAAAAGCTTTTCCCAGTACTTCACACGGAGACAGTATTGATCAAATTGTCACTTAGAAATCTGTGGAAAAAAAACAGCCTAATCCCAGTATGCTCCTTTTCTAGACGACTCCCAATTTATGCTCTCCGTTTCCCTTTAAAGAACTTAAAATTAACCCAGTGATTGCTTTTAAATAGGAACTAAGAAATCAGACGTGGCTAGAAAGCATTCTATGGAGTTTTTCTTTACCCTTCTCAGTGAAAGGATATTCACTCTTCGTGTCTACATTGAGTACCATTTGCCCTCACATAGTCAATTTGAGACATCCTAGAAGAGAAAGCTGATGTCCTCAGCTTTTTCTGGAAACTGGGACCCCATAAGGATGACTCAAGGATGACACTCAGAAACAAAGTCTTCCCAGATTGCACAGTGCTTTCCGAAACTCTGCCAGCATTTTTAGTAGCCTGTGCCTCAAGGAGTTTGGGCACCTTACCCAAAAAGAGCTAAAAATGTAATTTGCAGTTCTTCAAGTAATCCAAAACAAAGTATCAAATCCCTTCCCATCTTCGTTTGCCAGGGAAAGTCCCCATGCAGTGGAACTGGCCTCCTTCTGCAGCACAGGGGACAGCAGATGTAAATGGAGGGTGGAGTGGGAGAGCTTTTGGAAGAGTGATCAGGCTGTGCACAGTACTCAGCCCTACTTAATCACAGATGCCTTGCTCCAGAGTCAAGTTCCAAGTATTTCCATGGTGTTCAAACATAGAATTACCTGGCTGTCATTTGCTCTGGAATTTCAACCACCAGAGTTTCCTTGGCTGTTTTGCAGCTGATGACTTTTTCCATTATTTTAATACTCACTCAGCAGATACTTACTTGGTGTGGGTCACTAACCAGGCAAGAAAGTATCCACCGACTGCTGAATTTTCCAAGTGTGAAGATTTGTGTGCCTGCATACTGTGGCCACAGAGGAACATAGCATCTGAAGCGTAGAATAAATGTGTATGGCAGTAAGCATGCTGCACATGACAAACACGTGATTTGACATCTGTCTGAATAGCTTATCTTTGACTTTGTATAACAATACATCCCTTCTGAGTCTTATTGTTTTGCCCCAGAGAAAGGGTTGTTAAGGAAAAAACAGTCAGGGTAAGAATTAGAAGTGACTGAATAGTTCTGTTACAGGTGGACGTAGAAGGCTTTCATTTGTCAATTTCTTAATAGGTTAAGCTGGATGTTTTAAGAATTAATCATTCTAAATTAATGACTAAATCATGTGTACTACTATCCAGAAGGGTTGCGGTGAGGCTCTTGTACTGGGGGCTCCAGACCTGGACGCAGTACTCCAGATGGGGCCTCACAAGAGCAGAGTAGAGGGGAACAATCACCTCTCTGTCCCTGCTGGCCACCCCTCTTCTGATGGAGCCCAGGATCCCATTTGCCTTCCGAGCCACAAGGGCACACTGCTGGCTCATGTTAAGTTTTTCGTCTACCAAGACCCCCAGGTCCTTCTCCAGGTCTGGAGCCCCCAGTACAAGAAAGACAGGGAGCTGTTGGAGAGGGTCCAGAGGAGGGCCACGAAGATGATCAGGGGACTGGAGCACCTCCCCTATGAGGACAGGCTGAGGGAGCTGGGCTTGTTCAGCCTGGAGAAAAGAAGGCTGCGGGGTGACCTCATTGCTGCATTTCAGTACCTAAAGGGAGCCTACAAACAGGAGGGGAATCAACTCTTTGAAAGGGTGAGTGACAGCAGGACAAGGGGAAATGGTTTTAAGCTGAGGGAAGGGAGATTTAGGTTGGACGTCAGGGGGAAATTCTTCACAGAGAGAGTGGTGAGGTACTGGAACAGCTGCCCAGAGAGGCTGTGGATGCCCCGTCCCTGGCGGTGTTCAAAGCCAGATTGGATGGGGCCCTGGGCAGCCTGGTCTAGCATTAGGTGGAATGGTTGGTGGCCCTGCGTGTGGCAGGGGGGTTGGAGATTCATGATCCTTGAGGTCCCTTCCAACCCTGGCAATTCTGTGATTCTGTGATTCTGTGAGGCTAGGGAGCTAAAGCAGAGTTACGTGATACACTGCTTCTGTCACAAACCATTTGGGCACCCAGCTCACAGTGTTCTTCACCTATTTGACAAAGCTGCCATCGTGGTAGATTTCAGCAGCAACAGGCAGCAATGCCAGGTAGACCTGTAGAACAGGTACCTTGAATTTTGATTTAAGACTAAGGAAAGATGATCTGAGTCATCACAAATAACTCTTTTAATATCAGTTCTCCTTTCAAGCTGTACTTAGAAGAGCTTTAGAGGTGTAAGGAGGCACGTGGAAAAATGCTTCTACTTCATTGCAGTAAACTGTACCTTGACCTGATGTGTGTGCTTACAGAAAGGTGTGGAAATAACTAGGCAAAGCCTTCAAAGATGGACGTAGAAAAATGACCCATAGGAGCTGGACAATCAGACTTGGGATGTGAGTGATGTCAGGATGTTTGGACTTCATAAATGCTTAGGGAAGGATTGCTTAGAAGAATGTTTAGCAAAGTCTTTCAAATTTCTGTTCCAAGAAGGTTTTTTATTTTATTTTTACCGGTTGACTAGAAAAAGCTTAAAGCTTCCTACCCTGAAAAAGAGCAGCTTTAGCAAGTAAGAGGTAAGTAAGAAAGTTATATCCAGCCTTAGGCTCATTCCAGATATGTTTTTAAGTGTGGATTGTTTTGGATCCTTGAATTAAGAGACTCAAATCAGCTTCAGGTATGCAGGCTTCAGCTGGCCACCTGAGGAGCAAAGAGGAGCTCATCTGCGAGGAAATGTTAATCTCCTCCTACTCTGATGGTGCACAGCTGGCCAGGAGGATGGCCTTTGGGGTCTCTAAACAGCCAAAGAATCTAACCTCTAGCTGGAGGCAGGAGACAGTAAAGGTTGGATTGGTGTACTGAGGAGATGCAGACACTTTCTGGGTTGGCTGACATGCTTATCCCAACATGCAAAATCACACTAACCACAAGGCATGGGGCTGGGAAATAGTTTTCCCCATGCTCAGTAGGAGGGCTCTGAGGAGCCTCTTGCCTTCCTGCGCAGCTGGGGCATGACTCACTGCCAGGATCTTGCGAACATGTTGCAGTGAAGTGGTTCTCTGTCCTTTCTAGGGTCTCATTTCAAGTGACATTCTGATTTTTTTGTTCCGCACTCGTAGGACACTAATCACTGCTCACACTTCTCAAGATACAGTGGTTAAGGCCTTAATGTCTTAAGGAAACAATACATAGACCTCTTAAGTGTCAGAGAAGGCTCAGGTAGTCCATCTTAAACCCAGCGCTGTTGTATGTAAACGTTTATGCTTAATGGGTATTTCAGAATTCCATACCTCTTATGCCCACAAATAACCATTATGGTCACACAGTATGACTTCCTGCATGGCACAAGCCATTCAGGCTCACCCCCAAATTTCTGCATTACAATTTCTGTACCTCCACATCCTGTGGCTAACCCACATCCCATGCTGGGATTCTGTTTTGGGTTCTGTATTGATTAGATTATGACTGAAGACAAATTTTTAGCTTGCATTTTCAGTAGTTTAGGCTTGCCTCTCTTCAGGTTTTTCCTGCTGGAGTTTTACAGGGCTTCTTCCAGTTATTCACCTTTGCCATTCTTCAGCTTTGCAGTTCTTCAGCTCCTTCCTGCAAGAGCAATTTATGTTAAACTGGAAGTCTTTAGTGTCCTTGCCCTGAGCTTGCACCTTCCACAGTGCTGTAGAAAAAGGTGTCTAGAAGTTGTTCCATATACAGTGGGACTAAATATCATTTTCCTTCGGATTTCTATCCTCTATAAACTCTATGTGGACTTAGGATGACCTGACCTTTCCTTATGTCCTTTATGCCAAGTCTCCCTAAGGAAAGACAGGTGACTCTTATGCAGCTGTGTCTGTACTTATCGGTAAGTGCTTTGCAGCCAGAGTATATAATATCTGAGTTCTTTTTTTTTTTTTTTTTTTTTCCCCTGTGTCATCAGGACAGTAATTTTGGTATCTGTCCTTCAGCAGTTGCCAATTTTCACAAAACTGGTAAGAGCTTAATTTTCCTTGGGATTTTTACACTGGTCGCGATTGACAGATTCAGAAGTTTTGGGGGGCAAAGGGACAAAGCAGAGAAACAGATGATTAGAAAGACAGCACAGACATGTAAATGCTCTTCCCTCGGAAATGGAGCTACAGATTCTTACCTAGGGAATTTATGGTTCTTTAAAATTGCTACCTCTGAGTATTCTTACTCCTTGTCTTCCTTCCTGTCTTTTTTTTTTTTTTTAGTCTTCTCTTAAGGTCTTTGGGGCTTTCATGAAAGAATGGAGCCCTGTGAGGCCGTACAAAAAGTGAGGCCAAATTTTCATTGTTCGGAGGTGATATGTATGAGAAGCAGTAGAAAGCACCTTACTGTCAGGTTCTTAATGCTCTTCTGTACTAAGAGTCCTCTCTCAAAACTGTACTGAATTATGCAGTTATGCAGGATTACTCTCAAAATGCAACCAGAATGACTAAAAAATGATCACTTTTATCCCAGCAGTCATGCATGATTAATTGTGTACAGATAGTATGGTGACACCTTAAAATATAAGGTATATATAAATGCCGAGCAGTATTTTTACACTGATGTTATCCAGAAAGTTGGCTGATACAAAACACACAAAATGCTTTTTAATGCATTTCAGTATGTGCAGCTTCAGGTGATAAAGTAACCTCGTAAGTATACCTAACAAAGAGTTTTAAGAAATTTATAATGGATGCTCTCACTGCCTAAGTTTGGGTTTAAAGTGATCTAATTTTTAGACACCTCTTTATGATTATCAGAAGTAATTATTTAATTTTTATTTTATTTTATTTTACATTTATTTATTTTGTACTCTGCCTGTCAGTTCCATCACCTCACAACAGTTCAGTTTTTATATTCTTGACTGTTGCAACATTGCATAATCCTCATAGCTGCCCCATGGCTGTCAGCATTTGCCAAATGAGGAAAGGTAACAGATGGCTTGTAGATCATAGAATCATACAATCATAGAATTGCTCAGGTTGGAAAAGACCTTAAAGATCTTCAACTCCAACCACAACCTAACCATATAACCTACTAACTCTCACAGCCCTCTGCTAAATCACGTCCCTGAGCACCACATCCAAACGGTTTTTAAACACATCCAGGGACAGTGACTCAACCACCTCCCTGGGGAGCCGATTCCAGTGCTTAACAGCCCTTTCTGTAAAGAAGTGTTTCCTGACATTGAACCTAAACTTACCCTGGTGCAAGTTGAGGCCATTTCCCCTCATCCTGTCACCTGTCACCAGTAAGAAGAGACCAACCCCACTCTCACTGTAAGCGACTTTCAGGTACTGGAAGAGAGCAATAAAGTCTCCCCTCAGCCTCCTTTTCCCCAGACTAAACAGCGCCAGTTCCTTCAGTCTCTCCCCATAGACCATATTCTCCAAGCCCTTCACAAGCCTTGCTGCCCTTCTCTGGACCTGCTCCAGCACCTCCATGTCCTTTCTGTACTGAGGCGCCCAAAGCTGAGCACAGCACTCGAGGTGAGGCCTCACCAGTGCCGAGTACAGGGCAGGATGACTTCCCTGGTCCTGCTCACCACACCATTCCTGATCCAAGCCAGGATGCCATTGGCCTTCTTGGCCACCTGGGCACACTGCTGGCTCACATTCAGCCCACTGTCCATCAGTACACCAAGGTCCCTTTCCACCAGGCAGCTTTCCAGCCACTCCTCCCCAAGCCTGCAGGTTGCCTGGGGTTGTTGTGACCAAAATGCAGGACCTGACAGTTGGCCCTTTTGAAACTCACTCAGTTAACCTTGGCCCATCGATCCAGTCTATCCAGGTCCCTCTGTAGTGCCTTTCTGCCCTCTGGCAGATCAACAGTTCCTCCCAGCTTGGTGTTGTCTGCAAACTTATTGAGGGTGCACTCAAACCCTCATCAAGATTGTTAATAAAGATGTTAAATAGAAGCGGCCCCAGTACGGAGCCCTGGAGGACACCGCTTGTGACTGGTTGCCAACTGGATTTAACTCCACTGACCACAACTTTATGGGCCCGGCCATCATTCCATCCATTCATCCAGTGTTTCACCCAGCAGAGTGTATGCCCTTCCAAACCGTGGGCAGCCAGCTTCTCCACAAGGATGCTGTGGGGGAGAGTGTCAAACGCTTTACTGAAGTCTAGATAGACCACACTGACAGGCTTACCTTCCTCCACTAAGTGGGTCACCTTGTCATAGAATGAAACCAGGTTTTTCAAACAGAATCTACCATTTGTAAACCCATGCTGACTGGGCCTGATCCCCTGGTTGACCTTTAACTGGTCCATGATGGCTCCCCAGATTATCTATCCCATAACCAAGGTGAAACTGATAGGTCTGTAGCTATCAGGATCGTCTTTCTGGGCCTTTTTGAAAATGGGTGTCACATTTGCCAGTCTCCCATCCACCAGGACATTTCTGGTTAGCCAGGACTGCCAAAGGATGCTGGAGAGTGGCTTGGCAAGTCAGCACACTAGTTTGCAATCCATTCTGCTCCACGGACCTGTGAGCATCCAGCTTTCGGAGCAGGTTCAAAACCATCTCATGGTGAATCATGCAGGGCCCATGTGGTTCCCCATCTCTACCTACCAGTGCAGGGGGCTGTGCGCCTGGGGAGCAACTAGTCTTACTATTAAAGAATGAGGCAAAGAAGGCATTAAGTACCTCAGCCTTATCCTGATCCTTGATCACCATGTTGCTCTCAGCATCCAACAAGGGATGGAGGTTCTCCCTAGCCCTTCTCTTGTTGTTGATGTATTTATAGTAGTATTTATTGTTTTCCTTTACATTAGTGGTCAAGTTCAGTTCTAGTTGGGCTTTGGCTTTTCTAATTTTCTCCCTGCACAGCTTCACTACATACTTGTAATTGTCGTAAGTAGCTTGCCCACTCTTCCAAAGGCCATAAACTTTCTTTTTGTTCTTGATTTCCAGCCAAAGGTCTCTGTTCAGGCCATCCAGCCTCCTTGCCTGTTGGCTCTTCTTCCGTGACTTGGGGATTGTCAGCTCCTACACCTTTAAAATAACTTCCTTAAAGTATTCCCAGCCTTCCTGGGCTCCCATGCCTTCCAAAACTACCTCCCAAGGGATCCTCTCAATCATGGTCCTAAAAACGCTCAAGTCTGCCCTCCGAAAGTACAAGGTGGCAATTCTGCTGACTCCCCTCTGTGGTCCAACATGGATTGAGAAATCCAGCATCTCATGATCAATGTGCCCCAGACGGCCTCCAACCTTCACATCCCCCACAAGACCTTCTCTGTTAACAGACAGCAGGTCCAGGATTTTGCTTCCCCCTGTTGGCTCCTTCACCAGCTGTGTCAGGAAGTTATCTCCCACACACTCTAGGAACCTCTGGGACTGTTCCTTTTCTGCTGGCTTATAAATCCAGCAGATGTCTGGGAAGTTGAAGTCCCCCATGAGAACAAGGGGGAGAAATCTTGAGACTTCACCCAATGTCTGTAATGTGTCTTGTCCACCTCTTCATCCTGGTTGGGTGGCCTGTAACAGACTCCCATGATAATGTCAGTTTTATTGGCCTTCACTTTTATTCTGACCCATAATCTCTCAACCCTATCATCACCATCATTAATTTCCATGCATTCCCATTCTTTCTTAACATAAAGGGCTACACCACCACCTTCCTGCCTTGCCTATCTCTTTGGAAAAGTCAGTAGCCATCCATCACAGCACTCCAGCTGTGCAGGTCATTCTACCACATTTCACCTGATGGCGACTATATAATAGCTTTCTGACCTCACAATGGCCTCCAGCTCCTCTTGTTTATTACCCATGCTGCGTTCATTAGTGTAAAGGCACCTGATCTGGTCCTCCTTTTGAGTAGCAGTAGTCCTAATATCCTCTTGATCATACTCAGGTATTTCAGCCACCAACCTCACACCAACTCTTGTGTTGTTCCTCCAAAAGGTGAGTCGTCCTCCTCCTTCACCAGGGCACGAGACTCTGGGATCTTACTAGCACATCCTCTCCTACAAGTACTGTCACATTACATACAGGCTCCATTCTACCTTCTTGTCTACTTTTACTGCACTGCAGATATTAATATTGTTTACTAACGTTTATTGATTTATTGATTTATTTATATCTGTGTTTGCATGGCACCTAACACAGGATGTACCTTTTTTTTTGCCATTTGAAATGGTTTGTCCATGCATTCCTATGCATCCTGTCGAAGTTTTCTACCCTCTCAGCTGTGCTGGGTGCCAGTTGAATACTTTGTGTGGCTGTATCTTACAGAGGAGAGGAAGCAGAACCTGCAGTAAAGGAAGAAGGAGCGAGTCTGAATATTATCCCCTTGACTTTTTTCCAGTTCTGAGTTGTCCTTAAAAGCTGTAATGTAATGTAAAAGGAAAAGATTTTTTCCAGTGATTAAAAAAAAAAAATAATCCCAAGAAATCTCCCAAGATCTCAAACTTCTGTAGCAAGAAACCAAAAAATATTGGAGTTCTCTAGTTAAAATGAGGTAAATCATTCCTTCCTGGGGATATCCTGAAGCCTGTGTGCCCTACTTGTACCGGCAACAGTTTTTAACAACCTTTTTTGGCTTGTGTGTACTTTTTTACACTGTATTTTACTAAGGGGCAGAAGCTCAGTGTAAAGGCATCATGGCCAGGCTGTGTTGTACTGCATGCTCAGGCATCACATGCACATCTCAGCTGAGTGTGGATTAACAGAAGTCAGGGCTGGGACAACAGGGAAGAGAACCAGCATTTAAAATGAAGTCTCCCACGTCTACTCTTGGTAACATATCCCTGAACACATCACTTCTAACTCCTGAGTGTCTTTGATGTAAGCCATTAAGCCCATTTCTCTGACAGGTTTTGTATTGTTTTTTCTTTTCAGTACCTTAACAGTTACTTCTCATTTTCTGCTGATCCTGCCCTTGTAGTGGTTTCACAGCTAGCTGAGTGAACATCCCAAATACTTGAACTGTAGTGTCTATGGGATCTGGGTGCAAATGTGTTGGTTCCGGGCCATCTCTGTTGATTGTTGATGATATTTCATTGGAATTCCAAAACTGTTATGTAGCAACACCATGCTGGGTGAGGTACAAGTTCTTGGTTTGTTTTTGTGTGATTCATGTATATACACTAATGTGTGAGCTGAGGTAGAGCTAGCTAACCAGGGGTGATGAATTTCTTGTTGCTCTCTTTTTTCAAATGTAGAATATGTGTTGCAAGAATAGATATGCATACCTTAGTTCAAACTTCCCCTTTCTTGTTCTTTGTCCCACTTGAATCATAACAAATAATCATGCCTGTTCCCTGAGCTTGGCTATCCTCGGGTCTAATTCCCTCTGCATAACTTAAGAGTTAGATTATTTCAATATGCTTTAAGCTGTGCTGTGGAGCAAGTGTTATCTGGTGATAACACCACCTCACAGTGCTACAAGATTGCTGTTTGTCAGGAAAAAGCAAAGTATATTATCTTTATCCATTTTATATACTATTCTTTGTTCTTTTAATGTCATTCTAGTTCAACTTCAGTTTCTACTACTTGTATAATAAAATTGACTTTGATTCTGCAGCTCTGAATCTGAGAAATGCAGAGTGACACGTTCCAATGTATGTCATGTATTTCACCTGCTCAAATGTTCAAAGATATTTCATTCCTATAGGCTGAACCTTACCATGGTCTAGTTTTAGTGCTTTTATTTCATTTTATCTTCTGCTTTAATGTGTTTAATACGTCCCAACTTAATAGCTCTGCTCAGTGCCTAGCAATGCTGTAACAGATAGGCACCAAAGAAATAGAATTTACTGTGATAGTGTTGAGTTTAATTACTGGGGAAATCTTCAAGATGGCCTTCAAGGTACAGCTGTCAACATAGTCAACACTGATACAAATTCTGATTTCTTGTTGCACTACTGTCTTTGAGCATTGCATGTTGTGCACAGCATGTATTTTAGCAATGTGCCAAATTCAAAATAATAATAATAAGAAGAACGTCAGCCTAGAATTTAAATGTGGTGAAAGCTCTTTGCTTTACTGGCAATAATAAAAGCAAAAAGCTCTTTTTAATTTAACGGGACAAAGGTAAACCAAAACTACTCATTCCTTCCCTCTTTTCTTCAAGTGACCATAGCTGTCCCTTTAACTTGATGGCTGAATTGAGAACAGTGTCCTGCTTACAGCAGGATGGGACCAACAGGTGACCTCCTCCAGCCAGTAACTTTGCTTCTACCCCAGCAAAGGCTTGCTTTCATCTGCAAAGCTCCCTGTAACTCACCCACATGCAAATGCTTCTGACCTTAATTAAAGCAGTTCACCTCCCTCTGCCTGAAGGGATGGTTTCCTCATAAGGCAGTTGTGTTTAATTAGCATTTGCATAGCATTCTGCTGGTTGCTCTCTGGGAGTGTTGTTCGGTAGGAGCGTGGGATTGCTGAAGCCTGACTGGCAAGCTTTGCACCCTCCTAATTGACAGAGAAGCCAAGGAGAAGTTACACAAGGAAAGAACAGAGAATCGTTAATGATGGATCATTAGCAACTAGCTCCTTTGAATGAATGTAGATAACTTTATAACTCTATCAAAGTGAAAAGTAGCGTGATGAATGATGCGTCAAACAATGAAAGCTCAAAAAAGACACTGTTTTTTATAATTGCTGTGCAGTTTTCTAGCGTGTTCTACTTTGTAAGACTAATTTCTTTGGGAAGCGTGAAGCATTTTATGCCTGTTGTACACTTAATATCAATTTTGTTTTCCTCTCATTAGACGTTTATTCAATGTCTTCTGCTATCACTGCAAGAACTCCTGGGATTTAAGGCAGGAAATTTTTACACTAGCAAAAGTTTGCACAATCAAGTGGAAACCGTGTACAAATACTGATCATTTCCTGTGGGAATCTGATGATTTCTTTCTATAAAGAAGTGTGTGTTCTCAGTTACACATGCCAGAAATAAGATTATTTCTAATTTGTTTTCATTTTTTATAGAAATTGCCTAATACTATTGCCTATTGCCTGGGTATTGATCTTTCACATGGGATTTCCTCTGAAAATTGAATTATGTTCAAACTGAGTTGAATTAGGGAGATAAGTTAATAGAAAAATTACCCCCAATTTAGCTCTCACAAATATTAGTGTGTGAAAGGTAGAGAGATCGAGAAGTCTCAAGGATCAGCCATAAATTCAGCTATACCAACTTAATAATTCCTAAAGGCCTGATTGATAGGAAATATGTAGACTCTTTACAAGACCTCTGTCAGCATTTCACTGCCCCTACCATGACTAAAGCTTATTTTCTAGTACCTAATTTTGCTCTTACTTTTGCAATTTAAGCCAGTTAATTTCTCATCCAATATGAATATGAAAAAGGGTTTACTTTCGTGTTGCATAAGGGTCACAGTTAGAATTTTTGAAGACAGTTCAGAAGACAATATTTTCTACTGGCCTTCTCTTTGTTCAGTCGTTCATGCCTTTGCTGATCATTTTGGTTGCTGTTCTGCAAGAAACTCTTGGGCTTCATGGCTATGCAGTGGAGGACCCCCACTAGTCACCATTCCAGCTGTGACCTGCCATCCCTAACAAGAGCACAATTATTATTTCATGTGTCCTGCAGGCTTCTCTCTTTTTTGTACATCCCCACATGACGCTAGAACCTTTTTTGCAACAACATGATCTTGACTCATATTCACTTTGTGATCTAGAGTGACCCCTAGCTTTTTCTACCTTGCTGATTGTCCCCTGCCCTGTATTTATGTAATTAAATGTAGCTTCTTCCCCATGGCATTATTGAATTTCACCCTGTTTTATCAGACCATTTCTCTGGTGAAGCCTGGTTCATTGTGAAATCTATTTCACAATCAGTTTTAACTTGAACTCCTCTGAAACCTGAGCAGGTACAGTGTGAGTTCCATCACCTGACCCACTAAAAAATACTGATTAGTGCTTCATTCTCAACGGATTCCTGTGGAGCTCACTTGAAGCATTCTCCTGTTTTAGAAGACCCCCAGCAGCTGTTCTCTGAACATGATTTCCCACTCAGGATTGTGCCTGGCTTTGGATTTACCTAGACCATGTTTCTTAAGTGATTCTAAAATGTGTGTCTGCATTTACTCAAAAGGGAACCTAAGCATCTAAAAATCTATATATCTAGATTATCAGCATGTGAAGTTAGGTGGGATGTATCTCACCCTCAGTGCTTCTTCTGGTAGACATAGAGGAAGCCGAATGAACGTTATTTTTCTTAATAGATACATCCTGAATACTTTCAGTGTGATTATTTTCTACATTATTTAATATCACTTGAAGTTTAATGATTTGATCTGTAATTCCCCTCCTATACCTGCTATACTTCACCTCTGCTAGGAGCGTACTCATTAGGAACATACCCAATTAGCTTGGAAAAAAGTTTTCCTAAACATCCCTTCTCACATCATTCTCACTTTGAAATGAATACCTTTGTTAAACATTTGATTACAAGTGATCTGCTTAGGGAAGACTGTTGCAAAAACAGCATAATTTGGCACTCCATGTGGCCTTATTCAGCAGTTCTGCTCAAATAAACATTAGCTCAAGTAGTCAGCTTCCTTACTCATCCTCTTACAGGGTGACTTCTTGTGGTTTGTTTCCCTTGCAAGTTGATGTCCTGTTATTCCTTCAGAACTAAGCCAAACTGTTCTGTGTATGCATTTCTTTGCATTTCCAAGTAAAGCTGTAGTGATATGGGGGAAGATGTAAATACATGTGGCGTTTTCTGTAAAGTCCTTATGAGGGTATAATGAAGGCCGTAAGTATAAATAAAAGAGTTTTTCTGGCTGTTGTCAGAAGCATCAAAAGTTGTTGAATTATTTATTAAAGAAAAAGTTTTTAAGTGATAATTCTGGAAATTATCATCCTCTGTTTCTCTGTAAAACAGTCTTTTTGATCTCAGAGTAAACGTGTGACCTGTTCTTTCTTCTGAGACTGACAGTAATAATATAATTACTTGTCTGCAAAGAACTGCATTGAAATCTTTCTTCAATTCACTGCAGAGGATTGCTAAAAACTAAGATCAGAATACCTGAAGTAGACACAAAAGTTTTTGTGTCATTGCCAACTTCCCTATGAGGTTTCCACCTTTGAAGTTATTCTTGCCCAAAGTAAAGAAACCATTGTTAAGTCTCATATGGCTGCTACTATGTTTGTTTTTTTCTTGAAAATGTAAAACAAGGTGAGGAATACTGTTTCTGAGCATGGTGCCAGTCCTTTATCACTGCAGGGTAATGATGAATGCTGCAGAGGTGCTTGAATTGTCTCTTGCTGGAGATGGTGCTGCACGTGTTCTGCTGGGAAAGCAGCAGCAGTGCCTTTACATGACTTCTCCTTGGGTTCTAATATTTGTCCTGCCTCCTGTTGTGAACAGTGTGAGGATTTCTGCAGCACATCCCCCTGTGTGGATTTAGCAATGTCTATGTTGCTAGGCTAGCAGAGTGGTAGACCTGGGATGTAATATTAGTCTGAGAACACCTGAAACACATACCGCTGGAAAAACTGTCTTAATGTTGGACAGATATTCAGCAAATCTGGCTTATTGCTGCATTATTATCGACAGGAATTTGTTTAGTCTTTAATTCCAGAATATAACTTTTCTGTGGTAAATAAGCACTGTCTTGTGGTTTAACCCAGCAGGTGGCTCAACATCACATTCATTCACTCGAAACCCCCTGCCCAGTGGAATGGGGGAGAGAATCAGGAAAAAAAAAGAAAAAAGTAGAACTTGTGGGTAGATAAAACTATTTACTGTGATAGATAAAAGGAAAAGGATAAAGTGATAACTATATATGTATGTATTGGAATAACAACCGATGCACAAGCAATTGCTCACCACCCCCCTCACCAATGCCCAGCTAGACTCCAAGCAGTGCAAGAGCCAGATGAACTCCCACACCCTTCAAAACTCCTTCCACGTGATGACTTATGCTATGGAATATCCTTTTTGCCAGTTTAAATCAGCTGTCCTAATTCTATTCCCTCTCAGCTCCTTGGCCCCTTTGCTGAGAATGGCCTTGGCTCTGTACAGAACTGCTTAGCAGCAACTATAAACGGTGTGTTACCAACATTACTTTTCTCCTAGAACCAAAAACACAGCATCATACCACACTCTCTGAAGAAAAATCCATCCCAGCTGAAACTAATACACGCTGTGTTAAGACTGCTTTGAAAATTACTTTTCTTTAAACTAATGTAAACATTTCAGTATTGATACGGGCAGTAAATGTTGAAAATAATTTCTTTCCTATATGTTTGTTTGTTTGTTTTAACAGGGCCAGGTGTAAGATATAGTGAATTTGTTGTGTCACATCCCAAACCACCTCCACTTGTTGGACAGCATACAGTGGAGATATTGAAGGGCATGCTTAGGTATGAAGATGATGCCATAGAAGAACTGCTCCGCGCTGGTGTTGTGGCTCAGCATGAGGTCAGATAAGGAACATTAGCTACATTCCTTCACACTGAGCTCACATAGCTTTGTCCTCTCTTTGCTCCCTTCAGCTCCCCTAATGGGACTCAAAGAGAAGACAAAATTTAATTCTTAATTTACTTCCATGTGCGTTTGTATGATTTTAACACTGATGTATCAAATAAACAATTTCATACTGTCCAAGCGAAAGGTTTTTTTGGGGGAAGGAGGGTTAAATATAATTATATGGCCCTATGTGGCTACTCATTTTCTGTATATCATATGGGAAATGGAGTTCTTATCGTAATTACAGTAATTGCCTAAGTGTTTGTCCCCAGAAAGATATTATGTTAGTGAAAAGAAGCAGAAATGTAGTAATTCTTGTACTAGACTCTCCCTTTGCAGAAAGCTGACTTGCACAGTTACTTCAGTGGAAAACCAGCCGTGTACAAACTACTGGTTGATCTAATTGATTCTGAACAGAACCGTCAGTCATGAACTTTTCATCTCTATTGTAAAGCGCAGGTAAAGCGACCACTGAAAAAGTCTTCTGTTCCCTGGTAATACCAATTACTGGCACGTCTTCATATTACATTGCATGATCATGACAAACTGAACACGTTAACAGAAAAAAAGCTGGAACCGATCCAGTTCTTCAGTTGTGAAATGAACCTCTGATTGAGAGATAAACCATGATTGAATTCTCTTTTGTAATTTTATTCAAGAAGGCCCCGAGTGCTCTTTAATTAATTGATCCACACGAAATTGCATGCCAAATGTCATATGCCAGAACTTGCCCAAGTTTTTGGTCTGGTTGTGTGAGTAGGTACTGATATTTATCTCTGACACTAGATGCCATCCAAAATGCCTTTCACTGTGAATAAAACATAGCTTAAATACAAATCTCTGCAAATCTTCTGTCTTAGTCCCACCCATGTGATTATAACATGGTCAGAGTAGAGTAACCTTCATCAGTTAGTAATACCATATCCTGTAGTAGGGTTGTTCTGTGGGGTAAGGCACCTTGTATTGTGAGCAGGTGAAAAAATTTGATCCACTCCAAATAGTAAGGAAAAAATTAAAGAAGACCCATTTCTTCTATACAAACCAATTTGGCTGTACTTCACTCACAGAAGAAATGCCATGCTCTTCTATCCCAATATATAATTTGCAGGTAATGTAAACTGTGTATGGGCAGACCTAGCATTTGTTGCGTGCCTCCTGGGAATGAGGCAAAGTCTTTCTGCTCCTAGAACTGAATAAAACTAACTCAAATTGACACTTAACAAATAATGTTTGTATTTCTCCCTAAGTATCAGAAACAATCCTGGCATTATAACCAGCTTTTCACTTTGTTTCCACTCTAACAAACAACATCCTCTGCATTATATCTGAACTTCAGACTCTGTATTACCTTCTGGAGGAAAAAAAGAGGTCATTATATAATCAGTTTGGAAGTGGAACCCTACTGTGGTGGCTCATTTTTGAAGCCCAGTGTGTTTTGGTTCATTTGTTTGTTTGTTTGTTTTCTCTTTGTTTTTGTGTTCTTTTTTTTTTCTTCAGATTTTTTTTTTTTTTTTTTGCATTTCTGGCAGCAAACTCCATACTCTGTCCATGTGCTAAAGACATCATGAGATTCTGGAAGAGTGATTTCTTAAATAAATAGAGAAATAAGTCTGAATTGAGAATAGGGAGATGATAAGCGAAGAATTGAAACTGGATTGGAAGAGGTTTTGATATAGTCTGTCTTCCTCTTAATCTAAGGGGAACATCCCCTATTTTAATGAGAAAAGCAGCATTTTCAATTCAGCAACACATAAAATGGGTAATTGCATTTTGTTTATTAATGCAAACTATTTAGCACTATCGGAAAGCATTTACAAATGAATTTCACAGTTCTATTTTTTTTAAAAGCCCTCTTCTTCCCATTTCTAAGAACTACATACGTAAGATATAGTAAAATATTGAACAGTTTTGTTAAAGGATTTTTTTTTAATTATTTTTCTTCCTGTGGTTTTCCAAGCAATGGAAATAGCTAATCACCACATCCTTAGCTACAATAAATAGGCAGAGCTTCTTTGATTTTAATGTAGCAATGCTTAATTCAGCAGAATATCTGGCTATTAACTCGGTAAGATATTTCTTGCAGAGTTCACACTCAAACAGTGTTTCCCTTTCTTCTTTTCTTAGCGTTTTCCTCTCTGGTATGTTGACAGTCAAATGCCTAGGGAGATAATCAGAGACATTATATTGTCTCACCTCCTGTACTCATTGCAGTGGGAGCAATCCAGAGATAATTTTGCTTTCTCGGTGTTTGATTAAGTCACACTCTCGAACACAGACTGTTGCTAACTCTTCCTCTAGTTGGAAGATGGTTTGTGTCTGGAAGCCTAAGAAGTCCTGTGAGCTTCCAACGTCTGATCATGAAATTTTGCCCTTTCACGAGATCTTTTGTAATTATGGACTTTTAAAAGACCATAATATCCATAAAAGACCATAAGCTAGTACAGTGCCATTTTCCTTTAAAAATGAGTAAATAAATGCAGTAAAAGAATTTTTAGAAGTAACTGCTCTCTTCAAAGTAATATTCAGGAATATGTGTCTCTGGAGCTCAATTGCCAGATACATTTTGACAATCTTTCATTTCAAAATGGCTTTCTCTTGTCATGCAAAGCTGGAAATCAATCATCAGATGGGATTCTGAGCCTCATAAGCTGAGATCCCTCCAATTTCAGAGGAGGGATGTGGGTCTCTCAGGCAATGATTTTTATTTTTCTCTGCTTAAATAGGAGAGAAATCTGCTGCTGCTGACATGGTGTGAGTGTGAATGGGTTGGCTTTATTGACTTGACTGAGACATCACTGTATTAAAAAAAAAAACAAGAGAGAGAGAAGATACACCTATTGCATCTGTTGACTGGTTCACTCCAAAGCCACATGTAACTATCTGCCAGGATGCTGTAACTGCTATTTGAAAGGGACGTTTTCATTTTGATCAGTTCTGACTCTTTGCTCCACAACCCCTTTGACTCTTTTCTCTGCATTGAGGAACCCCATTGTCCTTGTATTGTCTTTACTTAAATATAGAAAATGTGTCCTCAGCCTCCCTCACATCGTCTTCCTTTTCTTTCTCCATGAAAGCTTGTAAGGCCCTTCATCAAGTTTAAATCACCCATAAAACTGCAAAAACGGTGGAGTCAGGCTGGCTTTGCAAAATCTGAGGATGGAGCTCAAGTATATTATGGTTCACCAAAAGTTATTTCCAATTGAACAACACGCAAATGGACAGTGATGGATTTTTCCTGCTCCTAGGACTGCCTTCAAGGAATGCCAAGGATGTCAAGGATGTCAAGGTACTGACATCCAAAAGTATTTTTTGTAACAGGTTAGTAAGGTTAGTAGCAGATGCCCACCCGCCTTGTCAGCTCTCCCACCAGTAGACAAAGGCCTGTGTATCCGTGTTCATGTGAAAACTGCTCTTTTGATAGGCATCACTTAATTTTGCAGGAAGACAAATGCTCATTTTCTTCTCGGGTTTATAAAAATGAACAGAAAAAGAAGTCATTTTATTTTGTTATTTTCTTTTTTTCTTTATATATTTATATATATATATACAAACAAGCAGAAAAAGGGAAAATATCCCCATTTGTGACTTAAACACAAAATATAAAGGTCCTTTTGTTGTAAGCTCATTGAAATAGAGTCTCTGGATGATTGTTGATATTAATCAGTGTTTTGGCCTTGCTTTTTAAAAGATGAAAGCACAGGCTGAAGATGTCTATCGACAGTGTGCTAAGGCTAAATTAGCAGTTATAATAGTTCTTCTGGTGTATGAGCAAGCATACTGAGCAACTAGAGAGGACATCTTCATTAAATCAACATACAGCTTTGCCACTCACAGAGCCTCAGCGTGGTGAACCAGGAGGTAACAAGCAGCTAGGCATCTCTATGAATAAAATGGTTATGATTTCTTTTAATATCTACATGACAACTCATAGTTAATCCTTTGACCTTCATAACGTTATAGCAGCATATTAAGAGGTATTTATTTACCTAAAATGTATTAAAAGCTATTTAATTGTGAAAAGATAGAGGAAAGGTAGAGTACATTCAGAGTTCAGGAATGCTGGCACAGCTGCTCACATTTCATGTCAATGACATTAAGCAGTGCCAGATACAGTACTTTTCTTAACTGCTTGTACATTGGATTTAATGTGCCCTGGTGAAATGCTAAACGCTATTAGCTGACAAAAAAAAATCCACCTCAGAGAAGTTCCTGCAGGATCAAATAACCTCCTGCACTGAGGGCTGCATGATACTGGTCAATGTGATAAAAATACACTGATAAACAGTGATAAAGTCACCTTTTTTAAGTTGACATCCACTCGATTCAGTTATCGCATGTTTCTGTTGTGACTGGAATTTGGATCAGATGTGTGAGAAAAATGCCTGGAATCACATATGCCAAGGACCCATGAAACTTCTGCAACAACATTTTTGGCACAGGCTGTGTCAAGCATTGAAGGAGGGCCAAGCAAGAGCTGAGATGGAGACAAGTTGCTAATTTCTGTTTTTTTTTTTTTCTATTCTCCAGTGCTACAAATAAAACCAATTAGTCTTTAACTAATAAGAAATCCATAAAAATCGTAGTGTAAAGGGTGTAATTCCTTACAAGGCCCTCATATTGGTCTAATTTAGCAAGCAGTGTCACACTCCTTACTTAAAAATACTCAGGAAAACAGACTGAGGAAGAGTCCGCATCACTGGAACTGCTTCTGTCTTTCAGCTATTTTACAATTCATCTGTGTAATTATTACTTCAGACTGTCCAAAAAAACCTTTAAAATATGGGAAGAAATTTGAAGATGTGTAACCTACTAAAGGATTGCATACGTAGCTCTCATCTCTTGCAGATCCATTGGAAGCTAATCTTCCACACTAAAAAGTTACATAGAAAAATGCAGGGTGATGTATATACATTTTCCACTGACTGTCTTCTTATGGAACACTGAGCTTCTGACTGAACCAAATGTAATGTGAGAAAAGTGACAGTTGTCTGATATTTTTTTAAATCTTTTTATCAAAAACCTCTATCTCCCAAAGCCTAGAGTAAAGGTTTTTAGGTGAAAGACAAAAATACTCATTCAGCAATGCCAAACAAAGCTTCCTATGAGTTTCTTCTGCCCCATTTTCACCTTCAGGCCAGGTGGCCACAAGGACTCCTACTGTATATTGCATGAGTTTATCACAAGAGCATACCGTGCTGCTTAATGGGAAATGCAGTCTACCTGGAGAAAACAAGATCATGAAGCAATCACACTACAAAACTGTACACGAGTTACTGGGGAACCATTTTTCTGAATTCACGTTTTTCCAAAATAATACCCATTGTCCAGTTGCATGTATTCCTGTGCAGCCCTGGCTATAGTATATCCACTTCATGGAATTCTCCATTCCCTAAGGAGCATGTTTTCTGGGAAACAGTTTGATGTAGAGAAAGAACCTTAAGAATGGAGCATACTGTGCTTGAGACTTGTGTTTGGGTACATCTGTATTGGCATAAACCTCAGGATTTTGCAGTATGGTAAGTAACTGGAGCCCTTGTGTGCAGCCCAAGTCTACCTGTATGTCTGCAGAAAGATGCTAGCTGAAACAGAATCTCACCTGGCAAGAGTGTATGTGACCAAACAGATTGGCAGCAGAGCCTGGTTGCCATTTTGGATCTGATGCAGTGGAAGAAACCATCATGGTATATTAGTAAGAAAAGTTAACTTGTTAACAAATTTCCATTGTTTAATACTTTTGAAGACTATCTATTGCTTCCTTTATGGGGTTTGCCTTCTTCAGATTGTCTCCTTATGCACAGGTTGTCTTACCTACTTACAGTCTCTGCTTTTGCAGAGTTTTAGGGCACACATCTGATTTCTAAACATGTATTGCTGATTTCCAACACATTGAACCAAGAAATTGATTACCTAAAGTATGAAAACTAAAACTACATATGAAATGTAGAAAAATTACAGATCTATTTTATGCCATAAACATTGTGTAATTGAAACCCTAACCCATTACCCTTTGAAGGCAGTGAAGGAGAATTCTCTCTGATTTCAGTGAGCTTTGAATCTAAACCTAAGACTACAGCATGAATTTTGTATATTTTTGAATATGCCAGATTGTGTTATTTGTGTACAGATGAGCTATTAACATATTTTCTCTCTGGAAATGCTTTAGAATAATCAGGCACATTCCAGGTATACAAAACCTCATTTCTTTAACTTCCCATGGGAAAGGCTTTTGTGTTTTATTATGCTCTCATCCAGAAAATTTAAATCCCTAGGAGGGGGTTGCATCTTTGATAGGGCTAAAAATTGTTTTCTCTCTCATCATTTCATTTTCACTTTAAATCATGATACTGTATAAAACTTAGGTACTTCTTAAACCCACGTGAGGTTTTATATAATATATATAACTGCATTAATGATCATACTGTTATCAGTTCTATTGTGTGACATTAGTAGAAGATTCATTTAGTGAACTGTGTTTTGAAGAGAGGAGAAATCCTAAACATTTTTGTGAGTAGCTTATTGTGGGAAATGTGGACTACAGCCAAACTTAAATACTCAAATACCCAGAATCAGACCTTAAAACAATCAGGAGCAGTTTAAAAATTCATAGGAGATTTCTAAAGTAGTTTGGTAGAACAGTGTGTCTAGACATGATTTTAAAAGGAAAACAAGCAATAGCAAATTTCATGATAAATGTTATGGAGCTGGCAACATCCCTTGTACATATATATGTCTTTGGGAAAAAATGCAGGTAATTGCTGGCTTCATTACATGCCTGGAATTTGTCCAGCTCAGTTCTCTGGGTTTTTGGGAGTTCGATTTTTTTAGGAGTTTTGTTGTTGTTGTTGTTGTTTTGTTTGTTTGTTTGTTTGTTTTAGGCAGTTGTTGGAATTGATTTCTACCAATGATTTTACTAGCAGTATTTTTTAAATATCTAATTGTCCACAGTACCACCTGGGCATTCAGTCAGCAGCTGAATGCTGGAATTGAGGTGATTTTGCATGATGCTTTGAAATAGAGGCTCTTTAATGTTATTCATGTATTTGAATAAGTTGGTTGTGAGCATTTGCTTTGTAAGGAAATAAGCATTATGTAATTTAAAGCTATCTGAATTGTACTGATCAAGTGTATTCCCTTCCTCTTCTTGTCAGTGAAGTCAGAGGTAATTCTTCAGATTTTTTTTTTGTTTTGCTGGAGAAGAAGACAGAAGCTCAACTCTCAAGATGAGAAGATTGATAGCAGAAGATACAGGAAAAGATCTTAAAATGATGGGATTTATCTTCGATCTGTAGGGCTTCATAGCATTTAAGGCTTTATCCTCATACAAAGAAGACAAGTGCAGTGTCTGTTGGACTAACTGGAGGCTATCAGAGAATCTGTGTGCCACAGATTTCCTGTTTGATGCTGGATGAGTCCCAGTCCCTTCTTTTAAACTGTGCATGTGCAGTTTGGTGCTTTCCAATCAAAAGGACAGACCAGTGATTGTGAGCTGACCTGATAGTGGAGGCCATCTCTGTTTAGACAGATGGACTCCATTGTCTGTCTTGCAGAGCCATTGTGTTGATTTTAGTATGCATGTGTTGCAGCACAGCAGAGAAGTTAAATTGTTTTGCAAAGTGAGGACATTCTATTTTTCCCGTAAAACCAATATGAACAACCGCAGTTTCCCAATCTGCCTTTACTGAAGCAGAGTGAAGCCTCCCCAAAGGGCTTGTGAAAGACCTCCACAGATCATTTTGGTATAAACAGATAGTATCTTTGTACCTAGTGATTGCTTACATATAAAACTGAGATCATGAACTGTTAGAGTTTGGCCTTTCTGGCAACGGCTGCAAAAAGTTCAGGAAGTTAATCTCATTTTCTGACTGGGATAGTGACTTTAAGGTTAGGCAGATTAGCTGTGATGTATATTCCCAAGAAGGACTACTGGCAGCATTAGAGGAAATGGAAAAAAATATGGTTTTACATATAAGGTGAAAAAAAGAAAAGGACAAGGCAAGAAAAGGAACACAAGTGAAAAAAGACAGAGGAGAGGAGAGGAGAGGAGAGGAGAGGAGAGGAGAGGAGAGGAGAGGAGAGGAGAGGAGGGGAGGGGAGGGGAGGGGAGGGGAGGGGAGGGGAGGGGAGGGGAGGGGAGGGGAGGGGAGGGGAGGGGAGGGGAGGGGAGGGGAGGGGAGGGGAGGGGAGGGGAGGGGAGGGGAGGGGAGGGGAGGGGAGGGGAGGGGAGGGGAGGGGAGGGGAGGGGAGGGGAGGGGAGGGGAGGGGAGGGGAGGGGAGGGGAGGGGAGGGGAGGGGAGGGGAGGGGAGGGGAGGGGAGGGGAGGGAAGGGAAGGGAAGGGAAGGGAAGGGAAGGGAAGGGAAGGGAAGGGAAGGGAAGGGAAGGGAAGGGAAGGGAAGGGAAGGGAAGGGAAGGGAAGGGAAGGGAAGGGAAGGGAAGGGAAGGGAAGGGAAGGGAAGGGAAGGGAAGGGAAGGGAAGGGAAGGGAAGGGAAGGGAAGGGAAGGGAAGGGAAGGGAAGGGAAGGGAAGGGAAGGGAAGGGAAAAAATGATAAAGTAAAACATGATGACAGGTTCTCACTGTGAAAAATCTAGCAAAAATGTTACTATGGTTGATCCTTCTGGTCACTTAAGCTCTAATAGAGATATGCAGCATTAATGCTGTGGAAAATGATCCCAGGCATGGACAGACTGACAGACTTGGAGGTAACCTGAACAAGCCCTTTCTAGGAATTCCAGAATTTCCTGATGCAGGAAAGCCTTAAGCCTTAAGTGTGGTTGTGTCACTGTGTTTGTAAAGTGGTTCCCAGGCAGAGAGCTGAAATCACACAGACAGGACAGACACATGGATGGAGCACCAATGGAGCTACCTCTGTCACCAAGCCATGGAGCAGCCTAGTAAGAACTAACTGCAAACAAAAGTTATCCCAATCTTGGAAAATGCACTTAAATGAACAAGGTAGTCCTTCATGATCTGTTCCCTAAGCTGGAGATGTATGCTCTGATCACTTGCTTCAGAAACGTCCCTTGAGGAGTGGGCAACAGACTTTGCCTTTTGGAAACCAGAAGGTAATACTGCATTTTTTTCCATGTTCCTCACCCTTCAGAATTTCAAACTAAGGGCCTGATCCAGTGCCAAGTGGAGCACATGGAATTACTTCTTTTGCCTTTGATACATTCTGGCTCAGCATTTACTTAATGGTCTTGATTTTATAAGTAGCTTTTGGGTTTGAACTTTTCACTCCACATTTCCCAGATAGAAGGACAGGACCCACACTTATCTCATTAATTTCAGATGGTTTGTTTCTGCTTTCAAGGTGCGCGCATGGAACCCGCTGAACTTCCCGGACACAGCTGAATGTGGAATTTAGCCTACACTTAAAAGTAGCTCTGGATCAGTAATGACAAAATGTTTTGAAAGTGGATTGCAGTCTGATTATATTTGTAATGCTCATATGCATTCCAGGAAATACTGAAATATTTGAACTCCAGAAGTAGATACCAATGAAAAGTGGATTGAAAGCTTGCATGCTCAAATATAGAAGAAATTTGAAACAGCCCAACACTGGCTAAAGCTTTCCTTTATGCCTTGCTCATTAATTAGTTAATGAAATTCCCCCCCGCCCCCCAAAAAAAAAGATTCTCTTTGAAAAATATCCAATTTGGCAATTGACTCTCAAACTAAAAAGTGAAGAGAAAGAAAACCATGCAGATTAAATGATCTAGTTCAATTTTCATGCAAGGAAGTGTGAAATGCATGAGTTTCAAAGTAAGAAAAAAATCAGGAACTCAGTCTGCCTTTCAGACATTGTCAGTAACTCATCTTTTAAACTGTCACGTCAAAAATGTATTTTTTCCCAAGTAAAGTTGGGAAGAAACTGGAAGTATGTGAAAGTATTTGGGCTCAATGGATGCTCATTTTAGAAATTCCCATCTGAAAAATCTCCTTGCTTTTGTGTTTCTAGACAATGCTACCATTGCATGTTTGCTTTTCTTGCAAAGGAGCAGCTGGGATGTGGGTGCCCCAGCAACTGCTCTGCTCCTTTAAGAGCAGCCCCCCAAAAAGAGCATTATTAAGGCCATCAGGGCTGCCCTTGAGCTGTGGTGGTGCCCTGCTTTGAGAGGCATTTGGAGGGGCAGGGCACAGCCCCTTGTGTCCCTCATGATGGTGGTCAGGGACCAGCTGGACCCACAGAGCCCACATCTGGTGAAGGGGAATGTTGGTTTGCAGAGATGTGAGATACAAGGGGTTTGGGAATGGTGATCTAGGGATCCAGATGAAGTTGTGAGGCCTTCTGGGGTAATTTGGAGACCAAAAGGTGATTTAGTTCTTATTTCTGTTTCTTGTAAAGGAAAAGCCTCTTGAATTTCAGTCCAGCACAGCTGTAATGCCTAGTTAAGCTATGTAGGGTCAAAGGGGGAGTGCTGGATTGTGGGGCAGGGCAGCAATTCTGGCTGGTAGTTGTATTGTTCGAGCCCCTCTGTCATGTCAAATCTGCAAGCAGCTAGTGGTAACTGCTCTGTGATTTATTTCACTCTCAAGCTTGGTAGCCTGCCTTTGGGACAGCAAGACAGCAAAACTGCTGGAGTATGAGCCATGATGAAGGTCTGTGGTTGCACTCACACCTTATTCTGCCAAGCCACATAATGTTCATGTAAAAAGATCTGGATCATAGAATGGTTTGGGGACCTTGAAGACCGTCCAGTTCTATCTACCCCCTACCATGGGCAGGGTTGCCAATCACTAGGTCGTGTTTCTCAGGGCTCCATCCAGCCTGACCTTGAACACCTCCAGAGCTGGGGCATCAGTGGCTTCTCTGGGCAACTTGTTCCAGTGACTCACCACCCTCAGAGTAAAAAATTTCTTCCTAACATCTAACTAAGTCTCCACTCTTTTCATTTAAAATCATTCCCGCTTGTCTTATCGCTATCAGACCACGTAAAAAAAAATCAGTCTCTTTCCTGCTTATAAGCACCTGCTTATAAGCACAGTTAGTTTGTAAGTCCTGTGGGCAAGGACTGCCAGTTCCTGTGTGTTTGATCAACATAATAAGATCATGATTTCACTTGGATATTACAGCAATATGAATGACTAGTTTTCTGTTCATCAGCTGTGAATTCTGAGAACACCGGCTATCCTTCTTGTTGTCCTTTTGGACTTTGTTACCAACTATCTGATTTCTTTTATCACTATGATTTTGGGCTACACTCAGAAGGTCTGGCTACTTTTATTTTTTTCTTTTGTCCCTCTTTCAGATCCTTAACCCTTAAAACTGACTCAGACTTATCCCTTAGATCTCTGAATGTTGTTGTCAGAAGAAGAAATGTGATAATTCGGAAGGTTCACAGAAAGCATTATTGTTCTTGCAATCTGTCCAATGTAAACTGCTTTAGAAAAGCTCTGTTGCAGCCATTTTAATTCACTTTTGCAGAATAGTAGATTTTCAGTTGGCTAAAGACAAGGACTTTTATTGGGTACTAAGAGAGGAATGCAGTTTAATTGTACAGTTTCTTATCCTGGAGTTCAGCTCTTCCTAATGGGACCAGGGGGAATCCTATGTGGTTAACTTATGGCTCATTTTCCTTTGCCACCTTTTTATTGTCAATAAGGGGTGAATGCTACTGGTGCAGCCTGTGGATGTATTATCTTGGCCAGTTCCTCTTCCATAACACCATCAAAAATAGCTAGGCAGCACTTTTGCTGCCGCCATGGTCCAAGGGAGATTTCTGCAGTGTCTGTATACACTGCCACATTGCAGAAAACTGGAATGGCCTAGGAGCATGATCTCAGTAGGAATGTACAACCAAGAAGCCTGGCTCTTTGTAGGTGGAGTTATACCAGTTCACACCAGCTGGGAATCCAGCCCGCTTACATGTTTTTGCTCAATTTGAAGTCATTTTACTGGGTATTTACAAGGTTGCTGATGCCTACAATGGCAATGTTACATTCCCACAGCTGTCTTTTATTAGCTGATCCCAGAGAATTGCTGAATAATCTCTGGGGTGTATGCCAACTTGATAGGAAAGTATTACCCTGAATCTCCCTTTTTGTTTGCTCTGTTGCTGTGTCCCCCTGGCAGCAATGATTCCAGGAATTAGCTTTTCTGAAATAAGAGGATTTTTTTCTCTATTCCTCTAGCTTCTTTAACTATTGCTGAATCAAAGCTGAGACAGCGGGGAGCTGAACCAAGCATAGCTCTTCAAAACAATCACACCAATAAATGGTCTTTTGCTTTTCAGATGTTGGGTATGTATCTCAGAAGCACTGACCATTAGATAGGAGCATCCTATCATCCAGGACAGCTTCTTAGTAATCTTTGATGAACAGAAACTCAACCTTCCTATGGAAAACAGGGACATGCTAGTTAAATGGAACCGTGAAATCTGGTCTTCCTCACATCCCTTCCCACTTTGCTGCCATTAATGGAAAAACACCCAACCTTGTCAACAGGTCAATGCTGAAGTAACAGTGATACCATGGTGAAGCTCTCCCATCTCTCTTATTGATGAACATTTCTAATTTGAAAATAGATACCTCATAACTAGAGGGAACGTTGGAAACCACATTTGTAGGAGAAAATATCTAAACAGATGTAGCCATATAGCTTAACAGATTTTAACTGTGGCACTCCACTCTTCATAGTCCAGCGTAGATCATAGAATCGTAGAATGGCTTGAGTTGGAAGGGACCTGAAGGATGATCAGGTTCTGACCCCCTGCTGCAGGCAGGGTTGCCAACTGCTGGGTCAAATGTTACATTAGGTTGTCCAGGGCCCCATCCAACCTGGCCTTGAGCACTTCCAAGGACAGGACATCCACAGTCTCTTTGGGAACCCTGTTCCAGCACCTCACCACTCTCTCAGAGGAAAACCTCCCACTGACATCTTATCTAAATCTTCTCTCTTTTATTTTAAAACTGTTCCACCTTGTCCTATCATATCTACCCATGTAAAGAGTTGATTTCCCTTCTGTTTATAATTTCCCTTTAGGTACTGGAAGGCCATAGTGAAGTCTACTCACTCTTCTCCAGACTGAACAACCCCAGCTCCTTCACAGGAGAGATGATGGAAGTTTTGCTTGAAAAAGGAGCACAGTTTCACTTGGTTGGTTGCAAGGGAGCTAATGGCAATGCTATGCTCAGATCAAACATTGAGAACCTCTCTTCAAGTTCAGTTTCTTGTTATTCTTTCTGATGCATCTGTTAGCTTTCAGAAAATGATGTGTTTAGAAGAGCAAGATAGGTGCTCTAACTTAAACACATACTTTATCTGCTTAAGATAAAGAATGGATTTTGGTGAGAGTTATGGAGACAGAAAAAAAAATCTGCATGTTAAAATAAGGAGTTTGCAAAGAAGGATCAGGAAAAAGGTTTTTTTTTTAAGAGTTCTTAATGCATGTGGAGCAGTTACCTTATGAAGAAGAAAATCAGCAAATGCTAGAAGAAACGTAAACTGTTTTAGTGGTTTCTGATGATGCAAAGAAAGTGAATTTCTTATTGAAAATTCTAAATATTCTTCTTATTTTTCGCCCTTCTTTTTTCTTTAGAAAATAAGTACTAAGTAATGGATGATGTAATATGATGTATTTTTTTTTCTTCATGTCAAATAATGACATAAAACTGTCTGGTGCATGTAATTAATCTTGTTCTTCAAGGCTGATAATGGATTCTTCCTGACTTGAAGATTCTGGACTGCAGGCTGAAATATTACAATATATTAATAATTAACTCTCAAATTTTACTCCCACATTTGGATTCCATATGCCCGTTGATTTTAATTTATTCTTTTTCTGGTATGTTGTGCACCATTTGTTCTTTTTATTTAGTATGAACTTTAGTATTTCCATCGGTAAAACTCAGCGGTCAAAGTTTTGCTCCTGTTGCACAGAGATAACAGTGGCTCACAGCTCTGTTTGTTTGGGTTTTAGGATATACAGTATGCTAAACTAGATATATCTGTTTGTTTCACTGATGAATCCAGAGTTTCTACTTTATTTGTGATTTTTTTTTTTTTTTGAATTCTGCTATCAGTGTCCTTGGTGTTATGTTGTTGAGAGCAAAGGTGGGATAAGTGGCTTATGCCACTGAGATGCCCTGGGCTCCAAACTATCAGTAAGGCATGGGGCATACTTAAACAGTAGATAGTCAACTTACCAGAGCTGTAGAGATCATGACAGCTTTTTGTTTGCGTGCAGAAATGCAGTTCTTATACCAATAAAAAAAGCCACTGAAATGAAAGCTTAGAGTTTCTAAACCTTGGAATGTAAGTAAGGTCCTTGCTGGGAATGCATAGAAATCTTTTGAATGATTGAAGTCATACATGAGTACTATTTCTCTCCCTTTTAAATGAAGTAGCATGTGAGAAACGTTGGTATCTGACATTTACTTCGCAGTTGGTAACAGCAGATGCTGTTAGGTTCAGAAGTGGCGAGTTCCCATCTTGAAGCTTACGGCCTGATTTTATTTAGATATAAATATTTAAATACACACATATACATAGATTTTTAAAGTTTCTTAGCTGTTTATTTTAGTATCTCCGAATATCAGCTTTACCCTACTTGGCCATCCAGAATTATCAGCCACTCTTGGAAACCGCAGGCTGGTGTCTGTGGCCCCATTGCTCACTGCTGGTTCTCACCACAAACCTCCCTGTGAGCAGGCCCTGTGGTGGCTGTTCTGTCTCCGTTTATGCCAGGTATGTAAGCACAAGCCCCACGGTAAGCGTGTTTAAGAGATCTCCTTGATTACAATGGGAGTGTTCCTAGAGCTTATAGCTGTGCAAATGTTTACATACCTGGCTCAGTGTGGGCCTATATAAAGATCTGTCTCCGTTTTCTCTGCGAAGCCCTTTCTGCCTGCTGCTTTGAGATTTCCCATGCTTCACGTTTTCCCATAATCAGAGGGAGGCTGCCCAGTTCCTTACTAGGAGAAGTCCTAGAGCCTGAGATTTGAAGACAGGGGATATAAAGATCTGCTAAAACAATTCTGCATACCTCAGCAAATGCATACAGGCTGATATTGAAGCCCACATTTCTGGACAGGCTTTTGCCATGGTGAAGTCTTTCAGATTTTTACCATCTTGCTCTCCTTTGGGTTTGTGCTTTGCCCCTCATCTCCTCACCATCCCAGAGAATAGCCTCATATCATTCCTTAAAGACAATGGCTATTATCCTTGATGCTACGAAAATAAGAGAAATGAACTTTGTCATTAGGTAGCACCTCTCTGCATCCCTGTGAGCTGGTGTAACCCTCCTGCTCCACACATACATACATGTGTGTGAGTACCAGTGCACGTATGTATGCAAAGATATCGTTCCAAATATCTTCCAGAAGCTAAAATAACAGGAAGACCACAGAAAGGAATACATTCTGATAGTTCCAGGAGGTGAATGCATTTACATTCGTGAGGAATCAGCCTGGTCTTCAGTTAATCATTCCTTCACTTTCTCTGTTTGCTTGAAGATTACATTGTTGCTCGGTAGGAAAAAAAATAACCTACCAAAGAGTCTTTTCCGGACTGGAAAGATTTATGCTCTGCTTTGTTGATGTTTTGTGCTAGCACTTATGTCAGTCCTACTCTTAAACTGAGTGTGGTAATGATTTTTTAATATATTTTACAGTGAATTTTGCTAGCTCTGATTTATTTTATTTTATTTTATTTTATTTATATTTTTTGTAAGAAGTACATATGTAGTAGTTGTTCTGTTTTTTTTTCTTTCTTTTTTTTTTTTTTTTCTTTTAATGATCCTTTATGTGCTGTAACAGAATGCACAGTCAACATTTACTTTCTCTCAAGCAAATCCTGAGTGCAGTAGAACTTTACAGGACTGAGCTTTGTTTTAATGACTGTGATATTGCCCATGTCTACAGTGAAGGCCCTGGTTCTGCAAAGCCAGTGGACATAGGCCTGCTTTCACCGACTGACTCTCAGATACTTTCCAGAGTGTTGAAATGCTCAGTTATTTTATGACCCAGAATTAATGGCATGTGGAAGCAGCACATAGATCTGTATTTCCACTGTGTCCTTTGAAATATATTTATCCTGTATCCTGTATCCTTTGAAATATATATATAAGTATAGAGAGTAGTATATCTGTGCTGCAAACCAAGGGGCATCATGGCCAATGGATGATGGTGTGATGGAAAGGAGGTCCTGATGGAACTGTTGGTTCAGGGCCAACCCTATCGGAATCAAGGCCTCCCAGAGGACCACAGTTACTGTTAAAATGTTTACAGCTTTACCTTTTTCTTAAGGTTCATGTGCAATCTATGGTATTCACGAAGCCCATAGGCTCAATAGCACTGAGTTTGCTGAAAGGGTTTCTATCCCTGAGGCTGTCAATCACCCTAATTGACAGCTTTCCACTTTTGCAATATGTAGTTTCTGGTTAATGCTGAGATTTCGGCTGTGTCCCATCACATCTTACAGAATCACAGAATTGCCAGGGTTGGAAGGGACCTCAAGGATCATGAATCTCCAGCCCCCCTGCCACATGCAGGGCCACCAATCATCCCACCTAATGCTAGACCAGGCTGCCCAGGGCCCCATCCAATCTGGCCTACCAATCCAATCTTACTACCTTTGGGTTGCTGCATTGGGTTCACAGTTAAAGGCATACACACAGATATTCCTTAAAAGGAAGATGTCAGACTCTTTTCTCCTATGATCCTACCAAACATTAGTTGCTGAGCATGGGGCTTGTATGCGTGGTTGCCAGAGCTGTTCCTCCTCTTTTGTTCAGTAGCACAGACAATGCTGTCTCTCTCACTTGCTGAGCATCATGGGCTGTCTTCCCCTACAGGACCCCCATCACTGCCTGCTTTCTCATGTGGCCTTCAGGGACAGCTATGGCCCTTGGGATAAACCCTATGCTGTCTGGCTTACATACTGTGAAAGGTGATCCATGAAATACTCAGATGCAAGGGATTGACCAGACCTCTAGGATTAGGAGTTTGTTAAGATGCAAAGTTGAGGCTTGAATTAAGATACTAGAGCAATTCTTATGCTTGTGATCAGAAATGAGCACCCAGGTTTTTTAGTGGTAGGAGATCATCGCAGAGAAGCTAAGTGTTAAACGTTGCATAGACTTCTAGCCAACAATTGTGAACCAGTTTCACTTGGAACTTCAAATAATGCTAATGCTTGATGCCCAGGAATAAGCCTGGGGCTGTGTCTGGATAGAGTTGATTGAGATCTGTTACGACAGCAAGAACATTGTGTCAGTGCACCTGCAATGATGGCTTTAATCTCTAGCAAGGGATGACACCAAGCCTGTTGGTAGGCAGCTACAGCAGAATGTGACAGCTCTGTGTTAAAAAAAATTGCAGTCCTGCAACAGGTATCCTATATGACCTTAAGCAAGCTTCTTGCTTGTTCTGTTACTTGGGTCTGTATTGCTAGAAGCAAGAAAAAAAAAATGTATCTCTTTGTATCTCTTTTATTTATATTGTAAGCTTTTTAGGATGGAACGCTCTTACTGTACCACCACATGGTGCATAACACAAAAGCTAACATAAATAAGAGATGTTCTTATTCCAGCTGAAGGGATAACAAAACCTTTAGAAAACCAGCTTGTTTAAATGAAGCTAAACAGGTCGGATTTGGTATGATAACTATTGATGTGGCAACTATCCACCGCTACTGCTGCTCAAGGACAAGCTTTTTTATCTGTAAGGAAACCATGAAAATACGAGGTTATTCGGAACATTTTACAAAGCCTGCTCTTTCAGTACACTTCTTGTATCATCAGCTATCTCTGCAGCCACTCTGTTCAGCATTCTTACCCTTTGTGCCTGCTCTGGAACAAACCACAGTGGAGAATAGAGCCCACTTGCAGTAAATCTGACATCCCAAGAATCCCTGGCCCCTCCCTTCCCTTCCTGTCTTTGGCTTGTTCCCTGTTAACATTTCTTTCTATTGAGAAAAGGAAAAATAATATTATTTTATGAACTGTTATCAGACATGTACACTTACTTTAAAGGCACGGTCCATTTTTACTGAGCCTGTATTTATCATCTAAGCACATTTAGTTACTTTATCAGAATGCCCTTTAAAAACAAAGGATGTCATTATATCAAACCACAACTTAGAAACTCTGCACAAAAACTGATCATCTCACAGGAGAAGCATGACCCAACTGCTGGCCGTAAGTTAAGTAGCAGTAATACATTCTGCTTAAGATCTGCGACCTGGATTCAGCCTGCTCATTCTCAGTGGAGATGCCCATAAGCTGAGTAGTAGATGCTGTGGCTGAAAACATCTCTAACTTTCTTTGAAAGTTTGGCTCACCTTAGTGCTGCTTGACCAATTAAATCCCTGATGCTGAAAAAAAATAGACTCCTTAGTTACATTATCTGTCCCTTTAATGTCTTTTAAAGAGGAGAGTATGATTTGGTAGAGGAGCAAGAAGTGTAGTGGTCCAAAATGAAATAGAGGAGAACAAAACCTGGGAATCAGATTAGTTCAGTATCTGAACTCTCTTCAGCAAGTGTGTTAAAATACTTTCGTAACACATTTCTCTAAAAAAATAGTTATAAAACTTGGTTGAATGGCAGTAGCAATTGTTGATTTTAGAATTGGAGCTGGATTTTTTTTTAATTTTTATTCTTCCCTCTTCACCCTGCTGAGGAGCAAGGGCTGAAGAACCCCATTAATTCCTCAGAGACCTTTCAAATCTGTGATCTGGTCAAGGAAGGATGAGGCATATACTCAGACATGTAACAATACAAAACCTTTAAGTTGATAGCAGACCTTTCATTTTACTGACTCTAAGATATAAAAGCAAATAGCTATTTCTCCCAGTTGGAAATTTACACTTCAAGCCATGGGAGTAGGCAGGTTGCAAGTTTCTTTGCCATAAGGCTTCTTTTTCAGGAAGAGGGAGAGGAAAAGAATCTTAGTCATTATGTATTCATTTGTTTAAGAGGAAGGATGAATAAAGAGCAAGATGCCTGTGTATAAATTTGAAATTCTTGTGTCTCACAATTTTAATCCTTTGTCACAATGTTGTGGAAATGGTTCATGCTGCAGTGTTGAGTTTCCCAATTAAATTTAATTGTAAGTTTTGAATTATGAAAAATCTGTGTATGAAGAGTTGTATGTAATCACTAAAAGCATGTAAAATTTGCCAAGCTCAGTGGCATTTCAGTGCTCACTCAGTGCTTATAACTTGGTGTCAACAATTTACAGGCTGGTTCGACAGCTGCCACCCTCAGTGCCCAATGCATTTGCAACTGTTCTGCTGTAGTGTCTGTTGTTAAGACAGCCCCGGTGTGGTATTTTCATTGGTAACTTGCTGCTGCCATTCTGTTAATTGCTATTCTCTTAGGATTTATGTTTGCATGTGGTAGTGGGGCTTGAGAAACCTCGTCGTGCTGTGGAAATGCAAAGTTCCTGCTGTGCTTAGCACATCTTACTTGAATAGATGAGACAATCTAGGACTTGAAGATGAATTCTGCTTACCAGATATTGCTGCTGACTTGGTGATCCAGCTGACTCTTTGAATTTCTTGAGGAATGGCTTCATGTGTTCTAAGAATAAAAAATGAGAGAGAGTTATGTGTTTACACAACTTGATGAAACATTAGTAAAACATTAAAGGGATGTTGAAATTGAAAGTTAAAGTTACACTTGAAAGAAGTCCAGCTGTGCTGAAATAAGGAGAGCACAACCGAGGCCCAAATGATCTCTTCAGTTCTGCACTGAACTTATGTATTAATTTTTTATGCCCTTATAATATTTTTCAATATATTTCAATTTATTTTCAAGACCAGTTGCTGTGCGTTTGACATCACAAATTTGAGAAAGCCAGCAAATGAGTGGGAATCTGTTTTTGAGCCATTAAAATGTGAGAAAGCTTTGCAAATGTTTAGGAGAAGAAGGTGGTCTATGTACTGAGGAAATGACCTGTACGTATGAGGAAGAAAGGTGGGATGCTTATATCTGAAATTCAGTGGGAAGATGAGGAAGGATTTTTAACCTGCAAGCAAAGTCCAGCTCCAATCCATAATATCATATTGTTGGTATGTTTTTTAGGCTAATGTAAGGATTCCATCCTTCATGAAAGAGAATGTGTGTCAGAAAGACTTTTAGCTCCTTCTATTAAAAATATGTGCCTGTAAAAACAGCAGGGATAATGGAGGATTGTGCTGACACTGTGTCTGTTTGCATCTGTGGAAAACCCAGGCTGTGTGTGCTGCAGAAGCTACACTGCATATACTGTTCCTAGGGTGAGATGAAGTGGAGAAGAGGAAAAATGGGCCATTGAGTAATGACTACATCAAGTTGTACTGATAATTCTTAATTTACAGAGTCTTACTCTCTCTTCTTGCTATGTTATCTCCTGCCTACCATTAGCTGCTTGCCTCTTCTATCTCCTCAGAGCCACAGTCTGCAAGATTGCAGGTAGCATCTGTCCCAGTGTTGCCAGCATGTTGGTTTGGAGCATCCTTTGTGACCACCACAGGGAAAACAGTGTGAAGTATGAAGGAGACATCTAGAAAGTCCTGTTAAGGCACTCACATTCTTGACACATGTAAGAAAGGTTTAGTGACTGAGGATGCTTGAAGAAATATTTACTTGTGCTAAATGCTCATCAGATGCTTAAGAGCCACAGAATGGGGGTGGCTACACCATTTTTGATGCTGAGATTGCCTGCTTGGGCACTGACTTCAGGGAGGCATCTGCAACTCTGACAAAATGCTGCAAGGTGCTGAGCACTGCTGTGGGGCAGGCAGAGTGCTGCGACCATCAGTAGCTCTCAGGTTTGTCCTGCTGCCATAGTATGGGGCATCTGCATGCCACGTGCTACCCTGCTCGCATTGCCTAGCTGTCACAGCCAGTTAGAGTGACACAAACAGCATGCTGCTTGCTTGCTTCTGCACAATTTTTATTTTATTTGACTGTTTTGTAGAGTTTTTTTTTTTTGGGGGGGGGGGTTATTTTTTTGGCATGCAGCAGCTGAGAGCAGAGTGCCTGCAGCTCAGCTGTGGTTTGAAAGGAAGCATGGTAGAAGGCTGGGGAGCACAAGTGCAGCCTTTGGAATGTCAGCACAGCAGTAAAAGGCTGTGGTCCTCTGTGCAGAGGGTAGTGGGCTGAGCTGCTTACTGTCTGAATCTGTGGCCCTAGGTGAATCAGGCCTGGTATCTTGGCGTTTTTCTCATTTCAAAACAAAAGCAAATGCTGTATACTGAGATGTTATGAGTTGGACGGTGAGAGACAAAGGTCAGCCTCAGTGGAGCATCTTGCTTTCTGATCTCTTAGTTGGTGGTGGCCATAACACTGAGATCTGCAGCACAGATGTGAGGAAGAGGCTGCCTCCTTGACCTGCTAGGAAGCTGCATTGCTGGGGACTGGAAAGACCCTGTAAGCTTGAGCTTAACTCACAGTGCTGCTTGCCTCTCTAGGGCTAAACCTCCACAGTTACTTCTGTCCATCCTAGTCTAGCTAGTGGCATAGTAGCTATGAAACAGCAATAAAACTGCAGAGAAGCAAAATATGTTGGGCACGGCACTGACGCTATTGTAAACAATACCAGGAAACTTCATTTAGAATCTTACATACTTCTTTTAATAACTATGTTAAAGTTGAATTCAAGCTAGAACAGATGTATGGAAAGTTTAGCAAGGATATTAAAAGATTGTGAAGCCTATCTTATGGGAAGGGACACCAAGAGATTGGCTTGTTTAGTTTAGCAAAATAAAGCTGAGAGAGGACTTGACAGCACTCTATAAATACATCCAGGGCTAAATGCCAGAGAGGGGGAAAAAGCTGTTTAAGCCCAAGAGCAATATTTGCATAAGAACAAGTGGGCATAAACTTGGCTCTGGATAGGTTCAAAAGTGAGGGATAGAAACCGCCTGATTTCCAGTATAGTGAAATCCTGAGAATGTTGTCCAGTAGGGCAGTACTTTTTGGGGACCAGGAGAAGGACTGTGCTGCATGATGCCAGTGCCCACACGGCCCTGTGGCTTCCTTCTGGTCCTTTGTGTTGGTGGAGAGAAGGCCCTGCAGCTGGTGGTGGTTTCCAGCCCTGAGAAGAGCCTTCTGCTGAAAATGAAGACACTGGTGTTAAATTATGGCCACGTTAATAATGTCCTTGAAGGATCTGGGGAAGTTTCCAGCAGCCCTTGTGCATGTGTATATAATCGTGTCGATGGTCATAATGCCCAACTGGCATATCTCTGGGGCTTTAGTATGAGTAAGGTTTATCTGGTGAGAAAGGGATACAAAACTGGACTTCTCATGCAGTCTGAAGGAAGAAAAGCAGCTCTCCTGACAGGAGAAGTCAGAAGTATCTCAAAAGTAGAGTACTGAGAAAAAGGACTTTTCATAACTTTAAATGGTTTCTTGCTGCTGCTAAAAATTCCTACAACCTTTAAATTTGATGTTCATGATTACACATTTCCTTCTATACTGTAGCTAGAATAGCACTATGATGCACATTTGACAGGTAAAGGAACGGAAACATCGAGGGTTTGGAGATCTGTAGGCTGGCACGATGATGCCAGGACTCCAGGCTCACAGTTTTCAGCCTGGCATGCTGCCTGTCACACCTGCTACATTCTGTTACGTATTCTTTTCTGCACCTTTGGCCATTTGAGCTGAAACTTTCCAGGTATGCTCCTCTATTTATCAGTGATATTTTAGGAACTCTTGTCTGAAACTTAACAAAGATGTACACGCAGACTTGGTTTTGGACTTTTTCACTGCAGGAAGGAGCTGAGGAGAAAAAGCTGAAGGAGGCACAGAAATAGCCTCCGGGGAAGCAGATTGACACGTAGTACTTTGGTAGCTTTGATTTGAGTCAGCTGTGACTCGCTGAAATCTGTATGCTCTGTGCACAAAGGTACCTTCTGTTCTGAGCATTAAACTGCAAAAAGGCATAGCTAAACACAACCTTAAAAAGAGATGACGGTGGTACCAGGGCAGTGATTTGTCAATTATAGTCATTTTCTGTGCTTTTTTGATTACTTTTCCCTAAATGTTCTCCTAACCTGAAATGGGGAAAGGCAGGGCACGTTTCCTCGTGTTGCTGCTGTTTTGCAAACAGAAAAGCAACTGCACCGATGGACGGCAGTGAGAAAAATGTGTGTGGCACTTGTACTGCTGCTCCAGAAAGCACTGTTCTGACAGCATGAAAAACTTCTGCTACTGACCTCCATCATTAACCTCCCTTCTCGCTTGGTCCCCCACAGCCCCGGTGTTAATGAAAAGAAGTAAGGTTTTAAAGCTCTTCACAGTTTGGGCCGAGTTCTACTTTATGTTGTGATGAAGAAGAGAAAGAACTGAAAAAGTCTTTTGTAGTATTTTTAAATGAAAATTGTTAAAAGTATGATTACTTTAATATTTCTGAAAAAATAGTGTCTGATATACTTTGGTTTAAATATGACTATTAAAAAAAAATAAAAAATGGCACAAACTTCTGGCATATCAAAACAAAACAAAAAGCTCCGAGCAAAATGTGATTACACTGAGGAAGGGTCAAACTCATTTGAATTTTGGTATCAACTTTTAATTTATTTATTTTTTTAATTTTTTTATTCTAATAGGCATCAGCGTCTGTTATTTGTCCATTAGAGCTGCTTGCTGACTACAGTTTCTCTCTTTCAGAGCAAGCCATTTTCCTCCTTGGCACCTCAGGTAACTTGGGAATACATTTATATATATATTTATATTTATTTTACAGTACAGCTGACTCCCTGCTGTCTTGGCAGTATCTCTTTAAGTCATATTTTAGCTGTACTGTTCTTGGGGGGTGGAGGGAGTTTGTTTATGATTTTAGGAGAAAGCTATTTTGGCTTATACTCTCTTTTCTTAAAAAACAAAAACAAAAACAACCACAGAACCCTCAAATTCTTTCTGATGTTAAAAAACTCAGAAAGTTGTATGTTGGTAGGATACAAATGTATCCAGTATCCTTTTTCATAATCATCTTGGGTGCCTATGTCTGTTTTGAAGAATGAAGAATTACATTCTGTAAATGGCTACAGAAATCTGTTTCCAAGCATTAAGGTGTTTTTTTGTTTGTTTGTTTCTTTATATATATATAAAAGAAAAGAAAATGAAATAATTCCTGGATTAGCAGATGGCTTATATAATATAATATAATACTTAGCAGCCTATGAGAAATTATCTTTTGTATTAGTCCAGTTTTGGGCAGAATCAGAATCATGTGCCATTTACTTTGGGAAGTGTCTGAAGTCAGGAATAAGGTAAATTTTGGAGGGGTTATTCTGAGGATGCCCGTACCTTTGTCACCCCCATTTTCCAATTCTGTAAGTAAACAGAAGCCAGCAGTCTCCAGGTCTGTCAACGCAGCACCCTTCACAGGCCTTGAAATTAATCTTAAATAAAAATAAAAAGCTACTATGTAGGCACAACAAAATTTACTATAAATGAGTCTTAAGTACATAGTTACATGTCAGACCCAAATGGCTCCAAAAGAGTTGCTCCAGGCTATTGTGTAAGCAATACTCCTTTGAGAAATGTATAAATACATGTAATTCAGTACATAATACACATGTTAAAAAACTACCTAATTACATATTTTCCCAGGAGAATGAAAAGGCTCCAAAAGAGCTACTCCAGCCTCTCCACTACACAATACGTGTTTTATAACCTTTCATGAATCTCTTCCATTCTTTTTCCTTTAGGAGGGGAAAAAAAAAAAAAAAAAAAACAGTAAGGAAATTAAATACAGAACACCTACTGTACATTTAATTTAGAGGAGAAAATGCAATGTTGAAATAACATTAAAGGTGTGACGCAAACCAAGGAAAGCCAGGAAATTGAGTGTAAAGGCTGTTACTGCATCCTTAGCTCACGTCATTTGCCTTATGTTTTAGGCCATTGTTGTGTGGTGTAGATTTTAAATTCCATGAGATGAAATAGGGCTGTGGCCTATCTACATGCAGGAAGGTACTCATACAGACAGCGCTGCTGAGATACCTAATTCCTACGTCATTATTTACAGGAGTACATATGAGGGCTGCTCTGTAAGTAATGCCTCCTATTTTATTATGGTGGCCCACAACATCAGATGTTGGTGGCATATCAGCAAGGCTTGAACCTTCCCACCAATATTTCCATTATGTTTTATTGCTGTGTGAGAGATGGCAGCAGAGGAGGAGTCTGACCAAATGCTGTCTGACATGGAAGTGTGTATGAAGCAAAAGATCACTGAATTCTTCCATGCAGAAATAATGGCATCCATTCACATTCATTGACTGAATGTTTATGGAGACCAAACAGTGGATGAGAGCACAGTGAGTTGGTGGGCAGTGCATTTCAGCAGTGGTGACACCTCCATTGGTGCAAATTTTTGCAAACACAGCATGTAGGCTCTTGTTCATCACTGGTGAGAATGCAGAGCTAATTGTGGTGACTGTGTTGGAAAATAGTGCTTAGTAGCTGAGAATTTGCTTTATCAAATAGTGTTATTGTGTTCTTTATATCTGTTGTCTTTTCCATGGAAATAAATAGGAGACATTACTTTCAGAGCAACCTAATTATTTACTTCATCTATGTAAGATTTGTGAGTGCTATTTGTAAAAATAATTAAAATGCAGGATAGCTCACGCTGGCCCAGGTAGAAAGATAAGAATGCAGAAGAAAAATCAGTTTTCATTCTTAAAATATTCAGTATATTTTTTCTTTATTCAGTAGATAATAATTCTTCTTCACTGGACTGGAACCGAAGCCTTTCAGAACAGCTTTTACTCCCAGTGACAAGACAGGAATCTCCTGCTCTAGAAGCACCAAAGACTGGTGTGTTCATCTGGGATGCTGGACGCTCAATGAATTTCTTATTAGCAAAGCAGAGAGTTTCCCAGAAGAGAAATTCTGAGAATCTTGCTTGAGAATGGCCAGGTGGTCAGAATAACTACCTGGCATGTGAAGCCTGTTGTTACATCTCTGGTGTGAATGAAGAAACCCCACTTAGGCCAGGTCCTGTGTATCCTCCTGAGGTGCTCCCCTGTGTGAGAATCTGTGGAGTGAGCCTCTGGTCCATGCCAGGAGGACTCCTGCTGAATCCAATACTGTTGCTCTTCCATATGTTCTTGTAAGGGGACAATTCAGCAAACTGGTAATGTTTGTGAATACCTCTTTTACCCAAATGACCTCTGTCATCTCTACATTTTTCTCAGGTTTTCTACCACTTTACTGTAGCAGTGTTATACATAACAGCTACAGAAAATGTTATCTTCAGTGTTTCTGTTTTTTAAGAAAAACTTTTAAGAGCTTCTCCGTTTTTTTTTTTTTTTTTTTTTTTTTTCTTTTCCTTGTGGATCAGATAGTGGAACTGGCTTTTTGTTCAGGACATTGTGTTTGTTTGAATGAGAAGATGTGGTGACCAGAAAAAGGAAATTTTACCTCTTAGGGATCATAAAATTGCATGGGCTCTCTTGGGAACAAGCTGCTGTGTTAGAAAAGCAGTGCAGAAGGTGAGGAAGAAAAACACTTTTAAAAGAGACAAAAAAAAAACCAAAACACCCAACTCTCTGCTGATCTTATAGAGAAAGGAGGAAAGTATCCTTTGTGAAACATAGCAGCATGAAGAGAAAACACAGTGATAGGTAACTTTGGGTGGTGCTTGCCACTCTGAAGTAACTTCTTGCCGACAGTCCCTTAACCTGTGATATCCATAACCCTAAGGCCACTGAATGGGACCTGAGCAGCCCCTTGGGCTGCCTGTCATCCTAATGATGATGACGTGTAGGGGAAAAGCATCTGGTGTGATCTTCCCAACTAAGGTCTTGCTCCTAGTGTGAAGTTTCCCATTTTCCTTTTGAAAAGGAGCTGTTTCTTCAGATCTGAATCTAAGCACTGGAAGAGTCTAGATCCCAGGTACTCGTTCAGACCTGTATTTCTCTTGAACGAGCAAGGGAATGTTACAGTCTGTAACTGCCTGTACCAAATACACCAGGTGAGTTTAAGGCTTGGGCTTTGCCTGGCTCTGAGTTTTTAATAATTAATTTATGTGCAAGTGAAAACTAGATACTATCCTGGCAGCAGGCAATTTATAACTGTAAGATTTTACTTTCATTTCCATAGCAACAGTCTAGGATGCACCTATATATATATATATGAATTGGATTCTGATTCCAGCTCTGCCTATTGAGCCCCAGGATGTCCCATTCACTGGCACCAGCATCCTCATTCCATTGATGGACTGGCTAGCAGAAATCTTCATTTATCTTCCCAACTTCTTATAACATGAAAAAGAACATTGTAAGAATAAAGAAATCAGATTTCAGACCTGAAATTATACTAAGAGGAGTGTAAAATTAGATGTTCAGGGATATGAGCACATCAGTATGTTGCCACTGGATGAGTTAGTGTCTGAATTTATTGCACACTGGTGAATCCTTGATTAATTCTGGTGTGATATCTTTTACTTGCTATTCAGTAAAAAGTGCAGACAACCCTAAAGTTTTCTGTAGAATAGATGAAATTCATAAATGGGTACACAAGAATAATATTTACCTCACACTATGTAACGTTGTTCTACATTTTAGGGCTAAATCGACAGCCTCTGAAATCCTGACTCCTATGATAGAAGGCAGGAAGTTCTGTACAGTTGGGAGTGTATCTGCTGAGCATCAGTGTGCCACTTTTACACTGACTGATCCGAAAAGAACTGCACCTGCAAAAGACATGTTTTGCTTGTAGGACTGGTAACCAAGTCTTGCAAGACTGCCTTCTGAGAAAAAAAGCTCCATTTTCATTGGGCTAGAGAAGAAGGAAAAAAGGTTTGGTGGTCTCCAACACAGGTCATGAAGGTCCAGGTCATTGCATGCCCCCCCAGTCTCCTGTGTGATGGCTAATGTGTCAAACTCCCTCATTGTAAGGCAGCAAAGAGTGCAGAGCTAAATGCATCAAGGTGTTCAGCCTGTGGGGGAGCGCTGCACGTGAGTGCTGTAGGTAAGCTGTACAACAGGCTGAAAAATGAATGCAATGATTTCTTTGGACATAAGGTCTAACCCAAGCAAATAGAACAAGACAGACGTTATGCAGAAGAAGAGCACCTCCTTGTGTGCTTATTAAGGTCGAGTAATGACAGTCAGGATGCCAGCACCTACAGCTATTTTTATTTGAGTGCAATCATGAGATGTGTTGCTTCCGATGCTGCTACAGACCGTGGAACAGCACCTTTTGTCAAATTAATTGCTCTCTTAGAGAGGAAAAACCTAATTCATAACTTAGGGATCTTGGGTGGCTTAAAGAGAGCAGTGTGGAAGGTGAATTTAGTCAAGTCACTCGTATAAATAATCAAAGCAGCAACATTGTTACCAAACATGATTGGGAACCCCCAGGTTTCTTTGATGTCTCCATATGTTACAGGAACAAGGGAGCATGTTTATTTTGCAAAGAATTAAGCGTTCTCTGCATTTTTTAGGTTTTATTTTCCATCTTGCTGTCAAGCTTTCCTCACAGTTCCTCAGCATTTCTCCCGCTGGCCCATTTTAATTTCACAGTTTAGATAACAGGCCTAGAAGCTAGAGAAATCGCTACTCAAGTTCTTTCACTTTTAAGATGCTCAAGAGTAGCTTTGAAAGGGCAGAATCCATATAATGGATTGAGCCACCTCTAAAGTATTAACTGTGCAAACATCTGTCCTCTTGTCAAACCCTTCTAAATATCTTATTCCCTCCATTATCTTTCTTTGATTATCACCACCCTTTAATTCTTGGCTGCGATAGCTTAGGTTTAGAAGGGAGCAGAAGGCTTCTTCCAGCCCGCTTGTGTTTTCCTTGCTTAGCTCACGTGCCCTGTTCCTGCTCTCCTGATGTACCTGGGTCTCCATGGAGGATTGCTCTTGGGGTTCCTCTGGAGTGAGCCAGCAGGGGAATGGGACAGCTTCTCACCTGGAATAAAGTAGTGCTGCAGCATTTGTAACCATAGCTGAACCGCGCAGCTTTATTTTGGCAGAAGATTGAGTCTTCTCCAGCACAGTAAAACTCACGCACCTCTTTGAATTCAAATGCATGTTAGCCTTGCAGTTTCAATTTTTCTTTTTGCAGTGAGAGCTCAAATTTTTGCTAAGAGGAATTCAGAACTGTCCTACCCTGCACATACCTTTGAGTGAATGTGAGACCGTGTACCAAAAGTCAGAAGAGTTTACAAAAAATGTTTACTGTAACTTCAGTTCCCCGTTAGATTCAGTCATGCAATGGCTATTTTTTTTTTTTTTTTCCGTCCCTTTAAAAGCATTCTTCCTCCTGACTGCATTCCAAAGTAGGTGTGAGATAACTCACTAAATCACCATCTAATTTATAACTTTGACAGTCATTCTGTGAGTCATGGCTTTATTATTACAGAAATGCAACCCACAAACATTTTTTTCCTTAAAGCTTCAGTTTGTTTGGTCCCAAAGAAAGCTTTGATGCCATGTTACCCAACAGACACTTAAGGACCATGATTCCACCCAGGGCTTCATCTCATGAACTTTATGCCTGACTTTTTTTTAATTATTATTTATTTGTTTTTATTCGTCTCCTTTTCCCGATTTTGCTTCATCTTCCCCTTTCCCTTTTGTGTTGATGTAGCTTTTGTGTGTGCTGTTCTGCTGCTTGCAGCCCAAGCTTTTAGGGTCACCTTGGAACTGAAGTGTCTCAACCCTATCCCCGAGCCATGCTTTTTCTTTTAACCACTGTTCATGCAGAGTTAAATGGCATGAGCATGACCAGTAAGAGCGCATTAGAAATTGCTACCTCCTCCTTTCCTCCTCCAGTCAAAAACAATGGTATTTGTAACCAGAGACAGCCTTATGCAACACACAAACATCTCAAGTATGGTAAATGATTTCCAATTGTTCCATGTGTCTAAGTAATTCCTGGTCCCCCACTTCCGATATCTTTTGCAATTTTTATTAAAACAATTGCATACTTTTTTTCTACTACTGCCTGGATGTTTTTGTGTGAACTGTGGATGCTTTTTCAATCCTGAAATTTTTGCAGCCTAGTTAACAATTTACATGTAAGAATACATACTAAAATTGAGGATGGGATATATGAAAAGTTGTATCCCAAAAAGAAAAAAAAAAAGTGTATTTGTTCTATACATTTCCAATCAGCAAAACTGGGTGGGCTGTTGCATGGCAACAGCTTTCTGATCTTCAATATTTTTTGGTTAGTGAAAACCTTTGAGCTTTGTTGAGCAAGTATGAGTCATGCCATTGAGGTATCATTTTTAAGACTTTGGCTGAATGTTTGCAGTCTGCCTGGAAGACTTTAGAGTATCTCTGATGGGTCAGCTCCCATTGCAGGCTTAGGTCTGAAGCCATGTTTTCAAGAACGGAATTGATAAGTAACATTGAAGTCCTTGCTGTATCTGAGGCACCTGGAAGCAGTGCGTTTTTTTTTTTTTTTGAATAGGTCTTCGTATCTCCTTGTTCGGCATTTAAAAACAAATAAACCATAAAAACAACAGTCAGAAGCAACTACAATCACTATTCATTCTTAAGATTCTTAGACCGTATATGAATGCTCTCATTCTCAATAGAAATTTGATGCATATCAACGCCACAGCTTTCTCCTGATTTTTCATCTCACACCACGTATTGCTTTTTTTTCTTTGTGTTGCCCACTTCAGTTTAGAAAAGGTGTATCAGAAATCTTGTAAGGACAGGCTCTTTTTCTTTCCAATATAAGATAAGATAGTTCTTAGGAGACTTGTGCCCTTACTTGGGCACCTGACCTGAATTGCTTTTGAATAATTCCTGGCTGTACCCCATAGTGTGATGGCAGTATCGCTTTGATATATTTCAGCATCATGTGCTACAAGCTCCATATTTTACTGCTTGTGGTTAACCCAATTGTTCCACAGTTGTCATCAATCTTTCTGTCACAGTCCACGTCTGTCGAAGTTTGGCCTTCAGAAGTGTTGCTTAGAGTACTGGAAGGAAAATGCCAGTGGTCACAGTGTGGAAAGGGAGGAAAAATAAAAGTTCTGTTGAACGCATGGGTGCTGCGGAATGTGTAGCTAGTGCGTATGGAACAGAGGGGAAATCTGACTCTGGAAGCCTCTGAATAGTATTGCTGTAAGAAAATTTGCAGCCTGTGCTTGCTGAGGAAGGTGAACAAAAGAGGCAACACTCGAATGTATAGAAGAAAGCTTTTTGATTGTTGAGAAGTCTCATTTTGGAAACCATTGACTACTACACAAGAGGTACCATCCCTGCCATTATTCTGCCAAAAAAATTGTTCAAGCAAAAGTTTACATGAAGGAGTCTGTAAAGCAGAGGAAGGAAAACCTTCAGGAACAGAATTATCTTTTATGGCCCAAATAGGTGTTGGTGATGAATTCCTCTGGCTGCCTCATTGATAAGATACTGAAAAGCCAGGGCATTTTGTGCAGAAATGTCAGCATGATGAGTGAAAACACGTCACAAAGTCTACAGATCCTGAAATGAGAAAATGCCAAAAGAAACATGCAGGTTTTATTTCCTCAGCTGTTATCATGAGAGATCACAATCCTGTTGAGCAGAAAAGCAGTGCTGCCTTTTAAAACAAGCCACAAATTAAGTGATCAGAGACGAGAGGTTTGAGTTGTTGTGTTGTTTTGTGTTGGGTTTTTTTTTTTTTTTTGCCTTTCTAAAGTGACTAATTGACCCTTGGCATTACACACCTTTGGGAATCTGGTGCGATGCACATACATGGAGTCTGATTTTTTTCAGAAGGTGTTGAGCACTTCCCCCTCTTCCACTGAAGCCATACCTCGGGTTGTGTAAAAGGAACAGAAGGTCTGTGGGGATTTCCTCTGAAGCTAGTATGCAAACAGCAGTCGGAAGACTCCAGCTCTTAAAAGTATAGAGAACTTTAAATAGATGGGCTGGGATAACTGGGAGGGAAAGAGACATCTGTTGAGCTGTTGAAAAGACATATGCTCCTAGCACTTCCTTTGTCATGCATTTTGGAAATCTTTTCTCTCTGAGTTTATTGCTAATATTTAATTTAAAACCAGATTTGGATTGTTGACAAAATTATGACTTGTAAACGGACACTTCCCCCTTACCCCCCTCCCTGCTCCCCTCCAGCCCAACCTGAACAGAGCTTCCTCCTCCTGCTGCTCCCAGCACACGCACCATGGCCTCCCAGCCATGGTTTGGGAGAAGCTGAAGCCTCACCCAGCCCTTGGCCTTGCCTGGCAGGGTCATGCAAGCCAGGTGACCTGAAAGCTGGTATCTCTACTGGTGCTCCTACTGCTGCCCTCCAGGCTGGTGATCACGTTTGCAATGGATGGAAAACGTGACTTTATTTTGTGTGTGTGTGTGTGTTTGTGTTTGAGCACTTAATGACATTTCAAGGCATCCGACAAACGTCTAATTCCTTGGATTGGTTTCGTCAAATAATAAAATGACTTGACATAAGTATAATTGAAAGCAGATGTGGAAATATGGAATTTTAGCAGTCACTCTGCCCCCCCCCCCCCCCCCCCCCCCTCCCCTTTCCCCCCTTTTCTCTTAGCTTTCATTCATGCCAGAAATATTTTCATTTTTGTTTCCTACTTCCTCTCCACAGTACAAAGCCTAGGGAGGATGAGTTCTGGGGCAGCGAACCAAAGGGTATTCATTTCACATTTTCTCATCTCCTTGTGAAGTTTCCACCTTTGCTGAGTTCATTTTCCATTATGAAGGATTTTCAGCTACATCTCCTCCTTTCCACTATTTTTGAACTCATCCTCTAGATGAACTTTGTTATATAATCGTTTCTGTCTACGGTGGCTGTTTACAGCTATTGTGTGAATCTGAAGCTGTAGGTTACGCGCTGGGCTCTGTGGAACAGACATTATGGTTTTGTCTTTTCCCTTTGGTTGGATTGAATAAGTGTCAAGCAGAAGAAACAGTAAAGATGCAGGCTTGCACACGTATGTGAACATAACTGTGGACAAAAGGCTGAAGGGCTGTTTCCCAGAGTTTCACTCTGTAAAATACAATGTCTTTACAGCCAGCTCTACGGGCTGAAGGGAATAGGCTAAAAACAGCTGATAATATTTTTGCTATTATCACTGGTACTTAAATGGCAGAGATGAGTTTTTTAGTGGAACAACCCTTCCCAATATGTCAAATCAGTGGAATTGGAAAAATTAATGGCTCAGACTCTCGCAACAATGATAAATTAACATTTATTTCCCTAAATCTTCAGCCATACCAGTATCAAAGCATCATTGCTATCATTGCTTTGGGAAGAAACAAGTCTTATGAAAAAAAAAGAAAGAAAGAAAGAAAGAAAACTGTTATCTGCTTTGATTTCCTTGTCTTTTGTCGAAGAGTGTTGTGTGTTTTTAAAAGTCAGGTACTCTGTTCCCATTCCAGTGGGATTCAAACATAGTATCCTGTCAAAATCCCAGCCTAAAGCTTTAACTGAGGTCTTTTAGCCCCAAGAAGTTTGTCTGTCTGTTTTTGCCATGATTTCCAAGCCTTCTGACCATTACAAAGATATTACGGGAGCTCTGGAAATCTCTGTTATTTATGGTTCTGTAATTTAATGAAGAAGAGGGGTGCCTTACTGCCACTGCTAATGCAGAAGGTGCAAGCACACAAGGTATTTTTGTCTGAGCTTGTCCTTTCTCACAGTCAACCAGAAATGAGGGTTCATTCTTTCAGCTGCCGGTGATACCACCGATTCCCTGCTACAGCACGTTTGGCTTCAGCTCTAGACTGGGCTATGTGTTAAGATGGACTCCAGTCTGTTTTTTTATTCTAGATACTAGTTCTATGGTTTCTTCCTCCAGCTGCAAGCACCAGATAATTCAAAGGTCTTTAGAAATCAGACCCCATTTTTGAGTTGTGTCAGTAATATAATGGTCTATTTAAAAGCAGTGTATGTGTCTGAGGCAGTGTAGTCTCCATAGAGAGACTGTTTTTAATTAGTAGTAGTATCTTCCTAGAATAGAAATAAAAATTTCTGACCTACTGGATTTATTGCTATCAATTCAGGTAGGTTGCATACTGTCCTTTCTGGAGCCAGTAGTGCTAAACAGGAAGATCTTATTCATATTTCTTCAGGATATTGTAAACAGATACGTAAATACTTATAAAGCTAAGAATTACTCTTACCTGTATAACCACAGTTCATCTTGGGATTAGTCTGGAGAAACAAAAGTTTAAAGCACACATCTCTGATTCATCTGCCAAGTATGTTGGTAAAGCCATCCATTTGTTGTGAAATTCTTCTGGTTACGTGGCTCAGCTCGTACATGCAGTTTCCTCATCTGCGCACACACTTATCAGATCTGTGTGGACAAAACAGATGTTTGCACAGTCTTTATGGAGAGTTCATCTGTATGTTTTCCTTACTGCTATGACCAAAATGTCAAGACGGACAATCAACTTTTCACTTGTACACACTGTTCCAGGGTTTGACAGCGTTATCAGTGGGAGCATATAATCATCTGCACCATCGTGTTTTGTTTTCTGTAGGCTTCTGTGTTGTGTAGCCCTTAGGTACATCTTCAGTGCACATCTGTTAAGTATGTAAAAGTCAAGTATGTGGCCATGTTCTCTACACTGTGTTTTCTAACTCAGACTCCCAGACTAAGCCTGTAACAACAAGCTGTATTCTGTCTGCTGATAGAACAAAAACCACTATTCGCAGCAAATACATTTGTTTGTCTTTACTGAAGGTGGTAAACATGTGGCCAAGATGAAAATTATATCACTGTTGAAAGAACTCTGCAAATTCAAAACTCTCATGATGTGTGTTTTAGCTGGAATGACAAGCAGAAAAAATGCAATGAGCTTAAACACCTGGTAGATCCTCATGCAATGCTGCTGCTGCTTCAAATAATATGAAGGTTACGTATGCTGTGCCCCATGTTGTCAGTTTTGACCTGAACTCTGAAGAATTTTTCAGAACTCCATATAACATGAAAGTCTGTTATTTCAGTTTGTCCCTCCAGGTCTGCACTCTTCCATCCCAGATTCATCCTTCTGTACTAATCTTTTCTATTAGGAGAGACACCTTGTGCATATCTCCTCCTCCTCACTCCCCTCCTCCAGCCTCCTCCTCTGCCCTTGCCCTCAGATCACAAGTCATGTTTCCATAAGAAGTGTGTATTCTGGTCATTTATTCTGCTACCCATGTCCCACAGTTTTCCTGAGAAGGCCTACATTTGTGTCCCTCACCTTCCACTTCCTTGGTACCATTATTTTGGAAAGTAAGACGTTTGTGAGGAGATGCAATTGTGAGCTCTATTGGAAAGGTGGAATGGGAAATTATGAAGGAGTGATACTGTTATTTCAGAAAGTGTTAATGAATGTTGTCAGCCAAACCTTTGAGTTTAAGAGAGAGGGTGGGAGTAACAAGCAATTGATGAAGGCTTGTTGCGTTCCCCATTATTGTCATTCTCGTTTTCCTTGGCTGGGAGCATCTGGAATAGTCTCCAACACTTTTAACTGAGTAAATGCAGCATTCCCAGGCTGTTGTGTGACAGACAAACAGATGAACCTACAAAGAAATGCCATGAAGTTGAGTGTGTGGATTCACAAGCTCAGTCAATTATTCACAACTAGAAAAATAATGTTACATAAATGGTCAAGATTTTTTGAGGGTGACTAATTGTTTTGGATGTCTTATTCTTCAGATGATCCATTAAAAATACCTTAAAAGGGCTTGTGTTTCAGCATGCGGCTTCCCAGAGCCCTCTAAAAATTGAGGGTCCTTATAAATGTCTCATGATAAACACCCAGAAAACCCAGAAATGATCAAAATCACTTTTCATTCAAAAGTGCTACCCATAAGGTTATGCATTGAGGCATTGTTTTCTGGTTTACATCCGTCCGTGAATCCTACTTGCGTGTTTGTATACAGACTCTAAATAAATGTTAACAGCATTTTTTATAAGTTATGTTGTAGGTGGAAGCACTTTGCTAGAAGCAGAAACAGTGGTCTAAAAGTTTGGGAAGGGAGGCCCAGGAAGAGTTCATTGGTTAGGTCTTGAATGTGGAGCTGTTTACTAACCACACACAAAGTATGTCAAGAGGGAATAGGGCATTGCAGCATTGCTCTCCAGCACTGCTAGTGTCTGAAGCATGGGAAAAGTACATATAAAAATGTACCAAATAAACTGGAAAAGCTGAGTAGTGGCATGCTCTTTTAGGCTGTTTTAGGATCGCTATAGGATGGAGCCTGCTACAGGATGGGTCAAACAGGAGTTTGGTGGGCACTGCTGCAAAGAGGTCACAGCAGCACTCTGGGACGAGGCTGGAGGAAAGCAGCAGAAAGGTCACGTAGTCCATCCAGCTAAACAGTCCTGGTGGGTGGCAGTCTGAAATAATTCCTGAGCTATTAATTAGGAAGATGCTTCTTCCAGGTTCCGGCCAAAGTCATAAGACATGCCAAGGCAAGGAGCCAAAAGATCAAAAGGACACTAATTTATTTTTATTTTTTTTTAAACCATTCTGTGGAAAGAGGAGGGAGAGTGCTGTCCAGGGCCAGTTCACACAGGACATACTGGTGGAGCTTAGCTTTCCTGTAGGATGTAAAGAAGCAGAATCTGCCTGGCCCTGCTGCTGTCCTTTAGTGCATAGATTTAGCACAGGGATGACTGAAAATTATTTTAACTTAGCCTTACCTTTAATCTTAACTTCTTCTGTAAAATTGCTACTACTTACACTGTCTTTTGGTCCCTGCATTGGGGTTACACAAAGCCTTTTCAAACCAACCTACTGAAATTACCTTCATTAACAGTATTTCACAAGCCGTTCAAAAGGAATATTGCAAGTCTTGATTCTAGGCAGATTTCCTAGTTAAGCATAAATAAACCCACCACATTGTAGCTTGTGACTTGCATTTAATGTCATAAGAAAAGCTGAAGCAATGGTGCCTAATGGTGAAGTACAAGGGAGAAGGATGTACATCACTTACCTGCAGACTAGACAGGTCAGATTCCATATTGCACATAACAAGGAGCCTGTAAATAGCACAACCCTTGGAGTCTTGTTTCCCATTGACTTTTCTCTGACTGACTCTTTCTCACTCCCCTTCCTTCCATGAGTCCCCTGTTTGCATCCTCTGATGTTTGGGAAGGATACGTGCTGCAGCCTTTCCCACAATAGCTCTGCATGCCTATTTTCACTCAGGCTGCACCTACTATTCTGACAGACTTGGCCACAAATGAACAGGAAATTCAAAACTGATCGGGGAGAAAATGATAGGAGAAAAGGACTGGATGACAGTGTGGTGTGTCTTAAATACTCATTTTTAAGGAAATTTGATTAAAGCAGGGTAAGTCTGGGGAACTGAAAATATCATGGAATTGACTTTTGCAGGAGGACCCTAGTAGGAAAGACACCAAAGATTAAATTTGCATTGCATCCCATGGATTCACTACATTTTTCCCACTAGAAAATGCAAACTAGACATTGAACATGAACATAGAGGCTGGTCACTTCTTACAGTGAAAAAGAAAGCCAGAATTTTGCAACCCAAACAGGAAACACAATGGTAGGTCCTACTTTTATAAAATCTTTCTTCTTCTTCCATTTGTCCTGTGGTTGTGGAAGGGAAACCCCCCCATTTTAATGGAATGTTTTTGTGGGGTCCAGAGTGAGATTCCAATGGGGGCTCTGTTGCAATCTTAAACTTGGAGCAGCTGTTATCCCTCCTTAACGACGTCAGTAACATTAATTTGATAAAGCCAGTAAAAGTCCTAGCAACCTTCATGGAACTCACAAAGGCATTTGATGGGAACAAATTTTTTTTTTTGGTGTTGTTTCTTTTAAGTTTCATTGTGGGTTTTTTTGTCCCCCAAACTTAATTGTTGAGGCTAGAACAATAGATTTTCAGCACACCACATCTGAAATTTTTGTGCCTCTTTCTGATTATATATTCATTTATATATATATTAAGGAGAATATTATTATTATTACTATTATAATTATTGAAAAATTCATTATCTCCTTTTTGATCCTTCTTTCACTTTAAGTAGGGAAGAAATAAGAGAATAAATAGAGAAAAAGGCAAACATCTACATTATTTCTTGACATTTCTGCCAGTGAAATGCACTAACATCTCAGAGGAAGAGGAATGTTTATAGGTTTTAAAACCACGTAAAGACCATGGAAGTGCATATTTTCTCATAACTCTGTCATAGAACTGAAACGGGCTCCTAAATAACTTCTTTTCATTAAAGCACAAAGGTTTAACTAGTCCTTTTCACATGGAATCACATTTTAGTATTTGATTTAAACCCTGCCACCATCAAAAGTTTCTTGAAATTTACACGTAATTGGCCATTGTCAATTTAAAATTGTCATCCTTTTCTCTACATCATTAAAAACATCTTTGGTGTTTGATCCAGCCATTTATTGTATGCTTTACAACCCTAAGGAACAAATCTAAGTTCTCCACTGATTTCCTTCTGGACGTGATGGTGAGCTGACAACACTTCATTTAGAAATTAATCAAATTCTCTTATTGTTGAAGTTTTTATAAAAATGAAATTAAATTGAAATTAAAGACAGGTGTACACCCTTTATTGAGTTTAGAGAGAGCATGTTATTAATTTTCCATTCTTCATACAAATGGTGCCTTAGAAGGTAGGTGAGTGTGAGGAAGTTATAGCATCACTCTCTGTAATGATAATAATTGGCAAGCAAGAGGGATTCTGTAATTCCTAAGACAGTGAAGAGGTGCAACCTTTCCTTTTCCACTACACAAATTCCTCAGGGCTGCACATTTTTAACAAAAAAAAAAATTAAAAAAATTTTCCCTCCCACAGCAATAACATCGCAGAGTGCCTACCAAAGGTTAGAGGACAGTACTCAAAAAGTGACCTGGAAAAGAAAACACATTTGGAGTCACTCTGCTTCATAGGAGTGGGCTAAAGCACATGTTGTCTGTAGTTTCCAGGGTCGTGCCCAGTAGCTTTGTTACAAAGCTTAAACTTGATCCTCACTGACATCTATAAGACAGAAAAATATGTTGGGGGCAGGAAATACTTGGAGAAATAGCAATAGACAAGAAAAAAATCTTCTCGCAGCAAAAGTTGGAGGAAATACGTGTTTTGAGTTAAAATGTAAACCTTGAGAATAAAGTCATTACTCTGTGGTGTTGCCACATGAGGCATCATCTCAAACGCATGTCACTGTGTAATCAGTTAGTGGTCCTGCATGGTCTTTGTGCAGACTGCAAATCTGGGTACAGAAACAGGAAAGGTCTGACAAAGATGGGCTGGACAGTGTTGGTAGTCCACTGCAAATCCCACACCAAGCACACACTTTTGACCTAAAGGAAGATAAACATTTACGAAGAGACATGGTAGAACCTGAAGAGTGAAAATGGCTCCTTAAAATTAGTATTCCTGTGTACTGGGGCAGACAGTAATCTTCAAATCCTTAATTTAACTTCAATTGCAAGCACAGTTATACAATTCAGGGTTCAGCATTGTGCAGAGATTCTTTTGTGACGCTGTTTGTCCCCAAGCCTAAGACCTTGGATGGAATAATGGATTTCAAGAGGAGATCTTTGCCACCAAGGTCATTATGTGGCTTGCTCTGCCATGGATTCCTTGCCTACATGGCAAGGAAGAATAGAACCCATCCCATGGCGGGCTATTTCCAGAGTTAGGTGAAAGTGTTCAGCTGTTCCTTGGGTTGCCTTCCTCTGCCTGTCCTGAAAGAGGCAATGCTCTTGGTGCAAAGTAAAATTGTCACGCTATTATGTGATTCTTAGCAGAGGGACCAATGTTGGTGCATTTGAGATCAGATATTGGATGGCCGTGTTCATATTTCACAGTCAGAACCATCCGAGTACATATGAATACTGTGTGGAGCTGTGTTCTTGATGAAGGCTGGACTGCCTTTGACACCGTGGGAGAAGTACAGCCAGTGCAAGACAAAGGCCAGATCCCAGGGCTACCTCCCCTGCTAATTTGTAGCTGAGTTTTGCCCTTTAGTCTCCCACTTATTAAAGGTAAGAAAACTACAATGTTTAAGGAAAAAGAAAGTAATTTCTTTGGCACTGTTTCTGTCTGTTCCTCTGAACTGAATTCTCCTTTAAACACAAGATACTGGATCCGATTGTGAATACACACTGCATACCTCCTTATGAATGAGTTGTAGTCTCTTTTTTTGCATAAATATTTTTACCAGGCTGATGTGCCTTTCTGCTAGCTGTTTGGGTGGCACTTTATATGCTCTTGAATTTTTGGTTATTGAAAGATAGAGGTTTCGATTTCGATTTTATTATCTTGAGAGCCAGGGAGAAGGATGGAGCATGCTTATCTGGTTGTTTCAGAGCCTTCTGGGAGAAAGGGACAGCAGGTGAGACAGATCCTCACCTATCCCAGTGTGTGGCGATGAGCAGTGGCTATTTTGACAAAAAGATAAGGACAGGGCAGTTTTCCCATTACATCCCTCTGACTTCTGGCAAATTTTAGGAATGAGCTGGAGAATGTTCCTGAACCACTGTGTTTAATAGCTAATGGCTTTTGGTTAGAGAAATCCGATCCTCCCTTTGGTCAGTAATATGCACTGAATAATGTCTTCAGATTGCTGCCAGCCATGTTTTCCATGAATCTTTGAAAGTCTGTGGAAACTTGTTGGGCTCATTTTTCAGTTTCTTGTTATTCAGATCAAGAGATCCATTCCAGCTTGGGCCATCTAAGGATCTGACCTTTGGATTCCTGTCTGTGTTAGAGCGCCTGCTGCCACTGCTGTCCTAGCATTTTGCCACTGCCTTTGTTGCAGGGAGCTGAGTAATACCATGATCTGTGCGACTGGAAAAATTTAGAGCAGGAGGGAGGGAGGCCCCTTTGGGATTGAAAAAGCTTTATAAAAGGCTTTATATTAGTAGTTAGGTGTGTGTATACATATGTCTGTATATTTGGGAAATAATTTTGCAAAATTTTACATTCTCATAAACATGCTGGGTTTTTCTTTTGGCTTTGGTTCGTGATAGGGAAAAAAAGCTTTTGTTCTGAAGGGGTTTTCTCAGTCATAAACTGTGCATTTAGCTACTGAACTTGCCCAGATTTTGTTACTGTTTTCCCTCCAAGTATACAACACAGTGTCAGATCAGACATTCTACAGCGTATTACAAGTCTTCCTTTTAGCTTTGCATAAACAGAACCGATAAATATTGTCAATCAGAGTTACTATTTTTTAACTGCATATGTTGAAGTTGTGGTCATGAAAAGTGTAAGCCCTGGCAGTTTTGTAGCTCCCTTTGCTGACACTTAAGGTTTTGCGATTTTCTTTTTAATTTCTTTGAACTATAAATAGAGGAAACGTACCGCAATGCTTTATTCGTGATGACAGCATATACAACAGTCCATATGCCTGTGTTTTGGCTCAGAATTGGACAGATAGATGTTTGTAGTTTTTTCATGTGCTATTGATGATTCAAGGGTTAGATAAATTTACTGTAGTGGGAGGTATTGGCAGAAGTAATACTTGTATAAACATGATCCTTTTAGTTATAAAATAAAAACTATCACTAAATCACTTTACTCCCAGTTGCACACATCCAGAAGCTCTTTCTCATTCCTTGGGACAAAGTTTGGTAAATCCCTCCTGGTATGAGTTGCTTCCAGAGGACAATTTAAACTGTAGATAATTCTGTTGGATACTGTTAGGAAATGGCATGGCAAGACAAGTTAAAAATAGTACGTTTACATCCTGGATATAATGCATTGCAAAGAAATTTGGTTTTGGGTTCATACATGAAGATCGTAAATAAGGCATTTAAAAGAAGATGATACGTGGTATGTGACCATGAGGGTCCACATAGAGTGAATAAACCTGTATGTATTAGATGTTCATTATTAAGGCTAAGGCTGCTGATTCATTTCCAGATGCAGTTTTTTTGCCTGGGAGCTTTTTTACAGTGCAATGCAAAAAAATAAAATAAAATAAATAAAAATAAAATATTATCATCTCTCTCTTTCTCTTTTTTTCTTTCAGTCCAGATGCTCAGTGATTTAGAAGCTCCATTCTATGAATTGTGGTTAATAACATCACTGTAGCGTCACATCGATATGGAAGGGACAGCATTGTTGTTTTATGCAATTTTAGTTAACAGTCCTCAAATTCAGATCCAACTTGAACACAAAAAGAAAAATAATCATGTGCTTTGCTAGCTGGTCCTGTGGGTAACTGCTGGATTTTCTGACACCATCAAGTGCTTGATTTGTATCTTCTTTTATGTGGTACCACAAAAACCTCCATAGGCCTATGTGGTAAGGATTCTTCATAGAAGAGAAATGTTCATTTGGCCATTTACATAAGTTTTCAATTTGTGCTGGTTTATCAGCAGTGATAGGATTGGGGGTCTGGAATATGGGTTCTCAGATAATTTGGTGCGTTGGCAGTAAGTAAATCCTAGTTTAATGTATTGTTTTTTCTTTGCTTTATAGAAACAAGAAAATACACAAAAGGCTTCAGTTTCTTCCTTATTTATTTATTTAATTAATTGTCTGTCCAAAATTTCTGGGAAGCTGAGTATTTGGAACTCTGAGAAAACCGAGTCAAAGCTTGTTACTTCTTACTAGCAGTCTGTGTTTACTTGAGCTCATAAATACAGAGCTAGAAGCAAAACTTAAAGAGCTCTTTGAAAAACATACATGCACCTAAATACTACTTTGCATTTTCATCACTGTCAGTGTGTTTGTGGGTATCTACATACATACCTGTATACATATGTGTACGTGCACTCCTGTACCATACCCTAAATATGATGTGACACATACAAAGCATAAGAAAGTAGCAATGCTTTGACCGAGTTCAAGCTGAATTTCTATGGTTCCCTACTGGGAAGATGATAACATTGGTGGTATTTTGGGAACATGCTTGCTGCTTTCTTCAAGGGACCTTTGTGACCTCCAGATCTGCTTGATACAGTCACACAATACATCAGTAAATTTAAGTGTTAAGATTATGGTGCTTTGGGTTGCTGAATACCATCATCCAGAACAATGATCCCAAAGAGTCATCAAGAATCACTTGGCATTTCACAGCATGGGGTACTCTGTTCTCATCTGCTACGTGATTATATCTTGGGAAAAGTTGGAGTCAAAATATATTATTTAATTGAATTGATTTCAAGAAGTATTATGAAATGATGTGCACAAGCTCTCTCTGTATGACTCAGGAATGTGGTTTTTCTAACTGTGAAACATGGTGTTATCTACAGCCCAGAAAGGTGGTTTTGTTTGACAGTTCTGGTAATCCCTTATCAATGTCAGCAGATCACACTTTTGATTTTGCTCTTTTAATTTTTTTTTTTTTCCCCACATCTGGCCCCACATTCATATGTACCATACATAGCCAAAGTGCTCAGTATTAGCATCGTGACTTATGAAAGATGACTTCAGGAAGAAAAACCATGCAAAGATTATTTGGAGAAGCAGTGGATGGCACTGTTGGATTATAATTATAAGGCAATAAAACATGCAAATCATAAATTACAGTGATTTTTAAAAAGTGCGTAAGCTACATCATACAATTCTCCGAAGATACAAGCTGAGGTTAGACCTCCGAGGAATGTCACGCTCAGATGGACATTATTGTTCTATAGCATGTTATAAAAAACAATGGGGTCAGGCTACGAAGACCACTTTTTATTCCAGCCTTTTGCAGTGTTTCCCTTGTTCCAGCACCAGAGCTCACAAGAATCATTTTTGCTTTGAGGTGCCCACCCAAGACAGAAGGGCTGGAATGGCTCAGCATGGCGCCAGGATGGGATGATGCTTCCAATCCTTCAGGCAGGAGCTGTGAGGCTGCAGGACATCAGCAGCCTGTGAGTGTTTTGTGTAAAACTGGGGGCAGGCTGTGGCACAAAGATTTCTGCAGCCCCTGAATCCTGCTCATCTTGACCTGTGCTAAGGAGAGCTTAACTCTTGGCATCACTGCAGTCTGATGATAAGCATGCAGGTGGATTTTATGTAGTGTTCCTACATTGTAATACTTAGTGTTCCTGGCTTTCCTGATTAATGACTGTGAAGGTGCTTTCATTATGTGGTGGACCTGGCTTTTCCCCAGTATAGTAAACATTTATTTCCTTTTTTCTTTACCTCACTGCTTTCAAGAATAAATTTTTAGAGGTGGAGATTACAAGGAGCAAATGTTTCCAAATGCTTGCTTCACTGCAACAGTCAAAATAATTCCCATTTTTTTTGTTAGTGACAACAGTAACAAAATAATAATAATAATTTTTTTTTAAATCACAATCTGGTGGAAAAGTTCCATTTCTTTCATTACAATTGCCAGAGAGACTAAGGATGGTGTAAACAGTCTGAGTGAGCAAGGAAGTGTCCCACTGGTGTTTTCTCTTTTATTTTTTATTTTTTTTGAGATGTACCAGACCACGACAGCTGGACTCAGTTCCTAAAGGGGACAAAAAAAAAAACCCACTAATATGCATGGTGGAAGCTGTTCAGTCTGAAGGATTAGGAGCTGAAGTGTTTTTAAGGTAGAGGCAGGCTGTCCCACACACTGCATTTCAGAAAGGGAGGAGTTAACTCCTGGTGCTACCTGAGAAAGGGAAAGGAAGTAAAGGAGGCCTGATATGTAAAATAAAACAATCAGTCTAAAGAAAATAAATGTTAAAGGTGGTAATCTTGAGGACATTACCTACTTACTGAACCAGCCTTGATGGGAAGCATCTACTCTCAATCAACTGCTCAAGATCCATAGAGGTGGCAAGGAGGAAGTTGAAGAGGTGGAGAGAATGGGATGGAGGGTTTAGGGACGCTTTATTTACCTGCAAGAGAGCTCCTGCCTTCAAAGCTGCTGTGGTGCATCAGCTAAGATCTGAGGAAACCAAATGTTGTGCTGAGCAACTTGGGGGGGGAAGGGAGGGGATAAAACCAGATGTCAGATGGAGGGGGGGAGGAGAAGGTTTGTTAGAAATGCAGAATAGTTTGTTTTTTAAAATAAAAAATAGTAGGATGTGTGATGAAGGAAGCTGAGTGTAGGCAGGGAGGAATGCAGGAGAGAAAAGGAAAGGAAAGAGAAACTGGGAGGAGAGATCTGAGGGGAGGTGAAGGAGAGACCAGGGCAGTGCTCTCTCCTCTGTCTCTACGTACCATTTGAAATGGCTATATATAGTTAAGAAATGCTAACATATGGCACTCATATAGCATATGGCACTCAAAATAGTTAAGAGATACACTTGTCTTAAAGCCAAATGCTGCCTTCAGCTGCATGGGTGTAAGTGAGGATAGGATTTATTTCATACAAGAATGTTTCTCAGATTGCTCTGACTGTTGAAATCAAATGAAGAGTGGGAGCTCCCCTTCTATTTTATCCTAGACCCTCTTTCCTCTGTATGCAGAAGTCAAATCCCTGAAGCAGAGCAGGATGTTTGTACCAAAAACAACCCACAGCCCCACTCATCTCTTTCTGGCTTTGAGTTTGTAAGGACTTTTGCTCAAGGTCCACAGAAGTTAGTGGAGACACGGTCATATCCACAGCTGTTTAACAGGATCAAAATATCCAGTTTTGGGACAGCGCACAGTTTTTTTTTGTTCAGTTGGGTTTTTTTTGCTTGTTTTTTGTTTTTTTAGTTTATCAAGATATTTTTTCCCATTTTGGAGGTTGAAGAATATTCACAACACCTAAAAATCTCTTGCTCCCCTCCTTGAAAAGTGTGTGGATTTGTGAATTAATCAAGAGTGGAAAACAGAAAATCCTGATTTCTGCTTCTCGTTCTGTCCCTGGCTGGCCTCAGTAATCTTCTGCATCTGTAGAGCAGTTCTTAAACTTCTTGTTGCTTGGCTGTATTTAACATTGGAGGTGCCATTTGAAATGGGAGACACAAGATGAAGGTTGTTGTACGCATATGTGGAGAGAGGGGAGTAGTCCCTGTTCCTTAAGAGTTTACATTACAAATGGACATGAGAGACAATGGGTGAGCAAATGAAAATCTTATTATCCTTAGGGTGAAAAGCTAACTTTTATTGCGTGAAGGAAATACTAAAGAATTTTCTATTAAAAAAAAAGAAAAAGAAAAAGAAATTTTTCCCCTGGAAACAGAATAATATCATCCAACCTTTGCATCAACACATGAGAATTCAGTATTTATTCTGTCTAAGGAAGGAGGTTGCTTTCCCTGTTGTTGTGTTGTTAGCTAGTAGTGGGACCTTTAGAAATGTCAGCTACTGCTTGCAGATGGTTGTGGACACTTTTTACTGGATTCTCTGCCCTGACTGAGATTTGTAGATGATGAGATTGTTGAAGGCTGCTTTGAGCACTGCAATCAAAAAATATTTTTTTTTCATGTAAAGAAGGTGGTTAGCAGAACCCGCCTTGGATTTCCAGAGGTCAGATTTTGGCCTTTTTAGAGACCTAGTTGATAGTCTCCCTTGTTCTGAAAGGTGAGGTAGTCCAGTAATGCTGGATCTTCTTTAAGAATGAATTCTTTAAAGTGCAGGAGATGGTAGTCATACTGTATCAGAAGACCAGCCTGGATGAACAGGAAGAGATTTTAGTAACTTTGAAAGAAGAAAAAGGCAATGCAGGAGGATTATAGAGCTGTTTTCAAACTGTTCAAGAAGAAAAGCAGAACTGGAACTCCTTTTGGCTGCTGCAGCAAAAGAGAATAAAAATGCTTCTATAAATATAAAGAGGGAGGTGATTTTTCCCCTCTACTCAGCTCTTGTGAGGCTCCATATTGAGTACTGTGTCCAGGCCTGGGGCCCCCAGCACAGGAATGACATGGAGCTCTTGGAGCAGGTCCAGAGGAGGGCACTGAGATGGTCAGAGGGCTGGAGTACCTCTCAATGAAGAGGTGGTGACACACTGGAACAGGTTGCCCAAGGAGGTTGTGGATGCCCCATCCCTGGAGGCATTCAAAGCCAGGCTGGATGTGGCTCTGGGCAGCCTGGTCTAGTGGCTGGCACATAGCAGGGGGTTGGAACTAGATGATCATTATGGTCCTTTTCAACCCAAGCCATTCTATGATTCTATGAAATGCTATAACAGCAAAAGGAGGATTAAGAACACTCTTCATCATTAACTGGATGTGAGAGGAAACTAATGATGAAAGATGAGAATAAGGCTGAGCAACTTAAAGACATTTTTGGCTCAGTCTTTATTTGTAAGACCAATTGTTCTCAGGGTTTCCAGCACCCTGAGTTGGAAGATTATGATAGGGAGTGAAATGAAGCCTCTAATCCAATGGAAAATTTTAAGTGATCTCCTCAATGTTCTCACTGACTGGAAAACAGAAAACATAACCCCTATTTTGAAAAAGGGGAGAAAAGATCAAAGGAATTTCAGTCCAGACAGTTTCACCTCTGTGCCTGTCAAGATCATGGAGCAGATCCTGCAGAAGGCCCTATTAAGGCACATAGAAAACAAAGATGAGGTGATTGGTGGTAATCAATGTGGCTTCACCAAAGGAAAGTCATGCCTGACAAATTTGGTGGCCTTTTATGATGGAGTTACAGTGTCAGTGAATAAAGAGCAACTGATGTCAACTACCTGTATTACTGCAAAGTGTTTGACACTGTCCTGCATGGCATCCTGGTCACCAAATTGGAGCAAATGGATTTGATGAATGGAGCACTCGTGGGATAAGGAAATGGCTGGGGTGGTCATACTCAGAGAGCAGTCAATGGCTCAATGTCCAAGTGGAGACTGGTGATGAGAGGTGTTCCTGGGGGGACCATTTAACAAAGATGTTTAACATCTTTGTAGGTGAGGTGGACCAAGTGCACCCTCAGCAAGTTTGCAGACAACACCAAGCTGAGTGGTACAGTTGACACCCTAGAGGGAAAGGATGCTACTCAGACAGACCTGGACAGGTTTGAGAGGTGGGTCCATGCCAACCTCTCAAGTTCAACAAGACCAAGTGCAAGGTCTTGCTCCTGGGTCAGGGCAGTTCCAAACACACATAAGGGGTGGGTGGAAAATGGCTTGAGAGCAGCCCTGAGGAGAAGGATTTGGGGGGGTGTTGGTTGATGGAAGATTCAACATGAGCCAGAAGTATGCACTTGCAGTCCCAAAGGCTAACCACTTCCTCAACTGCATCAAGAGAAATATGACCAGCAGGTTGAGGAAGACTTTGAGCAACCTGGTCTGGTGAGAGGTGTTCCTGCCTATAGCAGGGGGTTGGAACTAGAGCATGTTAAAATCCCTTCCAACCCAAATCATTCTGTGATTCTTTGATTCTATATTTTCAATATTCTTAACTGTATGGGTCCAGATGAGATTCACCCAAGAGAATGAGCTCATCAAGCCTTTTGTGGTGATTTACCAGCAGTCCTGACTAACCAAGGAGGTCCCAGCTGACTGGAGGTGGAGTCACACAAGGAAAAAAGGATGCAGGGAGTTACAGCCCTGTCAGTCTGACCTTGATATCAGGGAATGTTATAGAGCAGATCATCTTGAGTGCCATCACGACACGTGTGGAGCAATTCAGTGACCAGAACCAGTCAGTATTTTATGAAGGGCAGGTTCTGCCTGATGAACTGGATCTCATTCTGTGACAAGATGATCCACTTAATAGATGAGGGAAATACTGTGAATGTTGTCTATTTGGATTTCAGTCAAGTGACGCTGTTTCTCATGGCATTCTTCTGGAAAAACTAACTGCTCATAACTTGGAAAAGTGTACAATTTTCTGGGTGAGGTACTAGCTTAATGTTGATGCTCAGAGTCACAGTGAATTCAGTTCAACCCATTTGGTGTCCAGTCACCTCTGGCACTTCTCAGGGCTCAGTTCTGTGGCCAGTTTGCTTAACACTATTATTAGTGGTCTGGATGAAGGGATTGAGAGGACTTTTGGTAATTTTTCAGAAACCAACACATTAGGCAGGATTGCTGATCTGCTTGTGGCAAGGAAGGCTTTGCAGGGGAATCTGGCTAGGTTTGATCCATGGGCTGAATCTAATTATCTGACATTCAACAAGGCTAAATGCTGGGTGCTCACTTAGCTCATAAGAACCCGATGCAGAGGTACAAGTCTGGGGAAGAAGGGCTGGAAAGTTTTCCAGCAGAAAAGGACTTGTGGGCATTGGGCAACATCTGGCTTAACATGAGCCAGCAATGTGTCCAGGTGGCCAAAAATGCCAAGGGCAGCTTGGCCTGCATCAGAAAGTGTGTGGACAGAATGACCAGGGAAGTGGTTGTCAACTTGTACATGGCTCTGGTGAGACTGTATCTCTGTCCTTGTGTTCACTTTAGAGCTCCTTATTGCAAGAAGGATATTGAGTTGCTTCAGCATGTGCAGAGAAGAGCAATGAAAAGCTCTTCTGTAAAGCTTTAAGGTTATGAGAAAGAGCTGAAGGAAATGGAGTCGGGAGGAGCAGGATGGGAGATCGCTTCCTACAGATGGTGGCAATCAGGGGGACATTGGTCTTTTTTCCAGGTGACAAGTGATGAGATGTGAGGCAACAGTCTCAGGAGGTACCAGGAGAGGTTTAACTGGACATTGGGAGGAATTTTTTCACAGAGATGGTGGTCAAGGATTGGAATGGGCTGCCCAGGGCAGTGGTGGAGTCCTGCTCCCTGGAGGTATCTAAGAGAAGTCTGGGTATGGCACTAAGAGACATGACTTGATGATGGAACTTCACAGGTCAAGTTGGTGGTGGGATGTGATAATCTCAAAGGGGTTTCTATGATTCTAAGTCCACTCCTCTAGCTGCATCTTTGCAGTGCTAACATATTCAGGAAGGTTTATATTTCCATTAGTGATGGAAAAAAAGTGAGAAGGAAATATTTTTAAATGAAGTCATTGTGTATGCACGCAGCAGGCTGAGACCAACCTAATACTTGAATCAGAAGCTGTTCTAACCCCTTAGTGAATGTTTCTGTCCAAACACTAGCAACTGAGAGTTGGGCTAAAAAGCTAGAGCTTAACAATATGCCAGTACTAGTCTAGAGGTCTTCAGAGACGCTAAAACCAGTCTGCAGATAGACTTACTCATAGCAAACACTGCACACAACTAGAGAGGCCTCATGAGACAGCCCCAGTGGACCTTCTTTCAACTCCACTTAAGACATTTGTTAACCTCGGATCCAGTCAACTTTGTTAGTTTCACATCCTGCCACAAACCTGATGGTCACATGACCAGACATCATTCTGCTCGAGTATTTGGAATCAGTAGGCAATCAGTACAGCTCATGCTATTTCCAACAATCTTTTGAATATCATTATCATAGAATAGAATCATAGAATCCTTAGAGTTGGAAGGGACCTTTAAAGGTTATCTAGTCCAACACCCATGCAGTAAACAGGGACATCCACAGCTAGATCAGGTTGCCAAGAGCCTGATCCAGCCTTGCCTTGAAATTCTCCAGGAATGGGGGCATCCACAATATCTCTGGGCAACCTGTTCCTGTGCCTCACCATGCTAAATGTAAGACTTTTTCCTTATTTGTAACTTAATTAAGTTTGAAACCATCCCCCCTTGTTTTTTCACAACAGAAACTGATAAAGAGTCTGTCCCCTTCTTTCCTGTAGCTCCCTGCCAGGTCACAGCCTGAACCAATGGTTGAGCACCAGCTGAGAAGGCATGGCTAACCCAGGGAGCTCAGGTGCAAGCAATGCACCTGAGTGACCAGAAGGAGTGGACCCTGGGTCTGCCCCTCCTCATCCTTGTTTAAGGGCTAGCAACTGAGGGAGAAGCAACTTTCTGGACAGAGATAGCTGTTCTCTTGTGCTGTCACTGGTCGTTGAAAGCTGTGAGCTAGTTTTTCTTCTTTGTTATCTTCTATTGTTCCATAGTGCTTTTATCCCAGTAGAAGGCACTGTCATTGCCTTCTACTGCCTCACATTAGTGGTGAGCCAGGCAGGAGACTAACCCTTTAAAGATACTCCATCACAAGGCTCCTAAAATACTAATATGACATTTTTAATTAATCTAATATAATGGCTTGGATGGGGAAAGACCACCTCTTTGAATGAGATCTTGCTAGGGCACATCCTGGGATTCTTAGGATCTCCATATTCGGATTGGTTCTATAATTGAAAAATGGGACCCTTTGTGGGATGGAGGAAATATCCACAAGTCCCCAGTCTGCATGGCTGAGTATTTTCAGGGCCTTAGCAAAGACATACTAATTACTAGAGAACAACAGTTGGCTGTATCCACCATGGCATGGCCACTGTTGATGGCTTTAAGTGGATTAAACATGCCTGAAGAAGCTTTGGCCAATGAAAACCAACTACTATGTGACCAAGTTGAAAAGGTTTGAATGACAAGTCATGGTACTGATGGGGAAAAAGCCAAGCTGATCATTCTTCTATAGAAGGTCTGAAACATCTCTTCAGAAAGAACCAGGGACCTGAGCAAGGGAACCTGTATAAACTAAGCTCTGTTTTTGAAAGAAATAAATCATCAGATCTTGAGATTCCACTTGCGTGAGATCCCTTTGAGACCCAACCAAAAAAAGGAAGAAGAGACTGGTGAGGGTGTGCACTGACCAGTGGCCCCACATTCAGACCACATTACATATAACAGCATGACTATACATAGCAGCTGAACTTATGAACCTAGTACAGCAACTTAGGCAAAAAACGAGAATGTACCAGTGTGGCTGCTCTGGTTATGGGATGTGGGGCAGAAAGCATAATAGCAAATGGATCAGTAAATGGATCCATTAATACTCATCTTGCCATCAGGCAAAGATTATATGCAGCAGTCCAACAAAATGAGCAAAATCATTAATTCAATGGCTGATGGCTGTATGCTGAATAACATGACCAAATAAGAATGATATACCTTTAGACACAGGTTTACGGCTGAATGTGACAGTGAATGGAGTTCAATCCTGTTGGTGGCCAGTCACCTCTGGAATTCCCCAGTGGATGCTCAGTTCTGCATCCACCTTTGCTAAATTTTTATCAGTGAGTGGATTGAGTGCACCTTCGTTAAGTTCGCAGAAGCAAACATGTTGGGCAGGATTGTTGATCTAACGGTGTAAGAGGGCTCTTCAGGGGAAAACAACATATATGAAGAGTGGGTGAGAAGGTGCTGTGTTTAGTCCAGAGAAGAGGAGTCTGAGGGGAGACCTCATCACTCTGTACAACTTCCTAACAGGAAGTTGCAGCCAGGAGAGTGCCAATCTGTTTTCTCAAGCGACAGGATATGAGGAAAAAGCCTCAGGTTGCACCAGGGGAGATTTATATTTGAGGTTATGAAGGATTTGTTCACAGAGAGGGTGGTCAACCATTGGAACAGGTCACCCAGAGCAGTGGTGGAATCTTCATCCCTGGAGACTGGATGTATCACTAAGGGACATGGGTTGGTGATGGGACTCGGTAGGTCAGGCTGATGGTTAGACAATGATTTTTATGGTCTTTTTCAACTTAAATGATTCTGTGACTGCCACGGTTCTACTGGTGTTAACAGACTGTCCTTCAAAAGGCACTAATTAGAATCATAGAATCATAGAATCACCAAGGTTGGAAAAGACCCGCAGGATCAGCCAGTCCAACCATCCACCCATCACCAATAGTTCTCACTAAACCATGTCCTTCAACACAACGTCCAAACTTTCCTTGAACACCTCCAGGGTCGGTGACTCCACCACCTCCCTGGGCAGCCCATTCCAGTGCCTGACCACTTTCAGAGAAAGACTGCTTCCATTCCTGAAAAAGAAAAGAAAAAAAAAAAAAAAAGGATAATTTAAAAAGGCTTAAAGGTGGAAGAGAAAAACATATGTGAGTTAGAGACATCATACTCCATTGTATGCTTGCCATAGATAATAATCTCATGTAATAATAACTGCAGCATTTAGAGGTTCTGTGATTAAGAATAACTAGCAGGAAAGAACCCACTCTGCTCAGCCTGAATTCATCTTGGACTCCACATTTATACTCTTATCTTGAATGGTACCTTTGTAATCTCTGCAAGAAACAAGGAGTACATATCCCTCTTCTTCAACTAGCCTGTGGAGTTCTTAAAACACTGCTGAAATGCTGTCTACCTTGTTTTACAAACTCGCATTTAGGCAATGTTCTGCAGAGTTGTATGACTTTAAACCTCAGTAATGTCATTTTGAAACAGACAAACACATGAAACAGTTCCAGTAATGATGTAAATGTCAAGAAAATAATGTCACCTTTCTGAAGTATCTTCCTGCATAAAAGTAGGCCAGGAGAAAAAAAAATAAAAATTGGGGGTCTTTTTTCTTGGTTCACAGTCTGTCTTTGTTAGATACACTTGAAATTCCCATGTTAGATACACTTCATTCCCATGTCATTTTGGGTTTAAAGACATCATGAGCAAGGAACCACATGTGCTATACAAATGGATGCAGTAAGTATCCATTTTGGTGAAGTGAATGAAGAAGTGATGTGGTAAATTTATAACTAAAGGCATATGTAGTTTGTCACTGAACTCATATAAACCTGGGGGACAATTTGCTTAGTGCAAGCCATCCCTTCAGATGCATAAATCATGCACAACAGCCTGAAACATGACCACACTGACTGTTATCTTCCCCATCTCTGCTATATCTTGTGAGAATTCTGATTTTTGTTGAAGTTTCCTATCCTTTCAGAGCTTATAAACTTCTTGGCTCACTAGGACAGCAATGTCTCATCCAACCCAATTAGAGTTACATCACTATCACTCCCTCACATTCTAGTCCTGAACTTTTATTGCTTCCTCCGCCTGCACATCCTTGGTTACCTTTGTAGTTTTCATGGAGATTTCCAGAGTGTGAGCCTACACACCACGAGATGACCTGAAAAGCCATGCCACACAAAGTGCTTAGTGATGTGTATGTTAGTCATCTGCCTCACTAAAAGTTACATTTATGCCAATTGTTTGCAGATACCCGAGGATGCTCTTTTGCTTACTATAATTTCTCTAGATCTCTTAGTCACTTCTTAGTCAGACCACCTCCAAGGGAAAAACTCTGCCCCCAGACTTCTCATCCTCTTTTTTTTTTTTTTTTTAAATGCAACCTCCAGAGTAAGCAGATTTCATGCATGCACCTTGCAGCTTTGCATTAGTCAGAATGCTCTAATAAATCCTATCACCTTGGAGCAAATGGGAAGGGTTTCAGGATCTATTTACAGTCAGCTTCTACAACATAAAAAATGAGCATTATTGAATTCTATTGCTATGGCATGAGAAAACAAGCATTTTTCTTCCTTATGAAGAATCCTTAAAGAATACAGTTGAAAAATGAATGCGATTAAAAACTGGTCACTTCTTTTAGCCATCAAAAATCTACTTTTAAGGCAAGGATTTCAGTGACAGCGACATTCTTTCACCTCAAACCCTGTAGCTCATTTTGTTCCCGATGTCTTTGCTTTCGACCCACAGCCCAGCATTTTTGCTGCAGGCCAACCTCCCCTTGCACTGTGTTCAGAGTTCGTGGGTGCCCACTTTGCCTCTCTCTTTGGCACAGCTGTGTGCTGATGGACCTACCACCAGGTCACTGCTGCCTTCCCTCTGTCTGTTTCAGGCCAGCCTATCTTCAGTTACAGTGCTCCTCTCTGACTGCCTTTGTGAGTCTGTTATATCAATTGTGCTGTGGAACAGGGAATAAATGCATATCCCCTCCACAGCCTTAAACATACAGTCACAGGGTGATTTTTCCGTTCAAGAAAGGGAAAGAATCTGAATGGCTTCTTCCATTAATATACCACAGTCTTTACGCATATTTTTTTTTTTTCCTAAAATTAAATTCATCCATGTTATGTCTATTCCTTTCTGATGTTTTCCTGATCACACAATGCGATTCTTCCAGTGGAGACGACTGGTTTATATTCCCTTGTGAACAAAGTGGAAACTTGTTAATGAAAATGTCATCACAGCAAATGCTTTTAATTCTCACATGACCGCAGGCAGCAATATATGTAACACTCACTTGCCAGCCTCCTGTATGCCTGGCCGTTCCAGCTACTGCTTGCTCTGAGAAGACCGTATGGTTCTCCCTCCACACTAGCAGAGATTTGGTTATTTCATGAGAACTGTACCTGAAAGAAACCTTTTTCTCTGCGGTATGCAGTCACAGCTCTGGGTGGGAGCTCCTTCTATCTGGGAATAACTCCATGTACCACAGATGCTAGGAAAACAAAAACACCCGAAGCTGTAGTGCTCTCTGTCCTTCTATTCTGTTAAACTTAGGTAAGCATTTGGAGTTGTTCCTATCATTAAGCATTCGAGTTCACTAGCAAACTTCCAAATATGTGTCTGGCTCATCTTGGGCCCTGAAACTCCGTTAATCAAAACTTGTGTGTGTGTGCTTAATGAGGAAGCCATGCTTAACCTGGTCACAGTGCCACAGGAAGCGTCTAAAAGCACAAAAGATCAACAAAGCAGCCACAAAAATGGAAAAAATGCATAGAGTTCTGTACCACATATAGATATAATACCATTTTGTTTTTGGCTGGATGTTTGTAGGTTTTTATGCGTAGACATTCTTTAGGCAGAAGCCTGCTGGCCGTAGGAGGATACTTTGATGGCCTAGGAACAAAAGAGTGTAGGAAGGCTTGATGGGACTGTTTACCAGAAAAGCAAGCGGAGGTCTAAGAAGGAAATGGAAATGTTTTACCAGTGTCTTTGTCTTCAGTATGATGTTGAAGGTGCAGCTACCGGATTTTCACCTCATCATTTAAGTGTCCTGCTGCTCAAAACATTTTCCCAAGGCACGTACCCTGTATTTACCATTGGATTAACTTCTGGACTCCTGGTACAGTATGCTGGCTGTTTTCTGGCAAACAGAGTTTGAGTTGCCTTTTCTAATAGTTTGCACCTCATTTTATAGCCCCAGATAAATTGGTACCTTTTCGGTCTAGCTACTATTTTTAGTGGAAAATGTTTTCCCTTATGGAGCCAAGGAGATGTGAAGCAATGTTATTTACTAAAAAATCCATCTGTCCTTTTTTCCCTCCTGAATTTTAGGAATTTTTTTTTTCATGTGCCTTAACATAAGCTTCCTACGCACATTCTCCTGCCTCTCACAATTCTCCCGATAAGTCATATATTCAGTGTCTTAGGAGACCTATTAAGGCACAGAGCAGCATCAGTTCTGCAAAGGTGAACAGAAAAGGTCTTCAGCACGAGGGGGCTCAGGGAACCACGTTCAGTGGAGGGTACCAGAGCTAACTGCGTACTTTGTATTGTGTGGGAAGTGCCTGACAACAGTAGCTACAGATGTCTATTATTTTTTTTTTCAGGTGGCTGTTTAGTAGCAGCAGCCCAGTTTATCAATCTCTCTGTCATTCACCAGGGAAATGAACACGAAGAGCGTTGCAAGGCAAAGCAGACAGTTATCCTTAAGGAAAGACATGCACATCAAGAAATGAAGCTCTGCTTTAAATACTGCTTTAACCATTATGGTAAAAGTATTCAGTTTCTGAGCAGCATTTTTTTTTTTTTTTTAATTTATTTTTGAGGTTGCTTTTATTGTGACAAGTCTATTGGCTCTTTTTGAAGGAATTATGACAACACAAGGTTATATACTGCTATCATCTGGAGATGCTAAAACCTGGATTTAGAGATCACCATGCCTTTCTGACTGCATTAAGATCTAAGATAAGTGGGTATAGTGATATGTGACAGGCAGAAAACAAAGCTCTTTGTGCATGTACTGATGAATTCAGTTACTATGTACATAACCAAGTGCAATCTGAAAAATAATAGGAAAATTGGTTTGATTAAATATACGTAAAAATCACATAAAAAGAAAAATTGCTCTGAATAGTCTGTCTACAGGTTCCCACACTTGAGCCAAGTTGATTGTTTTCATACACAGAGAGATATACTGCTTAGTTCTACAGGATATAATGTGTTTAATATGTACATTTTCACTCTTTCTCCTCTGGAGTATCTGAGCACCTTCCACACAATAATAGATTTACCTCCACAATTGCGAAGAAATTTTTGTAACCCTCTTTTTACAGCATCATCAGGGATGCTTAAATCCTCATAGCTGCCATTGTTTTTACTGTACTTCTGAGTGCTGTGAGTTAAAGTCACCAAGGGAACTCTAATTTTCGTAGCATCGTAATACTATTGCCTCAACCTGAGTTCAGCATCAGGGCTGTATGCACTGTGAGTGGGATGAACCAGGGTCTTCAAAGTAGGGTTCACAACAAGCTTCAGTGGTACAGCAGTAAATAAGAAGGGCAGAAATTTACGTGTGGGGTGACTGAAGCATTCTAATACTCATGTGCCTGTGTGAGGGGAGCTGGTAAGCTGAGTGTGTGCACTTATTCCCAGCTATGAATGCAGCTGGAAGCTAACTGACTGGAAAAAATATGGATAAACTCTCTCCCTCTTCAGACTTTTGGGCTTTAATTCTGTTCTGTAAGAAGATAGCACCTTTCCTTTGGGTTTGAGGATATCTGAAGATGCTTTGTTGTTTCATACTGCTATAGATCCGACCACAGCCTCTTTTGAGTGAATCTAGTCTCCGTTTGTCTTGTCAAGGTGAAAAACAATTTAGCTTGGGTCTCCTATAGTCAGGGTTTTTTTCCTTACTGGTTTCTGGTGAACAAAAACAGGTTTTAGCAAAAGTTGTATTTTGAGAAATAAAGGAGAAATCGAAGGCAGGATTCATGTTTGTGGGCTAATAGCTACACATTTGAAAGCTAAGCAACTTCTCCCCATCTTTAGTATTTCCCACCGATTAATGTCCACAGCTTTGAAGTGAGTGTACCTAAACCCCCGCCCAGGAGTGAGCTTCCCAAAGTGTCTTAAGGGCTTAGAGACTCAAAAGAACAAATTTTGATTGGAATGAATGCCAAGAACTTCATAAATTAGAAAGAGATCAAAGCAGTGATAACAGACACAATAAAAAATCTAAGGAGTTTTTACATTTCACTCTCCACCATACCTCACTGGTTTGGTTGTCGTTTCCATCTTGGTGAATTTCTGAGAGGCACAAGTGTTAGCTGGTCACAAGAAGATGCTTCACATCTTGACCTCTTCCTCTCTACTGTGATATTGAATTCCCATATTGCTTGAGATTTTGTTGCCTGCTATTGCACGTTGCAGGCTTAGTAGCTGACAAAAACAAGTTGTACTCTCTCCTTTCTAAAGGCTCATATAATAAGCATCCATTTCTCACAGAATTTTAGTGGCTTCTCCCTCATTGTGGAGGTTATGGCTGAGTCCACCCTGACACTCCACTCTGTCTACGAAATGGAAAGGTCTGAATGTTGGCTGAGAGTGGATAAAACCTCTTTGGTGTGGAGGAACAATGGCTGAAATATAAATATGAAGAGGTCTGGTAGGTCTCACAGTCGCCATGGCAAACATCATGAGCTTACAATGTTGGAAGCAACATCGGATGGCTGGAAGCATATCCAGTGCCCCATGCCACCACTCAAAATACTAGACTGGGTCTTGAAAAGCAAGTCTTGTGGTGACATGGCACCCCAGAAAGAATTGAGACAGACAACAGGACTTGTTTCTGAAACAGTCTCACAGCAACTTAGACCAAAGATCATGGCATTGAGTGAGCATTTCACATCCCCTTATCATGCACCAGGCTCTGGAAAAAATGAACGGTACAATGAACTGTTGAAGACTGCATTGAGAGCAGTGAGTGCTGGGACATTTAAACATTGGAACACACATTTAGCAAAAGCCACATTGTTAGTCAACACTTGGAGGTCTGCCAATTGAGCTGGTCCTGCCCAATCAAACCTCCTGCATATTGTAGAAATGGATAAAATCCTGCTGGTGCATGAAAAGAACATGCAGGGCAAGACAGTCTGGGTTATTCCTGCCTCAGGAAAAAGCAATTTTATTATCCCTTAGCTTTTGCTGAGGGACCTGGGTGCATGTTTTGGGTAATGCAGAACAATGAGGATGTCCGTTGTATGATTCGGATTGATTTGATGCTGGGCAAGAACAGCCAATAATTTAAATTATGTGTGTTAAATTGCTACATAATACTGCATGTCATCATTATTATACTTGTATGTCTTTAACAGTATTATAATAAGAACTATTCAATCTGAAGAAGAGCAAATTCTGATTGAATCAAACTAGTTTTTGCATGCAGTAACCCAACACTCAATCATTCCTCCTGCACTGAAGGACTATGAGGACAGAAGGAGCTTAAGGTTATGAACTAAATGAGTACCATGGACAATTTAATTTGATGGTCCCTAGACTATGGGAATGTGTGTGTGTATATATATATATATATATAAAACAAAAAACAAAAAACAGGATAGATGATGGTAATTAGGATATGTTAAAACTGTGGGATTTGAGCATGACATAAATGGTATGAAATATGGGGTAGAAATTATCTTAGTTTCAGCTGGGATGGAATTTTTTGTCTTTAGAGTGTGTGGTATGATGCTTTATTTTGATTGTAGAAGAAAAACAATATGGATAATACACCAATGTTTATAATTGCTGGTAAGCAGTGCTGTACAGAGTCAAGGCCATTCTCAGCGAAGGGTCCAAGGAGCTGGGAGGGAACAGAAATAGGGCAGCTGACTTAAACTGGACAAAGGCATATTCTATACCATAAGTAATCATGCAGAAGGAGTTTTGAAGGGCATGGGAGTTCACCTGGCTGTTTGGTTGCTTGAGGGGGTAGCTGGGCATCAGCTTGGGGGTGGTGAGCAATTGTGCATCACTTGTTATATACATTTGTATATATAAATGTAGTCGTAACTATTATCCTTTTCCTTTTCTCTATCTTAGTAAATAGTTTTATCTCATTCATGAGTTTTATTTTGTTGGTTTTTTTTTTCCCTGTTCTTGCCACCATCCCACTGGCAAGAGGAGGAGTGAACGAATGACTGTGTAGTGCTCAGCCACTTGCCAGGTTAAACTCTAACAGAGGTGAATCTGCAATCTGCAGCTGGGCCAGTAGGTGACTGGGTTGTTGTTGGCTTTTTTTTTGTTTGTTTGTTTGCTTGTTTTTATTTATTTATTTTCTTTCAGAATACTACAGGATGAAAATTTCTGCCTGCCCTCCATTTTCAATCCAGATCAGAAACAGGCATTTCTTATGGAGAATTTTAGTGGAAAAATGTATGTGTGTGTGTGTGTGTGTTGAGACCCACTGCATAAGAAAAATTCCAAATATAAAAGAAAAGTTGCAAATCGTGTACCAAGCCTGCTTTCTACCAATAAAGGAAAAATAGACTGGAGGAAAGTAGGAGAGAAGAAACAAATATTTATATCAGATTTTTCTCAGGTGTTGAGGTATTGTTGCATCGCCCATCACAATTCTGATACTGCTTCTGCCTTTGCTTTAAATGAGAGTTGACTCAATCTGGATTTAGAATAACTTCTCAGAAGAAAAACTTGAAGGTTCTTCTGTAATGTTCCATGATAGCAAAAATATTTGATAGACTTGGACTTGATGAAAAAAAAATAGGCCTTTCCCACAAGATGAAATAAACATTTTCTGTTTAATTCAACAGTTTTCACTGATCTTTCTTCTCCTCTTTTCTGGGAACATCCTTAAAGTAAGGATAATGTATATATGTATGGAAGTGAGAGAGGTAGAAGGGCTCCTGCTTCAAAGGGAAAGGAGGTGTCTTTGGTGAGCAACGTACAAAACAGGATAAAATCCCTTTACTAACAGCCATACTTTTGGTACTGGTGTTAATGTCCTCCAGTTTTTATAAAAAAATTATAGAACAGTTGGAATGAAAGGGGACATTTAACATGCTCTAGTTCCAACCCCCTACTATAGGCAGGAACACTCTCATTAGACCAGCTTGCTCAAAGTCCCATCTAGCCTGGCCTGGAACACTTCCAGGGAGGAAGCATTCCCAGCCTCTGTGTGCAACCTGTTCCAGTGTCTCACACCCTCACAGTAAAGAATTTCTTCCTAGTATCTATTCTAAATCTACCCTCTCCAGTTCAAAGCCATTTCCCCTCATCCTGTTGCCACATGTTCTTGTAAAAAGTCTCTCCCCAGCTTTCTTGTAGGCCTCCTTCAGGTACGGGAAGGCTGCTTATAACGTCCCCCCAAAGCCTTCTCTTCTCCAGGCTGAACAGCCCCAGCTCTCTCAGCCTGTCCTTTTAGGGGAGGTGCTCCAGCCCTCTGATCATCTTCATGGCCTTCCTCTGGACCTGCCCCAACAGCTCCATGTCCTTGAGTTGGGGCTCCAGAACTGGGGTCAGTAGTACAAGTGGAGTCTCTCAAGAGCAGGGTAGAAGGTCAGAATCACCTTTCTCAACCTGCTGATCATGTTTCTCTTGATGCAGTCGAGGAAGTGGTTGTCCTTTGGGACTACGAGTGCACACTGCTGGCTCATGTTGAATCTTTCATCAGCTGAAACCCGCCCAGTCCTTTCTGGCCCTTCACCCTGAACTCTGTCACAGCAGTTTTTCTCTGGGACTTTTGTTCCTGCAAGGGTCAGTAGGCAGTCAGAGTGCTGATGAGGCTTGCAGACAAGATGCAACTAAGAGCTCTGGCTTCTCTGTGCCAGTTCTCCTTTTCTATGTACTAAACTCTCTCAGCTATGGCAAAGAAAAAGGCAGTTAGAGTGTGGGTATGTAGTTGGCAGCCTAAGGAAGGATTTTAATGAGAAAGAACATCCACTCCTCCTCCTCCGACTCCTCTTCCCATTCTCCCCCTTATTAGAACGAAACTGCAAGCACCTTCATTAGGGGACAGCTGGGAAAAGCAGTTTCTTCTTTTATCTGAGCCTATTTCTCCAGTGCTGTCTGTTCTCATTCACTCCACCCATGCCATCTCCCAGCTCCCTACTCTTCCAGCCATTCCCCTCCTGGGGTAAGGCACCGAACCCCTCATGTTTCTGCTATCAGCCAAACCTTATCTCTCCATTAGATTACAGCAGTCCTTTTCAGTAACAGTTACTTTCCTTCTTCCCCACTGAAACGTCTTCCATGGGTTAGAATAATCTGTATAACCTTGCCCCTTAGGGCCTTGTCTCTTCCTTTTCAAGCTAGCGTGCTGTAGAAGTCCTGGCCCCACCAAGCATTCCCTTGTGGCAGTAAATGGTCCTTTTCAGTGCAGCTCAGGAAGCTTTCTTTTTACTGTGTAGCTGAGAGTGTTATTGATAAGACCCGGTTCTCTGTTGTTTAAGGACCATCTGTTACTAGAAGTGGCAAATACTTTGCATTTTTGGTGATAATTTGTTCTACGAGAAAAGGCGACTGCTGAAATGAATTGATGGCTCAGTCCTGGAAAAGTGACTTTAGTGATAAACTCTGTCACCACGTTTGGTATTAAATGGCATTACAGTGAGAGTCACAGTGACGAGGTCCAGGACTGAGCAGGCAGAGATCACGTTTTCAATTGCTGAGTTTTCTCTAGTAGCAAAAGGTCACTTCAGAACATGCATTTAATGGATTAGAAAAGCCTCTTATGCATCAGCCCTGTGCCTCATAAAATTCTTGAGGTAGACACCAGAATGATGCCAGTTGGCACGGTGATGTGGTTGATTTCTTAATTTTTCCGTTCTGGGATATTTGGTCAGTGCTGAAACACACCTGTCAGGTCCTGCTGGAAAGCCTTTGCTATCTGCTAGGAACTGTGCTTTTCATACAAGCACTGACTTCGTTGTGAACTGAGAAATAAAGAAGGGAAGTCTGGTACAGAATTTAGTAAATATTTAGCTCCAAAAGGCTGTGGCTTCTTTTCTACAGATGCAGTGTTTAATCTTGCCATCCACTCCAGTCATTACTGGAAAATGCTCACCCCACGGGGCCGCACACAGGGAAGTGCTATCTCTAGGGAGAAATTGGCAAGTTAAGTTACTATAGCAAGCAAAAACGTCTTGTCCAAGTGAATTCATCTTCAAACTAGGGGAGGAGTGGGACTGAAGCTCCCCGAGTCCCTGTTTAAGAGTTGTATTAGCTAACCAGCAATTCCCAAGTGTGGCCACCAGGGACTATGTGTGCAACCACCATGTAAAACTTCACTTTTTATTACCCTGCTGTGTATCTGGCAACTGTGACCACTGTGAATTTGCTGTGGCTACGTGTGCAACCACAGCAGAAATTATCCTCAGAGCTTTTGAGTAGAGGACTGTTTTTCTACCGCCCTCCCTTGGAACTCTGTTGGGCCATCATGTGCTTAAGTGATCATGGATATTTTAAAACGCTATTGCTAAACAGCAATCTTGGAAAGTTCAAAATTATACCCAGTCACTTCCTATTAGACTGCATTAAAGCCTAAACTATTGCCATGTTTAGGATTATACTGCCTGCAGAAGCAGGTGGTTAACATTGATGTTGTAGGCTGTCGTTTCTAGCTGTTGTTCCTAAAGCTTTTCTGCTTAGGTAGCTGGCAGTAAAGGTTTTGTGTGAGTAAATGGAGCATTTATACATGCTTTTTAGGTTATAGGCTTGAATTTCCATGGCTAGTCCAAAGGAAAATACCAACAGCTGAGCTGTAAGTACTGGAAACATGACATTTATAATAGGCATATTGATGCAGTCTTAGCTGTGGTAAGCAGCAGGGTGGGAGCTGTATTAGTGTATTAGTACAGCCTACAGGAACAGAAGCTGAGGAGAATTAAACTTTCATCTCTGCAAACCTTTCAATAAGTGGATTCCTTGAGATTCTATCTTTTGGCTTATCTAATGCTTTAATAGTGTTTCCTTGCCATAGGAAGGTAAAGAACAGGCGCATTCAACATACAAGGTTCTTTTATTGCTGTGATCTCTTTTTACAGGTTAGGCATTGTGATGTGTTTGTTGTTGTTGTTGTTGTTGGGATTTTGTCTTGGTTTTTTGTTTTTTTTTTTGGTTGGTTGGTTGGTTGGTTTGATTTGGTTAAGGTGGGATTTATGGTGCCTGCTAGTTCTGTGAAGGCTTGACAAGAGTGTATAAAGCTTCTGTTACCATGAAAACAAAGAAACAATAGATAAAGCCACAGGTAATCAATAAAATAAGATGATGTGTTTCTTTAACCCTACCTGGAGAGGCTAAGATAATACTCTCATGTGGAATAGTTAATTTAGGGTTATTTAGAAGTAAACACACACAAATACTGTTACTGAATTCTTTTTTCGTGAATCAAAGAGGAACTTTTATTACTATAATTGATTTTAAATCGATTTGTGATTACAATTAAAGAAGGTTCCCATAGGATAGCAGCCTGTCTGGTATCTGATGTGTAGCCGTCCCTAGTTCTGTGGCTGTGAAGTAATTCAAAGCTGTTTACTCCTAAGCAAAAGGAATAATAAGCCATCTTACACTTATAATGTGTTGGTAGCATTCACGGGGGTGGTTACTAGGGAGCAGCTGACTTGAGATAATTTGTTCTTGCGTCCGTAATGCTGGGAAAAGTGTGTACAGTGCCAGTCTCCTCTGTGTTTGACAGTGAACATATGCTATACTGTCTTTTTCCTAAATGAATCCTGAGGATTAACATAACTGCCTTAGGTTAAGTGCCATTTGGATCTGGGTAACTGGAGAAAATAGAATATTAAAACAGTCTCTCCTGCCCTAATTTGGCCTCATGTGCACTGTGAATATACACATTAATGTAGGCTCTAACTGTGTGATCTCATGCCACTTGTTTCCTCCTACATCTCTGCCTTGTTCAGTACAAGCAATCAGTTCAGCAAAATATATGAAATTGGCAACAAGATGGAAGGCAGTGAGAAGCATGTTGGACTGTGAGAGAGGGCAGCATTCAGTATCCTTGTGTAATGCCAGTGCAGAAATTTGAGTTTGAATGCATGAGAGACCATTTCTACCTCTAGAAAGGCAGAAATAAAGGCGAGAGAGGTGCCGAGCTTGCAAGTCACCATCTGTGCCTTTACAACAAAGTAAATGCGGTCGTTTTGACCTAGTAGTACTTCACTACATGCTACATCATTTGTGCTGGTGTGAAAGATTGTTGGCATATCTGATGCTTGTGCTTCTAGACCTGCTTCTTCCTGTAAGGTTATTAAAAGCTCTTTCTGTGCAGATTTGTAGTCCAGATCTATGAACATGCTGGAACACCACCACTCATATACTACTGCTCTGAGACCCCCTCTAACAGGTCTTGGAGAAGGGCAAAGTGTTTGGTTCTTACCAGTGTTGACCTCAAGCATCACTAATTTTTGTGAAAGTTCCTTTTACTTTGTAGATGACACTTGGCAAACTACATAGCTTTCCTCTGTAGTTTTGACTGAAGGACAGTCTCAGGAAAGAGATAAAATTTAGTGCAGTAATCAAACTGGAATCAGAACTGGCAAAGCTTTAAGTAGAAGATAACACAGCATCTGCTTCTACTATATTAGCTTCAGACACTGATATTAGATTTTCCCACTCCCCTTTTCCATAAGAACTGAATTCATATGCAAAGCCTAAATGAAAAGAGGTAGGGGGATTTAGAAAAATTATCTCTGGGTGTAACTAGTGTTATTAATCTATAAATTCAATAAGCATCAGATTTGACCTGCTGTCACCTCAGAAAAAAATAAGAAAAAATGATACAGAAGATTGTCAGCCCACGTTTCATGTTGGCTTTGAAATCAGCTAGCAGCAGTAGAAAATCCCCCTCATTTCCAAGTGTTTCCAAGAGTTTTGTTATCAAGAATAATAATTTTGGGAAAAAAAAGAGAAAAACATATGCCATAAGCAATATGCTTTCAAGATCAATGATCAAAAATACTGTTATTGTATCACAGTCTACTTAATGTATGCTTTACATTCTATAGCTACTGTAAAACCCCATTGTATGAATTTCAGAACGTTAGAAGAGAAACCCAAAATATTTCAGTTGCAATAAAGTCTGTGAATGTTCTAAAATTTTTCATTGTGTGCACTTGATTCCAGTAATAATACTGGGATCTGACCGTGCAATTCTGGGTAAGTGATCTATTTAACACTACTACTACTCCTGCCATGAAATGTCCCTGGCCAAAATGAAACAAAACATCTTGTTGGCACTTGTGCAGTGTTTTCCATGCTTAGAGTGCTGGAAAAGTATTAATAATTTTCATGACTGTTATAGTTGTGTTACATTAGTGTGGACTAAGATGACTGGAGGCTTCATTGTACTCAGCAATGTACGTTGATATGACAAAACCCAGTTCATCTTTAGAGTGATTTATAAATGGACTAAACAAATAACAGTCACTGATAAGAAGCAACATCACCTCTACCCTGGACAACCACTACTCTCATCTATTTTGCAGAGAGAGTCAAACTAGAGTGAGAAATCAAGTGGCTTGCCAAAGATTGCACAGTATTTCTAATGGCAGGGTTATGCTTTGTCAGTACTCATAAACTGAATGAGAGAAATTTTGATAGAAAATGAAAAAATTAGGCATCTAGATTTTTTTTTTCAACAAGTTATCTAAGGTAATATTTTATATTTCAGAGGAAATAATGTTCAGTTAGTGTAACTTTTATCTTTTTAGCCTGAGGGTGGTCTGATATTACACTCATACATCTCCACATATACAATGCCTAACCAAGCTGTTCTTGGGTTGATATATTTCTCAGAAATAAGAGTGTGTGATGGCCATTTGGTGCATGGCTGGATGGGAAGCAGCCCCAAGTTGTGAGGAGGAGCTGGAAGGGAGGAACAAGGGGTGAAAGACACCAGAAGGATCCTGGGAAGTAATTTTAGGCAACGGGGTGGGGAACTCAAATAAGGAAGAACAGGGATATAGGCAGAAGTAGAGATTACCATGGAAGCACAAGAAAGTGCCTCCAAGTATAGAAAAACCTACTGAAGGTTTTGAAGAGAAGAATGTGATTAGATGGGTGGGGGAGGAGGGTGATTTTTTTAGCAGCATAATTGGTACTATCGAGTAAGGAGAAAGGAAGGCAATGGCAGTTAATCAATTCTAGAGCTGGCAGAATGTAACACCAGGAAAAGCAGAAGTTTTGCAAGAGAATTTTTATAGGACAAGATTTTTTAGACCTAAGTAATCATCAAGGAAAGAACACTAAAGTTACAGGTGCTCATGTATCTGTAATTTACAGAGATTTCCTCTAATGTTTGCTATACAGAAGCATCAGTTGCAGAGAGGAACCAGACTGAAAGTTTTGACCAGTGATCAGTAGGATCCTTCACCATCTCAAGTTACAGTTTTCACTTGTCCAGTGATCAAAATGGGAATGTTGAATAATTTAGCTGTCTTTCCTAGAGAAATGTATAATTTACTCTTGCTAATAGCTTCTGAGGACCTCAGTGTGGTTTCTAGCTGAAGTATTAAGCCTTTGCAAGAAAGAGATTGTGTTATTCTCACTCATTAAGCATATGTGCAAGAATCAGGCAATGCTACACAGGTGCATCTGCTCAAAAGTTGCCAATCCAGCTATCACAGATCACAGAATGCTTTGGGTTGCAAGGGTCCCCAAAGGCCATCCAATTCCAGCCCCCTGCCATGGGCAGCGTTGCCAACCACTGGATCAGGCTATCCAGGACCCCATCCAACCTGGCCTCGAACACTTCCAGGGATGGGGCATCCACAGCTTCTCTGGGCAACCTCACAACCCTCTAAGTAAACTCCTAACATCTGATCTGCATCTTTTAGTTTAAAGCCATTCCACTTGTCCTATCACTACATGTCAGCTTTTCATAACCAGCCATATCATCTTCAATTTGAAGGAAGGAAGGAGAAGGGGAAGCAAGGCAAAACTATCTGGTAAATAATGCTGAGAACATCCATGGTGTGTGCAGACCACTGAACTGTTCCAGCTGTGTGCAACTACTGGATGATGTAGCATCCAAGCAGATCACCCAGGAGCCCTACACCAACATCTACACAGCCCCAAAATTGCTGTGGTGCAGTCTGTGTGGGGATGGGACCCCTCAGCATTCAACACCATACAAGTGCTGTGGGTTGAGATTAGCGGGGTCATGGGGGTGGGGTAGATTTGAATAGAGCAACACCCTCAAAATGCATTTGTGTGGTTAAAACAGTGCCTTGGTGACAGTGCAGATACATTTCAATCAGTTCACTTCATCTGGGCAATGGAAAAAGATATGCTGGAAGGAGACAAAGAGTGAGCTAGAGAGGGCAAGGGAGCAAGAACTCTTCTTGCTGGAATAGATATTAAATTTCAAGTCTCAAGAGGGAGGTGTGAAAACAAAGAAAACATATTATAAGCAGTCACAAAGGGTATGCCCTGGGAGTAAATCATCCCTAAATGACAAATGTATGAGTGGGGGGATCCCACGCTCGTGCCCTGCAGCAGGTTGGTATCCCTTCTGGCCAGCTCCAGGGTGGGTGGCAGCCCCAGCCCTGCCAGCACTGCCTGTCTGGATGTGCACAGCTGCATTTTCTCAAGACTTGCGTGGTTCTTGAGAACCGGAAAAAGTCCTTTTGAGCCCTGGGCTGATACACTGTACCATCTTTTGTGCAGCTGTAATTTTGACAGGGAGAGCCAATTTGAACTTCTGTAATCCTCAGCCCCAGACACCTCCAACGCCTGAGACTGTGTGTGTTTTTTTTTCCAAAGATTTTTCAGCTGTGCTCTTGAGAAAGTCACTCTGTCCAAAGGAAGGGGGGGGGGGGGAGAGGTGGGGGAAGAAAAAAACATCTGTCTGACTTTGTCCAGGAGATTGTTTCTATAGCTGTTACATTTTGAAAAAAAAAAAAAAAAAAAAAAAAAAGTTATTTTTCCAAGCCTGTCTACCCCATACTTTTTTTTTTTTTTTTTTTTGGTATCCTTTGCTGTGATGGACATCATTTCCTGCCCCTCCTTTCATTTAACCACTGTTGACCAAAAGAAAAAAAAAAAAAAAAAAAAAGAAAGACGACAATGGGAAAAATAAACCTAAGAAAATGATTGAAATTTGACTTAGAATTGCACAATGATCTTAAATTTTCCCAAGACTTATATTTTGGGAGGGAGCTGTTTTATGAATGGATGTAAGGCTGACACATGAAACGCGTGGGATCTGTCTGAGTGCCTTGTCTGGGTCAGCTGTGACATCTGGCTCTTATGAATCTGGCGTGTTGTGACTCACTAATACACAAATAGTAATCCTTGATACTATTCACTTGTGATGCTTCGCGGGTGCTGTCACAAACAACGTCAGACGCCAGAGAGCAGCCCTCATTTGGCTGCTGTCAGGGTTCAGCACTGGGTGGAGGCTCAGGGGCTTGCTCTACCCCCAGCTGTGCCACTGCTGGCATCAGGCTGATTGCAGCTCCTTGTCCTGAGGGTTTTCCATCGTGTTTGCTGCAGGGGGACTGCGCTGGTCCATGGCTGGTGAGATGCTGCCACTGAATGAGGTGGAGCTCCTGTTTGGTGCTCATTCTCCCCAAAGCTTGGCAACTGGCTTTCCAAAGTGCTGCATAATGAATTCATCATTTCTTTCAATTTCAAAATTCGCTGTCCTGAGTGAGGCCGCAAGTATGCTATCTGCATACAGATTGATGACTGCAATGAAGGAAAGAGATAGCATGCTGAAGGACCATGCTGACCTTTTCTCATTCTGGGTGTCAGGAATATCATGTGCAAGCTCATTGTTTAGGCAGCACAAGATAATTTCATCCCCAGTTGCAGAAAACTCTGGATCAGCATTACCTTTACTTTTATATAGTGCAGAATTTCAAGAGGTTAGTCTCAGGATCACTGGGGTCACGTCCTTGATTTCTGTACCTGTAGTGGGAATGGTATATGTGCTGTAAAGGCTAACATCCTAAACTTTTAAGGTATTCTAGTACTACTGCTTGTTCTTGCCAAGCTGTTGTCCTGAATAGCAACCAGAGCTGATGGAAGACAAGGGACCCTTGCTTCAAGCCCTCTCTGGAGGCTGCAGCACCATCCTTGGGTAGCCTTGAGTAATCCTGGATGTGCTGTGGCTCCTCCACAGGCTGCATCCCCAGTCACTTCATGATGATGGCTTAAACTTGTGTAAGAGCAGAGCTCTGTGATGAGCTCTGAGCCCCTTAGAGCTGCCTCTCCTCACTCCTTCTCTCAGCTGCAGGGAAGGTAAAGGAGTCAGCTGCATTGCAACAGTGGATTATTATTATTTTTTTTCTGTTGTTTTTGTTGTGGCAAGTGAGGATTATTTGAGGATTATGGCTATCTGGGGAAAACTCTCCTCTAAGTCATTTTTTATATGGGGAGGCATAAGCAGTTGATTTTCTGCCTGTGGCTAAAGCTCACACATCATCTTTGTAAAGTTTTAGCATGGATAGCAGGCAGTGATTTATTGCTGTTTTTGTATTATAGCATTACCTAAAATACCTACTGATAGGTGAAGGTTCCTGTGGCTCAGCTCAGTAATTGTGCCAAGCAGCACGCAAACACATAAGAAAATGCAGCACCGAAAAGTTACCATTTCAAATGCTTGAGAAGAGTCTCACACTTCAAGGAGATGAGTGACAAATTTTGAAACAGGAGAAGAAATGTGTTTCAGAAGCTTTTTTGTTGTTGTTGTTTTGTTTCCTTAAATTTCCCCACACATGAACAAAATCAATTCAGAAGAGCCAAGAAACCTGTAATGGATGAAATGTTTTACACATATGTGATGGAAAACTCTGCTCTGCTAAGTCGAAAAGCAGCTTCTGAAGAACTTAATGTGGCTAGAAAGTCACAGGTGCCTGACCCCTCTGGCCCTGTTACATCATTGCTGCATATGCTTGGACTTCTTTCACCACTTTTTCAAACCTGCCATATGGGGAGATCATATTCTGCAAACCCGAATCTTCCAGAACACTTTGTGAGACCTCGTGCCAGAGAAGATTCCCCACATCTCACCCTTTTATCCTCACACAGGAGCATTAGAGAACCAAACATCTCTCATTTCAACTTCCTCCCAGCCCCACTTTTTTGGCTCGTGGATTATATCTCTTTTTAGCAGCTGTTTTTCAGATGACATTTAAACTAAGCTCACATCCTTACGGTTGATTTCTAATGTTTCCTTGGGAAAAAAACCCATGCACACACACCCTCACCCTATGAATCCTCTGTCAGAGCTAAATAACACTGAGTGTGTGGCAATATTTGCTTTTGGAAACTGCTGGCATCCCAAGCTCGCCTTTACAGTGGGTAAGAAATTGTCCACCAGAGAAATATCTAGCTCAAGGGACTAATAATGGGCTATATATAAAGCTTTTGCACCTCTAAGATGCTGGTTCAAATCCAGCTCAGGTCTGTCATGACTGTAAAAGTTTATTACCATCTGATAGCTGTTTGGTGGTCCTCAACCAGCAAACAGGTGTCCAGCTCATAAAAGGAGCAGAGGAAGAGCACTGTGGTTAATGCACTGGGCTGGAGCCCTGGATTTCTTGGTCCCATTCCCAGCTCTGCCATAGATTGTATAGCCATAGGCAAGACCTCTGTAAATGGTGATAATATCCCTGCACCTCGTGGGAGCACCGCGAGGAGACGTTCATTAATATTACCAAGATACTCAGATGTGCTAGGAGCGAGGAGCTGGGTAGAACTAAAAAGCAGGTCCCTTCTAATTGGATGCACCAGTGAGAGATGAGTGGGGCAAATAAATGGTCTGCAAATGAGCTGCAGGCTCATAAATGACCTGTACTTTCTCAGCGCCTGCATGTATCATCTCTATATGGAAGATAAATTACTGCCCCTGCATGACTCACCCCCAAATAAACAAATAGGAATCTATAGGACTGTAGATGTTGCATGTGCATTTCTTAAAGGAAGGCAGCATTTGGTATAGATATTCTGAGGTCCCTCGCCAGCAGTAAGCAGCATCTATCAGCCTCCAACCCTGTCGGTTTGGTGTACCACTGCAAAAGGTAACAGTCACCATCTTGTCCACCGCGAGGAGGAAGCTGCTGTGCTACAGCCCCACAGGGCTGCCTGGAGAAGGCCCTGCTCCGTGTTCAGAAACCCAGACCTTTCCTATCGCCTTGGTTCTGTGTGAGGAGAAGCAGGATAGGCCCCACTTTCAGAAGCCGCATTTCTCCTCCACTGCTATTGCTTCTGCATGGTCATGCTGTGTTCTGCTGGCCCAGGCCCCATGGGAGCATCAGCATCAGTGGAAAGAGCATCAGGCAGGAGGAGGCCAGCAGCAATTGTGAGTGGAGCCTTCTGACTGTTGGATGGCTGTGCAGCCCTCAGAGTCTGCAGCACGTGTGTTTTGAAGTGCTAGGCATTTTGTGAGGGTCTTAAATCTCAGATTTCACGTACTTTGTAATGACTCATTCTGGCTAACTCCTGAGCACCTGAGTCTTTAGGTCCACAGAATTAATGGTGTGATCTCTGTGTGCAAGAGGTAGGAAGGAGAAAGCTAACTGAACAGGGCCTTGAGGTCATTCCGTAGCCTCCTATGGTGATTTTGAAGCTTATTCTTATTTCATCTTTAGCATTTTCCTTAGAATACATCAAATAGGAAGATGGGTTTTTTTGTTTTTTGTTTGTTTGTTTGTTTTTTGTATACACACATATATATTTTTTTTTTTAAGGCAGCAGAAGCAGAAGAGCAAATGCTGTGGTTTGACATTTGGGAGGAAAGGGGCTAATTATCGTTTCCCCAGTTAGCTTTGGTCAAGAGTAAACTTTAAACGCAGCCACACTGAGGAGTTCCATTTACATTGGTGTAGTTACTGAAGTTGTTCCATTGATTCACCCAGGCCACATGGGTGAGCGTGAGCCCAGCTGTGTGAGCAACCCAGCCTTGCAAGATGAAAATCCTTCTGCTAGGTTTCAGGCAGGCATGTTGGACTACTCCAGTGCTTTTCTGAACCTCTCACAATCCTTACTTAAGAATATTTGCATACCCTCCAACTGGCACAACAAGGCCCCTGTGAATAATGTATTTTTCAGCATAGCAGCCCTCAGATATTTCAAATGAAACAAGTAGGAAAAAAATGTTACAAAATGGAATAGCAATGAATTTGTATGCTGGCATTGTTACAAAAATTGCATTAAAATATACTGAAAGAAAATCGATTTTCTGTTAAAAAAAATAACTGCAGGAAAGTATTGAAACAAATCTTCAGCACCTGAGATCTTAAGATGCTTTTTAGATGCTGATGAAAGTGTTTTAATTAGTGAAAGATTTTAGCATGGGCAAATACGTTTTTCTTCTCTGAAAACGATTTTGTTTGAAGAATATTGCCTAGCTCCCACTATGAAAGCAGTCCTCTTTCAGCAGTACTTAATTGCTCTAGGTTGTGTAGTATAATTTACATTGGAAATACAGGACATAAGTTCACATATTGATTAACAGTAAAGTAGAAAAGAAGTTGCTGATACATTCCTAAAATAAGCAATCATAGATTAAAGGGGACTGTGATTCAACAGTCCCTTTTGATCATTTGGCAAAACTTTGAATCTGAATACTGCATATTTTGGGAATACAAGCTTGCTATTCTTATTTCAATATTGTGCTGGCTCAACAATGCTTAGTGTCACTTGCACGACTGAGTAAAATTGCTGTATGTCATCTTGGATTTCCTTAAGCTTTAAAAATTAATCATGGCTTTAAGTGTTTTCAGGTCTTGAACTTTTAATTTCATTTCCAGTGATCATAGCACTGTGAGTTGATGGAGGAAGGAGAAAGAAAGAGAACTGAAAAATTATATGTTGAAAATTCTATTAAAAAAAGAGAAAGCATCTGGTATTACTGTTGCTAGGAAACACCTGGTGTAAAAATATGTTGAGATGTAGGTAAGTGATGCTAATCTCCTCTTCCAAACTCTGCTTTTCTACTGTGTAGCCTTGGTTTGGCCCTGCACGAATCCCTGACGTTACACCAGACCTGCATTGCACTTCTCTCCCTTTTGCTGCTCATAAATAATTTTTTCCCTTTCCCAATCACCATCATTTTTGTCCCTTTCTGAACTTCACCATGTTACAAGATTTGAATTGGGTCACACTAGGCAGGAGCTAAGAGCACTTTTCCTGCAAAGTGTGAGGTGTTCTGGACGTAGTGTTACTGTTCAGACTGTTTTCTGAATATAAATTTAATGTACACTAAGGTTTAAGAATTCCCCTACCATTCTCCAAAAACGTGATAAAATGAGGATGGGAGTGACAGTGCAAGAGAAAAAAAAAAAAAAAAAGAGCACATTTATTCTTGATGGTTTTGACCTTAGCAAAGAATTATTCTTTAGGGGGTTCATTGATACTGTGTTCTTCTTACTGACCTATGTCCATTCCTGGAATAATCATGTTTATTACTCAATCATTCCTTACATAATAAAGCCCTCAAAGTCCCCAGACATCATCTTACATTCATGATGGTTGCAGTTTTGTTAAATCCCATCCTTTTCTCTCTTCCTCAGCTTTGGTCAAGAAGTCTCATCCATTGTTCCAACAGTGACTTCAACGCCAGCTGAGTGAGGGCTAATACCATCAGCCCCCCATTATGTTATTTATCTTGCTCTATAAAGTTAATAGCTTTCCTGGTTCTATTTTGATCCGAAATATTGAGTATGATCTATGCCAAATATATAGAAAATAAATAAGAGTCAGAAGGCCATGCAAAAGACATTACTAGACATAACAAAAATCATATTTGCTCTCAAACTGGCTGAGGTAATGCAGGAAAACTACATTTTTAGAACATCATATCCATTTTTTTCTGTCTTTTTCTATCCAAGCGAAGATGGATAGTAAGTAGAGGATGGAAGTAGAGGAATAGCAGATATGTAGTTATTCTGTGTTATCTTGTCCACTGGATAAACTGTTTAAATCTGTTTATTCTGCAAGACTGATAGGCTGATTCTGCTCCTAACCTCTCCTGCCATCGTAAATATACTAGTGAAAACTGCCAGCATGTGCATGGTACACTTGTTGCTGTGTTGACTTAATACTTTGGTGACCAAGCAGCAATGTTTTCAGTTGTCCCAATTTTTTAAGTGCTAATTTTTGGACTCATGGGATAATAGAAACTGCCCAGGGGAAAAGAAAAAGAAGAAAAAAAAAAAAAAAGGAAAATATAACACTTGTTAAAGGGAAGAAAAGCTTGAAAACCTAAAACTTAATCATTAAAGGTGTGTAAGTTGAAAAGTCACGCTCAGTTTTTGGTAGAGCTTAGCTAGGCTTTCCCCCACGTGCACATTCCAGCAAGACTGATTGCTTTTCATATGCAGCCATGTTGTTTTCAAGGATAGGCAATATCCAAAAGTAATATAGTACAGATGTGGACTGCTCCAAAAGTAATGCCTCCTATTTATTTCCGTGGAGACTACAAAAGACACAAGGAATACAATAACACTGTGTGATAGAGCATATTCTCAGCTACAAAACACTGTTTTGCAACACAGTCACCATCATTAGCTATACGTTTTTATCAGCCATGAACAGGAACCTGAAACCCACAGATCTGCACCAGCAGAGTTGACCATTGTCGCAGCTACTGAAACACACCACTTACCACCTCACTGTGAATTATCCATTGTTTGGTGTCCATAAACCAAATTTCACCCCTTTGCTTCATATGCACATCCATGTCAGAATGCCATATAGTCAGACTGCCCCTCTGCTGCCATCTGTCACATGGCAACAAAATATAATACAGTATTAGCAGTTAAAGTTCAGCCTCTACTGCCATACCACCAACATCTGCTCTGATGTCATGGGCCAACATAATAAAACAGGACACATTATTTCTGGAGCAATCCTCACATACATATTTCTGATATGATGTGGAGCATGTGTTAACAAACAGGACTGGAACAAAGAGGTGGTACCAGGGAGACAGAGTGTCTTCCCCATCTAGCCTCTCTGCAAGCTTTCTCTCCCCAGGACCACAGCCTAAGATGCAGAGCCACCAGGATTTGTCTGCAACATGCCCCCCGTGTCTTAAAATACAAAAAAGAATGCTAGCAAGTGTCAATACATCTGTGGTTCTGAGGGATCAGCTTGGATATCAGCCAGGGAGACTGCTATGCCAGGCAAAGACAGGGTGGCTGGTGTGTGGAAGATTTTAATGCATCTTCACCACTCTCTAGTTGTTGGCTTACCCGAGGAACAGGATGGCATTCAGAGAGACCTAGACAGGCTTCAGCAGTGGGCCCAGGTGAACCTCATCAGATTCAACAAATCCAAGTGCAAGGTTTTGTACCTGGGTTGTGGCAATGCCCACTATCTAATACAAGCTGGGGTACAAAAGGATAGAGTACAGCACAGCCAAAAGGACTTGGGGGTACTGGTGGATGGGAAGATGGACATGAGCTAGCAATATGCCATTGCAGCCTAGAAGCCAACCACATCCTGGGCTTCATCAAAAAGAATGTGGTTAGCAAGTTGAGGGAAGTGATTCTGCTCTTCTGCACTTATGAGACCTCAGCATATAGATGTGGAGTCCTCAGTACAAGAGAGATGTTGGACCTGTTGTAATAAGTCCAGAGGAAGGCCACAAAGATGATCCAATGGATGGAACATCTTCCCTACAAGGACAGGCTGAGAGAGCTGGGGCTGTTGAGCCTGGAGAAGAGAAGGCTTCAGAGAGACCTGATAGCATCCATTCAGTATCCAAAGGGGGGCTACAAGGAAGAAGGCGATGGACTTTTTAGGAGGGTCTGTTGTAATAGGACAAGGGGAAATGTTTTCAAACTAAGTGGGGAGATTTAGATTGGATATAAGGAAGAAGATTTTTACAATGACAGTGGTGATGCACTGAATAGATTGTCCAGAGAGGTGATGGAAGCTCTTGGAGACACTCAAGGTCAGGTCCGATCAGGTTCTGAGCCATCTGATCTAGCTGTAGATGCACATGTTCATTGCAGGGGAGTTGAAATAGGTGTCTTTTAAGGGTCCCTTCCAACTCAAACAGTTCTATGATTGTATATTCTATGTTGGGAAGGTTTTTCTCTTCAGAGGGATATAACAGATAATCTCGTTCCCTACTGGTCAAAATAATAATTTCTTCTGAAAAGGCATAATACCAGAAGGTATATATTAGGAAGGTTTCTTGATTTTGATGCGTGAAGTTGCCATTAGCACTTCTCTCATTCTCAGTTTTAATGAGTTAAAGCACAAGATAATTGCACATGATAATGATTGATATTGATTTGTGTACATTGGGAACATTAATTCGTTAAGGTTTTAGTAGACTGGTGGACACTTAATTCTATAAGATGGATAGAAAAATACAGAGCAAAAATTTCAGTGCGTGATATTGAGTAGCATGAATATGTAAGAATTAAAATAAAGCAGCTACTAAGTTATTTTGTCTGTAATGTCTCGGTGACTTAATACAGACCACAAAAATGCCTTTTTGGTTTGCCAAAGACTTGTGAGAAATCTTTCAACTTGAGCAGGAATACTGATTTCAACAGAGAAATTTCTGAAGATGGTTTTAAGGTTTTGATATAGAAAATCAGACCAGCTGATCACACTGGTAAGTTCTGATCTGAAAACACACAAACTTTCAAGAAATCAAAGAAAAAAAAAAAATCATGCTTAGAGAAGAAAAGAAATCTGACTAGCATAATGTTTCTGGCTGATCGTGTTGAGAGGTACTTGCAGTATTTCCATAAAAACATCCTTTGGATAAAACAAATGTCAGTACACTCTCTGTGCAAGCATTTTAAGTTGTTAAAATGGCCTAATTGGGAAAACTCTTAACTTCTACGCAGTAAAAAGTGTTTCAAAACTGAGGTATATTCAGGATTCAGAAACTGTAAATTAAAGTTCATATTATTCTCCTCTTATGAATACTATCTGTTAGTCTCCTTACAAAGTTCTTCTGCCACAGAGCTAGTGGAGCAGAAATTACAGCAGTGGGGTGACCTACACCTGGTGTGCCTTTGCCACCTCTAGGGGAGAACTTGAAGCCATTATATGGCCTCTGCCCCATGGCCTCTGTTTTGCTTTATTAATTTTGGATGAAAATTATTCCAGGCCAGGGCTGCCTTCCTGGCCATAATCTCAGTGGACTGTAATCTCAGCTGAGCCTTGTAGGTGCTTAAACGATTCTGAGGTTTTTGAGGGCAGACAGGACTATTAGATGGTCTAATCTGACAGTATATTCACACTGGCCATGGGATTTTGGAATGCCTTCAGGAAATAAACTCTTGGATAAAGAGCAGCTGGCTCAAGTTGAACGCAGGCAAGACCAAAGCAACACTAGTCAGAAAGGGGGAATGCTTTGAAGAATCGGCCAAGGCACTGTCTCCACCTTCCACTCATTGAAGACATATGGCCTCCATTTATCAAAGTTGTGCAAACCCTCAGGGTCATGCCTGGCTTCGATGGCCAGGTAGCATTGCTTTCTAAAGATTCCAAAGCTAGCTAGCTAGGAAACGTTCCCTCCTTCCTCCCAGGCTGCGATAACCCAAAAACAGGGGTACACAGCTTTGTTGCTTCCACTTAGGTTTCTTGGAGCTCATTTGTTCTGAATTAATTTTGTCTGAGCATAAAAAAGGTGATTAAACCAGCTTAATGCAGCTGCCCAGTGGTGTGTCAAATGCCTCTAGATGTTGCTACCTTATTTTTCTCTGTTGTAAGCTACTCTGGACCCAGCAATTCGAGTCCTCTCAGGGTGCTTGGTGAACTTCTGATGTCACTTTCAGTACTGAGAGTGGTTAGTGAGTCAGCAGCAGCTAATCAAATCCAAATTTTTATGTATGAACCATCATGACAATAGTACTTCTACTGGCTGAAGCATAACACATCGCCCAGAAGAAAGTATGTGAGAACCGGATACAAGACTTTCTTAATCAGAGAATGTGAAATTGTCTTGCAGAGAAGATCAGATAAACCCTTAGTCTGTCTGATCTTCAGGAAAAAGGCTGTCTTTTTTTTCCATCTGCCATACTCACGGTTCAAGCAGCGTTTATTCCTTATAATTTAACACTTCTTCTGACAAAGGCTTTCTTTCAACTTTACTTAAGTTTTTAAACAGAAATTATTTTTAATTGAAAACCATGAACAAGCAGAAAAGGAGTTTTCCAGTACCTTGAAACTTTCATCTCTCAAATAATAAATTAAAAATTAGCAAGAAATTAAAAAAAAAAGATTTTAAAATCTATCATACATATTTTGCAATGTAGAAGGGGGGGAAATTCCCCTTGTGAAATATCTTGTGAAATAGAACAGCAATTCTGAAAACACGTAGAGAAGGTAGAAGATTTGGAATTATTTCATCCCCTAAGGGGAATCTGTTTTCTTTCAATTTTAGGCATATGTGGTGAATTTAAATGAATTACATTGCATTATATTAAAAGGAAGAATGTGAGATGTTATAATCAAGATTGGCCAGATTGGACTAGGAATTTATGGATTTTTTTTTTTTAATATGTGCATTTCTTCTGTGAGATGGAATCATCCCTCACCTATTCTGCTTGTTATCTAGACATTTCCTAAAAGGTCTGTTAATAGAAATGTGGAGTAAGCTGAGTGCGAGAAGAGAGAATTTAGGATTCTTCATGTATGTTCAGTGTGTCATGTTGAAATCTGAAAGTGTTAAGTTTGAAATATGAATCTGGATTGGAGACCTGGCATTTGTGAAGCTTTTCAGAATTTAGAACCACATTTACTGTCCTCAAGCTAAACTGCTCCAAAGCAAATATAAGATAGGTGCAATCTCCCCCCTCCTGTTTTCTGCATATATACCAAGGTATAAATGTCCGTGCTGCACACTTCCTCCAAGGCTACCTTTACTTACTTGATGAAAGAAAACTATGCAGGTTTTAGAGCTGAAAAACATGGCTGGATCGGAGCTGAACAACAATAATTCTTCTTCCCAATAGTGTCCCCAGTGGTAAATGATACATGAAATTAGATTTATTCTTCAGCTATGGTAACGTCAGTGGAAAGGCAAAACAGCAGTGTATGAAAGCCAACTTTCCTCTCTGTAACAGTTGTTCTATTGGACGAATTCCCCAAAGATGCCATGAGTAAGAAGGAAACCTCAGGACAGAGAAATCTTTTTTCTTTCCTTAGGCAGTTCCTGAGCTGTGACAAGGAGTGCAAGGATAAATGTATTCTTAAAATAATGAAATTAAGACCGTAAAAAAATTGGAGCTCCATCAATATGTTTGTTCTTCATTTGTTTGTTTCCAGTTGCTTTTAAGGATGTGGAAAATGCCTGTCTTCTGGACACAGGGTCAGCAGGGGGTGCCCTGCTTCTTCAGAACTTGGGTGAGGATTTCCTGCCCTAGAGAGCTGGGAAGGGTTTGTACCTATGGGAAGGTACCATCCCCAGTGACTTGTACTTTTGGGAGAGAATTTATCACCGTAGGCCATATCAATAGCATTTTACAGAGATTTTATTTGATCCTTCTCTGTCTAAGGAAGATTCAGCTAAGAAAGTGAGTCAGGATTGAGTGCTCTGTTGCTTGTATCTGAGTAATACCAGTATGCAAGAGAGAGGAGGTGCTGAGAAAGATATCAGTGAAATGAAGTTATAGGTAGGAGCAGATTCCTAGCTTTGCTTCCGCCACCAAAGATGGAGATGGCAGCAAAAGAAGAGGATTTTTGTGTTATGTGGGAGGAGAGCCCAAACTCATCACCACGTCACCGTGGGACAGAGCTCCACACCACAGGTAGGAGGTGTGAAGCCAAGACTGGGATGTACTGAACTTCATCAGAGGAAATCTTCTCTTATGGAGAGCACAAGGATAGAAGTCACCATCCAGGACTGTCCACTACACAGGCAATTATTCATCAGCATAGCATCATACAGCAGAAAATAGCAAAATATATTTAGGAAATGATTGATCTTGATTTACAAATGAGCAGGGTGGAGAGCTACGACTTTCTTACACTTTTCTGTAGACCCTCAAAATGTTTGGGCAAAACCTTTCTGTAAAACTCAGTTTTCTGATAACAGATTAACATGACATGATTCTTAGGGTGTCAGCCTGCAAGCAGTCTGGTGATGGTTCATCCATTGGTGATGTTCCTGGCTTCATATATCTCTGGTGACTATGAGAGGAATGTGATATACAGATAGGGCTCTGCATACGCTCTCTGTGTCCCCAGCATAACAATTAGTACAGGTGGTGGCATAAAAGAGATGTGTGAAAAGTCCAGGGTTTTTCAGATTAATTTGAATTTTTGGAGTAGTGTAAAGTCACTGTAAGAAGGAAAGGCTCTAGCCTGCTAACCCAGCCTCACAGTTTCAATGTCATACACTTGTTTTTAGACAGAGGCATCCAGGGGTGCCCCTGCATGTTGCAGGTTCCAGCCTTACTGCAGTGTGAAGTAATGGGGCAGGAAGATTGGATGTGGAGAAAGAAACAGAGAAAGGAAATTACCATGCAGCACTTAAAGGCCCCCAGAGTGTGGGATTTGGCTCATGATGACTCAGCCTTTATAGCAAGGGATTGAGAAGTTTCTGTTCTTCCTGAAATAGTTACAAATATGAATGGACATTTGACAGAATAAACTGTTACTTGCTCTCTTAATGAGCACTTGCAGGCAAGTTTTGCCATAATGGAAAATCCGTATTTTGGAACATAGTATGCTTCTTCATTATTTTTTGGTGTTGTCTTTTTTATGGATTGCTACATGGCTACTTTCAAGTAGTCCTTGATCTATTTCAAGTTTTACAAGGGTGAAAGGAAACTCCTACAAAACACATTGGCTCTTTAAATAAAAATGATTATAATAAGTTCCTATGGTGCTGCTGAGATCAGGAAGTAGCTGATCATAGAAGGAACCTGAAATAAATCTGGTTGGAGAAAGAGAGAGAGGATGTTACCTCTGGACTGGAGAAATTGATACCTGAGCCATATAGGAGGATTTTTGTTCTGCTCCAGCGAAGAATATTAGGAAGACAAAATCATCATAGGAGAGGAACTCAGTGAAACCCTTCGTGCAACAGACCAGTAAAATTTTGTGATGAAAATGGAGAGAAAGTTTTGCTGAACTATTAATCCTGTTCCCTGCAATAATGCAATTTGGCGTGTCCTTCTGCTTAATATATGGAGCATATTACGAGAAAGGAGGAAAAGCTTGGTGAACTTAACAAATCCCCATTTTCAAGAGACTGAGCAGCCTATGACCTGGCCGCGTGCCACAGCATGACGCAGGGCTTTGTGGAAATCAAGTTGCAATGGTGAACAACTCGAAATAGAGTGCTGAGCTGTCAGATAAGTCACAGTTGGTGAATGTTAACTTCTATTTGTTATGTTCTGAAGACAAATACCATGCCCACGTACCAGACAGGGCAGGGTTAGACTGCGGGGGTGAAGAAGGGAGGAAGGCAGACCAGAGGATGGAAGATATCCTTTGTAAATAAATAGAAACACCAGTCTTCCTGGTTTGCTTATGCTGCCTTGCTCATGACAGTGCTGTACCAGCAGCTGGTGGGGCAAGCCAGTGGAAGTCCATTTATGTCCTCACATCTGCCATTGGATGCACATTGATGATGATTTAATGTAAATATTAACAAAACTTTGAGTTGTAGTCAACCCCATGTGAAAGCCCATTAAAAACTGTCTGACCCTCTCCTGTTACGTATTCTTTGCAGAAACTGCATGAATATTTAGCTCTGTATAACATTTGCCCATTATTATTTTGTTGGGTTTAATGTTCACATTGCAGGGGTGCACAGTGTTTTTAGTCAGAAAACACTTTTTAGTGATTAGTGTATATAATAACAGACAGGAGCTTGTGGAATTATAATTTAGGGTTCCATCTATATGTAAGTGTTCTAGAAATGAGGTGGTGGTGGCATGATATAAATAAATGAGTATTTGCAGGCTTGACACATGTTATTTAGTGCATGTTATTGTTGGAATAATTTCATCCACATTTTCAATGGAAAATAATGGTAATTGTTACTGAGAATGGTGCCCCTCCACATCCAGGCACAAAAGAACGAAGACAATTTTTTTTTTTTAATGGATGAAGAGATATCTAAAAGTATAATTAAAATATGTATTTGCGTTTAAATATATACTTTTCTAGGAAAATGTTTGTTTTCCTACTTTTGCTTTTGTGACTGGCTGTGATAATGAAAATAGAGGAAAAAGAACAAGCCAGCCTGTTGTTTTTTTTTTTAATCTTAGAGCTTTTACCTAACAGCAAGGCTTATATTCCAAATAGGTGCATTATTAAGGCAACATCAGGCTATTTTATAGATACACTGTTATAGAAATAATGGAGAAAGAAAGCTTATTTCTAGGCATTGGCTGGTGTAGTCTGTTACAAGCAGTAGCATACTGTAAGCTCTCTGATGCTGTTCCAAAAGGTCCTAATACACCATGGCAGGAACAATGGATACAATTGGGCCAACTGTATTACAACTCCTTTCTCGTGCCTCTGGCAAGTAACAGGATTTTCTAGGACTCGAATCTGGTTCAGAGCCATTGCACTCCCAGCCAACTTTCTCAGAGGCTTCTGCGCAAGTTGAAGGCACCTGGCTTTGGAGTTCAGTGTGACACAGAGGAGGGTCCCCTGCAACTCTGTCAGTAAGAGCAGACTCACTGCATGCACATGAGGGAATCTTCCTGCATTTTCTGCAAGTTAGGTAGCCTCGTATTTTATGACTCTATTCCACAATGTACTTTGAGCTGTTTTGCACGATAGGCAAATTCATCAGCAAGCAAAGAGTGTAATACCCTCCCTACCATAGACAGCAGTTGTCTGTCTTACTGTTTCAATGAGTGAGTTATGAAAGTGTTTTCCCTTCAGGACTCGTATATAATGATGCACATGAAAGCTAACTGAAGCATATGGATGCTACGCAGTGTGTGTTTATCCTGCCTTCCTCATTCACACTGAATTGTCACTGACTGGTGTCACCTCCAAGGAAATGCACGCACCATCCTTCAGGCTTTGAACAGAATTGGCCCTTCACTTCCAAAAGCAGAATGTTTTGTGCGTGGTCCTGTCTGAGTCTTTGGGCTTGTCTGACTAAGTGAGCACTGTGCCCAACATTTCAAGAGTAAAAACAGCGTTTTCATCCTGAGTAGCACCTTCCTTGTTTTCCCCAGCACAGTCAGTACTACCTCCATGATCAGCTCTCACTGTTGGCCTACCAAACAAAGACGGAACCAACAAGATCTTCTTTTTCTTCTTCCCCTCTTCCTACCATGAGATGTGCTAGCAGAGGATATGTTTCATCACAATGGTGCTAAGAAAGTCACGTGGAACAGTCGTGGTAGTTAATTCCCTGTTGATATACACCAGGCAGTTCACATCTTTCAGCACCTCTTTTTTAGCCTGTCTGCAGATTTGGTCAGGCTTGTTACATTGATTACATATGATCATGTTTTCAAGGTTTTCTCTTTAATTAGCAAAGGCTTGAAAATCAGGTGCTTTGGTGTGTGTTTGCTCACTTCTTTGTTTTCTTTTTTTTCTTTTTTTTAATAGAAGTCAAATAACTGATATATTCATGTGAGTGTGGTAGTTATAGGCACAGATATGGGATTTTTCAGTTTCACTCTTATTTTATGCATGATGCCACATAGTAATTGTCTACAGCCCATGTTTTCATTTTGTAGCTGAGTTTGCAATACTTAGTACAGATTCACAAAGACTGACTTTGAAGTACTAAAGGGTGTTGAGATGGTATAATGCTTGCTAGATGTATCAAACGTGCTCCATTTACCACTATTCTGTCTGCCTCTTTTATGCCAGTTTACAGATCACTCTGTTAATGAATGAACTGTTTGGACATGGTCTACAGCCTCCTGAGCAATTATTTTAGCCTCTGCCATTGCAGTCGCAATTTGGCTAGAAATAAATATAGCTTTCTGTTAAGTTAGTTCTGGTTCAAGCATTAATTGCTCACATAACCGCGGTAAGGCTGTTCCTTGCACTGGCTCTACACACAATATCCCCATGCCAGTATATATTAACTTCCTGTAAGTAAGCATGATTAGCACAGGGTTCTTTCACTTTCTGAAAATGATGGAATACGTCAGGGAGTTCTCCTTCATACTCAGTTGTAATAACAAGCTGAAAGCAGTAGCAAAAGTCAACAGCATGAGGATTACTCAAAAGCCAGACTACAGTGGGCATTAGTAAAGAGACTGGCTTGGTTGCCTGTTCTCGTCAGTTGCAAGAATATAATTCTAGGACATTAAAAAAAAAAAACCATAACAACACACTTGAGCAAATTTAGAATCCTGTTGTGAAGGACAGCAAAAACAAACCTGAGACTCTACATCAAAATGCAAGGCATTGAAAAAGACAAGATGGAACAGGAAAATTAAATGATCAAGCAGGGTACTGAAGATAAGAAGATGAAGAAACAAAAGCTATATGAGGTTTTAGCATAGATTAGTCATGTGCACAAATTACAGGAGTCAGATGGGGTAATTTTTGTAATCCCACTGCTCTTAGTTTGCTCAGTCAGAGGAAGATCATTGAAACAAGTGTTACGGGGGAGAGGCAACATGTGTGTTTGATGCAGATATTGGCAGAGACTAGGAATACAATACACGCTGTTTTACCCTACGATCTTCTATCTAACAGCAAAGGTTTTATCCCAGAATATCAAATAAGCTAGCCGTGGTGTCATCTATAAAACATCTAAGGTAACCTTACATGGTGGGAGGGAACTGCGGACCTTCTGGTTGACTAGAAACAATGAGCCATGTAACAAGGGCTTTGGAAATACTGCAGTTGTGAGTCTCAATTAGCTGGTGCATTTCAAAAAGGCATCCAGAAATCTGGGTGGTTATCTAAGCTAAACTGAATCTTTTAAGGTTAACCCATCATTAATAAGTTCATTCCCAGGATTAATGGCCAAGCAGTACAGTATGTGCGTGTTTAGTGAAGCCACAAATAAATTATGAAGGTTAATAAGTGTTTCTCTGAATAAGGAGAATTATTCCTCAGGGAACCACAAAATATGCTATTAAGGCCCTAACAAAATAGGCGGCCTCTACCATTTTGAAATTGTGGCTTGTTTTGTTAAATAAGGCAGTAATTGTTTTTGTTTTAATAGTGTGACTGGCCAGGTATTCCTGTTTGAGCACTTTCTGTGTTTCTCAGGGTGAGAAGGTCAGATCCAGCCCTTTAAAATTTGATTTGGAAAATAGAACCGAGGTGGGGGGGAGTGTCAAACAGAATGTCGTTATGTATGGAGTCACAGTTCTACGGAAACACTCTGTAGCCAGATACTGAGTGTGCAAGCAAGCAACAGTCTTCACCAGGTTGCCAGACCACTCTGGCCTTCAAAATACATGAATGCACAAATAAACTAATGTTGTGGATTTGCCACTGAAATGGATGGGGGTGACCTTTCTATGCTCACTATCTAGTTCCACTGTAGGTGCTCTCATTTGAAATACCAAAGACAATATTGCAATGTAACATCATTTTACCATCATTTCTGGATTGTATTAACTGACTGACAATATCACTGGGAGGACAGCATGTATTTGATTAGAACCGTGGAACAGAGAGGAAGGGGGATTGGAGAGAAACAAAGACAACAGAAATAAGTAGACACTGAGAGTGGAAAGAATATAAGAATAACAAGAAATCAGCAAAAATGGTATTGACAGTTTTTTGGTACATCTGGGAGACCTTTGAAATCATCGTTCAGAATACATACATGTACTATGAATATATGCAGCACAGATTCATTCTGGTCATGCCAACTTGAGTTCTGTGCTCTCACAGGAAGGTTTAGTTTCACTGGCTGCTACTTGAAACGTTTCCTTCAATGACTTATCGTCTCTTCTCCCACAAACACTTCTGAAGCAAAATTAAATGACCATTGATTTTTCAGACATCCACGAATCGGTGCTGCTATAAATACTATTCTCTCTTGATTCTGGCTGCAGCTGTACAGTAAAGAGGAACTATGCAAAGCTTCTGCTGTGCAATTTCACATGGCACAAAACTTTTATGACTCTGTAATCACTTAGAACATGACCAAAAAGAAAAAGAAAGAAAGAAAGAAGGAGAGAAAGAAAGAAAGAAGGAGAGAAAGAAAGAAGGAGAGAAAGAAAGAGAGAGAGAAAGAAAGGAAAAAGAAAGAGAGAAAGGAAAAAGAGGCGAAGAATGAAAAACCCAACCCACCAACCTTCAGTTTTTATAATGAATTTCAGATGAGCTGGTCCAAAAATGGACTCTGTGGTCATCATGTAAATGACAACACTTTCAAGAGGTGATGACATTTTGTTGCCATAATATTTCCTTAGGGTTAAAATAGAAAATAAATGCTTCGTCCCAGATGCCACGCTGTGATAAGTGTTGGTGTGCATTCACTGATAGAAGTAGCTCCTGACATTAGATAATTTGGTCTTGAAAACGGGTGAAAGGAGGTGGCTTCAGCTGGACTCTGCTGTTTCTGGTTCTAAAGCTATTAAAAAACCTCATGGCATGAAAATGAAGGCAGGATGACCTCAGCCCAATTCAAATGCTGTACATGAGTATTCTGTGGGCAGAATTTAAATGTCTATCTTGATCTGTGTCCAAATGCTGTGGCTAGAATCTACTTTAATCAAACCAAGAGGAAGCTTGCATAAACACCTTCAAACAGAAATTGCCGATTTCTGTAGAGCTCTGCTGACAAGCAGTTATTTTTCCTGTGTTAGTATTGTTTGAGGAAAGTATTTGAAGAAAAGAATAAACAAAAAGGTGCGTTGACTAGAAGTTGAGTGGAAGAATGATAGTTGAAGTCAGTGGGAATTTTGCCATGGATTTTACTGGAGCCTGGGACTTCACACATTCTATTTCTTTCTAAATGTTTGCAGAGAATTGAGATGCTGAATACTGAAACCAAGCTCTGGAAGCCAGTTGCAGTCAAGAAAATGTGTATGTGTGTATGCACATCTGTATTCATGAGTGTATTTTTTATTAAGATGCCATGTTTCAGGTTCAGCTTTGGCTTAAAAACTTGTTTCTGACATAAGGGCTAGATCAAGCTTGTATTGACACAGTCAAGAGGGCAGATCAATGTGAGCTACTTCTGAGCTTGTTTCAGTGTGTGTCTATTCTGACTGGGATGAGCCCTGTCTTCTGCCCCTGGATTCCTTGCAGATACAGGGGGCTGATCGTGTCATATCTCTAGTTTTACTTTGTCATGCTTAGATATAGACATCACCATCCTTATTTCATTTCTAAAGGAAATCACAATTAATTACTTTAGCTAGTGCTGAAAGACTTAATGTAGATATCTACTTGAACCCGCAAATGCTTTTTAAGAGAACTGGATGTCAGCTGTATCAATTTTAACTTCTCCTCTTAGGAAGAAGCAATAACTGGTGAATAAAGTAAGGCATCAGATATTGTGATGAATAGAGTTTTGGAAGAAGATAATGATCAATTACTCACTCTACAAAATGTTTTGAGAAAAAACGAAGTGTGGGCAGTAGTGGGAAAGAGGACAGTTTCTGAAAGTGGATGTTGTTATTGGTGGAGGATCAGAGAAAACAACTGAAGACTGGTTCTGATCAGAAGTACCGTGGCATTTCTTAGTGGAAGCCAGCCAGATGAATTAGTGGAATATGAAAAAGTCCCAAGGAAGAGACTTGGTGTTTTGAGTTGATGAGTATTCCCTGGCTCTTTACAAGATTATAATGCTGGGAAGCAATCAAAACTGAGTCCAGGATTGCTTCTGTGCAGTAATCTAGTGAAATGCATAGGCACTTCCTTTGTAAGGGGGAGAGAGTGGATGTGTATCCCAAAGTCAAAGAGAAGTATGGAGGGCTCAGCGGACTGCGAGAGAGACATGTAATCATGGTTGGAGGTCCAGGTGACCCTGAGTGCTTTGCTGGTTTGGAAAAGTTGGGTAAACCATCTTGTAACATTCTTACTTGGCTAGTATCAGCTTCTTAGCTCACCATGCAGCTTCTTAATTTCCCTCATGTGTCCAAAAGCAGTTTCATGCCTGGCTTGAAGATCTTTAAATTGTGATGATTTCAGTGACTACCAGTCAATTTCTTCCTGCTAACTCATTACTGTGTTTGCCTTAAGCAAATACCACCACTTCAGAAGCACTGTTTAGAAAGAAGAATGCAGTACTCAACCTATAAACAAACAGTATACATGGGAATAATAGATAATTGCTATGTCAGAGTAAACTATGATCTAGTTAAGATGGAAAATCCACTTCTGACCACTGCTGTAATGAATGATGACATTAAGAACAGATAATTCCATAATGGAAACTGCTCGGAACTGCTTTATTTTAAATGGCAAGCACTTGCTTAAACATAACAATGAACAAACAAATTCATTTGTTGAGACTTGACTCTCTGTTAATTGTATACCATGGAGTAGCAGGTGTCTAAGCATGTAATGGTTTGTTTATTCTGTATTTCTGGGTTGCTCTGAGACTGCCAAGAACGCATATTCTGTCCTGGAAATAAAATCTTAGGAGAGAATTTGGAAAAGGCAATTAGCTGGTATGTCTGGCCAGGTTGTAAAGAATGAGTTATGAGTATCTTCCCAAGCAAGAAAATGCTCAGTCAAGGCCAAGGCCTACAAAGAAGTCCGGAGTCTTGTGTTTATACACTATATGCTGGATTCCAGTAAACCAGAAGAGCTCTGGCTTTTCATGTGAAGCTCTTTACAGAATTAATTAAAATTTTGTAAATTTTAAACATTCACACATACTTCTATTGTCTTTTAACACAGCAGGTTTCAAATGTATGAATGGGTTTTTAGATATTCAGAAAAGAAACGCTAAAAACATCTCCAAAGGGAGCCATATTTAACATTATCCAGTGTGCATTTAGTTTTTCTATGAGGTAACTGTTTATTCTCTTTGATACAGCTTCATAGATTGTAGATCACCACTGAATGAAATGTGATAGGGAATAAAACATGGAGAAAAGACAGATTGATAACATACTATTTGCTAGGGATACTTTAAAATCTTCTTTTAGAGAAAGCTTTACTAGTCTTTTCCTTTGTGCTACTTCAGTGCCAGATTACAGTGGGATTAGTGGATTAGATTAATATATGCAGTCATGTAGATGGCCCCAAAATGACACTATTTCTACAATATAAAGGGAAAATGTTGCATATATTAAGACTACAGTATCTTCTCTCCAGGATAAGTTGCTTCCTGGAGTAATATACATATCTTTTTCAATTATTCTACAAAAATATAAGAATAATGAAATGAGACATACCATTTTTAGGAATTAACTCAAATATCTGGTTTTTCTGTGTGTGTATGTTGGCTGCAAAATGTATCATTTTCTTGTGATAGTACGTTGGATAAGGATAAAGGTTAATTTGTTGTGAGGAAGTAGAAAATGGAGTTTGGGTTGTATTTCTTGTATATTTCAATTGCGTCTTTCTTAGGATGTTTCCACTCAAGGATGGCTTATTATAATAGACGTTTGTAAATATGTGCTGTCTAGAGAAGATAAAATCATTCCAGTAGTACACAATACAGTCAAAATACATCACTTTCAATTTAGCTTTACACAGAGCAGCATGAGAGAAATGTGAGTCTTATAAATGTAGGAGATCATCTTTTGTCTTCAATAAAGAACCACATCCTGTGAGGTGCTCAGCATCTGCTGCCCTAATCAGTATAGCCATGAGTTGGCTTTTCTTGATAGGTTTGTTCTTTTAGCCAGCAACTGTCCAGCTAGAAGAAAGCATCGTTGTTTGGCGTGAGGAGGGAAAAAGAATTATATCTTTTATGGGAAATCTAAATCATCTTGTCATCATATAACTCAAAGATGGCCAAGTATGTTTTCCCTCAAATTTGTTTAAACAAACAAATGTAATTCTTAGGTTCAGGCCTTGGAAGCCAAGTTTCCGTCCAATATGAATTTAGGACATAAAGATTTGTTTGTGATGGAAACAATGCCAGACACTTCTGCGTAGCAGCGTAATGGAGCTCTGCTAGAATGTAGCTTATAAAACCGGATTCAGGAAAACAGTGCTACTCTGTCTAATTTGGCCTGTGTCGTGTGACTACAATGGCATAATTGTGCAGCTTGGAAGCCTTTCCTTCTCTGCTGAAACTAAGCAGTATTCAAACACGTGTGAGAGTGTTTCTTCTACAAAAGGCCAGGGCTGAAGGCTGCGTGTCCCCCCAGCCCTCCTCTGTGATGGCTTCCCGCAGTGGCCGCGCACTGTCATTCACACGTGGATCTTTGGGCACTCGGTGCCCTGGTAGAACTCTGCTGTTTCATTAGGACACCTCTTTTTTTTTTTTTTTTTTTCCAGCAGTTTGCAGAATAAAATTCCCCCTCCATGGAAGTATTTGTATTTAACATATTATTTTATGTTAGCAACTGGAACCTAGTTAGCAAATATCATTTTTGCATTCGATCCGTATCAGTAGGTGTGAGTTCTGGGGGATGCTCACTGAGTGGGAAGCATTCAGTTTGTGTTCTTTTGGAGCCTAGAACAATTGTTTTGGAGAAGTTTTCTATTATTTGAAAGGAACTGAGGTTTGTGTTCTAGACAAGATCTTTTTCCAGCTACACATCTATGAAGGGAGATAAGGAAAATAAATCTTTCAGAATTGTAATATTTACTCTTTTGTGTTTCTTGTTTCTGAGTGTTAAATTTTTTTCTGTTCTCAGTATGACAGCACTTTGTCTATCATAAAAAAAAAAAAAAAAGAAAACAGACTGCATTCTGATGAAAAAAAAAAGATATTTTGTGATTACTTCCTTGCTAGAGGTACAATTTTTTTCAACAGTACATCTCTGGAATGAAAAGTTACAGTACTTTTTGCTCTGCAAATTAAATCATCATATAACACTATATTTAAGATGTTGAACTTTGAACAAAAATGTTCTTCTTCCCAGACCAAAGCTTCCTTTCTTTTTTGTTTGAAGAAAATATAAGGCGATTTTATTTATTTATTCTTTTATTGAGGACATTAGAAAGCATAGGAATTAAAAGCATTAATAAATATTCGTATATAAAATTACATGAAAAGTGGGAAATTCAGAGTTCTAGGTGCCACTTTTGGAAGCTAATACATAGATATATTCACTTAGAGGAAATACAACTTTAGGCTATCTCTGAGTTCTTGGTTTCAGAATACTGTCTCCTGTGAAAACCAAAATGAAATCTTGCTCAAGGAATTATGTGGGAGGCCTTTCTAAATACTTTGCTGATGTAACATCAAATTAATATTTATGTTAAATATATACAGAGATAGCAACAAGGGGTAATTCCCCCTTTTTAGTAGATTTCAGAAGCCTCATTGCCAGACTCTGTAGCTAGGGATGACATCTCAGCCTCCACTCCAGAGAGTCACCTATCACCCACGGAAGGAAGAGGAAATTGAATTCCATGGTGTACAGTTAATTTGCCATAAATTGTAGTGGGTGCTGCTGGAGAGAGACCTGAGAGCTTATTCTGCATCTTAGTCATTTCTTATTGAGCAAATTTAGCATCCACCTCAATGGGAGTTAATTCTGACTTGGTACTGAGTAAGACTTGCTCAATAACCTGATGATAGACTTTCTCAAGGAATTCTGGAGTTCATGTTTTAGACTTGAGCCTTGAAAAAAATTTTTGAGATGTATGACTGTCCCATTCCAGGTAGTAGCAGGTAGTGGGGACATTCAGCTAAATTTTCCACTATTTGTGTGTTACATTGTTCTTGTATGTTTTTGTTGTTGATGTTGCTTAATTTCTACATCCCATAGATGTAGAAATGTACACGGATGTATATATAACTGTGCTGATGAATATGACTACCAGTAATGGCAGTTTCTTGCTTTCGAGTGACACCTGTCAGCTTAGGAGGTTGGAAACAACTATGATAGAAAGATGTCTGATCCACATTTAAAGACAGAAAATGGTGAAGGATCAGTTGCTCAGGTGTTCACTTGCCCTTCTTGGTACATTTTTGTTCATATTTCCAGTCTAAATTTGTCTAACTCCATCTTCAACTTTTGGACGGCACACCTTCTCCTCCTCCCTTTAGAAAGGACAGTTTCTAGAATGAAGTCTGCTGCTATGCAAACTATGAAGAGACTTCTTTGAGGATAAATCCTTTCCCTGATTTTAGGGTAACAAGAGAAATAAGATCAGAAAGCATTTCATTTTGACAGTGCCAAATGGAAATCGGAGCCCAGGTCTTGAATTATGCTTTTAAATCCTGAAATGAGGTCTGCTCAGAGGAGTCATACTGACTTCAGTAGAGCCAGGGCTGGCACATGTGTGTCCCTAAGCAACAATCTTTGCAATTTCTCAACTGAAATGAAATCCCAGAGATTCAAAGCAGTGCCCAAATATGGTAAACCAGGGATGGAAATCATTTCTTTTTTGTGTACCCAAAAGTGCCATTTATAACACTAACAAAAAGCTGTTAGCAAAATGTAGGAATTTTCTTACTACTTGAATTAAGGGAAAAATTCAGCATAATAAGGGTAGTAGCTGTCTTCTGTGACTACTCCTGCTGCTCTGGAGGTAAACAGGAAGGAGGACCCAGTACACTTAAAATAATCTGCGTGCTTTAAAGGGCGGAGTGATTCTTGCTTCCTGTCTGTGAGACAGCGTTAATCACCGCTCGTACCGACAGCATGTTTTAGAACAGAGAAACCCCTTTGTGTCATTTCACAGAACACACTTTAGTGGCTGCCTGCTCTGATGACACAAGATGTACTTTCCTTTCTTCATCATCCTGGGGCTTTCCTGCCCTCTAGGAAGATCTTTTTCCAACCCTCCTAGCACAAATGATTAGGTAATTTATCCAAACAAGGAGAAACCCTGCTTTTCCTACACTGACGTGACTCCCTGCTGGTGACTCACCTGGTGATTTAGGACTTTTTGTGGATACTTCTGTCAGTGACAAAAATAAACATCTGATAAGAAAATTATGTGGTTGCATGTATATGATTTGTGTGTTGACCTCTTTCAAGAACTTCGTCTGTTTAGTGTTATAAAATAACATACTGCTATTAGAGGCCAAAAGCACTTTGGAGAAAGATTTGATTTCACTTGTAGCCTGTATCAGTATTAAGGTTCTTGCACTGACGTAGTTGGCCAGTGTAAGTCTACAGCTAAGATGTAGCTCCATTAACAGAAATGTTAGTTTACTATAAAGAAGGCTCCTGCGAATTTCAGACTGGATACAGGGAGGTGATAAAAACACAGTGGAACAGCCTGAGATTCCAATTTGATTTTTGCAATTTCAGGAGGATTAAACAAGCAGCTAGAAAAGTCTTTAGCTGAGCCAAAGCAAATAACACTCTTCAAAGTTCTTGTGTTAGTTACATAGACACTTAAAACCTTTCGGAGACAGATGTGCTACTGCTGGAAAAAAATAGAAAAGGAAAAAAGGTCAGCTCCTTTAACCAAAGATAATAACTAAGAAAGCAGAAATACTGTTCAGATGCGTGTCATTACCACTTATCAGGATGTTTCACAGTAACGTCACTAGTGCTGGACAAAAAACACAGGCATGGTACCTTTTCCTCCACTCTGATTATTAGTCACATCTTGGTTAAATTGAAACGTTATTTTAAATATTACAGAAATGTGGCACTTTGCTCAAATAAGGCATCTGTTCCAGCAAAATGCTGTGTTTTGAACATTTAAAAAGAGAGAAGAGTATTCTGTTTTTAAAGAAAGGATGTGGACATGAAGATGAGTCAGTTGGTTTGAGTGGTTACTGTATGTGAAGTTATTTTGAGTCATGTAAAAATTAAAAATACTTTGAAAGAAATCACTTTCCTGAAATATTACTTCAGTGTTTTTCTTCGCCTTTGTTTTATTTTTATCTTTTCACTTAACCAGCAAGGGAGAAAATAGAAAACTTTTACAACTCAGAACTATCAAGAGTTTAAAAACATAGTCATGTTGTTGTGGGATTCTGAATGGAGAGCACAGATGAAACAGAAGCCATAACTCAACTCCCTTCAGAGTGGTAAGATATGCCAGTAAAAAGTTTAGGTTTTCTGTAAACAGTGGGATTATATCTATGACCATGATAATTTGACAATTCTTAAAATAAGTGGAACTCGGGGAATATTCAAAACCTTATAAAACAGAGTATTCTGAATAGTGATATTCCCAAAAGTTGTCTAGCAGAAAAGAGGGGACAATGGAAGCTGAGGGGATATTTAAGTCCAAGTAGTTTCTAAGACATTTGTAAAACTTTCCAAGGAGGTAGGGCTGTATTTGTCAATTTGCCTGAACATCTTCACTCCATATGTTTTCACACTTTTGTTCCCAGGTTTTTAATGCATTTTACATTAAAACAGGCATTGAGCAAAAAGAAAATTATCCTAGGGTAATTTCAGGAAGCAGTTTTCTTCCTCCTACAGGTGTGTTCTGCCCATCAGGCTGCAAAGCCTTCATCCCACTGCTGCTAAGGTATTAATGCCTCCTTGTTTTCACCATGGTCCACCTTCTGACCATGAGTGTGAGTGTGCCAGTGGGAAAAGCCCTTCTCAGAGTCTGTCTACTATGGTTTGAAGACTGGAGCAAAGAAAAGCAGATGCTTTAGCCCTTTTAAGGCTGCAAGAAGGCAGCACCTAGGTCAGGCCCTTCTTAGAGATGTCCTGGAGGTGGAATCCACTCACAACCACTCTATAAGCTTGAAGTTTTCAACAATGGGAATTAGTTACACTTTCTTCAGATAAACTTTATTTCAACATCTGTGATAGAAAAAAAGCCTTTGAAGAATGGTTTTGTGATGACAATTGTGATTCCCTAGAAATTATCCAATTGTTTTCTCTGGTAGCAAAGTCTTGCCAGGGAAATGTGAGCTGTATGAGGTACTAGTGCTAGGATATTTCAGAGCATTCAGATATTTAGCATTGACACTATGCTCATGCTGTTAAGCATGTGTGCACCTGTGTTTTGTAAATTAGTTGGAGGGATGAATGTTGATATGATAGAGGAGGCAGAAGCTGCCAGATTTTTGACCTGAACTATTCAGCTGCATGTGAAAGTCAGAGGAGAAGCCTGTAAACAGGGGAAAAAAAGGAATAAGGAAAGGGTTTGTTGTTGATCCCTGCTCTACTTCTGGACATACTATGGTTCAGAATGGAGTAGAACAGCAATCCTCTCCCAGGCTTAAAGAAAATAAAATGGAAACAAACCTTGACCAGATCAGATGAATTCTAAAAGCTACTTTTTTGGCATAAAACTTGAAGATCTATTCTGGAAACTAACATAAGATAATGCCACAGCTAAGACCTTACACAAAAATGACATTTGTCCTCTCCATCCTTGCGCTTGCAATGGCCAATAAATAAATAAATAAATATAAATAAATAAATATAAAGCAAGAGTTGTGCTTATGTGTTCAGGTGCTGCAGTGACACAGAATCAGAGGCAATGCAGGGGAGTCCTAAATGCTGCAGCTGTTTCTGATTGCTGTAGGCACTTGAGTTGAGAGCCTACCACTACAGAAGTGATAGGAAAAGTAAAATGACCCCTACAAAACAGTTTTTTTTTTAGTGACTGGTGTAATGGAGCTCTATTAAAAAGGCTAGTGTAAGTACAATGCTGATGCAACTGTATGCAACAGAGGGAGCACCAAGTAGAAAGAGGAAAGGTCCTTCCATGTTCAGGCATTTTAAATGCTGACGAAGCCAACGCAGTAACATATGTTGCCTGTTTGGCTGGTAACTAAGGATGCTGTTTGGTTCAGGCCTGCTTTACCTAAACTCTGGAGCTGCTGGCTGTTCTTTCCTATTGCTATTTGACTGCATATCAGCCTGAGGAGAAGAGTAAAACCTACTGTGATCCAGTTAGGCTGAAGAAAAGTACCTTCTACAATGTGCTAATTCAAAGCTAAGCTTTTGGAGCATTTTATAGTCTGTGAAACTTGCTCTGGAATTTTTATGGGAAGATACAGAGTACTTTATATCAGAGTAATTCATGAGTACCATGAAAGTGGTTGGAAAACACCCATATTTAAAAAAAAAAATGTTTTATTGAATAGAGGACTAAAACTTCCTCTTAGAATATCAGCATGCGATGCAGGAAAACACACACTACCACTTTTAATGTTGAGTTAAATGCTTTTGTGTTATTCAACTCACTGCACTTTGACTCTAAATCCAGTTTTGTTTGTGTATGCAGCATTAAAGAAAAAAATAAAATGCCACGTTGTGATTGCTGTACCCATCTATGTTGGGAATACTTAGGAGTTTTGCCTGACGTTTCTACTTATAGAGAAGTTGTATGAAAGGTAAGGTGACCCCACAAATAAGATGGCTTTCTGATGGCTGGTGTGGTAGGACTCTATTAAGGACCTTAAGTTTTTTGGTTTTGAAATTAATGTAAATCCATAAACAGGCTTGATTTTGACATAACTAAATTTTCCTCATAGTAGATGTTAATAAGGACTCAAGCAGCTTTATTTAGCATGTTTCTTTCTACCGTTTTATTGCCTTGTCTTCTATAATTGATGTAAAACAGAAAACCCATAATTATGCAAACATGAAAGCAATGTTCAATTTGTTGACTCAAAGTACTGTAGAAGTTTCGTGGTGACCCTATTTTATCCATTTTGCCTTCTATGGAAACCGTTCGTGTATTTGCCCAAAGTGTGGCTATGTCACACTGTCGTGTCCTGGATTATTTTGGATATCACAGAAAAATCACGGTTAGAGGGAGTGTGTGAAATGTCTGTACCTCTGAAAGGTTCAGGCATGCAATGAATGTGCCTCGTTATCCAGAATGTAGGCTGCCTTCTGCATTCATAAAGCAATATTTTTTGCACTAGATGACTTATGGAAAAACAGATAATGATTCATGAAAAAATCTAACTTGCATGCAGTTGGACGATCATCTTACTGCTGTTTGCTATTTTTTTTAAGCACGAGTTTGGGTGTGGGTGCACAATGGCATGTGGATAGGGGAAGGAGAGATTGTGTGTGCATGTGAGTTTATATATGGAATTAATATACTGATTGGGATATTCTTTTTAAGTCTGTAAAATGTGCATGCTGCTTTTATTTATTAGCACCTACAAAGGAATAATTGCCATCAGGAATGTAGGTGGAATTTTTGGCAGGGAACAAGAATGCAATAGGTTTGACGACAGCCAATGATCTGCCAAAACCTTGTCAGAAGAAGCAGCTAGTTTTGCTGTCACTCACCCACCCCTTTAAATTCAAATGCAGATGCTTCCAGGGGGTGTATGGCACCCATCCAAACCAGCATTTGAAACGGAGAGCTCCTGATAGTGTATGTATAGGCAGTGCAGTGCTGTGGCTGTTGCTTAATACTTAAAGTGAGGTGAAAATATGGTAATGAAATTGAGCTGAGAGGATCTGGGCTGTAAATCTGTAGACTCGGTGAGAGCTGCCGTGGGAAATAATAGATTTACAAGGACTTTGCTGTGCACTGATATGTGGTGCTGTTCTAGGAGGTACTGTGCCTTTGTGGTTGAGCAAGAACAATGTGGTCAGCAGCAGGTTCGTATTCCCTGCTGAACAAGAGATGCTGACAACCAATGAAACCAGAAATGGCCCAGCAGACCTTTGGCCTGATCTTGCTTTTACCTGCTTGTCTTCCAGCTTCTCTTCTTTAGTGGGAAATCAAAATTCTTGCAGAACTCGTCAGAAAAGCCCATTATAACAAAAGCAGTGTGGCTTGGAACTGTCAGTGTATTAAGTACTTGAACTGCTATGGCTGAAAACTTACCTGTATGGTATTTGTAGAATGAATATCTGACATGTGAGGACAGCTTGTACCATTTTACTGTAAGATACACTATATAAACAATGACATTTTTTATCTCTCCATCAAAATAAAGAAAATGATATAATTTGAAAACAAACTAAGAGCAAATAAGATTTATTGCTCCTTTTATATATAAAGGTTTTTTTTTTTGGTTGGTTGGTTGGTTGGTTTTTTTTCTTGTGGTAATATGCTCAGTGGTTGTGAAAACTTGAATATATTCCCCACAGTTAACGTGTTTGGCTGAGGACAAGTTGCAAATACATAGTTCCTAAAATGTGCCTCTGTAACTTTACTTCAGACTTGCTTATATGTACACATCCTCTTATGCAGGGTTTGATGAAGTTTGTCTAGTGCATGACAAGGAGCCTTCTTTGCAGCTTTTTCCAGATATTCTAAGGCTAAGTTTAATCCATTCATTAGCTGTGTAGAGCAGGACTTAGCCAGCTGTGAGATGGCCCATGCTGACGTTATCAAGGTGAGCTAGACAGGTCTTCTCAGTCTGACTTACATCCTCTTTGTATTCCAGAACCAGAGGAATCCTCTGCTGGCGCTGGGTTTCCTGACTGCATTCCTCTCCTGTAACCTCAGATGGCTTTCTCCTCCACCCTGTTGCCCCTGTGGTGAGGCCAGGTGGGAAGGGGAGAAGTGCTAATTCTGCTGCAATGTGGCATTTAGCACCTGCTGTGTTCCAGGGGAGTTAGAAAGGCTGCTACTTCATGCAGAATTTGTTTCAGTGTAGTCCATTATGCTTCGATCCAAATGCCTAACCACTTGTATGGCTTTGTGTTAATGGTAAGGACTCCATGCAGAAGTACATGAACTTTCTATAGGTGATTGTTTATTAAAAATAAAAAAAAGACAGGAGTGGGGAAGAAGGGGCAGCAGTGGAAAAGAGGCAACTGAAAGTAGGTTACATATAAAAAATATTTTCTTCTATGCAATACAAAATCTGCATGTTGGCCTAGTTGCTGTAGCATAGAAGTCTTTCCATTCAAATACAGCTGTAAATGAACTGTCTCATAGAGCTGTTGTGAAAATAATAATGCTTGCTAATTGCTCTGACACTTTCATATACATTGCTATGAAATTAATAGCTGTTCTTTTATTTTCCATGTTACAGTTGTGTTCATGACCTGGAACATCTGCTTTTATCAGATGGTGGGTGGTATCTACCTCAATTTTTATGCTTATTTCCCAAAGTTGCAACTTGACATTACAGTATCAAAGAAGAAACATAAATAGGTAGTCCTTATTTCATTTCTCATAATGTCACAAGAAGAACTCATTCAAATGAAAATAATGTTTTTTTTTTCACTGCACATGTAATTAGTATGATTAGGCAACAAGTTCCACAGATAGCAATACAAAAGCTTTGGGGCCAAACCCAGTCAACTTTTATACTGTTCCATGAGATTTTTTGCCAACTAATGTATTACTGGCTTTTCTGATGGTAATTTCATTTCTCCTTCAGTGAATAGTACTTATGTTGTAAATTTATTTGCAGGTGAAACATGATTTCTTGTGAAGTGGTGCCTGTTGGTCTGTGGAGCAGTTCCTGGACCTTTAAATAGAGGTAGTTTATTTCCTTAAAAAATATAAAGGATTATATGAAGAAATATTTTCATGTTTTGAATTTCATTGAAAAATGGCTTCACAGATCTACTTCCTTCTGCTTTTGAATTATAGTAATTCTGATATTTATAACAGAGATGTTAAATAGCTACCAAGGGTAAAATAAGGGAGGGATATGGCCCATACAAAAATAAAAAAAATATATAATAATCAGCATTTGTGTCCAAAGACATAAGCTGACAGGAAAATCTTCATCACTGTGGCAAAGTCTATCACAGCTTGATATACTACTAGAGTTTTATTTTTTCTGGAGAACTTAGGCAAAACTACTTGCTGAGAGAGGCCCCCCACTATCAAGAACTTGGAAATGCTTTGGTACTGCAGTTTTTCCTCAGCAATTAGGTCTCACTTCTCCACCAAAGTACCAGCAGAGAATTTAATTGACATTTCTTACTTGTTCTAGGAGTGTTGTGGTCTGTTTTTCAAATTCAGAGTGACTGTGTTACCTTGGGACCCTTGGTTATGCCACCAATATTAGTAGGTGAAATTAAAATTGCTTTAAAGGCAAGGCTGTAGGCTGAGCATGACACTGCTAAAAGGTGCAAGTATGAACCCCATCTGTTCTTTTGGGGTGGATTAAAATCCTTCAGGTAATATTTGTAATACCACATAGCAACTGATGGCTGATCAAATAATAATTATATGTAGGCCGATGACTTCAGGAGTTTGGGACCCACCGTTTGAATGCTCTGTTTTTCCCCTGGTGATCTCCCTTGTAAGATGTTAGGAGATGATGCTCTTGGGGAAGTAACCTTAACAGTTTCTTTTTCTTTTTCTGCTGTAATTTGGCTAGTGAGTTTGCACAGCCAGGCCTTTGCTAATCCCATCCCAGATGATTTTTCTCTCTCCAAAGTGAAGCTCACTGGAACAGTGGGATCTAAGTAAGACAGTATTCCTTTCTGAAACCTTAGAACTTTTTGTTCTTTTACTCTTCAAACTGGGAATATGGCAATTAGACGTGGGGTAACCTCTGCAGTTCTTGTGATGTAGCACAGAACGTGTCTCACATCTTACAGTATAAACAATAACAACAGAAAGCTGTCTGTTGCTTGAAATCAGTACCAACATATCTAGATCATGACCCAGGGAGTTTGTCTGACAGTTCATAAAAATTCCCCATGAGGAATATTCTTCAGCCTCTCTGGGTAACCCTTCCAGTGCTCCACAACTATTATGAATAGATATTTAGAGAAAATTTTCCTGCAAATTAAGCAAAATTCTCCCTGAGCTGCTCTACGTGCATATGGAAAACATTGATCACCATCGTCTCTCTAGCTGCTGCTTATATATTTGAATGCTGTCATCATGTCTCTGCTCCTCTTTCCTCTCTGTAGTCTTCTCCAGAATAAACAAGATCGGTTCCCTCATCCTATTCTCATGCTAGTGCTTCTTCTGGTCTCACAAATTTGTCTTGATTGCTCTTAGAGCACGGTGCTGAAAACTTGACTCAATGCTACATTTGAGGTCTCATGAGAACTACGCAGAGCAGCACAATTATTCTTACAAATCAAAACTGTTGAACCAATAATGGTTTCTTTGAGTATTATAATGGTCTCAATTCTGTACAGGCTTAAGCTGATAGGGAGGACAATAAAAAATGTCTTTAATTATAGAGGTAATTAGGCAATTAAACAGAAACTAATGTTCAATCTGAGGAAATTATGAGTCACATCTACTTAGGTCTTTCTGATGTCGAGTGAAACAGAAGGATGTGCTGTATTTCAGGAGACAGAAAGAGATGCAAGAATGTACTTCTCTCTTATGTAATTTTACATTCCTGAAGGACTTGGACTCCACAGTTTCTATTTAGTGTTTGCAGTAAATGGACATTACAACTTGCCAGACATTGAACACACTGGAGCATGCCCACAAACTTACTTGATGCAAACCTGTGTTCGTTTAGGTATAATAAATGACATAAGGAATTTTTCATACAAAAGATAAGGGTAACTGTGTACTTTGCCCTCTCACTATCTTTTTGAAAGTATTAAAGTGCTTAAAAAAAAAAGAGGAATGGAAAGTAAAAAGTATGCTTATTTTTTAGGTTGTTTAGTAATAGCTGGCTTTTCCAGTTGTGCAAAGTAATTTTTCGTAAAAAGGCTGTTTGTTGATTTAATGTCACCTAATTTAATGTCTAAGGAGAGTCAACATTAACGTACAGTATTATTTAAGAGGAAGTGATTTAGAGCATGATGTCAGATTCCTGTTCTTTTACAGCACATAGGTAAGTTTTCTAATTTTAATGACTAAATTTAGGCTTCTAAGTCTAAGTCTGGAGATGTTAAATCTTTTTTTTTAATTAAAAAACAAAAACAACAACAAAAAAAACAATCTAAATCATCCAGTGACTTGATTGCTGATGTTACTGTAGGCTACATGCTCTTATTTTATTATAGAAAGTCCTTTTTCAAGTGCTTGAGATTAGATGTCGGTCTGCCAGACATGAAAACTGAGTGCTTAGCTACAAAATAGTAGGAACTTTTTAAAAACTTCACTTATATATACAGTGTTTGTTCTGGCAAGTTCATCATCTGCGCGGAAGTGAAGAATATAACATAGCACCTCAATCTTAACAGCATCTTAATTCAGGTAAGTACTGTAGTACATGCCTACCAATAAGCAAATATTTATACGAGCACCTCGCCTCGGTAGGTATCCTGTCCTGGATTCAGGCCTACAAAAATAGCTTAGATAAATAAAACATGAGACAAATTCTACTTATTCTAATCTTCTGTTTCAGTGTAGCAGCATGTTGCAAGAAAATGATCCATTTTTTTTTCATGGAAACTAAGGAATATGACATTAATTAATATGAATGACACTGACCCGATAGGGAATACATCCATATCTAAGTGCTTATGGCAAAGTAGTTTCACAATTGCCATGGTTGTTTACTTAGGCTTATTGTATTGTTTGTCTGTTTTTAAATAAATATTAACCTTGTATTAACCACTTCTTTCACACGATGCTTATTTAAACTATCTTAAGACATCGAATATCAAGCCCTCCTTTTGTAACCAGTCCAGGAGTATAACACTGTCACCACTCTGTCTCTCATTCCACATAAAGAATGGGAAAGCTGTTCTTCAGTACTTATTTCTTCACATTCAAATTTTTTGAGGGACAGTAGTTGTTTTCATTTTTCCCTTTGAGGCGTACATGTGAGGAACAGCAGAGCCAAAAGATTTTGGCCCGGCACTATTCTTTCAAAGATGTGTACATGATTCTTTTCCATTGCAGCATTACAAGAGAAAAAGAGTTTTATTGTAGCATTTAAGTTGTTTCTTTTCGGAGAGCTCTTAATTGCAAATGAAGAATTTATGCTACCCTTGAAGTTTCTCTAGTTTTAAAAATGGTGCTGCAGCAATGCCAAGCAGACCTGTTAAATTATGTGAAGGTTTCTGGGAGTGAAATGATCTTTAAAGAAAAGAGAAGAATGTGGCTAACGGCTTGGGTCTATTTTATATCTAAGACTGTATAGCAATTGAAAGAAATTTTTTTGTTTTTCATTTGACCTTAAAATTTATTCCATGTTTCTCTTTCTATGAATCACGCAATAAGTTAAACAAATTTGCAGGAGGGAGCAAATATTACTCATCTCCTTTCCTGACATAGTTCGCTGCGTGGGTGGACAGGTGAGGTTGGTTAGAGTGTAGGCATGGCTGTATTTTTCAGTCTTTCCTCTTAGCTGACTAGAGTTTTCCTTCTAACCCCTGAACAGATGAAGCACATGTGGCCTGGGGTGGAATCGTTACACAGGCATCCACCGCATGACTCAAAATATAATTCCAATCAGAGCAGAAAGCTTGTTTCTCATAGAGCAATATGCCTTTTGGATGGATGACTCGCCTGGGCACAGGCCTGTGTGACTGTGCATTGCTCACATCCCACATCATAGGATAAGAGCATCAGAAAGTGAAAAGGTGTTTCTCTTCAGTCCAAAAGCCAAAGCACAGCCATGCTTGTTTTAGCAAACAACAGTAAAAATATGCTGTAGCTCAGAGCTGTGAAGTGTCAAAGTAGGAAATGTATAATATCTGCACAAGGAACCCAGACAGCAAAGTCACTGTTTGCTTTTGATACAGCTCTCCTAAAGCTCTGGCCTGCCATCAATCCCTTTTCACATTGTCTGTCTCTTCCTTTAACTGCTGCTCTCTAGCAAAGTTATTTTCAACAAACTCAATGCTTAGGTGTGGGCTTTTGTAGTCAAATTCTCTCCTATGCTTAAATCCTTTTCATTGTTTCCCTGCCACTTCTGTTTTGTGTGGCTTTGAGCTATACTGCTCTATTGTAATGCTGGGACGTTTAGTTAAGAGAGAATTCCATTAAGCTCTTGCTTTAGAAGCTATGTTTAGGGAGAATTCAGCATGTTCAGCTTGGTTGGGCTGAAATAAAAGAAATTTGTTCAGCCTTTTAAAAACACCAAAAACTTGTGTTTGTGCTCTGGCTTCAGACATCCTTCTAGATGTCAGGACTGTAAAGTTGGTCAGTCATATACACACCTCAAGTGGTGGCAGAGTGGGGAAGAAGATTGCTTACTATATACCGCGTGTGTACCTACATTTTCTTGTACAGTTTGGTGATGTTAGTGTCACCTCTGCACCAGCTCGTCCCTAATTTCTATTGTAGTATATATTCTCCTCTTCCAATTAATTTCTTTTTTTAAAGGGTGTTCATGTACTTTTAAGCAAGATGTACTTATATTAAATGCTGCACTACTTATTACTTCTGGCAAAGAAGTACTGAAGATCTCCTTGGTGGCTGTTTGCTACAGTGGATGTGCAGATCACTTCATTATTTTTTTTGCTCCAAACTATTTAGACAATCTGGCCAAATCATATTATTATCTACAGCCAACATTACTTTTTGAGCTTCAGGCTTCAGCTGAGACCTAACCTTGCATATGTGATAATAGCAGTAAGCCTGACCTGCTGCACTTGCATCAGTTTACACATAACATCTTAATCCAGGCAGTTATGATTTATAGACGTAGTCTGGCTGAAGTTCATAAAACTCTTCAGTTAATAACAAATGGGGTGACAGTGAGGACCGTGATTTCTTAAGGTTATAGTCATGGTGAGTAAATTTTAAGTATATCATAGAACCATATCACAGAATCCTAGAATGGCCTGGGCTGCAAAGGAGCACAATGCTTATCCAGTTCCACCCCCCTGCTGTTTGCAGGGTCACCAACCAGCAGCCCAGGCTGCCCAGAGCCACCTCCAGCCTGGCCTTGAATGCCTGCAGGGATGGGGCATCCACAGCCTCCTTGGGCAACCTGTGCCCAAGTGCCTCACCACCCTCTGGGTGAAAATATCCCATGGAAGTTGTCATGTTATTCCTGTTTACCTTTATAAATGTTGATGAGGTTATATAATTGGACTCCAGTATCAGCAGTTTGTTGAATTACTGCATTGGAAGTGACACCCATACCAGATCCTGACATATTAATGGAAGATACTGCTTTCTTACCAAGTTAATATAGATGACTATTCCAAAAGGCAAGACAACAAAGCTGTCCCAAAATCCTGATTTTCTTATTTCTTGAAAGCCCTTCAAAGAATCCTAGAATATCCTGAGGTGAAAAGAAGCCCACAGAGACCATCTAGTCCAACTCCTGGTTTCACAGAGGATCAACCACAATGTAAATCCTCTGTCTGAGAAGATTGTCCAAAAGTTCCTTAAACTCTGGCAATTTGGCGCCAGGATTGCTGCCGTAGGACCACCCTATCAGTGAAGAACCTTTCCCTAACCCCCAACCTGCCCTCCCCTGACACAGCTCCATGCCGTTCCCTCAGGCCCTGTGAGGAGCTGCAGCCGCCATGAGGCCTCCCCTCAGCTGAGCTCTGGGCTGAGCAAACCAAGGGATTTCAGCTGCTCCTCATTCACTTTGCCCTCTAGACCCTTTCTCATCTTCACAGCCCTTATATAAACTATTGTACATTAATAATGATGTCATTATTTATAACTTCAAAATTATTTGCAATTCACTAAGAGATGGGAGCAGAGAGAGAAAAGCATGCAACTGATGGATTTTGGTTATTCTCTTTTTACATACAGTGCTGTTGCAAGCAGTAATTAACATATTAACCAAACAAACGAATCCTTGATTACTCTCTGAAGTATTTTGACAGCATACTTCATGAATTCCTTTGTGGGGGAAGTGGTTGTTCAAGCCCTAGCCAGTGGCTAGGTTTTTTTATGTAAGGAGATATTGCTAAAACAGCTTTTTTTTTTTTTTTGTGTGTGTGTGTGTGCTTTGTTTTGTTTTTGTTCTAAGTACATCATTGCTGGTATTAAAATTTAACATTGTTTATACAATAAAAACCTCGTAAAATTTCTAAAACGTGGTGCAGCTTTGACTGCATTTTATGTGGTTTAACATATTTGAGAAAATTATTTTAAGAAATTTTACAGTTTTATTAAATGCAGACATTCATAAATGTTTTGCAGCTTTTTGTGTATGGCTGATGCGAGATCTGGAAATAAACCAGCCTGGTTATGCCTTATTAGTGAAGAAAATTTCATACTTACAGCTCTCTGAGTTTTTTGCGTAAGGCTCCATCACACAGTGATAGAGAATGTGTTCCGGCAGTGCCTCAACTAGAGCTGCCAGCTGTAGCCCATCTCTTCCTGGAGAGTCATGAAATGAGTTATTGCAGCATGAAAGTTCAGCCTTACTGCTGGAGAAACCTGCCATGAGCTGCTCCGCGTCGCTCTCGATGGCATGTCAGCCTTGGCACTATTCTCTCATCTGTGTGGATTGCGGAGGAACCAGATGGGCAGGCTTTCAGTTTGGGCTATTAACCCTAAGGAAAGTTGAAGAGAAAGTCTATCGTCTTTAAGGTGTCTCTTGTGAACAGCAGAGTCTAGCATTAGTTTCCCTTGATTTAACTGTGGTGACGTGCTAGGAGCAGTCTAGAGGATGTAGAAATTGTGGCAATGGATGTCACTTCTGAAAAGCTTTGTGATCCAAAGGTGTTCACTGGAGGGGTTTTGTTGCCTTTGCAACTGGCAGTGATTTTAAGGTCAGTTTGATTTATTTTTTTTCCTGCTCTGGAGGTCTCCAAGAGCACCACTCTGCTGGTGCAGCAATAGGGAATCCTGAAAAATGGTACCTATACCCAGTGTAGTGCCCAGTCACTCCAGGAGTGCTGTTATTTGTGAGAGAAGGCATCTTGTTTCTTTCTGGTTAGCTGAAGAAAATAGAATATTTCACTACATCTCTGAGTGGCAGAGGCAGTAAGGTGTGGCAGAAAGGGTATTTAGCAGCTTTGCAGTTTGCCTTCATAAAGATTCAGGGAGCTCATCATTTCATAAAGAGTAAGTAGAGATAGCCTTAAGGCATGCAGCATTTTTAGAACCAAGTATTATTCTATTTGTTGAGGTGTGAGCTCATCTAAGGCTTAGACTGTAGTAATAGATGATTAATTTGAAGGAGGAAAGCCTCTAGAAGTGATTGGAGTTTTCATTGAAAATGCAGAGAAAGTTTCAACTTTTTTTGCTTCCCTTCCCTCCCCTGAATGTGCTGGGAACTTTCTGTGTTTTGGGTCAAGAAAAAGACCATAACCATTTTTTTTTTTTTTTTTTCATTTTAATGAAGCTGATCTCTTTTCCCAGAGTATGTACTTTTCAGTCCACTGATTTGGACAGGAAAATCTGTCCTTGTTAAGAAAAATACTGAATAACACAGAGCTGTTAGAATATTTTTGGATATGGGCTATGTTTTTGTTTTTGGTTTTGCTGGAAATGCTACATTAACTTTGCCTCAGGACACTAATTAACAAACTAGCCATTAATTGCTGGTAATAAGGAACTTGTCAGCAGTCATTGTTTCCCTAAACTGCCTAAATTCAAGAGGACAAGTTTAGAAGAAAATACCTCTCTGAAAGATCCTTGTCTTCTCTCCCTGAGAGGGAAAAGGCCAGCAAGCAAATGACAAGACCTTGGGACTGCTGACTATCTGATACTGTTAGTTTGTGAACCCACAGAAGTTTGTCTAGGAATGACTAGTAATGTAATACTGGAATAAGCTGTTTTCTTGATAATACTTCTTGCCTTTGACTGGAAAGAACCATCACTAAAAATAGGCATGAGAGAGGGTGATTTCATTCCTGAAGACTGAAATGAATGGTGGCCATGTGTGTATTTCTTGTCTGTCTTCACCTATCTTGTTCATGTAATAAATGGGATGATGACTAATAGATGCAGTGACATTACAGCCAGCAATAACAATTGTTGCCATTTAACCTGCAGGCAAAGTCAGGCTGAAATTGGAATAGATATCCTGGGCCCCAGGGCGATTGGAGAGAGGTTACAGTGCTCAGATTTAGGAATGGAAAAGGATTGCACTGAGTGAAGATAACAATTTCCAGGGAGTTTCACAGACAATTCTGTCATCTTGTATTCTAGAAGTATACAATACCTGTATTTCCACAGTTTTTTATTTTCAGAAAAGATGGGGAAAAAAGATAAAAAAAAAAAAAACAAATGAAGTCTGATTTTGGAGTGTTAGAAGTGGGCTCTCAGTTATGTAGAGATTTTAAAATATGTATTTAATTTCTATTAACTAAAAGTTTAATTCTGCTAATTTATTTAATTCTACTAATTTATTTGCTTTTCTTACGCTGAACTGAGGAGGCCAGCTTTTCATTAAGGAAATGATGAGCTAAATGACCATGCCTTGTTTTCTCACTTCTTTTCACTTTAAAATCTCTACCTAAATATTCGATGTTTGGGGAATTTTACCTCCTCATTGCCCCTGAGAAGGGGCAAAATTAGACGATCTTTCAATTCTCATTTTAAGACCCCTTAAAAACATTGTGGGAGTGTTGAGCTTATTTAGACATATTAGTGTACAGATTATAAGACCTTTCCAGTTTAACTCTGATTTTTTGCAAAATGTGGTTATTTCTTCATCCAACTTTGCTAGTGTGAAGTCAAATGTATAAGTGCCAAGAAAACAAATTGAGTTTCTTATCTTAGCTGAAAGGTGGTTATCTGTTTGTTTGTTTTACACACTCAGAAGAAGATCATTCATTACATTATAGAGGTAACTTGTTACTTCACAAAAATCTCTGAAAAGTAACAACAGTATGTACATATCTTTTTGCCTCAAATCCTCAGTGGTTTACCTATTGCACTTCTACAAGGTGTGTGGATATTGGAACCTTCTGCAAATTATCTTTCTCCTATTATCCAAACACTCTCACAATGCTTGCAACAGTTGCATTTCAGGATCTTGAATATGTTTTTTGGTTAATCTCAGTCTTATTCATTTTTGCCTTCAGTTTAAGGAGCATGGTAGAAAAAAGGTGGTTTGTCTGAGTTGGTTTTTTTTTGAGCAAATTTTCCCAAAACTAGTCCTACCTGAAAGAAAATGTAAACAACAGGGAAGAGAAAACACTGAGAATAAAACACAAAGGAAAAAAAAGTTTTTAAATGGCTGAGAATTCCTCTCCATTAAACCCTGTTTGCTTAAATGAGCACTGAAAAACAATAGTTGCTTTTGAAGAATGTGAGTCATGCACCGTAATAACTGCAGCAACAAAGAAGAGGCAGTGACAACAGCATTTCCCTGTGCTGTGAAAATCAGGCCAACCTCATTCAGTGAGGCTTTAAGCATGAAGAGACAGGGCAGGAGATGAAAGTAATGTGATTGGGTTAAACTCTACAACAAAGACTGACTGGAAAGCCATATACTGAAAGAAATCACCAAGGTTCTCTGTCAAACTTGGCATTTTTATCAGTGATTGGGAGGAGAAAAGGCAATGTACCTCATCAAATTTGCAGGTGGCACTAATCTGGGAAGAGCAGGGAACATATGTTGGAGTACTTGATTAGATTTCAAAATTATATTGATGGGCTGGTAGTACCTTTCCAAAAAATCGCAAGTTAGGTCAGCGAAGACAAGTCCAGCTCTCATCCCCAAAAGGAGGAATCATCTGAAACATGATGGAGAAGACCTGTCTAGGTAGCAATTTTATAAAAGACTGCTATAGTTGTTATAGCTTACAAACTGAACATGAGCAAGAGAGAATTTCTGTGAGCAGGGGGGTACTTTGGAGGAAATGTATATTGGAAGAGGTATGAAGAAATGTTGTATTGTGATACACATGCCATGGCAAGAACCAAGTTGCAGGACTGTACTGAGATTTGGAGTCTACTTGACCAGAATGATTGGATCCACTGGAGAAGAGTTACTGTGTAACAGATAAAAGCCCATCATCGTGAGTGCCTTCCATTTATGTTCATTTGGAGCTTTCTTAACCTAAAGTGGAGAAGGTTGAGGAACGATGTGATGAGTCTTCAAATATTTGAAATCTAATGCACTCTTTTTATTTTATTTTATTTTATTTGAGCTATTCTAGTCTATTGTGGACTGGATCAATGAGCTCTTGATGTCCCTCCCAACATTAAGATTTTGGGGAGAAAAACAACTTCTTTCTCAGAAACAAAATGAAAAAAATTCAATGAGATGGGCAGTCCAGAAAGATACACAATTAAAGGATCCAAAGTAAGGGACTGAGATTTAGTTGCAATAGCATCAGACCCTGCATTATAATATAAACAGAAAATAGCTTGGGGAGGGAAAAAGCATTTCTGGAGTTTGGACTCCAGAGAACAAACCATGATGTAGTAAAGAGCTGATTGTGCCTCCAGAACTTTAAAATCTAAATGAATGTGGATGAAACAAACCAGTAGAAATGGATAGAGGGAGGGTGAGCCCATTTACAGAATAGCTCATCACCCCGTGCATCTCTTCTTGGCTGAACACTGCTGATTGGCCTTTGGTAGGCCTTGTGGTACAAGCATGCCTTACGGTGGGATGATATCCAAATTAAATAGCTCACTATTTTGAGCCAAATAATACTCTAATATTTAGTTTTGGACCTCGTTCTTGTTGATTCAAAGTTCAGCTGTGGGAAATTCTTGCCTGCTTCTTTTTATTTTCTTTCTAAAATAATATTTATTTGCTTGCAGGAGAAGGATTTTGAAGATTGATGAATTAACTTTAGAGTTTTAAAATCAATTATCAGCCATCGTTATTGCTAAAATGAACACCTGTACCTAAGTATTAAGTACCAAATAAATGTTAATTTGATAAGTGGCAGATTGTACTTGTCTTTCTTATTTTCTTTCTTAATTTTAGAATTTGCTTTATTTCTATTTCATTTTATTTGTGTTTTTTCTCCGGGCTATTTTAAAATTCTTTGGAGCTAAACATAACAGGCTGTACATAAAAAGAATTGCATTGGAATAGGTTTTACCTCATTTTCCCATGTATATGAATTCCTGCTTACATAAGAAAATATTTGAACATAAAAAGCAATAGTTTGGAATTGGATTGTGCAGGATGAATCATGAGACAAAATCTCATTAGTGATCTAAAAAACATTCTGGCATTCCTGCCACAGTGTTTTCATAAAACATTTTTTTATCTGAAAATGAATTAATCAGAAGGTAATGATAAAATAATGATAATAATAATAGAAGCCAAAAGGCAACTAAACCCCATAGTTGCAACTGGCTTTTGCGTTATGTTAATTTCAATTTTGTTACAAGGAAAATATACTTTTGAAAAAAGGGGGGAGGGGAAGAGGAGGTGAGAAAATGTATTTACTTTTCCCGTGACATGGACTAGTCTTCCACGGTCCCTAGAAACAAACCTGTTTTGCCTTTCAGTCATCTACTGTGGGAAACCCTAGATCACTCTCACCAGGATGGCAAAGGAGTCACAGGATTAATGAGTCTCCCCTGTGCTGACAGGAAAATAGTTCAGAAGAGCCTGTGCATGTCCAAGACGGGATTCTTACTAAACCTGAGCTGTGCCAAAAAGGAACTTGGACATTTTTCTGAGAAACAAAAATATATTTTTCCTTTTCTTATCCTTCCAACATGCGGGAAGATACATCAGTTTTGAAGTGACTTGACTGCAAAATATGAAATAATTGCTGCTTTAGAGGGTGCAATGTAAAAATATAGATTAGTAAGTTTGTGGCTATTTTGAGCTGGGTGGTGATTTTGAAGTGATAGAAACGTCGACCTCAGTTCTTTGTGGCATTTGGAATTACACTAGGATTTTAGCTTATGTTTTGACAGACCTTCCAGCTGAATATAATGGGTAAAAAAAGTTTGAAATGTTCAACTTGTCTGTAAAAACATTCTGGTAAATTTAAAGCAACTATCCGTTAGGCAGCTTTGGACAAATCATAAATTAAAAGAAAGCCAACAACGCAACATTGATTTATTTATTTGTTTTTTAACGAAAACACGTCAATAGTGACTACTGGAATACAGTTGGATGTTTTCTGTTTGTTTGTTTTTCTTTTAGAAAAGCTCTGACTGTACAAAGTTTTTCAGTACAACTTAGTGAGATCATAAACATTGTAGTAACACAGGAAATCTGTTTTCCACTCCTGCATGCAGAGCACAAACCTGTGGCCTTACAAGACGTTATTTATTGGAACTGGGCACTGAACCAATATAGTATTGTTTTACCCGTTAGGTACAAATAAGTACCTGAAACTAGGCAGAGTAGTTACTGTTCAGCAAGGATCTGAGAGCCAGGACCTAATCAAAAGCTACTGTCCTTTTAGTAAACGTTTTGGATAGCCAACTTACATGGCAGTCCCCATGGTTCACCTTTCTATAGGGGTGCTCTATGTGGAGGACATTATACAGCTCCTGACAGTGCTCAGAGGTCCTTTAGATTCCTTTTGCTTTTGAAGAGAGGTGAAAAATCAGTATATTGCTTCTCAGCTTTTTGATTTTTCTTGCACTCTCTGTGAACGTATCTCCTAGTGCATTCCTTGAAGCAGAACTTTTGGATCCCCCTGCTTGCTTTGACAGAGGAGCTGAGTTGTTGGGTCCGTGCCAGTATCCTCAAAAGGAAAAGGACAACAGTATGAGCTTTCCATAGTACACATCATAAAATTCGCAGGGCACAGAGATCATCAAACATAGTACAACTGGAGGAGGGAGAAATTAATTGGCATTTACATCTTCTGGAGCAGCTATTCAAACTTCTCCGCAAGAAATAAATGTGTAGGAGATGAGGTTTCACTAGCGCTTGTGCTCACAAACTGCTGCAGTTTTTCCTCTTTTTTTTTTTTTTCCTCTCCCTTAGTCTCTTTTTTTAAACTTCTTTGCAAGCAAACTGTTTTCCAAGAAAGAATTTTCCAGCAGGACCTTACAGGAGCAGAGATGCTGTATATCAGCTTCTAGGTGTGTTTTCTTCAAGATCTTGTGCTAGGAAGCTGGAGAGAGTTTCTGCTGGCAGAGTACATAAATTATCTACTTACTGAGCTGTGGAGGAGGCACTGAAGTGGTGGAAATGGAGGCTTACAATAAAACCTCCCTCTGTGCAGTGCATAAAGGTGTTTGAACTGCCCAGCTCCTGCCTGACACGCTACTTACGGTAGATGAAAGTGGCCTAGAACAGCTCTGGGGGTTGAGCTGCTGCAAATAGGGACCTGGCTAGCAGTGCTTTTTCTAAATAATTGCGTTAGTGTCAGACTTTTTTAGCTGATGTAGATGGAAGATTCATGATGTGAATCCAAAGACCTTCTCAAACCGTCCAAGAGTTTGGAAGTGGAGTTTAGCTACAAGTCAATTTTAAAATAATAATAATAATAATAATAATAATAATAATAATAATAATGAAATCATAAAACTCAAACCCAGTTCAAGCTATCAAATGCTCTCAAAATTTACAGATATTTGGATCAAGTGTTTTGGCCCAGTCCTTCTCTAACATTCACCAAGAATTCCAAATCCCCTCTTACTTTTATTTCCTGATTGTATTTTGACTATGTTTGCCTTCCTGTCTGTTTAGATCTGTAGTCAGGGTTTTACTAGGGAGTCCTATTATTCTGAAATGCTCTTTGTTTTGTCATCTTTTCCTTTTATTATTTTTTTCTCTCATAATCTGATTTTTTTTTTTTCCTACAGTTGCTACTCCAAGGAATAAGCATCACCTGCACACTCCACTGTGCTATCTGCTAATAGTAAGAACACTAATGTAAGAACTAATAGTAAGAACACCATGCTCTGTGTTACCAAGAAGCATGAGGGTTTTTCTTGTTTCTTTTTTATTTCTTTTTTTTTTTTTTAATTTTCAGAATATCCAAACAGAGTTGTCTATGACTATTTTCCCGAATTTTGTAGCTCTTACGATGATATGGGATGATATGAAAACAGTCTGATGCAGAATTCTTGGCTAGTGGGATTTCAACCATTCTTAATGTTTTGCCACTGTACATGTGTAAAATGTGTGTTTGTAACTAAGCATAGCTCATTAAATCATAGCTTTATTACATGTGAAAGCCATAAATCACATCAGCTTGAAGGTTAGAAAAATGCTAGTCTTATTTTTCCCCCAGTTTTTAGTAAGAGATTAAGCATTGTGAAGACAAAGATCACAGGGATGAAGACAATAGGACTTCCAGATGATATATTGGTTTATCTTTTACATGATTGCTCTGGATACAAAAAGCAGTGGAGAAACACTTTTTCAGGCTTGTCCATAGGAAACAGAAAGACAGCCTGCCCAAGCGTGGTTTCATAGCAAGCACAGCAGTAGTGTTAGAGAAGTAAAAATTCTGTTGATTGTCTGCTCTTCCCCATAGTGGTGAGAATTTTTCTCATTTCTTAAAACTTAATGTTAAAAAAAAATCACAAGAGATAAAGAAATGTGGAGAAATCTGTATTTTAGTTTGTGATCTTAATATCATTTTGCTTGTAACAACGCTTAGCAATACGCTGTTGTATCAGCACAGAGATTTTGGTTATCACAGCACTTAGCAAAATGATCCAAGGTTGGATTCTTCCAATTTCAACAATGTAAAGTTTGTATAGAAAACTTTCCTTTGCTTCCAGAGGTAACCAATCAGTTTTTGTGGTCAAGAACTCAGATGCTGGAAGTACCATTACAGGAGGGTGTTTGCATGAACTTAGGTCAGTCCCTTATGAATCTACTTTGCTAAAGACTTATTTCATCACACAATCACATGGTTCTCTATTTCTTCAGAATACTTGCAAGTAAGAGAATGGATAACATTCTTGGAGTTGCCAATCCATTTTTATCATTCAATGTGAATCAAGGCTCCTTTACTGCATTCATACTCTACTTCCAATATTGAATTGTTAATTTCCTCAAAAGTGTGTTTGTTTTGTTTGTTATTGTTGTTTAATCTTATCAATGTGTTTTCTGGGTGTTTCAGGGCCTCTTTTCTCTCCCAGAAGTGAAAAGAAGGAAGTGTTATCTCAGGTTTACATCCTGGAAACTGATGTGCAGAGAGATTAAGCTAAATGTACCCATTCATTTCAGGGAAACCTGAGACATCCAGGTCCTGATTTCTTTTCCAAGCACTGTGAATTAGCTTGATCTATGTGATGTGGGATAGTTGCAATCATATGTGACCAGAAGTTACATAATTCAAAAATCAGCATTCAAGTCAGGCATCCAGAAAATGAGTTAAACAGAAGTTGTAGCTATCCCTAACAAGCTACAAAGAATTGGCTTACCTGATATTCCATAGGGCTACAGTTTTTAGTGGGACTATATAAAGAAGGCTTACTAAACTTCTATCTTGTCAAATATGACCTTTTTTTTCTGCTCCTCCCCCAAAATTGCACTCTTTGAGATAGCCAAACTCTTTGTACTGAAATAAAAAATGAGATATAATTCAGCCCACAAAAGAATGTATTAAACAATTCAAACATTTGCAACTTGTCAAGGACAGAAGCAAAGGAGAATGGACTTACATAGGAGGTTGCACTGTGCAAACATTAAGATCAGCAGATTATACTGTGAGTGTGAAGAGAGGTTTGCAGGTGCTGCCTGCAAACAGGATCTTCCCTGTGTTCAGACCAGATGGAGTCAACCAACAACTGTGCCAGTTCCTGTGATTTTACGTGGGCCTGCAAAAAAGTTCTTTACCAGCTGATAACTGATCTACTCGCAGGGATTATAGCATTATGCACAGGGCCTTTTGATATGGGAGGTCAGCAAGATGATTCTTTGAGTGCTACCAAAGGAGAACGTTTTCTTCAGGCCGGTGGAGTTTCCTAGGAGAAAAATAATGTGGGAAAATACCGCGTTTATTGCTCTCTGTTAATTTTACTTCAAATAGTCCCATATACAACTACGCTGGATTTTTTTGCATTGAGCTGTCAGGGTTGGCAAATAAGGAAAAAAAATACCAGCCCCCCCAGCAGAACTGGATTCTTTTCCTATTGCACTTGGTAGGCCAAAGGGTCCCAGCACCAGCACATGCACAGGTCCTATGCTCAAGGAGTTGCACAAATGCAAGCGGTGTAGCAAGCAAACCCAGCTGTGGGCAGGAGGGCTCACTTCCAGTACATCGTCTTTTTCCTGCTCAGAACTTCAGGGAGGCAAAAGCAGTGTGAACTCAGGCTTATTTGTCATCTGCAGACCTGAAGCTCACCTGTGAAGGGAGCCTGATGAGTAAGGTGTCAATCTCATTCTGGGTTTTAAACAATTTCATTGAGTGTGGTAGCAAAATGGAGGGGTTCGTGTTGTTATTCGTGTCTCCTGATGTTCCAATAGGGACATCAGCTGATTTAATTTGCTGATTTCTCTCCCCCCACACACACATAATCCCTGGCAGCCACACAGCCGAGCAAGATCAGAACCCTGCCTGCTTCAGCAATGTTCTCCATGTCTCTTGGTACGTTCAGTTACAATTTAGCTGAAAGCTTACTGTCAACAGTGGTTTAACACGGAACAGTGAATTTCTAAAGGAAAGTCAGTTTTAGAAAAAAGATGTTTTTTGCTTTGTTTTGTTTTGTTTTTAGTGTAAAAAGCTTTTCTAGAATTCTAGAAGTCTGGGATTTGAGAACAGCAGTATCAACCATGCTTCTAATCAAGCATAAGCTTCTAATGAAATAATTTTAAAACAGTTATTTAGAGAAAATACTGAGCTTTTGCTTGTTGGGGAGAGAACTTAAAATCACAAAAGTTTTCACTTAAAGCAATTAGCTTGAAGCTAGATTGTTCTTGTCATCTGAGTTCCAAAACCTGAAAACATTTAAAATTATGAAGGATGCCGACATGTAGCGCAAAGGTTTTAATTACATCTTACAAATTAAGATAAGCTCATTAGGATAAAGGAACAAAAAAGAAAGTGAGTCCTGTTTAAAATGTGTGGGTGTACGTATCGTTTGCTCTTCTATTTATTCAGTTTTAAATCAGCATGAAATCTTACGCTAGCATGATTTTACTGTTGTTTAGGAAATATGAAAGGACTTCACCGTTTGTGAAAGCTCTAGAAATACCATCATTCTTGGAATTCCTTAAATTCTTTAGCTCCCTATTAAAAAAAAAAAAAAAAAAAAAAAAAGTATTTATTGTAACAGAATTGTCCTTCTCAAAGAATTGAAGAAAGGCAACCTACAGGTAGCTCATTAAGTAGCTCATTAAGTAGCACAATATTGTTATACAGTGGCAATCAAACAGTGCAGCTGAAAGTTGTTTTACTACAGGGTCTGCTGGAAGATGTATTTAGATGTATTTTCTACAGCAAATAGCTACTGAGGTGGTTTTTTCTTAGTGTTACCATATGCATTTTGGCATTGTGGTGCTAGATGTCAGCTTGCTAGTGCCTTTCAGCAAATGCAGATGCTGTTTAAATCCCTGGATATTTCTAGGCTTATGACTACCTGAAGCTGTGTTGTCTACCTGGAGCTTCTCAACAGCAGCTATTGTACTCCATCTCAAAGCAGACCAGGATTATTTTTATCTCTTTCAAAGGAGTTTGGGTCTTGGTTTCAATGGAGACTTTTAAGTTTTTCCTGAGCTCAAGCATGTTCAGTCTCTTGCACCTTGGGCATGTATGAAGTTCACCTACTTAGGAAAGATGCACAACATACACTGAACAAGACTCTCACTTTGGAATGTCTCAATTTGAAACAGCACCTAAGATAATTTTTTTTTCTTTTTAAATTAAGTGTATATTTCCTTCATGTGGCACAAGTACAACAATTTATCATTAAGGAGAAGCTTTTCACGAGAATTAATATAATTCCAAAATTCTAAGCATTAAGTATAATCATTAAGGAATGCGTGAGCAATAAACAAACAAAACCCACTTTCCCACTTTATTCAATCTGTAACATTTAGAACTCAAAATGCCTGACTGTACATGTTTTTAGTAGATTTGTGACAGGTGTTGGGTTTCCTATGGTTGTGATAAAGGTGATTAAAACTTTAAAAATAAAAATGCAGAAGGGCATGTGGGTGCAATGTCACTTGCAATTAACACTCTCATGGATGGCTATCATCTGTGGACTTCATAAAGCTGTTGTAAACTGTGGCACACGACATAAGAAGTCAAATGTGGAGGAAAAACACACTGAATATGTGCTTTAACTGAAAGCTTCATCACAAAGGTTTAGATTTAAAATACATAGTCGACCTTAACTCTGGATGCTTCCAAATGCATGTTTGCATATGATGATCTTCATTAGCTATATTCAGTTCTAGAATTTTTTAATATACACTATCACAAACATCAGAATCTACCTTATCAGAATCAGACCTTATCCTGCTAATGTATTGTATTTAATGTTCTTATTTACTGGTGTAAGCAAAGCTACTGAGGATGATAGGACACTGATTTGCATTAGTATTCAGCTTGGTACTTTTGCTCTTCTTGCAAACCCAGTATTTTGGGGGCACTGACAGCAGCACATCCGCTGCTCATCAGTCAGTCCATGCCCTCATGCTTCTGCTAAGGGCAGAATTGCCCCTTTCAGCCCTAACACCATCTCTGAACAAGATTTCTTGTAAAGCAGGACCGTGTTGTGATTTGCTCTGTGGTGGGAGATTGGAGCATGACTCACAGTCCTACCATGATTATCCCAGACCAGGGGGTCATTTGGGGTTAAAGAAGAAAAGAAGAGCCAGTAGGTCCATCTCCCCTGGTAGTCGATGGGCTGTGTGACCTTCTGGAAATCATGTCATCTCCTGTGCAATGTTCAAATGCTGAACCTGAGCTGAACTGCCTCAGATAAAGTAGTTATATAGAAGAAGAAAAATGAAGAAGTTGTTTTCTCTCTGAAACTATTTTGCTTTTGGAATAGGATGTTGCTGGGTACATTAGATAAAAAATGCACTTACTCTTATAGAGTACTCTTCAAACTATAGTTCCTTGTAATGTGTGACTGACTAATGTGTGACTTCGTGTGAAAAAGAGGATTTAAAAGGAGACTTCAGAGCCTGTCTCTGGTGTAAGGGCACATTACACAGAATGGTTGAGGTTGGAAGGGACATCTATTTCCAAACCCCCCAAATTTGCAAAGGTGTTTCAGCTTGTTTCCTGCTATTTCAGGATGGACCTGATTAATAATGGCAAAAATATCTCAAATTTTCTGATTAAAGTCATAAGTAAAAGATTGCTTTATTAGTGAAGGGCTGTATCAGGGCCTAGGAAAAAAAAAAATTCTTCACAATAAGGTTGAGGAAAAAAGAATTTCCTGCTTTTCCTAAGACCCTATATTCAAACTCTTAGACCACTGTTTACACGAAAGAGTGCGTGGACTTTTAAACTCTTTCCTAGAGTGTTTCACCATCCACACTTTTAGACTCTGTAAGATATTATTTAATTTCCACTCATATTCTATCATAACTCATAGTTCAATGTTTTTAAAAATAATTCTTCTGGCCAAGTGCAGATTGCTAAATCTTACGTAACGCTCCACTGACGCAGTAGCAAGATTTTTCCAGTGTTGCTGAATGGGTCATTGTTAACATTTCAGGGAGTATTTGCATTTTGTACTGCGACTCTTGAATAACTCGATTATAACATTGAGGTCGTATTGTGAATACGCCATCTTGATATTTCACAAGTAAAACTTTTCTTAGGTTGAACATATATTCATGCTGGGATATAAGTTTCTCTTTCATATTTTCATTCTATGAATCATTGAAACCAGCCACAGCTTGCTCTGAATGATCTACCTACTTCTTGCTAACACAGACATCATTGGCACCATTTCAGTAGTTTTGCTCAAGGGTTTAGCTGGAACATTTCACCACACTTAACAGAAACTCTGACGGAGGTTTGACACTTGTTAGCCAGTATTTTTTACTGTCCCGAGTAGCTAAAATGAGTGAGTTTCCCTGCAAGCCATACTGATTCCCTGATCTACCAGATATGACAATCTGTACTTCTAGGCTTTCCATCGTTTGTGTTATGAGAACCGTAGTGGTAGGTGAAGGCCTCTTCAGTTTCTCTTTGAAATAAGTCCTAGGTTCAAGTAAGCTTTATTCTTTGTGTCACGATTCACCTAGCAGTTTACAACTTGAACTCTACCTGAAGATCTTTGATAAGTCCTCATTCCTTTCACTTCTGTTTGGTGCATATTTTTCCAAATTAAATTGCAAGTCAAGTTTCCAGCATCTAAGTGTTGGAATGTCCTAGATTCCAAATCAATTCTTTTACTCTTTTAAGGAGCTTACCTACTCCTCTACTCAGGGCCTCTACTGAGGTAGTAGGTAAGAGGTTGACTTGCCCTCTACATTGAAGTAAGCAAAATGAATGATGAGTGAAAGGCAATATAAATTGTAACAGTAACAATTCTTAGCAGCCAAAACCATGCCAAGTGATTTCATTTTTCACTTGTCTGGGCAACAATGGTTTGTCTACACTGGTCTATTTTTGTTTTAGTCACTAATTGCCTACAATTACCTGAGTACCAAATTTACTTAAGGCAATTAATATATTTCTAAGAGCTTGTCTGGATATATTTATTTAAGGATAATTACTTTTGAGCTCCAAGGAAGTGAGGTTCAAGGAAATGAAAACTTGAGTTTCTCAGAGAAATAGCCTAGCTTTAAAAACAAACAAACAAACAAACAAACAAAAACCACAACAAAACAAAACAAACAAACAAACAAAAACTTTCTCTGGCAAAAGTTAAAATGTACATGCCCTAAGTAAAGGCATATAACCAAAATTAAGCTGAGACATAGTTTATTTGTAAATGGCTGCCAGTTTTCCACAGCAGATTGAACGTATCTCTTTATGCAAGTTTAAAACCATAATAATAATAACGCTCCACTCCTTTATTGTTTCTTATATCTAATGTGACAAAAGATTCATAGTTGGAGCGAAGGAGTTAAAATCTCAAAATTCATAAAAGCCACTGAATTGTACTGTAATCAGATGCAAAATCTTGGTTACAGTCAGTGTAACATTGCACGGACCTAGGGGAGGGCTCACAAATTTGTACGTGCAAAGATTTTGGACATCAGTTCTGTGCTGCTGAGGTATGCTATCATGATATAAAACTGAAGGCAGATGATCACAGAATCATAGGACCCTCTATATAGGAAAAGACTTTCAAGATCATAAAGTCAAACCATAATGCAACACTACCAAATTCACCACTAAACCAAGTCCATAGCACATCTCTGAGAAGTACAAGAAAGGAACAGACAGAGCATATGATTAAGATGTCAGAAAGAAGGCATGCTTCACTAGCTTTTTTTCCGTAGATTTGTGAATTAAAAGTTAAATGAGATAAGTAGGTGGGCATTTGTGTGGCTTCAGCTACATATTCTTCCACTGTCAAACAGAAGAATGAATAGTAAATCCAAGTCATGAAAGGAGGAATTGCTCCTTATGGTGACTTATGCCATGTTTACCCTACATCAGCACCCTAAGCTAACCATTACCATGATGGGGGAAGGTGCAAGGGCTCTTCTAGTTTGGGGGCTGTTATCATTACTTGATGATTTCATAAATGGAAGTGATTTTTGAGGACTTCACGGACTTGTTCAAGTGTCTGGGTCAAGAATTTCAGGTTCATGTCCCTGATGTTACTTCATAAGTCCCTGTCAAGGAGCTAGGTTTTTGCTGAAAATTGAAAGTTGGGTCATCGACGCAGGAGCCTGTATTTTCCTGTAGTAACTCCACAATTCAAAATCAGTTTGGAAATAAAGCTGAAAAATACTGTAAAGCACTGCCTATTCAGTAAGCTCTGCCTCTGTGCAGCAGGGTTACTTCTTTTGAGACATAATGTCACATTTTTTATCCCAAGAACAATGCACTCTAGAATAAAACTGGCATTATCAACCTGACCCTTCTTGTAACTGTTGTGGGTGAGTACCAGACATGAGGTGCTGTGTCTCTTGGCAGAGCAACAGCAGTGAGCCAGCATGTGGATTATGCAGAAGGCAGCTGCCTCCAGCCTCTTTGCTGCCTTTGTTAGCTAAGTACTGAATCCAGTAAAAAAATATATGTATACATCAAGGGGGAGAGGAGAGGCTAGATGAGAGCACTGCGTGAAGATGCGGCCTTTCACACCCAATTCTGTTTTTAATCGAGCTTTCTTATAGTGACAAGGCTGCAGGTTGTCTGTTTACTTGGCATTCAGGAAGGATATTTAGCAGAAGACTTTTCCTTCTGTGCCACTGACATCCATGACAATCAGCTATGGAGCTGAACTTTCCTTTACAAAAGCAGATTAAAAACAGTGAATGGCTCTGTCAGCAAACCACAGTGACTTGCTCCACAAAGAGGAGTTGAGTACAATTCAAGCAAGCTAACCACAGTCTTGGACACCTGATCATCTGAGTCTGGGAAATGTAAAAATCAATGTTCCAAAACAGAAGAATCTAGCTGTGATCAATGGAGTACTGTTCAGACTTTGGCTCATCTACCTCCGAAAATCTGAAGAACTCTGCCATGCTCTGAAATAGAGAAACTGAAGATGCATTGTCAAAGATGATCGTGGGTGGTTTTCTGTGTAGAAGAGATATACCTGTAACTGCTCTGCTCTAGGTAGCAGTTAACATGAGATACTTGTTCCACCCAAACTGTTGGTACACTGCAGGATTTTGGACCTGAGCTTTCCTTGACGGGATCCTTTTAAAGTACTTAAACCTGTGGGATTTCTGAGCTGTGGACGTTCTGCTTCATATCACCAAATCAAGAAATCGGTGGGCAGGTTCATCAGAAGGATGTCACAGCACTTTCATTAAGCTCAAGCTGAGGTCATTCAAACTTCTGGAAATATTTCTTTCTCTCTAGGCTTTAGCAAGAATGACTCTTGTGCCAAGTCCTTAATATCTGTTCTGGTAATCACAATGGTAACATTCTTTTTGCTGTCCTTATTGTTGTTTTGTTTAAAATATCAGTGAAATTTCTGGCTCTGTGTCTATAGCCTTAAATAATAATAATAATAATAATTATAAAAGCTTTATTAAAGCACCTTCTTTTTTTTTTCTTCTTCTGGTTCCCTCTTTCTTCCCTTCATCTTCCCTCCTTATGGAAAGGAAGCATCCTTTTGCTGCTTGATTGACGTTACTGTTCTGGAAGGCAGCCTACACTGCTTGAAAATGATCCTCACAGTGCAGAGATGCACGCTAGATTTCTTCCCAGTTATGCAACATGCTGGTCATGTGCCAAAGCAGAAAAATCACTGTTTGCAGAACCACACAGGAAAACACCAGAAGTGTGAGTGCTAACCTGGGAGCCACAGGGAGACTGACTAGGGGAGGTCACTGGGTTTCTGTGGAGCACCCAGCAGATATCCAGGTAGGACAGCAGGGATGCTACTTGAGTCCAGCCCTTCTTCCATCCTCTCCACGGAGTTTTTCTTCCCCTGCCCTGAAACAAGCGGAAATGACTTTGCACATAGATTGTCAAAGGCCATTTGTTCTGCTTTCTGTGCTATCTTGTCCAACCTGTTCAGGCTATTGTGAGGCGCTCTGTGCTTTTTTTTGTTGTTTTTGTTGTTGTTTGTTTTTTAACTTGGGTTATTAATTGGCTTAAGACTTTCTGACTATTGATGTTTTTGAGCTACAAGTACATTTTCCTGCCCCTGTACTCGGCACTGGTGAGGCCTCACCTCGAGTGCTGTGCTCAGTTTTGGGCACCTCAGTACAGAAAGGACATGGAGGTGCTGGAGCAGGTCCAGAGAAGGGCAGCAAGGCTTGTGAAGGGCTTGGAGAATATGGCCTATGGGGAGAGACTGAAGGAACTGGGGCTGTTTAGTCTGGGGAAGAGGAGGCTGAGGGGAGACCTTATTGCTCTCTTCCAGTATCTGAAAGGTGCTTACAGTGAGAGCGGGGCTGGTTTCTTCTCACTGGTGACAGGATGAGGGGAAATGGCCTCAAGTTGCACCAGGGTAAGTTTAGGTTGGATATCAGGAAACACTTCTTTACAGAAGTTAAGCACTGGAATCGGCTCCCCAGGGAGGTGGTTGAGTCACCATCCCTGGATGTGTTTAAAAACCATTTGGATGTGGTGCTCAGGGACGTGATTTAGCAGAGGGTTGTTAGAGTTAGGGTAGTATGGTTTGTTTGTGGTTGCACTTGATGATCTTGAAGGTCTTTTCCAACCTGAGCAATTCTATGATTTTATGATCACTAAAATGAACAAAATGTTCAGTATATGTCAAAAATCAACCTACACAAAAATTAAATAACTCCCCCGATGATGAAATCAGACTAAGACACTGAAAGAAGTTGTTCCTATGGAGGGAACTTAGATAAAGGGAGCTTGGATAAAGCTCAGAAGTATGGGAGCAGGTTGTTCCTGATCTGAAGAATGTACAGTGCTCATTTAGAAATCTCACCCACTAGCCTGAAGTCTCAGAACAGATCTGGGCCTTCTGTTGCACCTGGAGGAAGAAAGGGCAGGAAAGCAGTTGCAAATGGCCAGACCTGTAATGGGATGGGAGAACTCCCTTCTGACACAAACACATTGACTACTGCTTCCCCTTTTGACCTCTCAGTGTTGTGGATGTATACTGGGGCTGTGTCACAGACAGCAGGGAATAGCCAAACTACACTTTAACCATCCAAAATCAGGGTGTAATTTGGAACTGTCCGGCAGCAGGTGATGATTCTCATCATAAGCTTATTATAACTATATTCCTGCTGTGTCATGTTATTTCAAGCTGTGGATTGTATAAGGTGGGGCCCCCAAGTCCCTGCAGTGGTGTGGGAATATCTTCGTGATGATAAGGGCTTCAAGAAATTAGTTTGTATGGAAATGAATAGACTGGTCAGAGAAGCTCTGCAGTTCATAAAAAGCTTTTCATTATTTGTGTCACTGTTTGAAGCATGCTCTAGAAAAATATTAAGAAATTTAAAAAAAAATAGATAAGCAAGGTGGGTGTATCTTTTTTTTGTTGTCTTGTTTTGTTAATTTGTTTTAAATTTTCTTTGTATGTAAGATGGTAATAGGAATAAAATAATAGCTATGAGAAATCTAGAAAAGCCTAAGAGAAGCTAAGCTTTTGGATAGAGGTCTCAATTAAATTAATAAATGTATTTTTGTAGCTGGAGAAAACATCTTTTATTATTAAGTAAGATCGTGTGGGGCACCTTTTTTTTCCCCTGAAAAAAAGGAGGAAGGCTGCTTCTTTTTAATAGCAAAATGAAAGCAGTAAGCTGAATCCATATCTCACAGTATCAGTTATCACATGCCCCGTATCATGCTGCTGATGCCATGATTAATCCTCTCATCTGGTGATATTTACACTGATGTACACTGAAGTGTCAAATGTCTGTATTATTTTGGTGTTAAATGATGTAAGGTTAAGTCATCAGTTTTCTTAAAGCCATGTTTTCACTGATATTCTTTGATCACAAAATGAATTGTGCTGTGTATTCTCTAACTTCCAAGCAAACAACAAGGATCCTTTTTTTAAACAGAAGAAGGAACTCCATTTTAATTACAGCATTGCAGCAATCACTGTCATGATGAGTAAGGCCCCAGGGAGTTTCTCTATGAAACCAAAGTTAAAAATAATCACTCACCTCCTTTCCAGCATTCCTTTAGGTTAGCTTCATAGTTCTCTGACAGTATAGAGACTGGGTTTTCTTGACCTTTATGTGAAAGACAAGCATGGATTTACCAGAAGAAACTCAGAACTGTTTCCTCTGCATCCCCCCTGCCTGCTATGTCATTGGCAAGTAGTCATCCTCCCTGCTGTTTGATACTGTGGTTTACTCCAGCTCCACTAGCATTGAGAAACAACTCCTCCTACCTTGGGGTATGCCCTCATTCACATTGTGGCTTATGCCTGCTCCTGAAAAATGATTAGTGTTGCCAGCTCATTCTGCCTTCTCTTCATATGTCTCAGCAAGTTTATGCTGCCAGCTTGGTCCCTCTCTCAATATGGGACATGGTTTTTAAAGTGCAGCAAATCATAATGCAGTTCTGGAAGCAAAAATATCTTACTGATTCTGGATACTAGTTTATTGTTCTTTCAGAAATCAGAGAGGTGCATTTTGATTATTGTGATTCCATATCCTATGTGCCCTATCTCAATACTAGGAAAACAACTGTTTCTTCCCAGTCGTTCTTGAAAAAATTCTTTCATCTTGTAGCATGCCTTATAGGATGACTTCAAAATTATTTCTGGCCTTTGAGGGCTTGGAGCTTGTGTTAATAGATACGTAGTTCTTGTTTCAGGAACAACCCAAAGATAGACTTTTTGGGCTTTCTCCTACTTTTCTGAATCATCACTGATAAAAAGGATGAGGTTTACCCTAGATGATCTTAAGGATCAGGAAGGTTCTTTTCTGAAAGTTGCTGAAAGGAAATTGGACAGATAAGGTATGAACATGTAAGGATTTGTGCGCAGTTATTTCACAGAGAAAGGGAAATTTGAGCACAACTGTCCCTGATTTCTTGCAGCTTTCACTTCTATTCAACTGTAGTCTGAGGCAAGAAATATACTTATGTTCACCTGAGGTCCATATCCATGAATGTCCGTATCAACTACCACCAGAGTTGGTGACATACAGTTCATGGCCTTTTGTTCCCATCAAAATATATTTTTGTTTCTGCTCTGTAAGGAGGTCGTGTCTTTTCCCTCTGCTTTCACAGACTTGCTGATACAGACTGGACAACAGCCAAAGGGAGAGCCCTGCTGTCTATATTCAGTATATTGATAAGGCCTTGCCTTTTACTCTCATGCTTATAAGAGGGAGTTGAGGGAGCTGTCACCAGCTGAACTCAGTTGCTACTCATTGGTCTTTCTACAGCGACAGAGCAAAGAATTTACTGTGATTTAACAGTAACCATTTCCAAAAAAGGAAGTTCAATTTTGGGGTTTGTTGTAAGCCCTTTCCAGCTGTGTTCTTTCTCCTGGAACTTCAGTTGTATTGTTCTACCCCTTGTCTTTTGCCCATCAGACAATTTTGTGGAGCTGGAAGATAGCACTATTCAGATTGAAAGGAGCCATAATTGAATTCCTACATTTCTAGAGGAAAAGAAAAATAGCCCATTCTGGCAGCGAGGTGCAGGGGTTGGCAGAGCACAAACATATTTAGTCAGTTCCCCAACTCAGCTGGAGGCAACTACAGTAATCCAAACTTCCTGGGATGCATGAACACCCTCTTTGCAGTAACCCTTTGTCTCGCATTTGTATCTCTTCACCCCATCTGGCTTTTTCTAGCTGACTTCTGGATCCTTCTGCTGTTCCCTCTGTGTTGTTCAGTTTTTGAAGTCACATTTTTTTTCCTTTGTGGTCTTTTCTCTCCTCCCTATGTGTTCCAATGTCCTGTCTGTCACATTGAGACTCTACACAGTCCACTGTCCTCTCTGCTGAACTGCCTGCTGTCTTCTGGTGAGTGAAGAAAGCTTCATTTCCTGAGCACTGTGTTGATGGACCGATGCCACAGCACAGAATTGAGATACCATCCCTGCTATCCCTTTCTCTGTTCTATCTCCCAAATTTAGGTACTACATCTTTATTTACATCTTTAGTAAATACTTTATTATGGAAAGTATTATCTTAGTGGAGTGCATAAGGAGTGCTTGCTCACAGTCCTTGCTTACTTTATGCAGGGTTTGCTACTCCCTTAAGTACCCCAAATTGTACAGAGGGTTTAACTTACAGTTCAGGTTACCTCTTTTCTTATTAGGATTGTGATCAATGACTCAATGTATTGTATGCCTCTGTTTGCTTTTGCTTGTATATAAAAAAAAAAAAGACTTGACTTAGGATTTATGATCGTTGATTTCTTTTGAACTATGATGGAAAAAAGTTGTTGTCTTCTCTTAAGCTATAATGAAAACTTTTCCTTTCTTCTTTCTTTCCTTTCTTCTTCTTTCATATTCAGTTTATCCCTAGCTCAGTGACCTTTCTCCTCAGCTCTCACTTCCTTCATGGACTCTATGGCAATGATGAGTGCATAGTCTTCATGGCTCTGCCATCTCACTGCTTTTTCTTATGCATGTCACTTTTTCTCCTTTGGAAACCCATATCATACAACAAAATGTGGAAAGAAGATATCTTTCTTGCAGAGTCCAACAATTAACATCCTCCCCTTCTTACCACTGTTGTCATTAGCATTTGCAACTGCTGTAAAAGCAAAAAAAAAATAATAATGAAGGGAGTAGGAAGGTATTGGATATCGTTTTACTGGGCATAGAGTTTGCTACAGACATTGCGATGTTTTGGTTTTGATGTTCAGCTTGTGCCACTGTTTCTAGATACAAACACAAAGATAGACCACTGAGATTTGTCACTGTAACACAGGCAATGCAAATAGTTGTAGTTTGGGCTGGTTTGTTTTGTTTTTTTTTTTTTGGTTGGTGTTTTTTTTGGTTGGTTGGTTTGGGTTTTTTTTTTGTTTTGTTGTTGTTGTTGTTGTGGTTTTTTTTTTTTTTTTTTTTGGTCTAGAGTATGTAAATACGAGGAAAAGTAAACTGGTGAGCAGATAATGCCATTATGACAGTCTATCTGTATGTAACTTGGCAATAACAAGTAATATGTTGTGATATTGTTGTTACAGTGGAACAAAGCTACTGCAGAATATCACTTGAATTGTTCTGGGGAGTGTAGAAATGGCTGGCAAGGAAGACAGAGTTCTATTTTGTACTGTGCAAAGATCAGCTGAGCAAGGAAATAAAGATTACATAGAGAAAAGAAGATTCCTAACATTTTTTCTGGAATTTATTGAAGGAAATATTTGCTGACCCAAGCATTTGTGCTTAATTTTAAAATCTGAATTATATAGTAGGTAACAGTTGTAGGAAAGTGAAGTAGTGGGATTATTGGAATATCTGTGCTTGGTGTATTTATTTTCTGATATGTCTGTTTTACATTTATGATGATAATCCTTTCTTACCAAGCAGTGTTTATAGGCAGATTTGATGATAGCTCCCACTTCCTCAACCTTCTTGAGATACATTGGTCCTAGGTTACCTGGCCAACTTCCAGTTTTTGCGTATTTTAGGGCTTGGAGTAGTATAGCCAGCAAAAATTTAGGTTCAGATCAAGTTTTATTCATATTAGTCTACCATTTCAGAGACACTCTGTTATTCTCCACCCAAATTGAGGATTTAGGTGAGCCGTGTTTCTAGTACTTTAACTTTTTTCTTTTGTTTTATTTTGATATCAAACTAATATTTCAATTCTAAGTAGCTACCTAGCTGCAAAATATGTGAAATGAAGTAGATCATATCCAAAATGATTGCCAAACCTTTACAGCACATTTTGGACATGATTCTCTATGGCAAAAGGCTTCCCAGAGGCTACTTTACCCATAGCAGACCTTCACTTGACATAATCTGTTCACACATGATTGAGACTGGAAGGGACCTCTGGAGGCCATCTGGTCCAACACTGCCCAAGCAGGCACACCCAGAGCAGGCTGGATAGACTATGTTCAGTCAGCTTTTGAAGATCATCAAGGGGGGAGACTCCATAGCTTCTCTGGGCAACCTATGTCAAAGGTTAGTTGCATGCACAATAGAAAAGCATTTCCTCATATTAAAAGGAACCTCCTGTGGTCCAGTTTGTCCCTACTGCCTTTAACACTGGGCACTACTGAAAGAAGCTTGGTTCTTTCATCTAGAGCACACCGCTAATGGCTGACCTCCAGCTACAATTTGTGCTACTCAACAGATCTTTGGGTTAATCTGTCTCCTCATCCAGCCCATACTTCTTTAGGCAAAGAAATAAGTCAGTAACTCAACATTTTCCAAGACCTATGCAACCAGGGCCCCTTCCCTGTTCAGCAGCAGGCCCTAGTCCTCTTTTTGCTATTCCTGTACTTACAGAAGCTCTTTGTTTTGCTTTTGATGTCTCCTACTAGATTCAACTGCAAGTAGCCTTTGTCTTTACTAACCTTATCTCTATATGCTTGGACACTGTCTCTACTCCTCCTGTGTTACCTTCTCCTACATTCATCTTTTGTGTACTCGCTTTTATGTCTGAGCTTTTTCCAGGAGCTCCGTGTTCATCCATGCAGGCCAAATGATGTTTTTGGTAGATTTCTTTTTCAATAAGATGAACCATTGCTGAGCTTGGAAGAGGTGATCCTTGAATATCAATAAACTTTCTTGGACCTCTCTCCAGTTCTGATGGGATCCAATCTACTCCCTGTCTACTCTCCTGCTGACCCATTACATAATCACTTAGCTGGAGGATATGCTAGTGGTCAATCTGAGGGCTGGATCTGATTTTGGCCATGCCAGGCAAATCAACAGAATCACAAAATGACAGATTCATAGGGGTTGGAAGAGAACTTTGGAGATTGTTAAGTCCAATCCCCCTGTTAAAGCAGATTCCTTACAGAAGGTTGCACAGGAGTGTCTAGATGGGTTTTGAATATCTCCAGAGAAGGAGACTCTGCAACCTCTAAGGGCAGCTTGTTCCAGTGCTCTGTCACCCCTAAAAAAAGAAGCTTTTTCTCATGTTCTGATTTATTCCAGTTTGTACTTGTTGCCCCTTGCCCTGTTGCTGGACACCACTGGAAAGAGCCTTGTGTACACTCCTCTTTGCATCCATTCTTTAGATATTTATAAGTGTTGATAAGATCCCCTCTCAGTCTTCTCCAGCCTAAACAACCCCAGGTCTCTCAGCCTGCCTTGAAACAGAGAATTTCCTTCACTCTGTTCCACCTTTCTGCTCTGAAATGAAAGGTCTGATCAAGTGTGAAATTTCTTCTGCTCTCTCTTGTAATTCTGCTCAGGTCACATAAGGGCATGGGTTCACATAGGGACATTGGCTGGAACAGATCCATGACCCAGTGAATTAACTAGCTGTATAGAAGATCTGTGTAAGCAGTGTAAAGGTAAGGAGAAGAAAGGCAAATGAGGAAGTGAGCAGTAAAACTGTGGTATGAATAACCACTTATACAGGTATTGTCAAGTCTAATGTCAAAAGAAATACAACTAGTACCTTAAAGGTGGGGATTTAGCTGTTATATTTTTCTTGTTTGCTTAGCCTGACAACTCACTTTCATTTAGAAATGCCACTTCCTTCTTTTCTGAAACACTCCAATACAACTTTTTAATTGTCATAAGGCTGTCTGAACCTTGCTTACAAATTAGAATCAAATCTGTTTTCTTTTAACTTTTTCCAACTTTCTTCTGAACCAGAAGTAATGAAAGTCATCTTATGCAGTCTGTTTTCCTGGCACTTTAACGGAAGGCCAGAAATAGCAGAAATTTGAGAAGAATCTTTTCATAAGTACATACTCTGTAAGTAACTCCATATATGAGCTTGTTCTGTTATAAAACACTAATCAAAAGTACCAGGACTAAATTCAGTTCTTAACTTTCTAGTAACTGCTCTCCATGCCAGGATTCAGATTTATAGATCTGAAAGTGAAAACCAGCTCAAAGATTGCTAGCTTTATTCCAAATGATACCACTTCAGAGGTGTCAGAGAAAACTGTTTCTTCTTTCCTCATTTGAGGTTTAGAAGATTTTTAAAATTTAAATCATGTTCCTCTTCTCATTCAAATGTTTGGTGCTTACCTGAATTTAACATCTGTTTCTTCAAATTTCATCATTTGTAGTAGAGCTGGGATGTAACGTCTCTTTTTACTGGAAATTTCAACAATATTATCAAGAACATAAGGTTACGATTAAGAAAATCAATTCAGCATTAAATCTGGATTTCTTGGCTTTAGCGGTTTAAGACAGAAATTCTGTTTGATTCAGAAAGAAAGTTTTCATTGATCTAAATTAAATAACCCTGGGAATTAATTTTCAGAGAAAAGAACAGGGTATTATTAGTGTGAGACCTTCCAGTGCTTTGAAAACGTGGGTGAAAATGTTATTCCAACTTGATACTGTACACGCAACTGGACTCCAAGCTCTTTCTGCAGTACATTCAAAGCCATAGAGTACAGATGAAATAAACTGTAACTGATTTTTTAGGATAGGTATTGAAATTACAGCCCCTGTAGGGTAGGAACTGTTCCGATGCTCACTGGAAAGCTCTGTTAATCATGATTAATAACAGAGGAGCTGAAAGTGCTGAATTCAGACATCTTCCAAGACAGCACCAAATTCCAGTTGCTCTGATCCATCTTGTCCTGGCTTGGCCAAAACTAGGCTTCCCATGAGTGAAGGCTGCTGGGAGTGAGTAGAGCCAAAGTTTCCTTCTTTGGCCTGCTGTCCTTTAACAACCTATGAGAGCAGACACTGTCTAACTCAATTATTTGTGACCTGGGACTGATTTAATTCAATTCCACAATGGCAGAGAACCAAGTGTGGAGACCAACGAACCATTATTCCTACTGAAAAAATACCCTTGTGTGGTATTATTTGAGGAGGGCTAAGGCCTGATTTTGTGCTGTGTAGTAAAGAGTCTGGCATGAGTTTGGTCTGGATTCATTCAATCAGTGGTGTTGGCAAACTACAGAAGTTGTTGTCAATTTAGTCTCATAAAATGAAATGTAAAGGGTAATTAGTTTCATATACAGGATTTAAAATCTGGTTTGCTCACTTTTACGGACCCACGTGAGTTCTTTCAAGGTAAAGAAGATCTCTTCATGAGTCCAATGCATATATTATATATTGATTGTGGAAAACACTAGCTGTAAAAGTTGAATGGATTTTAGGCACCATATGATCTAGCTGTGGGAGAATTTTTCTACCAAATGTGAATGGAATTACATTAGGAAAAAATAACATTCAACATGTTAACAGTAATAAGCCTGCCATTGATTATTACCGCATGTTTCATTTCAAATAGGAAGTGGCACGGGAGAAGTGAAACAAACCAATAGAAAAATATCTGGTCATTTTTCAGCCTGTCAAATCCAAGTAAAATGGTAAATGATCAAGAAATCAGATGGTTTTGCATTATTAAATTCAAAACTACAATTATAGCCATGCAAATTTTTTACGATCTCTTTAACAAATGAAAAAGGTGGAAGCTTTTCTGGTATTTTAAACCTTTGTGCTGTCCCTGGGTTCTGTATGTATTCATGATAGAGTTTCAACTACTTCTTGATGCTGTTTGTTTGAAGTTGAAAAGAGATGCAGACTTAAATAGCAGAGGCTGTTAGTCCTGGAGGCTTCTTAAGCCGTGGAGTCTCTTTAAGTGAACGGTATGTAAGATATTGCTAACCTCCCCAGGGGACTCTCTTATGCACAATGCTCCCAGTTTTACAATTTAATGATTTCATGATAATTCTAGACCTGTCTATTCAGAAAAGCATTCTTATTGCATATTCAGTTGCCATTAACTTTATATAAGCAATTGGTTTATTTTTTGCCAAGTAGATGCAGACTGTTTGAAGTAGAACTGAAGGACTTGATTCACTGAAATCATCACCAGTTATCCTGAATTCATTAATGCAGGAACTACTTCTGAAACATGTATTAGCGAGGACATGACTTCATTTATAGTCCTTATTTGAGGAAAAAAGGGAAAAAAAAAACAACAATGGGAAAGCAGTTTTGTTTGTGCGCTTTTTTTTTTTTCTTCACGCTATTCCTGCAAAGTGTTTTTCCAAGCAGATGTTGGTATTTTTTATACATGAGCTTAAAGCACTGGTTAAACGTCAACATACAAATGCTGAAATGTGAGTATTAATGGCTGATGAATTTAAGTTTCACCATCAGGTGCTTTACAGTTATTTTTGTCCAACGTTTTGAGAACGTTTTGAACTACCAAATAGCTTGTGGGTGGTCTTATTTACCCAAAGTACCTCTGAGAATGGTAGCTGAAATGAGAATTTAGGTAAGCTTGTTGTACACCAGTGAAAAACAAATCAAATATTAGTGACAACCTCTTAATAGGTAATACACTTAATTTGTGAAACATAAATAATAACAATAATGATAATCTCTAGAAATCTTAGATTCTTAAGTAGCCCAATTGCACTGAATTGGGCAGTGTGAGAGTTTGTGATTATGTGGTTTGACCCTCATATGGTACATCAATCATGGCAGTGTTCTTTCCCTTTGCGTCCAAATAAAACCACTACTTCCCACGCAACATGTCATTACCATCACAATAGGATCTGCTTGGTAATAGCATTTGGAAAGGATCCTTCACTTTAAAGTGCTGTTTGAAATCAAAGCTTCCTTCCTGTTGCAACTTAGCTTTAAAACAGACTTCTAGTGATCCCGGCAAATATAATTCTCTTTTTCTTTACCCTTCTTATTTCTGATTCCATTCATTGCCCTTTGGACTATTTTTCTAATGGAAAACCAGAAAAGAGATTTTCCAGATCTTGAAATAATATTAAATTCTAAATTTCAGGGAGGAAAAAAGAATTTTCCAATTGACATTTGCCTGTGATTTTGAAACCTCCATAGTATGTGCTTTAATTGGAACCATCCGACAAACTGCAACAATCTCCAACCTTTGTTCAACTGACTAACTCGAATAAGAATTAAACAAAGAAATTATAAAGATTTTACAGAATTAAGCTGGAAAAAAAGAGGAAATAATCAGACAACACAGTAACTCCACCTATTGCGGTAAACAGTAGCAAATGGTGTTCACTTAGTCTTTGCTGTTTGCCAACAAATTGGGCAATGGTTCCTTTTCTTTCCTTTTAATTTTAAATACTGAGTCACTAATTGCTAAGATTTGTTCTTTCTCATATTCAAAGGCTAATGTTGCAAAAGAAGATAGTTTACTCTTTATGTTTTGATCTTTTAGTATACATTGCTGCTGGTTTTTGGCTATTATCTAACCAAGATTATTAAAAGTGCACCCATCACTGTGTTATGTGGGAGGTCCACATAACATAATGGAAATAGTTATCTTTCTTAATTAAAAAGGATAAATATTTTCTTCCTTTCTCATGTGGCAGCTGTTTTAGTAAGAAGGATAAAATCCCCACTGGGCTTTTGGGACAACCTAGCTAAAGAATCATTCATTTATTAGGAGCAAGAGGGCCTGCCCAAGGACAAGTAACTTCTGTCATGTTTAGAAGCTGTGTCTGCCTGATTCCCAGATGGAGTGGATTCTGCAGGTCAGGGCCTTCTTTTGAGAATATCCAACCTCTGAGCATTCACATACAGCTTCCCCACCAAATTATCTGCTACAGCGGAGCAGAGAGGAGGTATGACTTGGGATAGTACAAGCCACTGGTAATTTTCACAGCTTTGTGTTAAAGCTGCAAGATCAGCTCATAAATGTAGTGTGATTTGGTCTTGTCAGCTGTCACTGATATGCCTCCTCCACTTAGTGGTAACTCAGTTTCAGTGCTGGTCTTTACAGTGTCCTTTCCAACAATGCCCAAGTTAGTTAGACTAATTAAGGTTGGTGAAAGCAGAGTGCTATATCTAGTCCTGCTATGCTATCTATACTGTGATCTTAATTTATTTCTAATATTGTCTTGTACTATTTACATATTATGGCCTATGTAGTTAATTCAGGTTAAAAGATCTACAGATGAAGTGAATAGTCATTTAGAAAGTTTTCAGCTGTTCCACACAGCGACATCAACATCGCTATTCATTGCAGATGAATGCTGTTCACTGCAGAGGAGTTGGACTAGATGACCTTTAAGGGTCCTTTCCATCTTAAATGATTGATTCTGTGATTCTGTGGGCCATGACAAGATGTTCTTGCAGACCAAAGGGAATCACTTTATTGCAGATCTCCATCTTGTGATTCCACGGACGAAAGCTGTATCAGGCTGTGTTCATACATACAGTCAGTGCTCTTTGCAACATATTTCCCTCCACTAATATGTACTCTTGGGCCTGTCTCTGTGCCAGTGTATACATTTTTTTAATGTCTTTAGGCAACATCGCTGTCTTTAGAACTGTCTTTTGTAATTCCCACCAATGATGCTGATTTCTTTTATTTCTAGGCTGGTACTTTCTATAGCCAATGAATGAAACTGCTGCATTACAGCACCTTCATATATCAAACAAGGATTTGGGTCATTTCTAATAAAGATGAATGCTACATGCATTTAATGATAATTACCTAAATTGTCTTGGGTCCTGTGAGATTATTTCTCTAATGAAGAAAAGAAAAGGGATCTTTCTCAGGAATTCACTGTTAGATATGAGTGTCTTTTCTATGTCAGAAAACCTTCTTATAGCTACAAGCATGAAGCCTGAGAACAGGAGAGACATACCTGAGGTCTCCCTTACAGCACTATATGCTATGGGCTGGTGGGCTCCTATAGATCCTTGCAGGAGGAGTTCCCTGTGAGAATCTTCTGGAGAGTCAGCGAGAGTTGACCAGCTCTGAAGAGACATCATTCATATGCATGTTCTCTTTTGAAGTGTTTCTACAGTGTCAGTCAAGTTTTATTTGTCACATACATAATTTTGCTCTTCTGGCACAACGTGTGGGCAGCCCACCTGTCCCTAATGGATTGGGATCAGTCAAGCCATTCATGATGGCACCCAGCCTGGGGCAGAGGATTCTTTGGCAAGGAAAGTTAGTTGGGAGAGATTTCTGGAAGAGAGAGAAAGGCTGTGTTTAGGAAATCTCTGCTGTTGCCAGATCAGTATACAGAAGGTGTATGTCATTACAGCCTCACAGAAAGGGCTGACAACACTGTGGGTGGGGAAGTGTCAACTTGCAGCCTGCAAACTTGTGGACCAAGAGAGCCAAGAAGCACAGTAAGAGTCAGAGGCAGGCAGCAATTAGGTGGAGCAATTAATGTGTCCAGATAGTAGGGATGACCAGGGGCCAGCACTGTTACTGGCAGCAAGCTAATGGTCAGCCTGGCTAGTGGGTGCTAAAGGGGAGGGACTCTTGGGACTGTTTGACAGAGAGCATGGCAAAAATTCACAGCTGTGGAAGGCGTCTCTGACAGATTACCCTGCAAGAGCATTAGGAGCAAAGAACTCTCTGTAAATGCATGATAGGGCATTGCACCTGGGAAAAGAGGATGTGCTGTTAGGGGCAGCAGATGAATCTGTCCATTCGTTGAAGTCTTGGATGTGAAACAGTGAGAGCTGCAGCTGGACAAGGAGCTATTTCAGCAATTTTGGGACAGAGGCTGTTGCTGGCAGGCTCTGGGGAAAAGACAGTATTGCCTATGGGATTGTTTAGGTTTTCCTAATCCATTTCCAAAATGTTTTTCTTCTCTTCCAGTACACTTTCCTTTATTTAAACCCATTTGTTTGACTTACTGCTTATAAAGGGGGAAGTATGGCTCACTGAGTACCTTAGCAATATAATTTGATGTCCAGACTGCTGGATAAAGGCTTTGGTGTTTTATTTTGAACTTTTTGATACTCAGTTGCTACTGCCACAGGTTAGTTTAGGTCTATGCAATGAGTTGGGTAGTTTGCTCCTCATGCTCTGGCAATTTTTGATGAAAGTTTCCTTGCATGGACAGATTGACAGGGTAACATGAACTAATCTGAAAAAGGGGGCAAGCAGGGAGGTGATAGTCTGCTAACAGTGCTAAAAATATCCAGTTTTCAGTGCAAAGCTGTTGGCAGAATTGCAGACAGATCAGGCAAGACGAAGTGACTGGTCAGTTAAAATGGCAGATTAACTTTGGTGTGATGGAAATAGTGATGTACAGAGAGGAGAAAAAATAATCCTATATTCACATGAATGTAAAGATGCTTTGGAGAAAGGGCACTGAGCTAGTGAGACTTTTGATTTAACCTGGCATACGTTCTCCTGCTTGTTTTCTCCCCATTCCTAGCAATAGCAGTCCTACTACACCTTTCTATTAATACTCTGTAAGCTGTGAGAATACAACAAATAAATAAAACTGCTCCTAGTCCTATAAAGAATATTTAAGCTTCATCAAAAGAATTTCACAGAAAATCTTGTGCAAATCAGTCTCCTTGTGCAGATATTACTTTGATATATTTATTTGTTTGTTTGTTTGTCTCTTGTGTGTGTGAGCATCTACATAGGTGAGGGAGAATGGGGACAGGGTTGGGACTTTTCCATGTCATGCATGTTAGCACCTCTCTGCAAGAATGTATACAGTTCCTCCTCCTACATTGATAGGAGAGGGAACAGTGAGTGTTTAATCTGCAGTGAAATGCTGTGTGTCACAAGTTAACTGGGTCCCTTTCCAGTTGTTGTGATTTGAAAATCAAAGAACATGTGTGTACAACTGAGTCAGGAACGGCATCAGGTCTACACAGACAGGCAGAGAAAAGAGCAGAAATCAGCCCAAAGGTTACTCAGTTCTCGGTTTAGGAGGCTTGTAAGCCTTGCAGAGAGTCAGAGTATGTTAGTGAAGGCAGGGTGTATCATTTACACTGGCTTGAGCATGGCCTGCTCAAAGAGGGGTTTGTACGGTTTTTGCTTCTTGCTGTGATTATATTTTAGGGCTCTCAGTTTACTCTGGGTTGGAAAATTTGGGCTGGGCTCTTTACTCTGAGATTACTCCAAACATTTCAAATGTCCTGTCTTGAGTGCCATTTCCTTTCTCCAGGGAATGTTTTTTTCCTAGATAAATGGTTTAGAATGAGCATCAGTGTTGCAGACCACTAAAGCTGAAATCATGCATTTTATTCTTAAAGCATAGTTTATAGCATTTTTAATGGCAGCAACAAATTCTATGGGATAGAATATTTTATGATTTATTGCAGTCAGGAAGTGCTACACGATGTTAATGTATGATAGAATTTTCCGTCCACGTTGCTACAGTTCACTTTAATGCCTTAAAACCATCAGTGGGACATGGTTATTTACTTCATGGTTCTCTTACACAGTTATGACCTTTTTTAAAGTGAATCTGCTGTTTGCTTGTTGTTGTTTGTTTGTTTGCTTTGCAAACAGAATTTGAATATATGGTAAACCAACATCAGTTTAACATTTAATCTAAAGAAGTGCATGTTCCTTTGAAACATTACCTTTCACTGATGCCTCTATAATAGATAACCAATTTGTATCTGATGTAGACAAACAAACAAAAAGTCATGACAAGTGGAAATATGTTTCTAATTGTAGTGAGAGTTTGAACTGGCTTCAAGTTCTAATGTTTATGCAATATAAATTATTAGAGACATTAAGACATGGCCAGTAGCTTAACTTCCTATTAGTGAGTGGAAACTTAGCTTAGCACACAGTGAGCTGAAAATCTTCTGTCACATGTCAAGCTTCTGGGATAAAGTAGACCCTAAAACTAGAATGTTAAGCTAGATGTGGTCACAGAGATGATGGGATAAGTGGTGCTTGGGAATCCTGCCCTTCTTGAGATTCATTTCCACCACCTCCACAAAGTGCTCTGTCTGCTCAGCTGCACAAATACACGTTCGTGGGACTAACCTACAAATGAATCACTGAAAGTTTTGCAGTTAAAATCAATTTTCCCTCCTTTTCAGTTGTCTTTGGATGTAGTGGGAAATAAGACACAAAGAAAGTAAATTATTTGCGTGGTATTTCACAATAAAACTCAGAACAAGTTTCTCCTGAACTGAGTACTGTGACAAGGAGAAAATCCTGGTATGATGTCACATGTGAATGTTTAACTAAATTCTAAACAATTTCGTAAGCTATAGAAATGTTTTAGGCGGTGGAAGGACAGTTTTGCAGATAAAGTATGTAAGGTCTATTCTCTGAATGTCAATGAGCATTTGGTGTGACCATGAAGACCGTCTGATTACTGCCTGGAAACCAGAAACAGTAATATTTATTTCACAGAGATGCTGTGAGGTCTAATTATTATTTTCTGCAGAATCCTTTCTTGTCTAGGGCAGAGGACATGCTAAGTATGAAGCTCATTGTTTTTGAAACGTGTAACCTTTGCTCCAGGTCATGAATCTAGCTCCTAGAGACTTTGACTTCTCAGACACGTAGGCCTGATCAAAGAGAAAATAAAACAAAATTTTCTCAAAGGGTTTTTATTGATGAATTTAAAGAATAATTATTTTTATGTAGTAGTAATAAACATCTCATAAATCCTTTTTATTTGTTGCACTTTTTCTTTGTACATCTATCTGAATGATTTCTAGTTTCTACTTATGTGTACTTATTTCCTATGTTTTCTTAAGACTTTCTGTTACTGCTTCTGAGCAGATGCTTTATTTTAGAAGTGTTTCTATTGCAAAATGGGCAAACACTGGCTGAATTTGACAAGGATCATTTGTTGTAAGGACTTAAATTCCACAAGCAACTCTTTTGATGAAAAAAAATATTTTGATGTAATAAGCTTAGCTGAAATTCCTATGCTGGGAGATTCCTTAAAGGTTGCTAGTTTATTGCCATTCCGTGATGAAGTAGCAAAAACATTTTTTAAATTGGAAGATATTGATACTGAACTTGACTGATAAATTGAATTATACTGTTAGCGGTAGCACATCAAGTTAGGAGCAAGAGTTGAAACAAAAAATTGAAATCTCAGAAAGAAATATATCCAGTAAACTAAAAAAGCCTCTGTGTATTCTGATTGAATACTGGCATATTTGCTATTATGCACGGACTCATTCTGAACATCTTTTTTGAAATAATTGGTCCTTGCTGACTTTTCAATCCAGCACAGCAGACAAGTGCACAGGAAGAGATAATTTTCAGTGAGACACTGCAGGCTATATAACCACTTGCATGTAACTGCCCAGCTGTGCAGAGCTCATCGTGCACCACAGTTTAATGTGGCTAGCTCTTGTTATGGGTGGTGGCAATATGCCCTTTTTTTCTGCAAACTCTGCCAAAGCATTTGAATTTAAATGAAGTAGATTTATCAATTCATTGCTATGCTGTATATTTGATTGTAATTCTTACCCCTTATTCACCCTCAACACCTTTTTTATTCCTATATGTAAACACTAATAATAGAAAATTTTAACACCTAATGGTAATTTACAACCTACAAGAATGATAGAGAAAACAAACTGTGATTTTTTTGTTGTTGTTACTGTTTTGTTTTAAATAAAGACATGAAGGTAATACTGAAAGTAAAGAAATACATGAACTGAAAAAAACCTGTTGGAATGAATGCTTTACTCCTATTCATCGTTCATCGTTATCAATGTCATTTAAAATATTTAAAGCATACCTTTAGATGTGTGAGATGATTTAAAGAGAGGGAAGTATTGAAAAAGTGCTTTTAGAATTCACTACATTTGAATGCATTGCTTATTAAAATTTTGTTTTATCTCTGCCACAGTATAAGTTGGTAACTTCATATAAATTAGTGCATCATTCTGTGTCTCAAATATCTATTTCAACAATGGACACAGCATTGTCTTACCTCCACTTTTCTCCTATTTTCTTTGAATTCTTTTTTGGTTATGTTTTGTTTTTTACAAACTCCTGGCCCATCATCTTTTCTTGCAATGTGAATATGCAGAACCTGCACAAAGAGATCCTAACAAAGGCTGACATTTCTAGAAGTTAATGCAATATGAAAAATAAAACATATTTAATAATGTAAGTAAATAATATTTAATGTAAATGTAAAGTAAATCATATTTAATAATAATTTAATAATAAAATAGTAAACATAATTATTTGAATCTTTTTCAACATCTTCAGAATACTGTTACACCTTTCTACATCAGCAGGCTTTCTCTTTCATGGGCCTGTTTGCCCATTTAAAGGGCAAAATTTTGCCTACTGCAGTTTCTTGTGTTTCTTAATCTACTGTGAGTTTTGTTTGTTTTACTATGATGTTGAGGGAGCTAGTCAAGGGAAGGTGTGATGCAGAAGCAGATATTTGAACTTAGATATAGGACTTTCAGGATGATATCCAGGCCCCTTTAAATTCAATGGTCAAGCCGTCTTCATTTACAAAGCTCTCAGATGTATAAAAAAATGTGTTTTTCCTTAATTTATGCCATTGAAAGGCCACGATAATTTTACATTTCAAATATTTTTTTTTCTGTCCCAAAGGACATTCAGTGATAAAGTGCAGTTTTGGCTGAGAGGTAATTCACTGAGACCAATTGTTGCTGTAATTTTTAGTGAGATCACAGCTCCTTGGCCAACTAATTAATATTTATTATCTAGTCAAAATTAAGCATCAAGTTTTTATGTGTATTTCCTTGTGTTAAGGAGATGGAGAGAAAACCTCTGCTTGTAGCACTTCCAGAGTAATTTTCTCACCATGATAAAGCAGGCAGGAGAAGAAGTTGCAAGAGCTATCCAAAAGCAGTAAGCAAAAAGCCATCAAGTTCCTCCTATCTGTGTCCCTCACAACTGCTTCAGAAAACACGTATTAGACAGAGCCCCAGAGAAACTGAGCTGATCTCACATTCTCTTTTCAACTTGGAGAGTAACCCAAGGGATCTCCTCTCTCCACACTTGCCTTGCTACTAAATATTGTGAAATATATTTTCATGTATAATATGAAAAGGGACCGTTATAGGATGAAGAAAGAAATCATTATGTCCTTTTGGCTAAGATAAGGTGAATCATTGTCAGAATATCTAATATGGCCTCGTTCTAGGGTTGTATCATGCAAATTTATATTCATGCATACATGTAAAAGCTAAATCCCCCAAAGTTCACATAATGAGATAGTGAAGTTGTCAGTGATTCGTGTGTTTACCTTTGGATTTAATAAGTAAGCAATCGATATCTAGTACTCAAAAGGATAATTTCCTATTGCAGAGTGAGAGAGGGAAAGAAAATTTTGTTTCCATCAGTAAGTAACAACTAAATTCAGCTCTGAATTCAGCTTCACACTTAGAAATAAAGGAGAAAATCAAGGCTGTTTTCATATTTCTCAGACTTGTAAGCTAAGGTCTCCTACACTTGCTTTATGTTAGTACGAAATAAATCTGTGTTTTATAAATTAAGTAGGTGGACATGATAATAAGAAATCATTAACTGGCAGTTGTCAGTTGTGCCTTAAAGATGATGGAGAAGTACAGTCAATATAAGTCTTCTGCTGAATTTCACATCTCAGGCACGTAGGTGTGCATGTGGACAAAATTAGTCGTTAAGTAGAAAAGCAGTAAGGTAATATAATGTTATAAGATGTGTTGACTATTGTAATTTGCTTCCCATTTTATTCTATTCTCAATGCAAAACCCTTTGAGAAGTTTATGATCAGTGAATGACACAAAACAAGCGGGATAGTGGCAAAGCATTTACAGTTTTGAGTTCATGATCTCTCATGCTCTCATACTACTCGATAGGATAATTCATGATGACAAATATAAATAATGCACTACCTTTCGGGCAGCTAGAAAGCAGTGTGAGATGGTACTTTTTGTGCAGAGCAACTACTGTGGGTAAAAAGTTAGAGGTGTGAGAAAATCAGCAGTGTGTATGCAGACAGTTCCTTATTTTCCTTGCCCTAAAAGAGAAAGAAGGAGGAAAGGGCATGTGTATGACATGAAAATATTCAGCCATGAAAGCAACTGCTTCTAGAGACTTCTATACTGAAAAAAAAAATCTTGGTAGCTTTGCATTTAAGCTGTTGTGAAAATGCATTTTGTGCTATTCCTTTACCAAAGAACAGAAGTAGCACAGTAAGAAGAAATAAAAAGTCTTATCTTCTCCAGCCTAGTAAGTCTAGTAGATCCTTCATTTGATTTCTACCTTGTATTTGGTGCAATGCTGGCTTCTCAGTTTTTTTAGTCAAACTTAAGAAGTGTTTTGATTCAAATTAACTTGGTGGAGTTTTTTTGCTAAACAGGGGAGGAGTGGAGTGGAAGAAAGAAGCAAAATGTTTTGTTCTCTCAAACCTTTAAAAACTTTTTAATTGAATGCTGGCAATTTTCTAAACAAAGATGTCATTTGAAATGAAAACAGATGAGTTCATTAAAAAAAAAAAAAATTAAGCTTTTCTGAAATTAAAATTCCACAATAATATATTTACTGCAATCATAATAAAACTAGTCTAATAATGAACTTCCTTTTTAGCAAAATATGTAAGAGTAATAAAGCCCTCAAAATAAAGCCCTCTGTTTCTTTTTGGTTTTAGTTTCAACTCCTGGCAGACACCACCTCATTTTGTTTTATTTTTTTAACTAATTTCATTGTTGTCAGTTAGTTTCCTTGCCCTTTCATTTTCTCTCTTTCACCTTCCTTTCCTCTTCGTTTTCCATGTCGATGTTTGTAAATGCAAGTTCTCAAAGAAAAATCAGTGAAGGTATTACAGCAAACACTGAGAGTCAGTCAGCACTCTGCAGGACCACAACAGATAGGGCTCTGTGTTAGGTTCCCTCTTCACCTTAAACTTCCATGAGCTGTAGTGAGAAGAGCACGATGATTCTGAAAGAACTCCTCGAAGGTCACTCGCATTTAAAAATCTTTCTTGAAATTGCCCCACTTGCATTGCTTCCATTTTCTTCAGCAGACTAATTGCGTGGTTGTCTTCCACTCATCTTGACATTGGCCTTTTCCCACTCATAGCATGGCATGAGTGTTCTCCCTTCAGAAGCAGAAGAGAACGAAGGTACATGTATCTGGTTTCTCTTTGTCAAACTTACCATGCTACTCTAACTGTGGTCTCAGGAGATGAGCCTCCACACTCATATCTTTTCCTCAACTTTTCTCTTGGACTGCACTATTCTGTGCCTCAGGATTTCACTGCACGTGTAACACAAGCTATGTGTGAGTCTAGTGAAGGGTTCCTGTGATATCCTCTGCTTTGCAAAGCTTGATGTGTGCAAGAGGGTCACATGAAAAGAGCTGATGTTCAGGTATGGTGTGAATAAGAGCTGCAGTGCAGAGCTAAACTAGAGATTTCAATGGAAGGTTTTTCATCTGAAGTTGAGGGGGCTTGTTTTCTTTTGTTTTCCTTGGTACAATGGCTTAATTTATACCCTGGAAACATGGGCACAGAAAGTTCATAAACTACAGCAATTATACTCCTCTCTCCCCAGATTTCCTGTCTCTTCTCCTAGTTTGTAGAAAATTTGTCAATGTCAGTTATGATAGCATCACATCCATGAAAAATAAAGTTGTTTTCAATAATAAAAGTAATATAATAATAATAAAATAAAAAGATTACTTACAGATTTTATTTTTTATGGTAAAGATGGTGTAAAATTGGAGTGCAATATTAAGCCTGTTTCCTTTTAATGCTCAGTATAACCCACACAGGAATTTCAATTGAATTTGAGACCTATTTATGTATTTTTCATTACTGAACCTCCTGGATCTCCAAATGGAGCTTTAGGAGCCTACGTTTAAGCTCCTGTTTATTAATAGCTTGATCTTAATTTACAATATTATTGGGTTGCTGTAGTCAAGAACGCCACTGTTTTAATTAGAATGGATGTGGGGATCAAAAAGCAGCCTTAGGAGAGAAACTGGAGAGCTTGATGCTTGGCCTTATAACTGAAGGCTGGAGGGAAATGTATAATATATCTATACAAATGCATAACAGAGATGAATGTGAGGGTTAGAGAGGGGGTTAGCTAACGAGAGAGAGCTTAAGCTAAAAGGCACTGTTGGGCCAGAAAGAAAAGAGCATCAACTAACTAAATCTAGGCTGAAAAAACCCTATCTGATGGTAAGAATATTCTTCTCATGAGGTGGAATTGCCTTTCGATGGCTACAGAGAGACTCAGGCCAAATTTCGCTCAGAGGTAAATTCTGATGACTCTCTAAATGGGATTGTGGAATCAACTTGCATTTGCAGAGGTCTGCCTTGATGCACTTTCCTTTCTAGTGTTAAAGAAAAAAAAAAAAAAGCAAATGTTTGAAAATGAGAGACTTAAACAATTTTTCTTCATACCGTGATAATTTGGAGATTGACATAAGAATTACATGAATGAAAAGTTTTACTAAGAGAGAACTTGGAGCTTATTTGTTCAGAACTTGTTTGCAGCAATAGATAAAAATGAGTTTTGACTGTATGATATGTGCTGTGTTGCTACATTTTTGTGTGAATACCTCTACCTCTTGTGAATCTATCTCTAGATATAACTGGTAAACCACTGAAGGGGGTATACTTACAAAATACAAAGGACCCTTATGTTTCTTTCAATACCCCATGTACTTTATTCAAAAATAGACTCTTGTTATGACACAATCTCTTAGATGTGTTGTAATCCTATGTGGTTTGTGGTCATAGTTTAGTAGCTTTGAATTACTGTCTAGGGTGCAATGAAACAGTTAGTTTAGGTGTCACAAATGCTACCCTGTTCCCAAACAAAGATTGGCTTCCTGTGCTTGAAATGTCTGAAGGTGTGACCTTTCTGTACCTATTTGTTTCGGGCAATGATTTTTCTGGTCCACCACATCATTTAACACAGGATTTGCATTTTACTTTGGAAAAGAAGTGAATACTCCATCCACTGCCCAGAAATCCTTTATTCTTGACAGGAATTTGTATTTCTCATAACTTGGCTGCACTCTTTTTACCAGGTTCTGGTGTGTAACCATTCGTGTTCTGAAGTCTTTGCTGTCCTCTAAGCTTGATTAGCTTGCACAGTATATATTTGTATAAACACATGGTTGTCTCTTTTCCTGCTCTATTTGCTCCTCTAGTGTTGGATGACTTGATGTAAGCTCTTACATCAGGCCTGTGAAGCTCCATAAATGTATGTTAAAAGCCAGGCCATCTAAACTTGGAATGTCTAATGAAAATTCGCCATGCCAGACAGGGCAAAGCTGTTGAAAAGAAGCTTTTTTAGGAATTTATGCCTGGGTCAGAGGAGACTTAAAGCAATGTACGGATGGTAGCTATGGAAACAATATCTACATTTGTCTAGATGGTCATGAGGAAGGTAAGCAATGAACAAAGCCTACCAAATAAATGTACAGGATGTGCTGAGGCTGTGGTAAAACAAATTCACTAAGAAAAAGACAGAGAACTAGAGGTTTGCTGGCAGCTGCACAGTTGTTTCCGTGTAAGATCTGTGTAGTGAATATAATCTTAGCGAAGGGTTGTGTTGCACATCTGCCTTGACCCTAATGCTGCAGGCTCCAATATAAACGTTAAAAATAAAAACTAAAACAACTCATGCCTTCCAGCCTTCCAGCATAGCGCTCAAAGTCCACTGCTCTCGAGTAGTTTTAGTAAGTCCAACTTCCCTTGGTTACAGTATTTAATAACTTTCAGCTTTTCCTGCCTCTGCTTTGACCTGGCACTTATAAGGGATGTTATATATGTGTGTTCATTGGAACGGAACAGAATTAAGTAGAGGAAGAGGGGACAGACTGAAATGTTTTATCTGCTGTATGCCACTTTCTTGCACAAAAAAAAAAAGTAAGCTGAGAATTTCCCTGGCAAACTTTCTTTAATTCTATCAGCAGAGCTGAATGTGATATGAGATGAATCTCAAGGGCTAAGGCAATACACAGAGAGAAATAAGAATGGAGGCTATTAACAGTCTTTACATTTTCCAGTCTAGCTTTGTTCAGCTGGTGAAATGAACCAGGTTTCAGTATTACCCTTTTGCTATTTACTTCGCAACCACTTTTTCCATCATTGTATTCCATCATTAAAGCATGAGAAAATTGAGCAATAAGATTCTGCAAATAGTTTCATTGTTAAACCTTACTTGCTAAAGTACTTAATCAAAATAGTTGAAAAAAGAAGTTGCAAGGGTTTGAGTTTGGGTGTGTGGGATGTATTTGTCTAAATGAGTCAGAAAACTAAGAAGATATTTAATTAGTGTAACAAACCCTGTACTGTTAGTAGAATGAAATATTTTCTTACTGCTGAGCTTTGATAAGACAGTTGAAAAGTGGGGCTGAACCATAGCCTACTTTTTATGCAACAGCTCACTCGTGGGGCCATTTATTTGTGATTATAGGAGTCCTGGACAAAGGCAAACCCTTCTCTGATGGGATTCAAACCTACTCCTAAATCCTGGGAATGGAGGCAGTCTAGACCCCAACCCAGAGCTTCTATTCTATTTTGTATACTTATTATTCTTTGGTCTTGTTTTAACTGTTGTAAAATCTGTAAATTATTCAAATAATTTGAGGTTGTTTTTTTTTTTAAGTCACTTAATATTGGTGATTGGGACACTTTGTGCAGGAACTGACATCACGTGAGTTACTGTGCCTGGTTTGGTACTTATGCATACATATTTCTATTATGTGCAGAAGAATGAATAGCTGAACTTGAAATTCCCATTATGTAATCATTAGATTTTCTGGATTGTTGCCGTGTGGGTTCCTGTGTCCTTCAGCAAAGAAAAAGTGCCTGTGTCTCAATGCAGGTGACTGGCTAAAGCCACTTTCCCCCTGCAACAAGCTATTGGATTGAGAAAGGTTATCCTACCACCTTTGTGCGTGGTATTGATGGATGAGGAGGGGTAATTCACATGAAATGCCCAGAATAAATCACAATGAAGCTATTTCTGGACAAAGCTCTTTGAGTAGTTTAGTCTGAATCTGTAAGTTTCATGCTGAAACTCTGTCTTGGCAATTTTATATGTTTTGAGCAAGTTTTGCTCACATCTTTGTGCAGTTTCGTCTTTGTGCAGATCAAAGAGCACCCTAATGTTGCTTGTTCAGTTGTCATCTGCACACATGTAGAGAACTGTCTTCTTATATAGGTGGCCAAATCAGACTACTAAAAACGTTCTCCTATTTGCAGTTATTCTCTAAAGGTAATTTCCTGGATAATTTTTGACAAAGTATAAATTTGTGAAGAGAAAATTTTATAGTTCACTGCTAATCATAATAGCAGAGCTCTTGTTCCAAGCATGAGGGCCTAATTACCTTCTGAAATTCCAAAAAATGAGACTGACTACAGTATATTTTACATCACGCGCTGAAGTTATTTTAAGATATGAGCAATTTAAATCTTTTTCAATAAAGGCTTTTTGCATGGCACTTTAGGAAATCTGTGTATAAGTGGGTTTACTGAATCACTTAATTTCTTGGCATTTATTCAGGGAGATGCAAATCCTGTTAACTGGCAACTATATATAGATGTCATAAATTCATAGCCATAATTTAATTAACTTTTTTTTTCTTTTTTTCTTTTAAAAAAAATCTCTTTAAAAGAAAATAAAGTTGAATTCTGTGGATGTTCTTTGTGGTAATTTTATGAGGTTAACTTACCATCCCTAGGCTGCTTATATCAGTCTTCAAAATTTTGATCTATTTGAATTATTGTCCTCAGTTTAACAATGAAACTTTTTTTTATTATTGTTTTCCTCTTTAATTTCTGTTGTACTCATAAGAACACTGAGAAATCATCAACAGAATCTATTGGTGGTGGTAGCGATAATAATAATTTTTAAACTGAACTTATTAAATATTGTTATACCTTTCACTGCTTGCTTCATAAACAGTCAGTCTCTTGAGGTTCTGTTCATTAAAACTGATCTAAGTTCTGCCACTTTATATTCTGCATCAGCAGAAATTAGACCTGTGGCATGTTGAAAGAAACTATTTTCATTTACTTACTGAATTTTAATTGCAAAACACGTGAAAAGTATGATTTTAAGTTTTAGTGAGAAGCGTGAGTGTCTTGCGTATGTTTTCTTTTTGTTGTTGTTTTATCTCCATTTGCCCCTATCAGTATGCTCACGGGTTTCCTGTATGTACATCAATTTCCTTTTACCTGTGTGATGTTAGTGACTATTAAGTCTTGGGTGATGAGGTTGCTTGCTGTTTGCTTGCCCAAGCTCACTGCTCTGGACACACTACCTGAGGTTCATGTTGTCTCAACACTTAGGCTCTAATTCCAAGCTCTACTCTGCCCATGGCACCTGCGTGTGGCTGTGGGGCCTGGCTGTGCTCCACAGTGGGGCCTCTGGAAGCAGTTTCACCCAGCAGCAGAGCAGGCCCTGCCACCAGCTGAGCACACCTCAACCTGGTAGTTGAAAGTAATTTCACTCTGATTTTCTACTTGTGTTCTGCTCTTTTTGTCCCCTTGCCGTTCAGGGTCTGTCAAGCTAACAGCATTGCTTTTCCACACAGCATTTGAAAGTGCTTGCCTAGTCCTATCTCACAAGCTCTGCCCTTCTCTTCCTTAGCTTTTAATATGGTTTCCAACAGCAGAAGCATCTCGGTTTCTCTCGTAGATGTTCCATGATCTGGCAGTCCCTCAAGTCATCAATTCAGCGTGCTTTCCTAAATTAACAGCCACATAACTGTGTGCTGTTGTACAAACTGTTGCAAAATGGAGGAATACAGCTGTCTCCAGTTCTCTAAGCTCCTAGCATAAAATGCAAAGTATTATAATTGATTTTTGTCAAAACTGACACGGCTAAATGGGGATTTTATAGGTGTTTGCACATTGTAAATGGACTGGGGATTTTTAACGATTGTGACAATTACTGTGAGAGAAAGCTAAACACATTTTATCAGGCGGGAAAATGAACCTGTTGGTGCAGTTGGGTTTTGGAGAATTGTTAATTTACATGTAGGTGGTGCTTGTTGTGGTAAAATAAATGTTGCATATTTCTTTATTAAATTTATCAAAGGATTCTGTTGTTGTTTTTTTTTTTTTTGTGGCAGTGGTGGCAGATCTGTATGCAGGGTTATGTGAAGTACCGACTCCTACGCTCTGAGGTTTTCACAGACCCACAGGATGGCTGAGGTTGTCAGGGCCCTCTGGAGGTCATCTCCTGCAAACCCTGCTCAAGCAGGGGCAACCACAGCTGGTTCGCAGGCCCATGTCCAGGCGGCCTTTGAAGATCTCCAAGGAGAGACCATAGCTTCTCTGGGCATCCTGTGCCAGGGATCTGCCACCCACACAGCACAGAAGTGCTGCTTGTCTTTCAGAGGGAACCTCCTATATTCTAGTTTGTGCCCATGGCACCACTGGAAACATCCTGACTGCATCATCTTTGCTCTCGTTCTTCAGGTATTTATAGACATTGATGAGATCCCACTGCGTCTCTTCCAGGCTGAACAATCCCAGCTGTCTCAATCTCTCCTCACTGGAGAGGTGCTCCAATCCCTTTACCATCTTGATGGCCCTTTGGTAAACTTTCCATTATGCCCACATTTCTCATGTACTGGGCAGCCAAGAATTGGATCCAGAACTCCAGATGTGTCCTCCCCAGCACTAAGCAGAGGGAAAGGATCACCTCCCTTGGACTGCTGACAATGTTCTGCCTTATGCAGCCAAGGATACTGTTAGACCTTCTTCTGCCTGGCTCACACTCCTGGAGCCTAGGAGACTTTACTAATGATCTCATCTAAGGCTTGGTGAATGACAAGCACTGATCTTTGTGGCTTTCATCCAAGGAATTAGCAGAATGACGTTTTGAAGTATTTTGGTCCTAAAGATACCTACAATGCTTCATATTTAAGAGCAGGAGAGAAGTAGATCAGCAGGAAGACTTAGAAATAACAAAGCCTCCTTGTTAACAGACTCCACTTGGACTTTCAAAAAGCTGCTTTTCCAGCATTTATTTGTACACAATGTGAAAGGGGTTAAGCAATGATTTTTAGGGCAAAATCTGCAAATGCCACGAATCTATATGTTGTAGTAGCTGTTGTAGCTTGAAATCAGCACTGGAACACATTAACATATCAACTGCAGTGACTTTTTACTCTTAAGTTCCTCAGTCTGAAACAAACAGGGAAAGTGTCTGAGTAGGAACTTCTCACAGAGTATGTTAGCCCATACTTTGCTGAAACAAGTGAACTGTTTCTGGTGCCATAGCTTGATCCTCTGAATGCAGCTGGAATGTCTGTATTATAGTGAAAATTATATTAAAATGATCTGGGGGGATTTCTGGACATTGTGGCTTGGAATGCAAAAGTATCTGAGCATCAGAAAGAACAAAACATTTTTTTCACATTTTGTACAATTAAAAGATAAGGATCAAGAAACCATCAGACATTATATATACTTATACAAGAGTATTCAGAGTTACAATAAGAAGTGGGAAAAGAGCACTAAAAGTGGTCGCTGTATCACTAAATTACTTCTTATACTGAGAGGATAAACCAGCCTTGACTGTGTTCAGGAGGAAACTTCTCCAGGCTGGCACTGCTCATCCTATGGCCACCTACCAAGAAGTTTTTGCTGCATCTGTTTCTTAATTAGTTAGGTCTACCCTCTGCTGAAAACAGGGTATCAGTGAACATGGACCACTGGTCTCATCTATCATTTTCTTCTGCAATGTGCAAAGCAGAAAAACTGAAAGAATTAGGTTCTGAGAAGTTTGGAGTGAGATATAAGTGAGGACTGGTGCTGTAGTAATGCATACCATTACATTCCAGACCAAACTAAGGTGCTATGGTTGTTCGTTTGGTTTTTTTCCTGTAAGTTTTTTTGTCTCACTACTTTCTATATTCCCCACATTCCACCTCCTCTGAATCTTTTCATTATTAATTTGCTATGCCCACTACAGAACTGCCAAACTATAATTTACATTCAAGATAAGGTGTTGACATGTTCCCATGAAAATTAGATAGTTTTTCCTAAATCCAGTCATTCTTGTCTTCTTGTTTTCCAGTAATTACCTTGTCTACAAGAAATACTATATTGTGCTCAAATATACTAAGAAAGAGCTTCTACTAGCTTGCCTACTGGCAGTACATCTTTCATGTTTATAATTGTTATTTTTTAATTGTCTTACCTTCATCTAAATATATAATGAATGAATTGCATTTACTCCATGTTATCTGTACTCTCACTAGTTTAAGGAAGTTTTTGATGCATATATTCTTTGTGTTCCTTGACATCTACCTATGGACTTGGGATCAAGGTTTACTCATACAATCTGGAGTCTTGGTCACAAACTGAGATGTCCAAAACTGGTGTTGTCCTTGACTATAATTTTTCCATATATTTTCCTTGGGAGATGTATATCTATTTCTTTTGTTTAATCTCAATTTTTTGGAGCAATTAGTCAAACAATAAATGTAAGACCTTTCTTTTTCCCAGTCAGCATATTAGTCCAATCTCTAACAGAGGCCTTCTTGTCTCCAGCTGCAACAGTGGTCCAGAGTTGGTTGTTTTTTAATGTTCTGCATCTTTGAGAAGGTGAGACTTAATTTTTGTGTTTGTTCTGTGTCACTTAAGTTTATTATATACTACCACTTGCAAGGTCGTCTTGTCCCATTTCTGGCCCCAGAACAGTAAAACACTTCAACAGTCTTTGTCTGTAGTCGACTACGTACTCCTATTGTCTCTGATATTATTTTGTTGCCTTCCTGTGAAAAAGTATCTACTTCCTGGATAAATAAAATTTGGTTTATTTGGCAGAGTCGGTGACATTCTTCCTTCCCCTTCCAAACAGAAAGTGTCTAAATCTTGAAGGGTCTCTGTCAGGTTTTACAGAAAGCAGGAAGTTAAATACCTTTGTAAGATGAATTCATTTCTACGTGGTCAAGTTTCTTCTCCAAGAATGAAAACAGGTGTGTCGAACCATAGAGAAACCAGGTTCAGAATCTGATAAGGACTTTCTTTTCCTCTGCTTGCAGTAATAATCTCCATCTCATTATCCGCTGTATTCTTTCACACTGTATGCTCACACTGTATGCTAGTCCTTCTACTAATTTCATGTAATTTTTTTCTTTTCTTTTAAATGTTTAATCCCAATTATTACCTTGACATTACATTGAACATAAGGTCTACTATGAAGTTTCAGCGGTGCAAACTTCACCAGTATTTTCCAAGTTAGAGCTTTCCCCTGAACTTGTTTAAATGCCATACTCAGTGCTCTGTAAGAACTTTTTAAAAACAAAAGAAAAATTCCTATATTTATTCTTCACTCTTTCTTATGCCTTTTGGGATATCAGTTGCTGCTAGCAGACTGTAGGATGTGGAAAAGCAGTACATATGACCTCTATACTGATTCCTCATTGCAAATATAAGGGTAAAAGGTTAAATAAATAATTGTGAGATTGATTGATTTACAAAGCCTAACAACCTCTGCATCATCTAAAGGTTGTTTTTTCATGAAACATTTCATGGTTCAAAGATGTTAAGGCAATGTTTCCCTCTTTCTTATCTATCCTAACATGGTAGAGCATGAAGTAAACCCATTCTGAATGAAGGTGGATATAAAAATAACTCTTGCATTTATGGCATAACCTTTTAGGATATTCTATTAGCTTCTGGGCTTTAATTTAGCTTTACAAGCTGGTGAGAAAAACATTACTAGCTACACTATTTTCCAAATAAGTAGAGGCATGAAAGGGCACATATTAACATTTACAAATGCAAGGATGGGTTATGCACCAGATAACCTATGTTAAGATATCTAGTTGCCTTGTATTTCCCATTGTAGTTTTGCTATTCAGTTCTGGTAGTGTTGCAGGTATCTGTTCCAAAGCTGTAAAACTCTCTACAAAGTGCAAGGAAAGAAGAAACTGGCCCCAGAGGGGGAAGAAAAGAATGTGTCAGCTCTTTTTCCACATTATACTTGTCTGAATAATAGTTCTGGTTACACTGAAGTAATCTGAAATTAAAAGTTCCTTACAATAATTAATGTTTTGATGCCATGGCACTGTATGTCCCAATGACATAATGATTAGTACCAGATCCTAATAAACAACAATTTGTTTATTGTATGCATTAAAGCATTTTGAATGGGTAAATAGGATACCAGCTGTATTTGTGAACCTCTTGGACAAATTGTCACCAGGCTATGGTGTAATTGGTTCCCACTGCAACACTTGAACACCTGTAGGTGGTTCTGGTTATGGATCAGAAATGAAAATACTCTATTGATTCAGGCACGTCTCCAGAATTCAGAACTCTGAGAGAATGTTGTGTCACTTTGAATGATAAAGAATGCCAACTGTATTTAGTTTCTGCAAGCTCTCCTTGCCAGGCTATGAGTAATACCACGTTGTACATTCTGCATTTTGTGTTCCAAATTCCATACTCTGTGTTCATTGTTCCAACTCATCAATTCTGTACCTGATGCAGGCAAAATAATTTTTGCATGGTTTTATTACCTTTTTTTTCTCTTCAACGATTCTCAGTTGACAGCAGAAGTTATTTTATGAGGGTTGCTCCAAAAGTAATGCCTCCTATTTGTTGTTGGCTTACAACATCAGAGGTGGATATTAATGGTATGGTAGTAGACAATGAACCTTCCTGCAATTACATTTTGTTGCCATGTGACAGATGTGACAGATGGCAGCAGAGGGGCAGCCTGACAGAATGGCATCTGACACAGAAGTGCCTATGAAGCAAAGGAGTGTCACTGAATTCCTCCGTGCAGAAAAGAATTGCACCCACTGACAGTCATCAACTCTTGCTGAATGCTTATGGAGAGCAAACAGTGGATGTGAGAACAGTGAGGTGGTGGGTGGTGCATTTCAGCAGTGGTGACACAGTATATCACCTCCACTCATGCAGATTTTTATGAGTGCAGCATGCAGGCTCTTATCCATTACTGGCAAAAATGCAAAGCTAATGGTGGTGACTGTTGAAAAATTTGTAGCTGAGAATGTGCTCTATTGATTACTGTTATTGTGCTCGTTGTATCTGTTACAGTTTCCATGGCAGCCTTACTTTTGGTGTGATCTGTGTAAAAGAAACACAACCAGTTTACAATTGAGAACTTTTTTTTTTTTACCTATGCCACAATTCAAGCATTGCATTTGATTCAGGATGAGTTGAGTATTTTACAGCTTTGAATCAGCATTACTGCAAAGCTTAGCATAAAACTTGTCCTAAGAGTATCTTTGACAGTACACCATCTGGGCTTCAGTAAACACAAAAGTGTAAGTAGCATAAATTATTGTTTGAAATTCCTGAAGTAATTCTGTGCATACTCTTTTTAAATAATTTGGTTGTAGACATTCCATCAGTTTAAGTGACAGTACAAAAAGTCCCAAAGCTATATAACAAACAATTTTGGCTTTCTTCTTGGATGGATGCTTATTGTTTTAAAAGACAATGGGAATTGTCATAATGTTTTGGATTATTTTAATAAATTTATTGACTATTTATTGTCAGGATTACTCCAATTTTGTATGTTGAGACTTGATACTACTTGCATTTTGAAGAAATCCTCTGGTGTTTTTCAAGTTTTCCATGACTTTTCCTAACCATTCTCTTTCAAAATCCTTTTAGTTTTCATTTGTGAACGGAGTGAACAATCTGGAAGTCACTGATAGAAAATAAAAGTGGAACCCCACAATGCTATTAAAAAAAAAAAAAAAAAAAAGGCAATGGGCACTATTATCTTGTCTATGTTTAACATATTTTCCTAAAATTTCCCACAGTTACTGGCTCAATTTCACCTCTACTTGTGGAAAAAAAAGTAGAAATGCTAGTACACAGGGCACTGATGTGAGCTGGTGTTTCGGATCATCCATTGTTATTTATTACTATTTATAACTTGTTTATTACAGTTTCTAGGAACCAGTCATGGATTAACATCCCATTGAGCTAGGCACCAAGCCAGCTCTGGAGAACAAGACTATCCCTGGCACACTGGGTTAAAATGTGGTAGTTAACATTCTGTTGAGCAGTCAACATGAAAATGTCTCTTCAGTTAATAGAAACACATAGGCAACTGATATAGCCCCTGGGAAATTAAAATACTAGCTTGTGTGTTTACAACAGCTCCCATAGGGAGATTGTCCTTCCTTTTCCATTGTAAGAACAAGTCATTTCTTTGTGTTTGATTCTGCACTCTACAATAGGAGTACCTAAGAAATACATTTTTTTTTTTAAATACCTTAAGGATATAAAGAATAGACGTTCATCATGGAACTCTTAATGTTGTATGTAGCTTTTGTTTCCCAACAGCAGACATAGCAATAACTTGTCATTTGTGTCCTTAATGTGATGCCCTTCTCCTTACTGTAGAACACGAAAAAATGAATTATAAGAACATGTTGTCTTTTTTGTGAAAACTTCAGTAATATGAATACATCACTACATACATTTCCATACTCACCCTTAAGCAAAGACGTCCAAGTTAGTAGACACATAAAAGGCAAGGAAGAAGTACTTGGAACCATAAATACCATTAAGTTCACAATAACATGGAATCTGCTATTTCTACAGAATTCAAAATGTTTTTATTGACTAGAGATCAAGCTGTAGCTTTAAAACCTCTTCAACTTATTCTCTGATTATTTTTACTAGAAAATGTTACTCCAACACGTTACTCAAAAATGAACCTCTTGTTTCTGAAGAAGTTGTGTCATTGCCATTTTAAAACAGACATTTGTACCAGAATAAGTGTTTTTACCTCTATAACTTATTCCTGTAAGAAAAAGACACAACATGTTTTGTTTTCAGGAAAAGATGAGATTTCAATAACTATAATACAGAAATAATTGGTGCAGCTTTGTTGAAGTACTGATTTATCTATATTCTAACTCATAGCAAACTGAAACTGCATGCTAAATGAAGTTAGTACACAGTAAGAATTTAGCCTAGAGCATCTTATGCTGAATTTTATTAGTACTTGATAATGCTATGATTGTTTCTGTTTCGATACCAAATGCAGTACTGTTGGGGACACACCATGTTGTGTAATGAGGCTAGTATTTATTTCTGGATTTCTGAATTTCATTCATCACTACTGAAGTCATTTCCTGAAGATATTGTTTGGATGCTTGCTTGTTATTGTATCAATTTTCCATTGTATCATCACAGTATTTTTGATTAGGGAAACGAGGTGACATTAAAAAAAAAAAAAAGAAAAAAAATGTGAACTTGGAGTCCAACAGATAGACTTTCATTCTCCATTTTTGCAGATTGCTGGTTTTCCTTAGATATCACTATTTCTTGGAGCTCATTCTAATGAATAAATGTCTTTTAATTCATTCCCAATTATTTCATAACAACTTCAGACAAGAGAGGCAAGGCTGTTATGTCTTGAAAGCAGGACAATGCTTGGGATGTTCAAATGACCTCTATGGTACTGACATCTAGAAGTTCTGTATTTGAGAGGCTTACAAGCTTTAGCTCTGCCCTGTCTCACAGCTGTCTGGGGGTCTTTCAGCCTTTGGTGACTTCCCCACTGACTTTTGGAAGAGCTGCTCTGCCCCTTTGTTTCTTCCTATGCCACCCAAAACTAGAATCCAACAGTTTTTTTTTTTGTTTTTTTTTTTTAATTAGCATTTTCCTGACATCTATATTGAAATGCAACTATTTCTTTCTTTTCTTTAGAAAGCATTTCAATTTTATATTTCCTTTGTGTAGGTAATTTTACCACGTTCCAAGCTACAGACAACTATAGCCTTACACAGCACACTAAGTATTGATTTCAACAGTGATCTTGCTGAAATTAGATTTTTTTTTTCCTGATAAATCATCACTATATTATGTGAATTCTATCATTATAGATAGCATAAGTGAAGACTTTTGCTCCCTCTCACACCAGCTAGTTTGCTACTGCTACCAGGCCCTCAACATCATTCCCACTTAAAACCTCCAAGTATATTACACTACCTAACAGGAAAACAGCTGTGCAGCTGCCTGTCTTATCATGTCCACATGATGAATCAAAGAAGAGATGATGGAAACACAAACTCAATCAAAGGACATTACACTAAAAACTGCAATATCTAACCATTCACTAATCCATCAGTGGGGGGTATTTAATATTTCATGAATAGAAGTGGGGCTTTTTTTTTAATAGTTCCAAGGAATGATCATTAACTCTTCTTTAAAAGAGGCGTAGAAGATCTTTTATGAAGACTTTCTGGAAAAGATCCAGGAAGCGGTGTATCATTGTGCTTGCCTTTAGTGATGAAACATTTTAGAAGCAGGTCAAATGCCTCCTAGAATTGTCACAAAACATCTGAAAAATATCATATGTCTATGAATGTCCCTTTTTTTTTTTTTTTTTTTTTTTTGGAGAAGGCTTGTCTGCATAGCATGATTTGGTATTTTCCTATATATGTGCACACACACCAGCACATTTTGGCTAGGTTTCATTTTTCAAAGTAGTCTGTGCACTAGGAGAGAAGATATTTGACAGTATGGTCAATTTTATATTGTACTAAAACGCTATCAGAATGCTTTGAAGGGAGAAATGATGTCTTATTTGATTCTGTTTCATTTATAATGGGAAAAGATTTCTAGTGTAGTTTCTAGTGTGGATAGGTCAAAGAAAAAGAATTCTGAAGATCTTCACTGTGGTTTTTCCCTTGAATAATAATTTACAGTACGCAGATGGACTGTAAGTAGGTTGATAGTGAAAACTGTATATTTTTTTTTTTTAATCAAAGAAATTTGTGAATCAACTGTTTTTTTACCGCTAGGGAGAACGTGTCTTTTAAAATGGTGGTGGAATACTCCAGTTAGCTTGACTATAGAAATAAAATCTTATTTGGATCAGACAGAGAGGAACATGAATGCGTTACATTAATTCCTCATGCTTTATGCTGTTCTCATGTTAAGAGCATTGGAGCTAGAAGCTTTGTACCTGAAATAACTTTTTTTTTTGTGTGTGTAGTGTTTACAGAGAGAGTGGTGAGGTGCTGGAACAGCTGCCCAGAGAGGTTGTGGATGCCCCATCCCTGGAGGTGTTCAAGGCCAGGCTGGATGGGGCCCTGGGCAGCCTGGTCTAGCATTAAATGTGGAGGTTGGTGGGCCTACATGTGGAAGGGGGATTGGAGATTCATGATCCTTGAGGTCCCTTCCAACCCTGGCCATTCTGTGATTCTGTGCGATTCTGTGAAAATCACTTTACTTAGGAAGTTAATTTGCAATAGGTAAAGCTGCATATTAGAAAAACTGCTTATATGGGCTTACTACTGTATTTTCATAGGGTACTTGATGAGAAAGATGGCAAGAATTTTGGCTGTTGCAACAAAACTTGTAATCTGCCCAAGAACTAGGTGGAAATCTTTAACTTACTGGTGTCTAAAACCAGCTTTGAAAGATTGTCCCAAATTCTGCAAGGAATTATGTGCTTGTGAATACTGAATGTGGGCTCACCAGCTCCTCACTTGCTCAAAAAATGTACAGACATTGTAAGTTTCTGTTCATGTCTTTTCTGTGATGAAGCTTCAAATCGAAGTGGCAAATGCTCAATGTGGATTTTAGCTTTAACAGCTCCATTACGCTGGATCACATTCTTTTGTCTGTTTTGTATAGTCTACCTTTTCAGTGTCATACAGCCACTAGTATGATGTGACTTTGCCCTGACAATTTGGGCAGATAACTGAAATTTTTTATTTTTTATTTTTTTAAATGTGATGAGTGCTGTGTCTGATTTTTGTTGCTTGGGAGTGTGAAGGAAATGCTGGGAGAGGAGGCTTGAATTTTGAATTTCCAGATATGTCTCTTTTGCCAACATGACTGGAACTATTGCTGGAACTGTCTGTCTTCTATAATATTTCTACTTCTGAGAGTCCAAGAACGAAGAACAACTATGACATATAAAGGTATACTAAGATGAGAAATGATTCTTCCTTAGAAATGATTCACTTGGATAGCCATGTCACCTTCTATGGCAGTTTAGATACAAGGTCAGTGGCAAGCTGAGGAATGTCTTTCAGCTGAAATAGCTTATTTCCAAAGTATTTCCTCATATATAATGTTTCTTGGTAAATATGAAATGTTCTCGAAACACGACAACTTATCTGAGCAGTCATGGACCACATGCTGTAATCAAGTGACTACTGGTACCAAAAGTTCCCCCTAGCCTGAGTGGACAATTTTTTTGTTGTCAGTATCACTGAAATATCTTTGTGCTTTATTGCCTTGCCACTGTTAAATAATAGTTTAAGACATTTAAGGCTACAATCTATCTTACAAGGGCAAAGTAATACCTGCTAATTTTGTGTTTAAGGCCCCTTTTGTTGCATTCATTTTTCTGTTTTACTTCTATTAGTAAAAGGCGTCGTTCAGGATGCACTCCACTGCTACTTAAGATGGAGACAGAAACCACAGCACCATCTTCACTGTAAGCAAAACTCCTTTCACATCTATCAAGTGTCTGAGCAGACAAAAGAGCTTTGATCACTTTCAGTCTCTTTTAAGAAGGGACTTGTTTTAATTATAGAATGCTTTAGCTATTACTACACATTTGCCTGGCACAGTTGGCATATGACATCATTTTACAAAAGCTTGGGTTTCTTTAGAGCATTCCAGCCTTAGGCTGCTGTTCTTAGAACTAAAGAAGGAGCATTATTTTTCCACCAACTGAAGAAGGTATCTTTAAGTTAGAGCCAAAAAAAATAAGTTGATAATCCAGAACCATTCCCAAACAATGACCACAAAGCAGCAGTCACCTAATAAAGACTTATTCATATTCACCACTGTTCTATTTCCGGTGACCTCATGACAATACCAAAAATTTTCCCATTCCCTCATACAGAAAAAAATAGGATAGAATTTCTGGTAATCCCCCCCCCCCGCCAGTTTTCACTTAGAAAAACATATTGTTCTCCAGAAAAAAATGCAGGGGAATGTTTTCGTTTTCTTATATAGGCTGTGTAGAATTATGTACTACAGATTAAATGCCGAATGTATAGTAGAGATTAAATGCCACATAAGGTCAATATAAGATAAGAAGAAACTGTCAGGTCTGACAATTAATAATGAAGACGATAAGTAAGATGATGTCTGACTTCGACTGATACGCATATTTTATACGTAAATACAGTAGTAATTCATTTGATGTCACTCATACCTATCCACATTTTGTTAAAATTTCTTGAAGTACAGCAAGGTATGATGACATAGGTCTCGTTAATTAAGTTTTACTGGTTTTTTAGGTGAGCAGAGTAGGAAGGATATTCTCAATACTGTTTAAGCAGTGAGTGTATTCTATACACATATCTCAATATTTGGGCTTGTTTGCGCTTGTCTCCAATCAGTTTTATGACTTAGAGAAAAAAAATAATCCTAACTTAATGAGATGTAAACCATTCTTTTTTTTTTTTTTTTTTTTTTTTTTTGTACAGCACAGTATATATAAAACTTAGCATAATACAGCTACAATATTATGACAGGGGCTGTCTGAAGTTAAAATTTTCTCAAAACCTCACAAGTTCATTGAGTGAGTTTCTAGAAACAGACAGCTGAACTAAATTTTTACTGCCTGGTGTTTGTCCACTTTCAATTTTTTTTCCTCAATTTCTTGGGTGAATGAGTTTGGTTTTGGATGTTTCAGTATCATCAGTGTAGAGTGTTTATTATAATTAAAGAAAAATTTGCACATCCCTCAGTGAATCTTGATGGGAAATGCAGGATCAGGCATGGAGAATTAATAATCTAGGCACAGGGTTTTTTTTAACGCTTGTAAATATTTTGGTAATTTTTTTTTCTATAAATTTAAATCTCTTACTTCCCCAATTGCATAAGTGAAGGATTTTATTTAGGATTAACTTAATTTCAGCAGCATAAATCCTATCCCAGACTGTTCTGTATTGCATACATAACCCATCACCATTTTGCTGATTTATAAGTTTATCTTTCTACTGACTTCAGTGTAGGTAGAGCCATATTTGCAATGTATGGAAAAATCGATAAAGACTACTAATCTTGGGATATGTTTATATTAATGTTCTTTAGAAAACTTGTCAGTTAACCACCATCTGGTGATTTTTCTCACAGTAAGTTCCAGCAAGTATTTAGTTTATTCAGTCATTAGTTGGAATTACTAAGTATTTGTCATAAGAAGCCTCATTTTCTCAGAATTACTAAGAAAATACTCTGATATGATTTGAGGGAAATTCTGAAATCTAAATTTATCATTAATTCTTGTATTCTGACAGCTTTTGAATCAGTCTTCACGGCATATGACATCACTTAATGGTGTAAAGACATCTTTGTGTTTTTCTGTTTTATGCACATAATTCAAAAAGCTGCAGTCTTTTACCTATACTTAAGTATCTTACAGAAGTAATAGCTCATGATTTATTAAATCAGTGAATAATTTGAGTATTTCCAACTCAGGCATTAGAGTTGGCATCAGGAGTTCAAAACCTTATTAAATCGGATGGGTGTGAATGCTATTCAATACCATTTTACATTTGGCAATTTTATCCTTCTGTTTACATAAGGTTGAATAACATTTTGTTTTCTTAAGCTTTGGATTTGCATGCTTTCAGAAAGAGAACCTCATTTTCTATTTTAGAAAAATCTCTCTGAGGTGTCTACAGGGAGCATCTACATAACAAAATTAAACAGTGGAACTGTAGTCATCTTTATCACACTAATCCTTCCCCAGGGATCAGACTGTATTTATTCTAGTGTCTGAGGCCTTTCAGCATATTTAACATGAGCAGATTCATATTATCTTTAACTATGCTATTTAAACCCTGTTCAATTTAATGCTTAGATAAATAATGTTCTTCAGAAGCCACTTATATGTCCAGGCTGAGAAGTTAGTTGGATAACGTCATTGACAGTCATAGTAGCTCTGATTTACGTCTATTAGCGTGACATATTGAAACCTCATTAAATTTCCCTGTGGCATTCAGGGATGCCAGCCTTGTCAGTTGGTGAAAGTTGCATGTTGTAACCAGCTGTGTTTTCAATTCATGAGATCTTAGCACAGGCATGAACCTAAGGATGAGCCACTTCTCCGGTCTTGTTCACATCACAGCTCCAGGAGGTTGGTGGACAGTTAAAGTGATGATATTTTAGGAGGGCTACCTGCATATAGAAGGACCTGGGGGTCCTGATAGATGAAAAGCTTAACATGAGCAGCTCAGAAAGCAAATGATATCAGAAGAGTGGTGGCCAGCAGGAACAGGAGGTGATTGTCCCTCTCTACTCTGCTCTTGTGAGGCTCCATATGGAGTACTGTGTCCAGGTCTGGGGCCCCCAGTACTAGAAAGACAGGGAGCTGTTGGAGAGGGTCCAGAGGAGGGCCACAAGGATGATCAGGGGACTGGAGCACTTCTCCTACAAAGACAGGCTGAGGGAGCTGGGCTTGTTCAGCCTGGAGAAAAGAAGGCTGCGGGGTGACCTCACTGCAGCCTTTCAGTACCTAAAGGGAGCCTACAAACAGGAGGGGAATCAACTCTTTGAAAGGGTAGATAACAGCAGGACAAGGGGAAATGGTTTTAAGTTGAGGGAGGGAAGACTTAGGTTGGATGTCAGGGGGAAGTTCTTCACAGAGAGAGTGGTGAGGTGCTGGAACAGCTGCCCAGAGAGGCTGTGGATGCCCCGTCCATCCCTGGAGGTGTTCAGGGCCAGGTTGGATGGGGCCCTGGGCAGCCTGGTCTAGCATTAAATGTGGAGGTTGGTGGCCCTGCGTGTGGCAGGGGGGTTGGAGATTCATGATCCTTGAGGTCCCTTCCAACCCTGGCCATTCTGTGATTCTGTGATTCTGTGATATCATGAGGCTATTCTGTAGTGCTGAAAGACCTTAATTCCTCCTGCACATCTGATACAGTGCTGAAGCCTAACTGGTACTGTGTATTTCACATAGTTAGCAGCCTTTTAGTTATTCTTGCAAGATATCCTTGTTCAAAAGTGTTCTAAGTGGTGTTACTAATGCAAAGGTAATGTTTTGTAAACAGTAAGAGTTTCATTACACAGATATGAAATAAGTCTTGTGTGCAATATGGTTTTCCTCTGCTAATTGTGGAATGGCAAGAGTCTCTCAAGTGCTCATCCTGAATTAACCACTGCAAATGTTTCCCCCAGGAAGGGGTGGTGCAAGCCGAGAGGGAAATAAGGAGAAAAAGAAAGCCTTGGGGATTCCTTAGGGTAGATTCTGTGTTAATCTGAATGGACTCTTAATTGGCCTGAAGTGTTTAGCTGAGCTCTCTTCATGATGTTTTACAAGAAATAAACCTGGAGGCTGAGCAGGGAGACCGAAAGAGGAAGAGGAGACAAAACAAAAAACTACAAGCCACATCTCTGTGTTTCTCTTGAGCCCCTACCGTTCCTTTGAGTTGGCACGAGTCCTCTGTCTCCCTTTCTCTTTGTAACCAGTCTTCTTCTGGAGGATGAGGAGCCAGCATAGGCTTTGCTGCTTTTTATTAGTGCCTACCCTGGAATGCCTTTGAATGCTGTCAGGGTACTTTGACTGGGCACTGAGGAAGAGGAGCAACAGAGCTGCTGAGCTAGTCTGGCCTGCTGAAAGACCACAAAGTGCATCTCCTTACAAGTGTTATTTTTATTTTGTAAAGGAAGAGACTCCGAGAAATGTGACTAAAAATATTTGCATGAAAAGGTGAATGACAGATGGTGATTTGTCAAAGCTGCTGTTAACAGGAGCATATATTTCAACGGATGCAGAGCTGGAAGGGCATCTCAGGTTTTGACCCGGGAGAAATAGTTAGTGCAAGAGGAGAGAAATGTGTGGAGAAGATGAGAGGTTCAAATCTTTTATCACTGAGGTGTCAGGTGAATTCTCACACCACTGTACCCTTGTTTTTCCTTGGGTGGAGCTATTCCACTCCATAAAAAAATATAATTTTAAAGGAACTTATGTCTGGATCTTGCTCAGAACTTTCTCAAGACATCCCTAACTGTGTCACCATTTAATGATGAGCTGAAGCTGAAGATGTATTACAAGGTTGAGAAATATTTATCTTAAAATAGAAAATCTAACGTAAGCCCTTTTCCATCACTATTTTTTCATACCTCTGAAGACCATAGACAATAGGGAATCCTGAACCACTACTGATTAAGGCTGGTACGTACACCCAGTGCAGCATGATGTCACTCACAAACACCATCTTTGATTCTCCCTCCCACTTTAGCTAGCATGATGAAAATTCTGTAATGAAAATACTTTCTTCTCAGCCCGTGACAATGCAATGGTGCTACCTGTAATTGTAGATCTAGCATGACTCATGGCATCTCGCAGTTCTGTAAATGCTACATTATACAGTAAAGGTCTATGCTAAATGACCCAAGCTGCACCACATGCAGTGTGTCCATTCATTATAAGGCTTCCACACCTTGTGGGAATGCTTCTTTATCTTTTTTTTTAGTTTACAGCCTACATTCTCAAGAAAAGGAAGTTCAGAAGATTATTCTTATTACCTTTTTCTCCCCGAGGAGCTTATGAATTTACTTCAGACCCAAGTAACCCGAAATCACAATAAAAGCAGCTCTCACTCTTCAAATTGGAAACGCACGTTGAAACTTTTGCCCTTATTTTTTAGATTATTAGAAAAATTCTGTCTTCATCCAGTGGAAGACCACTGCTTTTTTTTATCATTGTCCTCAATTTGCTTGTGGACCAACACAAATGCTCTTGTTCTTACTGTGGGTTTGTGTCTTTTTTCGCTAATAATTATAGAATTTAGGGGTTAAAAGGGAGAACAAGAGATCACCTAGTCCATCTCCCTGCCCCCAGGCAGCATGAGCTAATCCTCACAGATGTTTGTCTAACCTGTTCCAAAACTTTCAGTAATTCTTTAAGGACCCCAGGCAGTCCATTACAGAGCTTCACTGCCTTTACTCTAGGGTGTTTCTTGTTAATGCTAAAAAAAACCTTCTTTTCTGCCATTAAGTCCATCATTTATTGTCACTATGGATATGAGAAGCAGATTGCTAGCCTGCCCTTTGCAGTAGTCTTTTTATTTTTTCAGCCTAAAAATTATATTATGTCTTTCCTGTTGCATTTTGTCCAGATAAAGCTCCTATTCTTTCAGTCTGGCCTTGCAGTTGTTTCCTACAATTAATGTTTTCATATTGCTATCTTGTATACCTGTAAATTCTTCTTAGGCAATTTCTGCATTTTCTTTTTTTTTTTTTTTCTCTCCCTGTGTTCAGAATAGATTCTAATAAACAACTCAAATGCAGTCTTCTCTCCTAGAAAATTGGTTCATCTAAAACTCACTTTGCATGTGGCCTTAATTGCAAAATGGATAAAGCCAACAAGGTTGATATAATTGATATAATTGATATAATTTTGTTGTTGTTGTTGTTGAGACACTGTTGGGAATCAGATGCTAATCTGGATGATGTGGACTATATCTAATCAATAATGTTTTTCTGTGGAGTATACGAAACTTCTGGGATATATTTTTCTAAGATTTAAAGATCATGACAAGAATTGGACACATTAAAAAAACTACTGAATGTTCATTTTATACTGAGCTTATAAACGGAAACCCGCAGTGCTGGCTGCCTCGCTGATGGTCAGGTATAACTTTCTGGCAGAGCTAGTTAATGCAGTGGGTCAGGAGAACACCCTGGCAGACAGTCTATGTGGAAAGAATTGCATCCCAGCTTAGAACAGAGGGACTTGTGGCCATTTCATATGCATATGTGGAAGCTAAGAATTTATAGATATCAGAGGGACTGTGAATGACTTAGTAAAAATCTTTAACAAGCATTCACTCTAGCAGTAGTCTTAAATTTCCATGACTGTCTCTCCAAAAATGAGTCTCATGGGGAAGATAGTGTTTTGTCTTTGATTACTAAATTCAGAGTGAAGAGTTCAGTTATTTGTGAAAGATTGTTATTAAGTCATCAAGTTGTAAGAGTTAAATGATTTAAAGCACTTTACTGTAGCAGAGCTTTTCTCTCTTGCACCAACCCTGTCTTCCTGGAAACAAAACCAATGAAGGAGAGAATCCAGCTTCTGAGCAAATATTCCTCAATACAGAAGACAGAAGAATCCTTTTTTTTTTTTTTTTTTTTTTACTTATGACATGTTGTGATTTTTTATTTTATTAATTTTTTTTGGAGGGGGGTGGGGTGGTTTTCATTTTTTCTTTGCCTTTTGAGAATTTTGGAGAATATGTTACCATATTCTGGCCATTTTGTCTCCACTCAGGTCTCATAAGCTAAGTTTGAAGATGTGTGCACCTTGTGTAAAAAGCCAGCTGGGATGCCACAAATAGTGTTTGTTCTATTTATGACTGCGAAGTAATTACAATGGAATTTAAAGACTCAGTTTATAGATCCAAGACGAGGATCTTCTGTGTACACTAAAAGGATGAATCCTTTCCAGACCACTTCTTATTTGGCTGAAGATGGACTTGAGGAAGCATTTTGGAGTGTCAGCCAAGGCTGCTTTTAGAAAGACCTGGGTGGGATTCATATTGTTGATATCCAAATAAAAAGAGGCCCTGATTTTAATCTCCGCATGGTTATTTTATTGTAGTTATGAAACCATGAATTAACTTTAAAGCTTTCAGGGATGAAAGGAGACATATAAGCAAGTGCCTGTTATCTTTTTTAGATTCATGGGAAAATATTTTAACCAGTGTCCTAGTGGCTTTGTCTTGTGGACTTGTCTTTTGTTTATTCTGTTTCTGTGTGGTATGTGTTCTAGTTCCTTTCCTATGAGAGCAAGAAACTGTGTGTGAGAGAAATATGTACGGGAATGGGAAAGGAAGTTAAGCACTGATGTGGGGAGAAGAGAGGGGTTAATCTGTCATGTTTAAATGAAAGTGCAGTGAATTATTCCCTCTTGAAGATGAAGATGAATATAATAGTGATAAATGCCCTTGAAAATTAGTGCGTTTTACTCTTTCAGCTAAAGAATTGCTTTCAGAATTCTGTGAAGAGTAACACACCAGATGATAAAGAATAAAGATATGATTGTTACTAGCAGTAAGTTTTAGACTGTCTGGAAATCACTTCGAATTGAAATACTGTTCTCTCCCCAGCCTCTTCAGGCATCGCAGCACCCACTGTCTCCCCCCAGTTCTAACATTTGAATGTAAGTGAAGGTAACTTTGGGACAGAATAATAGTTTCAGAGTGTGTGGCAAACTAAAAAGAGCATTCTCTAAGCACTAGCTTATCATTAAAGATAAAATTTTTGAGATAAAGTGGCCTTTTTGCCTTCAAATGAGCACATATTTTTTTGTTCAGATGAAAAATATTTGGCTACAGGACTGCATTCTCAAGCAGAGGTTTATATTTTGGTAACTGAATAAAATGATATGCTAATATTCTCAAACTTACAGTGACAGACTCTTTCTGATGTGTTTACCTAGTGATAATATCATTAGGTAATGACTGATGACCAATAGTCTACAAGTAGTACAGGAAAGGAAGAGATGGAGAGATGAAGACTGCTCTGAATTTAGCCCCTCTGTGAACACACTGAGAAAAACAGGCTTGCTTCTTCTCACCAGCATGGAAAATCAGATGCTTCAAAATCCATTCTGCATTCTTTTCATTATGAAGTTATAATTCTTGAGCAGACCTGCATGATAATGGCATTATTAAGAAATGCATTCCAAAAATGAAATTCTTTGCTTAATTTAGCTCTCTTCATGGGTGAAGCATGAGCTACGCTTTCTTCTTCCTTCCCTCTGCTTTATTCAGTTCCATCTTTCCCCTTTTTTTTTTTTTTTTCTTTTCCTACAGTGTCATTTTACAGCTGTAATTAATAGAACAGGATTCCTATATTTAGTTTAATTTGTGCTCTTAGCAGTGAGAGTCAGAAAGGGTCAAATACAAAATTAAAACAAGGCCGGTATGTCAAAGACCCTTAATAATGGGGGGTGGAGAGGGCAGCAGGACTTGGCTTGTTTGTGTTTTAGTGGTTGCATATAGCTGTAGATCATGTTAGTGAATGGAAGTGACACCATCTTCATCAGGAATCGATCAAGAGTTTGCACAGTTAGTCTGAGCAACTACTTGTGTTCATCCTGACAACCCCTGCATTCCCACCCCACATCACTTTGCGTATTTTCCCCTTTTCAAAGATGAAAAAAAAAAGAGATCAAACTCCATATATTTTAGCAGGCCTCTACAAATATAACTGCAACTGTGTTGGCATTGTTTGCAGTAGTGAGAACTGCTCTTCAGGTCAAAGGCTGCTAGTTAAACAAATACTGTTATGCCACTCACTGTGCCTATCGCTTATTGGAGCACTATCAATTTGTGTCTTTTTTTGGGGGAGGGGGGGGAAGAGGAGGAGGAGCAGCAGGAGGGGGGAAGAGAACAAAAAGAATAATAGATCTAAAAGCTGTGAATTATTTACAACCTTGTAGAATGCAAACATTTCTGGAATCAATCTCATCTGTGTATCCGTTCCATATGAAATTTGTTCTTGTCCACAGATTAGTGTGAATGGAAGAATTTTCAAACTCATCAGAGCCTTTCCTCCTCCTAAATCTATATGGCAGGACTCAGCTCCAGTATCCTGTTCTTTCAGCATGGGCAAAATGCCTAGTGAAATCAACAGAACCTGACTTTTAAAATGTAACAAGATCTGACCATAGGAAGTACAACCATCATCTCTATTTGAGAGAAAAAAAGTTTGCCCCTAAAAGTTTAGCTGAGGCTAAATCATCATTTACTTAATTCAGCTGACATTATTTAATGTTGGCAGCAGCATGTGTGTATGTACCACCGCCCTCCTAGTCAATGGGAGATGTCATAACCATTCAAGTGATTTATCAGTTTATAATTGTTACACTCTGTAGTAGCTGGAGGCCAAGAGGAAGATAGTAGAGATTCTGCTTTAGCTCAAGTTTTCCCTGTGGAAACATCTCACAGAATGGTAGTAAGAATGAAATCAAATTCTTTACTATGGAAATGTAATGGGATTCTCTCATCCAAAACGTCTATATAATTTACTGGCCATAATTACAGTGCTTACATTTTAAAAAGCTTTGTAGACTAACACAGAATTGCTTTTATGGGATGATTGAGAAAAACTAGAGAATTTTTTAGGAGAGGGTATCATTCTCCATTAAATTCTATAGTATTTCTCCAAAACCATCCAAATACAGTGTCTGAAATTAGCACAGGCTGCAAGTTTGAGGTTTTACAAGGGTAATTGTGCTATCATAATCCATCTTTGCCAAATAAAAGATTAAGCAAAAAGAACAGGACTAATCTAAAGCAATCTCAGCTCAATCTACCAAGCCACATGCACAAAAACCCAGGATTAGATGGGTTTACTCCTTGGCAGAGCTGTCGCTGCATGCTACTCTCCTCTTTATTCCAGAACTGTGCTGCAGAGTGCTGTAAGGCTTCTCTAATTTGAAATCTCTTAAAACCACCTGTAGTTCTTTGGGTTGTAAATGCTACCTTCAAATGTGAATGAAGTGTTAACTGACTGAGGTCTGACTGAATCTGCAATTAGCTTGGATCAGGTCTCAAAGCTACTTCTCTGACATTTTGAAAAATGATAATATGCTTGGCATTGCTCCTGTTATTGTTTACTTAGCTGTCATTTTAGCCACAAGTTTTCATACTTCACCAGGGATTCAAAGCATCTCATCACTCTGAGTGCAAAAAGCTCTCACCTTCTCCTACCTGATCAAACAGACCCTTTGTCCAGCACCTCCACTTTTGCACATTCTGAAAACAAAAATTTTATTGTGTATCTACTTCTTTGGTACATTTATTTCGTATTTATTTATTCTCTGAAGAGTTATGGTGACATATCACAGAATCACAGAATCACAGAATCACAGAATCACTAAGGTTGGAAAAGACCTATGAGATCATCCAGTCCAACCATCCACCTATTTGCCCTTATAAAATGTTAAAGTTTCAGTCAGCACAATCTCTAGGCATTATTATTTCAACAAATACTGCAATCAAATCTTATAGAATTATCAAGGAGAAACCTAGCTCCAACAGAAAGTGTTTCACAGCTTTTCCTTCCTTTTTGATAGCTATTCTATACCAAAGACTGCTTTGGTGAAGACTGCATTATGAAAGGAACTGTGGAGGTTGAGGAAATATTACTTGGCATGTAGCAAGTTGAACTGCACAGGAAATGAAGAAGACAAAAATAGTCTGAAATTTCTTAATAAATGTGAACATGCACATGATTCCAGTAGCCTGCAAAATAAAGGTGAGTTTCCATCTTTGGTTCAGTGCAGCTTCATATTTTGTATTTAGACAAATGTACTGAACAATTATATCTTTTGGCACTGAGCTGTACTGGATATGGATGTGTTACACTTTTCAGGGTCCATCAGTTATGTTTTTCTCCTTGCATGACACACTTGGTATGAGGTGTATATGCAGCTGTTGCACTGCTAGGCAGCCTGTGTTTGTAACAGAACTAGCAAACTGGCTTCTAGCCCTCAGCCTCAGAACACAGGTAGTGTTATAGTCATCATGTGTCAGGTGGGAGCTCTGTGGCAGAGTTTGTAACGTGGCCCTTAGATGGCTTTATTGCTCAGTGGGGCTGGTGCCCTGCTCTCACTCAGCAGAACCCACAATAGCAGGGACACAGAGCAGCTCTGTGCTTTCTGGGGCTGCCTGCAAAGGTACCTAGCTTTCACACAAAGGCAGAACAGCCTCAAAACATCCCTGGCCATGCCATGAGCAGAGTGCAATGCTGGTGAGGAAATTTGATCTGTTCATGTCTAGGAAGCTTTGCAGAAGTGATCTAGGGCTATGGTTATTAAGAAGATTTGAAGTAAATGAAATCATTTGGGTGCAGGAAGGTTGTATTTTAAGTTGTCTTTCTGGGCTGGATGTTCAGAGCAGAATTAGGCCCAACACATACTAGGACTGTTGCATGAGATAGCATGAGATAGGAGCTCGTTCTGACAGACTGTCTAAATTGGAAAGGGTAAAATTTCCTTAGAACTATGCACAGGCAATATTTAAATCATATATCTTTTTTTACTGTATGCATTTTACATCCTATGTTCCCTTACTTTCATTTGAATGCCAGTATGAAAATTGCAGTACGAGAGGTCATCAGATCCATGTAAGTAGCAAAGAGTTAAGAAAGTAAGACACTTGGACTGTGGGGAAAGACATAAAGACATGTTGATGAAGATTACCAAACCACCACAGAAAAGCCCCAAAGCATCCTTCAAACCTCAGGAAAAAATGCACTAAAAAGTTTCCATGGGAACGACCAATTTAATGAACCAATAAAAAAAGACAGCTATCTGCACCTCAACCAAATTATACAAACAAACAATAAAAACAAAACTGTAAATCAGCTAAACTGTGCGCAGGAAATAGAAAAATCAAAAATGTTAAATGCAGTAATAACGGGGGGAGGGGGAGAAAAAAAACACAATCCAAAGCTAACTAAGGTGGAAAATATGGATGCTTTATAAAAACAAACTTGAACATCATCACAAGGCAAAATGCAAAACTGAATAAACACTTCTATTGAGATAAATGTTAACAATTTGTTGTGATTTATTTTTATTTATTTACTATATTATCAGTGGATTTTTTATCATCATACACAGGCAGTCTATTTCACCCACTGAGCTGAAGCTATGCTGATTTCATGAGAAGAACTTCTGTCTAATAAACTGGTATTAGCATCCAATCTTCTATTTGAAAGCACAAAAGACATAGAATTTTGATTACAGCTATGTGAGTCTGCATTTCATGAGACTTTCAAGTCCCTTTTGACTCAGACTGCTTTGACACTTGCCTGCTTGTTCACAGAACTGTGTGAAACTACAAACTGATGTTATGAGGTGACATTTACTAGACAAAGCATAAGTAACTTAAAAGGAATTCAGTGTATCTATTATTACTAGGGAAGTCCAGTTTTGTTAAGAGAATAGAAAGAACGATTCATGAGGATGAAAAGCTATTAACCTGTAGCTAGAATAGTTTTTAAAGAACTCAGATATGGTAAAAAGACAAATGAGATGAGGCCCCCTAAAATTAATTTGAAGTTGAAAACAGCTTGGAAGTGTTCTATCTGATTGGATTAATCTGCCTAAGATTTATGGATACAGTGTCGATAAAATTGTATACTGCAAATAAATAAAGAAATCTGAGCATAACTCAATGTGTTGGAAGCACTCTTCTTTCTATTTTACTTGTGAGATAAAATGTAATTTCTTGAATTACTGGAGTCCATTAAGGAAAAGCAAGACTGTGTGGTCCAAAATCTCAAAGGGATTCTGTTTTATGTTCGGGAAGCAGTTTGTTCATGTTCTCCCAGACAAATACTTGTTACTTCGCCATTAAATCAAAGTTGAATTCATGCTGCCAGATAGATTTGAATTCAAACCATTAGAGATTTTTAGGTTGCTCCCTTTCAGAGCTTTGATTTGAGCCCATCTCTAACTTAATGTGAGGATTTTCAACTCACAATTCATTATTAGTTAACAGATGGAACGGTGTGAAATTGAATGTAGGAGATGGTGCGTTCTCGTTTGAAAATTTCTATTAATTTTCTTTGGCCAGCCTTTAAGTTTGTCTCCTTCCTCTTTTTGGCAAGGTCATGGTTCTGACAAATATTTGAACAAGTAGTTGAATTTACATATGAGAGAAGTTATAATGGAAGTGGTTTCTTTTACATTCTTTTCACTCAGAGCTAAGGATGAGTAACTAATCCAACACACATTGTACATTTAACTAGTGGAAAAGATCTTTCTGCACTTAACCTGTTCTCTTGAAGTTTCAAATATCTCTGTTAAGTGGACTGGATAAAATGAACCTGTTCTTGATCACTGTACCTGCAGAAAGAGGGAATATTCTCATCGAATAAATCATTAATTAAAAATAGATTTTAATTCTCTGAATCTCTATTCTGAAATTGAGAAAACACGGTCCTCGCTGATGGAAAGTAAAAATCCTTTCCTTTCCTTTAAGGCATTCACTGATTTAAAATTTAGTCTGGAGAAGAGGAGGCTCAGGGGAGATCTTATTGCTCTCTACAACTACCTGAAAGGCAGTTTTGGAGAGGTGGGGGTTGGCCTCTTCTCTCTTGTAACTAGTGATAGGACTAGAGCAAGTGGCCGATAGTTGCGCCAGGGGAGATTCAGGTTGTACATTAGGAAAAATTTATTCTCTGAAAGTGTGGTCAGGTGCTGGAATGGGCTGCCCAGGGAGGTGGTGGAACCATCAACCCTGGAGGTGTTCAAGAAACGTTTAGATATTTGTTGAGGGACATGGTTTAATGAGAACTACTGGTGATGGGTGGACGGTTGGACTGGATGATCCTGGTCTTTTCCAACCTTGCTGATTCTGTGATTCTATGATATATCCAGTCACATCAAATAAAAATGTTGATTTGTCTTGGACACCAATTAGTATCTGTGCCACAGCTCAGAATACACCACAACATTTCTTGGGATCTTTCCTATGATAACAGTCAGTTATACCAAGCTGACCAGGGCTTCCCAGAATAGTTACTGGATATGGGAATTGGTGCAAAACTGAGATCTAGCTGCGAACACTGAATTTGTAAGGAATGTTGAAACTTAATGTAAGTAGTCTGGTGTAAGGGAGAAGTCTGATAAGTCTGATAAGGGAAATGCTGACAGCAGATGGGTGGCAACTGACCAGAAGGGCCACAAATATTCTAGGGAGCAAGCTGGCTGGGCTAGTTAGCAGGGTTTTAAACTAGATATGACGGGGGAAGGGTGTGTACTGGGTGACAGAAAAGGACATGGAAATGCTGTCACCTTGGGAGGTGGTAGGGGAAAAACCCATACTTGTTCTGGTGGTATTAGGGAGGGCTCCTCCAAGAAGGCAACAAGACCAACAGCCAAGCTGAAGGGCCTCTATACCAACGCACGCAGCATGGGAAATAAATGGGAGTTAGAAACCATGATGCAATTGGGAAAGTATGACCTAATTGCTATCATGGAAACATGGTGGGATGAATCCCACCTTTGGAATACTGTGATTGAAGTCTACAGGCTTTTCAGAAGGGATAAACAGGGTAGGAGAGATTGGGGAATTGCCCTCTACGTTCAGAAGTGATAGATTTCTAAGAGCTGTGTCTGAGAAACAGTCATGATCAGGCTGAGAGCTTGTGGGTTAAAATCAAGGATTGGTTCAGTAGAGGGACACAGAGGGTGAAACTGGAACAGGTTGCCCAAGGAGGTTGTGGATGCCCCATCCCTGCAGGCATTCAAGGCCAGGCTGGATGTGGCTCTGGGCAGCCTGGTCTGCTGGTTGGCGACCCTGCAAACAGCAAGGGGTTGGAACTGGATGATCATTGTGGTTCTTTTCAACCCAGGCCATTCTATGATTCTATGATATCACACTGAAGCACAAGGAAGAAGTTTGGGGGTTTTCTTGGGATGTCCCCAGTGCACTTCTTTTCAGTCTTAAAAGCTGAAAATACAGCTATATGCTGTATCCTGTATAACAAAGGACATTCATAAGAGTACTAGTGGTTATTTTAGGAGGAATCATCACTCAGGAGGATGGAGATCTTGAAAAGGGTTTGGAAAAGAAGAACAGAAAAAATAGCTTCGTGCACAAGAGTTTCCATATGCGTAGTGCAGACCATGATGAGTTTTTGAAGAAGCAGGAGTGTGAGAGAACACAGCTGATGAACAAAGGCAGAATTTGAGAGGCCAAAGGGATATTTGAAGAGATTAATTCTGTTATCCAATCTTTTGCATTCATGTTTTTCTGTCTTCTGAAAAACATCCTCATCCTTCTACTTTTTTCATTTGCCTTTTTGTTTTTTAAGAACTCCTTACTTCTCCTAAAGTTTTCTTGTCCTTACAGGTCAGTAGATCGTATTCTTACCATCTAGTCTTGAGTAATCTGGATGGTCTGGCAAGCAGTTGCAAGAATTGTGTTGTAGCACTTCTCTTCATGCAAATAGAGGAAGTTCACAGCTATTTGCACCAAATAGTGCATATCTTTGCTATAACATCAGCAGTTTGAAGCAAATAAATCCTGCTTCTATTGTAGGGATCTCACTAGTGAGGTTAATCATGAGAGATATACTTGAGAAAAAAGTGTATCCTCCCATCTCTCCACTCCCTTTTTTTTTTTTTTCTGAGATTTTTAGCAGACATATAAATATATTATAAGTGTCTTGCTCAAAATTCCTATTTGTTCTCTTCTGCTCTTATATGGGAAACTGCTCATTTGTGGAGAGCCCAGTTTTTGACATGCTGAGGTTGATTGTATGGCTAGATTGCATGTGAACTAGGAAAGGTCACAGATGAGGTTTTCTGTGTTTCCAGTCATCTCTTGTAAAGTGCCTAAAACAGGTGATTTTACCACTGTGCTTACTATACCTTCTCATGTAGTCAAGCACCATTTTCCTGAGCAAAGCCCAATGTACTTTTGTGATAGATGTATCTCCATCAAACAAGCCTGCTGCTCTAGTATTTAATTTGTTAGTTTTCATTTTACTCTAATTGCCATCTACTGCAAAACTTTGCTCCCACTCCTGTTTCACCTCTCCAACATCTGTAACCTACTGATACAGCACTGTGGTTACCATGGAAGAAGTTTTTTCCACAAATTTAATACCATCAAATTAAACAAGTAGCTTTTTCCACAGCTAAAGACGTACAATTGCTATTTTTGACACCATATATTCACTGAGTTCTGCCTGCATACATGTTATGAAGCAATCTCTATTTGCAAAGTAAGCTTTTTTTGTCAGGAGATTATTGACATCAGTCTTTCTCAGTGTGCCATCAGAATTTTATTTGAAAAATGTGACATACTTAACAGAAAAGAATCAAATGGTTGATCAGTAGAGATCTGTTTGTTGTGTGGCTTACTGTGTGGTTGCTAAGGAATGCTTCTTGGAAGATGGGTCCAGGTTTGTGAAATTAAAGTTCTTTATCCATTACAGAGTTTGTTCCCTGCATGTCTGCGTCAGTAGCACATAGTGAAACTCCAAGTTATTCTAGTCCTCTTCATTACACATGTGCTGAGTGCTACTGAAAAACTTCCATGATTTTAAAACACATGCTACAGTACAGAATCTCAAAAGTTAATGTAATTGGAAAATCTTTATTTTTGAGGCAAAAACAAACAAAACAAAAACAAGCCAAACACTCTGGTTTTGTTCCCTTTGACTTGTTTACAAGGATATGATTGTGTAACATTACTAATAAGCTTTTATTAACAATAATAGAGGACAGCTGTGGGTACCGTGGATAAAATGTCTGTTCAAAGATTCATTCCGAGGTTGCATGTCATGTTTAAAGCTGTAAAGTGTACTGACCTTTTCAGAGATCAAAGTCACTTCTTCTCCCTTAAGAGATGTTTGTGGTTATGTGTAAACTGAACACATTCAGTGAAGCTTCAGGTTCTACCAGAAGTTCATTAACAGAGAAGCTAAGAGTGAGAGTACCATAGGGGAATAATGGATCAAGTGGGTGGATAAGCAGGTGTCCACATGCACTTTTTATCATGTACCATCCTGTGAATTAGGTGGTTGGCACTGCAACCTGCCCCTTCTACTACATAGCAAGGCTGCCATAGGTGGATTTCATCATGTGTATTGTGGCTGACGAGTGGCTGACACAGAACAAGACTTTGTTGTTGGTCACTTTGCCGTGTTTCTTCTCTCAAAACAGTGTCTGCACAGAGGCATGGCTAACACAGTAGCCTTAACCTGCTTTGTCCTTTGGAAAATTTTCTTCTAGGCTGACTCCAGACAGGTGTAAGATTGCTAACGGACAACTTCCTTGTCACATTCCTGTATTTCCATCACTGCTGCCATTGATAATACTCCCTATCTAAAAAGAATCTTTTCTGAAACATGCTCTTCCAAAGGTACGTACTGCGTACTTTGCTTTCCTTTAGGCTGGTTGGAATCCTATTGAAGAGCCGATTGGCCTATCATTATCCTCCAGCCAGTCTCGAAATTCCTTAAGAATAAAGCAGCAAAACGATCTGCAGAGGAGAGGTGATCTTGTTAGAAACAGACTACCAGGGCAACTGCCATCAATACAGAAAAGTATATTCCATCTGACAACCTTTGGCCTGACATCCTGTCTGGAAGGGATGGACAGTGTTCATGCAACTCAGACATGTATCCCAGTCTTGTAGGATGTTTTGTCCTCTGCTTCAATCATCTGCTCGATGATCTCTGGAGGTCCCTTCCAACCCCTACAATTCTGTGATTCTGTGATTCAAAAGAAATAATAATAATAATAAAAAATATGGGGTAGTAGAAACCGTATATTGCAATTTGCTCACCAGTACTTGCTGTTGCAGAAGTCAGCCACAATTATTTCAGGCATCTTTCATGTGAACAACCATGGATTCATGGTTTCACTCTCTCATGTGAACAACCATAGATTCCGCTATGGATTGTTTTAACATCATGTTATATAGCCAAGTATTTTCACGAAATTCCAAATCTCAGGTTAACTGGTATTATCAAAATGTTCTGATGAATAAGTAAAAACTTTATTGAAAGCAAAAGATTTTTCTCATTTCCTGAACATTTTGCTTAAATCATTCTGTGTTTTCTGGAGAGATCTGTGGTGTCTTTGCTGAAGTTTCCATGTTACAAAATACAAAACTGGCTGTGTGGAAGCCATGATTACAGGAAGACCTTCTTGTCAAGTTTTGTCTATCACATAAAGTAAGATTAGCTTCTCTGCTGTCTTTAATGCTATCACTGATTTTGTCTGTAATTGGAAAGTCATCTTAAGTGAAGACAGGATTTTCAAGGAATGTGATCAAACCCCATACTGCCAACATCCATGCTGATGCTGAACAAATGTTGACACGGCTGGTTCCAATGCTGGGTTGAACAATCACAGTCTTTGGTCAACATTTTTATAATCTATGCTCTTAGAATGTATTGTCCTGTCATACATCAGTCTGTGAACAACTTTTAGCTGAACAGAGAAAACGGTGCAGATAGGGCTCATCATCAAAACTACCTGATGCTTCACCACCTGTCTTTCATTCAGCATTATTTTGACTTCCTGGCAAACATTCTTGTAAGCCCGTTTAATCATCACAGTGTAATGAAGGTCAAATTTCTGTTTATGGTAAAGTTGAGTAGCCCCTGATTGCTACCATGACTATCTTGTCTTTGTTGAGTCACTGGCTTGCTTACAAGTGCTGTAGAGCATCACAAAGATTTTGCCCTTCTCCACTTAGGCTGGCATCATCAAGTGTTTCAGCAATGACATCTTAGCAGCCGGGTTTGGAGGGCTGCAGTTTTTAATGAGGGAAGGAGCTATTTTGAGTGGTATTACTCTATTGCAGACATAAGAGACTGCGTGGATAAGCAGATATGTTAATAAGGTTCAAATTCAGGAAGACACCAGATACTGTGGTGCTGAGTGCCATACAACTATCTAGATAAACTGTTTTTTGGGAGACATCCAATTCAACACCAAATGAAGTATGAAGTTAACACGTTGTGTTGCATGGTGGCCATGAACATTTTACCCCGAAGAAATTAATAATAATATGCTATCAGCAACTTTAAGTTTTACTAGAGCCTAATGGAAGACCACATCCCCCTAACGACAGGACCAGGCTTTCAAAAAATTGATTAGAGTGCATTTGATAGAATGAGGTTAAGAAAGGAGTCAAAACAAGTGCAAGTTAATCAGTAGCCTAAGAGATCAGTATGTATTTGTATTTACAACCATGCACTGTTTGAACAGAAGTATCTTCCAGTCAATAGCATTCTTTGCTGCTGGATCTGGATTTGAGTGATAAAGCACTGCAGTATATATATAAGCAAATAGATGGGCACATAAGTAAGTTTTCAGTATCAGAGAAGAAATTCAATTAACTTGTATATCTTTAGAACAGAAATAAAATGAGAATGTAACGCTAATGTGATAAATTCTTTTATCTCTGCTCTTGTTTGTATTGTGCATATATATTTGTAGTTCTTTCCTCTACTTCTCTCTCTCTTTCCCTCTCTTTGGTAACATTGTCCAGATCTTCTCTCCTGCCTGTGGGGCCTCACATTAGAGTATCGTATTTTTTCCTATCTGGTGGCCTGTGGTTTGTCCGTTCCTCTATCACTTGAGTGTTTCTATTTTGGTGCCAACTTATAACATCCCAGACTTCAGATCAAGGGTTTCTAGAGCAGATACTGTGCCATGGATCTGCTTTCTTCCCATTTGTGATCATAAAATCCACCCCTTTTGTTCCCTTTTGTCCCAGTGGCAACTGTAAGAATTGTTACATAGGAATTCATACAAGGAAGCTATTTTAGTGGGTTCCAAGGGCTGTATTTAGTGTAACAAATAATTAATTCCTCAATTTGTATTCTCCTTTCTTCCTGATTTTCATGCCTGAACTGCTTAACATAGCAGTCAGTGCTCTGAGGATAGCATAAAATTCTCCACAGACTAGCATGGAAAATTTCTTAGAAGTTCTGCAAAAGCCAGGTACAGCAATTGATTCACAGAAATAAGACCTGTTTGAAATATGCACCGTATGAAAGGTTCTCTGCTGATGGTGATGTACGTTCCAGAAGGAAAAAAGGGTGATGAGAATATGGACAAATGCCTTCATGGATAATAGAAAGTTACTGGCGGCAGTAGACTTGCCTTTAGCAAACTTCTAACCAAATGGAAACATGAAGGCCACATAACTCATGAAATGCAGTTTCTAACAAGACCAAAAGAAACTGCATTCGGAATTCTTTCTTCATGTGCATACATCCTTTTCCTGAATGACTGGGGCATTACTATAATTGGTGGTGTAGGGAATGAGTGAGGGGTAGAAGAAAGATGCACAATTAACAGAGTGACAGATAGTGCATTTTAGTGCTATTCCACGCACGTACTGTACTTGTGTTGCAAAAGAGGGAGCCTCTGTATTGTAAAAAACACATTGGGAAATTGAACTGTCCTGTGGGACACAGTAAATATCTTTCACATGAATGTGATCACGAAAGGATTAATAAATGCTTGTAGGGTTTGAGCTCGGTGGTAGTACGAAGAAGGTGGAGGCCCTACCAATGAAGTTGCACTGAAGCAGATGCACACCTGTCTGCACAGTGCCAGTGGAGACCTACTCTTTTAGTCTGCAGCATGCTGTATGCTGGTGATTTGCAAGAGGAAATGTAACATGGTGAAATAACTTGTTCCATCCTTAGCCATTTAGTTGTAGCAGGCCAATGGACTGGGAAAAAATCCACCTGAGTTTTCTTGTCTCTTTGCCTTGAGGCTGTATTTGCCTTCTTGGTAGCAGCATTCACTCTCACATGCAATTTCTGCAGCTAAGTGGTGTCTGTTAATTGCATTCACACTGCTGAAGCTTTGAAGTTCCTGTGGAGAAGAGCAATCACATCTTTACTGTACCTAGGAGAAGGATCTGGAAGTACACAGAGGCCTCTGTGCTCGAGTTTCCTTATCAGGGAAGGATTTAATAGAATTTATATGCAAGGTTTAGCTGTTATTTAAAGAACACTAGAATTACAAATCCAGTTTTTCTGGTCTCGCTGTCACTACCTCCACTTATTGGTCAGTGGCAAAATAAAGGGGAAAAAGGATTAGGAAAAGTAAAAAAAAAAAAATAAAGAGAAGACAGTTGAAAAGCAGCCAAAGGCAACAAAAACTGTGAAAATATGAAAAAAAAAAAAACAAAAACAGTTCATTTTTTCCCAAGATATGAAAAATAATTATAGGACATTTTCACACACATATTAAAAATATGAACTTTTACGCTAGCTTCATGCAAGAATTTAGTGGCAGAACATTTTTCTGTTTTGGAATACTAAAGTATATAGGTTGCTTACGTTTATGTCTCTTATTTATTTCCAAGAAAACTGCAGTAGATACAAAGAGCACAATAACACTTTTTGATAGAGCAAATTCTCAGCTACAAAACAGTATTTTTCAGCATAGTCACCACCATTTGCTATGCATTTTCACCAGCAGTGAACAAAAGACAGCATGCCACACTGAGAAAAATCTGCACCAACAGAGATGATCTGGTGTCACTCTTGCTGCTGCTTAAAATCACCACCCACCGCCTCACTGTGCTCACATCTACTCTTTATCTCCATAAACATTCAGCAAGCATTGATGAATGTCAATGGATCCCTTTTTCAGCATGGAGGAATTCAGTTCCACATCTTTGCTTCATACACTTCCGTGTCAGATATCATTTTGTCAGACTGCCTCTCTGCTGCCATCTGTCACACGGCCACAAAACGTATGGAGTATCAGGAATAAGATTCAGCTTCTACTATAATGCCACCAACATCTGCCTCTGATGTCACAGGCTAACATAACAAATAGGAGGCATTACTTTCAGAGCAGCCTTTGTATGTTTTATTAATCATATGGGCAAATAGCTTCATAGTTTTTTTCCAACCTTAAGTTCCAGTGTTTCAGTCTCACTACTTCAACTTACAAAGCTTTCCTTGGAACCAGTTCTGCTAAAGTGAATACATGACAGCATAACTAAGAAACCAATGTGTTAATAAGAAAGATAAGAACAAAACCCTAAACCATAAAAGCTCTCTGAGTGACAAATCCCATTTAGGAGTGTATTTTAATTCCATTAATTGAAATCTAGATAGCAAAAATATTGCCATTGCCATCAGTTCCAAAACATTTGTTGAAAAGAATATTTTTGTTTGACTGTAAACAGTCTAAGATTTATAATGCCTTAATTTCTGTGGTTTTATGTATTTGAATTGGTAAATAATGATGTAGTAGATAGATATACCAGTATTCCTTAGCAACTCTAACATATTTTTGAAACAAAAGCTTTTAGTTTTGTTATATATATGCAAATCATCCCAATTATCTTTTGGTAACTGGAATAAATTCAGATGTGGGATGATCTGAATGTCTGTGGTGGTACTACAATTAAAAATGCAAACACATACAGAAATGCAATTAAATGAATGACTTGCATGACCTAATGAATACGTTCAGACCTAATAGGGCCTGAAGAGTTGCAAGGCATTTTGCAAGAAAACATTTACAAACTGCAATGTGTAGTGTAACTGACTTTAAAGTCTTTACCTCTAGCTTATCTGAATTGTTCATGATGAAAATATTCTACATTGGCAGCTGTACTCAGGCATCTACAGTTTCTATCCATCACTCAGGAGAACCTGGCCATCCCGTGTCTGTTTAAATGGGTGAAGTGAGTATGAAAGGCGTACAGATATTTGTAACTGTTGCTTTTGCCAGTGCTGCCATATTTCTCAGGGCCACAGTGAGAATGCAAGGGCAGCAGCAAAAAGCGTGCTTGGGGAACATGTGCTGCTCAGGGAACGAAGGCCTGCCCTAACAAGGCAGTCAGAAATTCTCCTGGTGGAAATGGAATAAATCCAATGGAGTCATCTATATGCTGCACACTTTCCTCACCCAGGCGTGTAGGAGTTGTGTCTGGGCAGACTGGGTACAGTTTCATGCTGTTCCAGAAATAGGAGAGCAGATGGGTGACTTAGAGTCATACTTCCCTCCCATCTCTGATCCTGTACTGAGTCCAGATCAACATCTCTGTTTTCCATCTCATCACCCTCATCCTCTTATTCTAGACAGGCTCTTTTCTCTCCTTCCCAGCCTCGTTGGGGAGATGTTGCCTTTATTTCAACAGAAGGCTGTTAGCAAAAGTTGTGATAGGCACTGTGATAAAGAATGAGGGTTGGTCCACTGTTAGGAGGAGGTATGAAGTATTTTTCTTCTTTTTCACGCTTGTATTCAAGAAGAATGGGAGTCGATTTGTGTTAAAAGCAGAATTTGCTTGTTTGCAATTTATTACAAAAAGTGGAGAGATGGCTAGCTAGAGAAATCTTGCACCTCAGGGCTGACAATATTATCTTGACAGGGAAGAGATGTTCATTTGAGCAGGGAGTTCTGCCTGTAGTGTGGTTGCATTGTTTTCTGTTTAAGAATTCCCTCTCAAAGTTGTTGCTGTTATTCCTTTTCCAGACTCCTCTGTATGTAGATAGGTTTCTGGCCCTAAGTGCCAGGTTATTCTTACAGATCACGAGGAACCCCAAAATACTTAAATATCCAAATGACCTTTTTGTCAATTTCACCTTTAAAAAATTATTTACCAGCTTTTATAACAATATTTTTACCTTTTTGATGCTGAAGAGTGACAGGGAGAGCTGTTGTTGTTTTCTTTCTACATTCCTACGCAGTGCTCATTTTAGTCTTTGTATAACTGGGTCATATTTTATTTTAAATGTAAATCACTCTTGTTACTATGCAGTCTAATCTCTGATCAAATCTATTTAAATCAGGTGCACTACAGGGCAACTCTCTACCTGGAAGGGCTCTAGAAATCAAATCTGTTAAGATCTAGCTTAAATTTAATATTGAAGTTATGACTAAACATTTTAAGCAATCCAATTTGGGCTCCTTGTTGGAATTCCAGTGTTCACTATCTTCCTTTGCATGCAGAGTGTTTTGTGCTGTCTAACAAGAACTATATAACTGCAATGTGAGGACAACTAATTGCGTAAGAATGTGTACTTTTACAATCAAAACTGACTCTTACAATCTAAAGGCAGGTCCTTAAAAGAAAGGTTAAGCAAGATTATGTTATCAATGATATCAAGGCCGTTGTTTTCCTCTGGATGCTAAGTATTATCTCTTACCCCATAGATTTCATTCATCATTCAACCTCAGCGTGTGATAGTTTATTGTTTCTGAGGCCTGTTGTGTCTAACACGCTTTGATGCATGCCCCCAATGCCCTAAACCTCCCTTTTAAGGAGACCCATGTCAAGAGTGTGCCCAACAAGCCTCATGTCACAGCGCTGTGCAAAAAGAGGCTGTCCCACTGACAGAGATCAGGGCTCCTTCCCCAGCCCCCAGCCCCCAGCCCTGCTTATTTAGTCTAGCAGAATATAAGAGCATATGCACAGACAAACTGGCGTCCCATTACATTCCTCCAGGGTAAATAATTTATCAGGACTGATGCTGATTAAGTATAAATGCGGAGAGTGTCAGGAGTGCAGGTGACACAGTGGCGTGTGCTGCCTTTCACCTCCAAGGAGTTCAGGCCACATTTCACCCTTCACCCTTCACATCCTCTTTTGGGGGATGTTTGTGGAGATTGCTTTTTTTTTTTTCTTTTTTCTTTTTTCTTTTTTTTTGTGATTGTTGTTTTGGAACAGAGTTCTTTTAGAGGAAAACAAAATCTATTCCCTCTCCCAAGCTACAGTATCATAGCACACAGTCCTTGAGCATGTATTCAGTAGGAGATAATTACATTTGGTTGGATCCTTAAACCACTGATTTTATCCAAGCCTCTCTATAAATCCTGCCTTTCAGTCCTCCCTCCTGAACCCATTTTATTCCTGAATTTATGTGTCTGTTTTAAAAACATCCCAGTTCATTTCTGGCTTAAGTCCACACACTTGAAGCAACTTGAATCAGAGATGAATTTTGCTCATTACTTTGTAGTTAGCCATGGTGACGAAGCCCCTGGGAAATAGCTGGCCATAACCTGATACAGACTCCAGTGCCATGGTTTTTGAGAGTACTCATGTATTGGTTTCTCTGCTTGGCATCAGAGAGCCAGGTGACTTCAAACACTATGTGCTGACAGCAGGTTTATGCAGGCTGTAGGCTTTGGTTCCAAAAGGAAGGAGTGCTAAATGAGATGCTCTCAGTGACTGCAGAAGTGGAAAAGGTGCTTGAAAGTCTGAAGGTCAAAATAGATAGCAGATAGAAGGGATTTTTTGTTTTTGTTCCTGCTCATAATGTGCCAGTGTCTGGGATGGGATGCTTCTGATTTAGCTGGGGTAGCATCTGTACTCATTAGTCTGATGGCTGAGTACCTGTAGCACAGTGACTGAGATCAGATGTATTTTCAGATCCTTCTGTCTGTCTGGGATAGGGATTTTGGTAAGAGCTTCACTATTCCCAGGAAGATACTTAGCCAGTGCAGGAGAACCAGGCTCATTCTGAAGTGCTTCTGCATTTCTCTGGTTGAGAAAGTCAGGGAAAAAAAAACAGTGTGAAATTAAATGTGCAAGCAGCAGGTGACCAGGATACTCAAATGATACATGAAAGAGGTTGGAGTGAAGTTCCTGAGCCGATCAATTTTTAATGCTGGATAAGATGGCTAAGAGTGCACACTGGTATACTGAGCCCTACAGCATGTTCAGATCTCATTAGTCTGCTCCAAACCTTGAAATTTTGTCCTTTGGTGATCCTGTGTGTGCCACAAGGTGCAGTAAGGCTCTGAGATAGCCCCATGCACTCTGGTACCTCTCAGGAAATCCATCTTTAACACCTGAGGTGCAGCCAAACTCTCCAAAGGACCTTTTAAAAAGCAAGATGACTAACTGGAGAAGACTCAGAAGAATGGAACAGCTGTAGAGCCATCAAAGAATTCTCTCACAATAATTGTGTGTTCACAAAATAATGACTGCATGGGCTGTCAGCTACACATCTCATCCCCAAATTACTGAAATAACAGCTCATGGCTTTCTTAGAGGAAACTTAGAGGAAAACAAAGGCACCCCTGCTCTTCTACTCAATTCCATGCTTGCCCATACTACATGCCTCTTGGAGTATGAGACACTGATCTTTCAAGTTATTTCACTCTGTTCCTCACACAGCTCCCCATTAGAGAGAAGCCCAGTGGAAAGTGTAGGAATAACTTCCTCATTCATGAGAGAGAAGCTGATCAGTTGTTTGTTCTCGTGGAAAATACAGGGTAAAGTAAAAAGCCTTTAAACTGAAAACCCAACAGTTGCTATTACAAAAAAACAAAAAAAAAAAAACAAAACAAAAAACAAAAAAAAAAACCAAACAGCCATAGCTAATTAATATAAAATTATAGTAAATATAGAAGAGAAATATTTGACTCTTGCAGTATTCTGATTGGATTGAGAAATATTTTTAATCTGTCTATCTGTACTGTTCTGTTCTTTCTGCAGTGTCAAACTGTGTTGACAGCTATGCTAGGGAAAGTATTCCAGTATGCTGAGTAGAGGGAAAAGGCATAATAGTTTCCCAAAGAATAACTGGGAAGAATTCCTTTAAATAAATGTAGAAATGAGCTTAAAACCACACACACACACACAAAATGGAGTTAGGTTTGATTTTTTCCCAAATATAAAGCATATTTGAATCTAAAGACCTGATCTTTCTCTGGAAAAACTGTCTCAAAAATACAGGCATCTTTTGCAAGGCATACAAATTTTCAAAACATTTTGATGAAAATACTTTTTTCCTTCAAAAAATTTTAATTCTGGTGTAGTTTCACCTAGGTTTCTTTAAATTTCAATGCCAAACCATGTTTCATATAAGCAGCATCATTTTTGTCTGAAACTCCTGCAGTAAGCATTGTCCTTTGCCTGAACATTTTTCCCCATGAAAAGTGCCTGTGCCGTGCAAGCTGTTTTGTTTGTTTTTTTTTTTTCCTTTCTGCTGGACAAGCTTATGAAGCTAATAACTTTATCCAGCCTCTGAATTATGCAACTGCTGGGCTTTACTATCACCCCCCCCTCAGTCAGGTTTTCTTGCTTCATGGGAATTGATTAATCAACGTCATTATTGAAGTTCATTGTGAAATGTCTGTTAAGTCTGGCAAGTGCTGTAGCTTAAGCAAAGGGTAAAGCTATCTAACCATTAGGATACAGCACCATAAGAAATAACAGCTCGACGAAGGAAAAAAATACACCCAGAGCTCGGTTGTGAAATATTTCTTCATTTCTGTGTTTACATCCAGCAGTCGTGCACACCACAGACAATTTAGAATTTGAGGAGAATACTGGCTCCACTGCAAATGTCTCCTTGACAAGGTGAATAAGGGAGCATCACGCTGAGCTGGTCATGGAGGGAGTGCAAAGCCCTCTTGGAAGTGATACAAGGCAATTCCGCATGCTGCACAGGAGTCAGTCTTCTTCGGAAACCTTTTATTAGTACCAAGCAGTAAACCAACTCGCGTGTGTTCAACATCAGGAGCTACAGCTTGAGTGCTCCTGCCCCTGCTCAGAGGCTTGCTGTCCTAATAACAATTTTAAGTGGTAGCAAACAGTGGAGCGGCTGGGGCCTGATCTTCCAAGGTCGGCTGTTGAGCACAAGTGTGTTTCTCACCAGCCTGGGTTGATGCAGCCTCCTTACTTGATTTACCCTTTCTGCGGGTAGGAGAAGGGAATGAGGAGCCTTGCCATCGGGATTCATCCACCCTCCTGCATTTGCGGGCATTTCAATACGTCTAGTAAAAGCAGCCACTGTCCCTGCTTGCCCAGCTGCTGGCATTCTTGCAGAGGGCGATTTGGAGGCCTGCTCCTCGTGAAGGACTTGTGATGCACAAGCAGAGCTGCGTTGAATTCAGTATTTGAGTGAATTTGGAATGTTGTGGGGGAAAAAAATAGAGAAAGCCGTGACTCATTCTAAGACAGCCATGAAATACATCAGTGCCAGAATCATAAACTGTAGTCCATGAGTGTATCGCCCATCTATTAGACATAGACTTCTGCCAGTTGCTCTGCAAACAGGACACAGACTTTTGCCAATAATTTTTTTAAGGTAGAATACGTTGGTATTTATCACAAAAATGAACTTTTTCACTAGAAGGACATTATGGCATTGTTTCAGATGATTTTTTCCTCCTTTCTCAGCAGCTGTAGAGCTTCTGCTATGGAGCTGTAGCCTCCTTACGTATGCCTTGTAGACATTAGGAGCAATAAAGGAAACACGAGCAAGCGAGTTTCCAAAGCTTCTCAGAGGACTGCACTCAAGTGGGAGTGCTGGCCAGAAAAAAAGCAGCATAAAAACAAAAGCCTTGTTTCATGTTCATGTTCATGTTCATGTTCATGTTCATGTTCATGTTCACCTTGATGTTTCTGATAGAGGATGATTTGATAAACCCAGGAAAATGTGTAGCTGTCCTTTCTCCCACCTGAAAATCGATGGATTCATAAAGCTGGATACCTAGCTAACGTGGGAACAAAACAGTAGTGGTTCAGACCTGAATGGGATAGATTGTTTCAAGGGATATTTTGTGTGATCATACAAAAGAAGGAAAAATCCCTCCTCTTCTTCCATCCTGTGGTAGTTTGAACAAGCCATGAAATTAAGGAAGATCTTTTATAGCAGCTGAAACTCAGTCATATTTTCATAGTGCTTGTGCTGGTTATCATATTTTCTCTCTTAGAAAATACAGTAATACTGAGAATAACAAGTGATAACTGCAGGACAGACAGAAAAGCAAAGCTGAGAGCTGATGTAAGGATTCCCAGCTTCTTAACTTTATGGATGACATAATTGCTGTCACCACAATCCATCGATGCAAAGGGGCTGGAAGCAAGCTGGCAGGAATACAAATTTTTCAGTGACTTGACTGGTGGAGTCATTTATTTAACTGTCCTTTTGAGCAATGTTAGGACTCATATAGGCTCCCCATAGAGCACATACTGTATATCCTCCCTATAAAATATGATGAAGTGCAGATCTTTTTGAGCACATTAGCAACCAGATCCAAAACAAGAGGGCTATAATTTTACAGTTACTGTGCATGATCTGTTCCCTCACCCCTTTTCTGGCTGTTACTTTTTAAAGCATGAAATATATCCTGTACTGTAACCCTTCCTAGAAGAATATGTTATCAGTGCTTCTGTATAATGTATGGAACTTTCTAAAGTTTTGTTATGTTTCTCATTTTTTCCAGTCTTTTTCAAATTGTTTTGAGAGCAATACAAATCAAAGTCACTTGAACTGGGAAATGGAAAAGGAAGAGTAAGAATTATATGCACTATATAATATGATTTAAGTGACTATTAGGACCTACAGTGGTTTAAGCAGTTCTAACAGGATGCTGTCAATTGTAATTTTGAGGAAAGGAAAAAAAAGGAAATAGAAGACTTAAATGCCTTAACTGAAAAAGCCAATAATTTCACTGCTGTTCACAGTGATTCAGGACCATCTAACAGACGTGGAACTGGAAGGCAGGATGACCAGAGTCTCCTCAAGTGCATAACGAGAGGAAACACTGAATGAAACGTGGTGCCATCAGCTTGTTGTATTACCACTGACCTCTCTTAGGGAACAAGCTGAGGTGAAATGGTGAAATATGCTCTAATGAATCTGTAGGACTGTCAGCACAGCAGAAGAGACTTTGTTTGTTTGTTTGTTCTTTAATGTGTTTATGGGGGGAAAAAATACATAAATTTGATCTTTGAGCAAGAAGAAGATCAGAGGAAAACAGAAGTTTCCTGTCTTGTACTATGTAGGAGTGCTTACAGTCCTGTAAGGAGCCCTGGAATGTGGGAAGCGTTGCTTTGCTTTGTGAGATCTCCAGAGGCTGCCACTTCCATTTTTACTCCAGTTTTCCAGAGTTCATAAGCAAACCAGCATTTTTGTACTGAGAGGGTACTAAACTGAATTTTGTCCCAGAGGCTTGCTGCCTTAGGACCTTTCTCCTTTGCCTGGGGTTGCAATTCCATTTTCTTGGCAGCAAGTACGAACACTGCAGAGCTCGTGGAGCACAGGGAAAGTAGTGTCTTATCCCAAAACAAGCTTTAAAGATGGTATGACAAAGCTGTAATTTTTCCTTTCCCTTGGAGAAATTGACTGTTGAACAGACCTGACACTGATGCATCTGGGAAAGGAGTCTGATGGGGGACTGAGTAGTAAATATTCAGTATTTGATGTCTGAAATGACAAGTGGCCATCTGACTGAAGCCCTTACTTGTCACGGGACATGGGAGACAATGCCTTGTGCACTTCAGTAGTTGAAGTTTCAAAAGCAAACCATTTGGTTCCAGTCAAGTGATATTTTGATTCGTTGAGTGAATTACAGAGAATGATCCACTAGGAATTGGCTCGAAATTTGTTCATTTATCATTTAATATGTAACATGTTTTTTGCATTATGATTCATGCTGTCATTGCAACTCCAGTAACTAACAACTGATAGCTGACAGCAGGAGCCAACCTAAATCTCAGGATAAACAGTGCTACCTTCATAACTTCCAGAGAAGCTGTGCCCACTCTCCTTCATTGATTTATTTAATTAGCTGTGTGAAATTCCACGTAGAGGTTTTTGTTGCATTTTTGAGAGAAGATGGGGATTTTAAAGGATGTGTCAGTTTTTCCTCTGGCTTCATGGCATAAATTATTAGGAATTTTGTGCTACAAGGGACAAAAAAAAAATATTCTTCTAGAGTGAAACCCTGGTCAGGGCTAGGAGCTGTGCTTCAATGAGGGAAGTTTCACCAGAACAAAATATGAGGAAACTTCAAAGCTGACAATAAGGATCATCAGTTACATGTAAAAGATGCTGAGATAGTTACTGTAAAAAAAAAAAAAAAAAAAGGTGAACTGACAGTTCTCAATTGTCTGCTCTTTGAACATCATCTCTACACATGAGGGCTTTCTGTGTTTTCAGCTGTGCTCTTTTTGTACACAAAAGTCCTGTTGCTTGCAGGAATGATTTTTAAAACTTGAAGAATGGAGTATTGGGTAGAATTTAGACATTACCATGCTCACTGCGTTTTTCAAATGAGATGCATCATTCCCATGTTAGTTTCTCATAATTCTTGGCTGAGAGAGTGTACTTTATTCTGAGAGTGCAGTGTAGCTGGTGTACGTTGTTGGGAACATCCCAGATCTGTTCTTGGGAAATGAGGTGTGCAGTGCTCTGTTTGCTGAGCATGCTTGTGCCATGGTGAGAGCCACCCCCCTGAGCTCCCTTGTTGAGTCCCAGGGTCTTTTTAATTCTGCAGGAGCTTACAGTGACAAAGAGCAAAGGTGTATGAAATACCTTCGTCTATCCTGCATTTAATTCTAGTTCCTAATTTGACATAGTCTTCTCAGAGTAGTATCTTTTAAAACTTTCCAATGATATTCATTGGGGATGAGGCTAACCTATATCAATGTTGCATAGCAAAATATTTTGCTATATGAACTTTTAAGGATGTGCAGCATCATTTTCTATCAGTTTTCACTAGAGCATATTTCTTCTAAGAGTGTGCCTTCTTTTCTCCCACTGCTACCTTTCATTCCTTTCTAATCTGCATAATGACTTGTGGAGAATGAGTGAAGAAACTCTGTCTGAGCTCTTAATGAATGCTCCTTTTCTGTCTTGTCTTCTGTCCTCAAAGTAGCTTTCTAATAATTTTGTTTGTTACAGTGAGTAAAGAGTTTGCTTCAGATCTGGTTTAATTATTACACTGAACTGTAAAAAAGTCTTGGTCAGTGCCATCGTGGAAAAAATATTCCTGCATTTCTATAATTACTCACTTAACATTTGCAATTGACTTCACACTTTAGGATTCCTTGTACATATTATCTAGGTAAATAGTTTGCAATATTTGCAAAAAGGAAAAATAATGTGAAGTCTGGACCTGAAATTACTTATCTTAAAATTCCAATTTTAAATATGTAAACTTATCTGAGTTTTCTGCTTACTTTTTACTTGCTTGTTTGTGGAGCAGGACGTAAGAAATTGAATACAGAAGTGAGCTCTCGTGCTTGGTATGCCATATATATGTAAGACAGTGATGGTTCCTCCCACTACAGGTTTAAATTTAAGCCTGTTCTCTGGACACCTATGAACGTGCGTCTTTTTTCACCCAGAAATCTTGTTCAAGTTGAAAGACTTTGGACTTTTGTCTGGGATGTCTGAACGTCCCAGGACCAGTGGTCTGACTAGTCCACAGGACATGTGGAAAATGCCCTCGGGCACAGACTTCTGGTCTGCATCTGTCTAGTAAACAGGGCTTTTAGGGTACAGCTTTTAGGAGGTGCTGTGCATGCACAGCTAAGTGTGAAAATAAACATAGCAGCCCACACGACTGAAGTCTTGGGGCCACAGACTGGGACACCAGAGCAACAGCAGAAGCACAAAGAGCGACTTGCAACAAGCAGTTCAGAAAGAATCTACTTCTAGCCAAATGGTGAAATTTATTCATGAGCAGAGAGACAATATAGAGCTTTGAGACTTACTTGAATCTGATTCAGAGAATTGAAGTGATGCATATGCCTGTTGCTGGTCCTCCGCAGAGGAATGAAATGCATCCAATGTGAATGGTTTTGAATAGAGACTGAATATTTAAACCACATGGAGACAACTGATGAATAGAAAAAGAGGATAAATTATCAAATTAATTAATATTAGTAGTGAGTGCTTACAAATACTGCTCATCAAGGACTAGACCTTTTATTGCTCTGACTGGGTGGGCCCTTGCTGGTTTGAATTATCTTTGGAAGAAAACAATCATCAAAGAAGGCAAAATGTATTTTAAGAGGCCTTTTAATACAGCATAAGTCAGAACAAAATATACTGTTGTTTAACACAGCTATCACAGGCACAATTTTGAATATCTAGAATTTAGCTGCTTGGCTTGAAAACAGAGCAGAATGCTATTCTGTTATTCCAATATATATTTCTTTTATTTGTTATTAGGATTTTCAGTAAATAGTATATATTTGTTTGTAACAGCATGGAACATAGCTGCCCCATGAAGTGGAAGAGAGGACAGCGAGCCAAATACTAATGCTGAAATTTTGTGAAGTACTGACTGATCTTATTTCTTCTTCTTCTTTTTTTTTTTTTTTAATCAGCACTGTAAGTTATAAAATAAACTCTTAATAGTAAAATAAACAGAAAATGGTTTAAAAGTTCTGCATTGTACTCCAGAAGATTTTGATGCTGCCCTGTCTGCTCTTTTTGAATGCTGCAATGCCCTCCAATTTTAATCACTTTCAGTTTTTTTTAGTATATATTACTTTCACTTTTACGTGTTGAAGAGTTTTGTACTACTTCAAGTCAATAAAGAAGAGGTTTTAGTGTTTTTTTAAACAATTTAAAAATCTTTTGATGGAAAACTTTATGCACATATTTAATGAACAAAACATACATCATTTATTAATCATAACCAAAATCTTCTGCAGTCTAATGTTCATGATTCACTATAGTCACTTCAGGTACTATTTTGATTCATTGAAAACTCTTTTCCACTTGCAATTTGTAAATTCTTGCATCTGAAGAAAGAGGGAAACTTCAACAATTTTGAAGTGTTTAGGTTCTCACAGGTTATCAGGTCAGCAAGTAGAAAGGAAGCTTTCAGTCTTTGGTTTTATGAACTGCACCAAAAATGTACATATATATATACAGTTCCAGATGGAACTCTGATGGTTATTTGACTTCATTTCAGTAAATAAGCTCTTCACCTCTTGTTCCTTTCTCCTCCCTACACGTCCCAGCTTTAACTGTGGTCTGTCTTCCATAGCTGACACCTTGTAGAGTGTAATTTTATTTCCCCCCACCGCTTATTCCAAATTTAATGGTAATAGTTAGGCCATTCTCTAGTGAGCTCTGATGTCTCTCTTAACTGCTCACTGTCAGAACATCCTTCATACATCTTGAAGTAGTCATGTTAGTGTTTAGTATAAATGAAAACTATGGGTTATGTTCTCAGTCATGCTTTTTTCTGAGGCCAGTTGGCCAAGATCTTGCTTTTGCCTCTTAATAGCCAGTCATTAGCTTTATTTTCCAAACTTATTTTCCTTCCAGCTAGATTGTGGTTTTTAATTACAAACCTTCAGTTTCAATATACCACAGTGTTATTGTGCTATCTATTGGTATCTTTGGTGCTAAGGATTTCTCTGTAATAGCAGTGCAGTCCATGCAGCACACCGTCTCAGTCAGGGAAGAAACTCTGACTCGTGAACTAGGAAAAAGTCCACGTACTGTGGTCTAGAGGATAGAGATTGCAAATATTGCAAATAAGTGGGTCAGAGATAAGAAACGTGCTCTGAAGCAGTTTCAGCCCCTCCAATAACCTGGAAGGTGAAGCAGAACAGAAGGAGCTGGAAATGTTTGCAAAATGGGAGGGAAGGTCATTTAATTTTTTTCAAGGAAGGAAGCATGGGAGCCAGTGGGGAATTCACAGCTAGCATGTGCATCCAAAAATCCCTCTGGGGTTTTAGTAAGTAAGCAGAAATGAGAGTCAGCAGTGGATGTGAAGGTCGGAGTCCTCTCTCACTGCCACAGGAGTTCTGTCCTTGTCACCATGGCCTCCCACACGTGGTCTGGGCATTGCAGTCTCCCTGGGGGGACAAGCAACACCCTCCCTTACTTACTTACTAATTTATTTCTTCTTCTTTTTTTCTATTGTGCCATGCTATATGCAAGTTCTGCATTCAACTTCTGCATGACTTAAGTCACATGTTTTTTTGGCTCTTTTTCCTTTATCGGAAAGGGCAGCATTGCATATTAGGTCTCTGATAAGCTGATAAACCACTGCCTTGAATCAGCTGTGCTGATATTAATCAACCTATGTTATGCAATGATTAAATCTGTCAGCACAGCACAAGCCACTTCTCCACAAATTGTGCAGACTCTCACATGGCTCTTCCCTTAGAATTTTCTCACTTTTTATTTTCTTGTTTGAGTTTTGGTTGGTTCTAGTGTTGATACTATGAGACTCCATCAGATTCACCTTTTACTTTTTTTTCTTCCTCATACTATTCCTTGTGAAAAGCAAAGAATACAAGCTCATACAGCTGAAACTCCAAACGTCTATGATGCAACAGATAAAACTTTCTCAAATGGTTACAGAAGTTTTCTTTTCTTGTAAATTGCATCATGACTGCTTTGAAATCCAGTGCAAATAATTAAAAAGTGGCAGAACATTTGTTGCAGGCCCATCTTTAACATATTAAAATCACTCCTGAAACAATACTGGCGATGGACAAAAGGTAATGTTTCCAGAAGAAAACAGAAGAAAATAAAAGAGCTGGCCTGCCACTCCCAACACATGCATGGACAGGCTGCCACAACATTTTTGTATATTGTCCCATCTTGAAATCAACAGAATGCAAAATGCACACGTGTTTTATTTTCTGCATTTGAAGTAGCCAGATGATGTCAGAGATTGCCGTGTTAAAAATGACTTTGTGTTACACAAAGTGGAATCAACAAACAGGTGAATGTAGTTTTAAGTATCACTAATTCACGTGCCAATTTACTGCTGGTAGGTAGGGGTAGAACTTGTACTCTGTCTTTTTCTCTGAAGTTTGTGATTGGAATACAAACAAATATAAGAACACTGTAAGTACAGCCTCCCAGTGCGATGTTCTGCAGGCTTTGGTCAGTGGTATAGGACTCCCATGGATAGATTTATGACTTGGTGAGGATCACTAAATGGTGACATCTGAACAGTATGGCACCCCAAAAAAATCCCTTCCAGCGTAACAGCAAATGTATTCTCAATGTTTTTTTTTCTATTAATATCAAAAGTGGTGTCCTCGTGGCTTGATTTCTCCAATTCCTATTGAGGTTCTGGGAGGGTGGGAAAAAATAGAGATCTGCAATGCTGACTGGTGGGGAATAGCTTAATATTTAGTTCCCAACTATGAAGGTATAAAGGCTTGTAATTCACAAGTGGTTGACTCAAAAATACTGTAATTACAAAAATCTTGTGTTACTCACATCTGAGTGTGAATCTGCCTTATTAGCAGGTCCCATAATTCACTGAATTCCATCTCTTGCTGCTTTAAAAACATGAATTAATTCTTGAAGGCAATGCAAGGCTTAGCTGTCTGTACGTTTTACAGAAGACTACTTGTTTTTCCTATTCCCTCATCTGATGCTTTTATTTGTTACAGTTGTTATTAATATACTTATTTATTTCGCCTGTGGGGACATGAGATCACAGATAACCAATCCATATTAACAAACTTAATTGGAGATTTTCTACTGACTGCAAAGGTGAGTCAGCCAATTAAAAAAAAAAACCCTTGAGTTACCTGAAGAAGAGGATAATTTTTTTTGTCTTAACATGGCCTAGTTTTACATACCTTTGCCACTGCGTGGGTCACACTCTGCTTAACACAAACGTGCCAAAAACTACAGAAGACTCCTCAGCTATTTGGTGAATAGTCTCCTTTGCCTATCCTCCAAATGGGTCTTCATTTCTCTAAGTGCTTCTGTTCTGAAAACATGAACAAGATCTGCCATTGTATGGTTCAAGCGGATGGGGCCAGGCTGTTCTTGGTGGTGCCCAGTGACAGAACAAGGGGCAGTAGGCATAAACTGCGACATAGGAAGTTCCATCTGAACATGAGAAAAGTTTTTTTACTTTGAGGGTGACAGAGGGTTGGAAGAGGCTGCCCAGGGAGGTTGCAGAGTCCCTTTCTCTGGAGATATTCAGAACTTGTCTGGACGCTTTCCTGTGCAACCTGCTCTAGGGAATCTGTTTTATCAGACAGGTTGAACTAGATGGTCTCCAGATGTGCTTTCCAAGCCCCTTATGATTCTGTGATTCTGTAAAAAAAAAAAAAAAAAAGATGCTAAAATTTTAGTTTTTATTTTAAAAAGCAACAATAACAACAACAAAAACCAGCAACAACCAAAATAACAACACAAAAATCCCCTCAGCTCTGCCTTCCTCCCCTTCTCCTCCGCCCTCCCTCCATCAATAATTTTGGATCATACATAAGTGCAACAGACACGACTGATTTGGGCAGGAAAAAATGTGGAATGCTTGCTGTATAATTTACTTTGAAACAAAAATAAATGCCAAAAATAATAGCGTAATACCCAAGACAATTACCTTTTCAAAGGGATATACTTTTGCAGTAATTACCGCATGTGTAAAAACAAAAGGGATTTTTTTACAGAACAAACAGTTAAACAAATCCCACACATAATGACTCCTCTGAAATCTTAATGCATACGTTGTAGGCCAAATTTTAATCCTGAGTGCATGCATGTGAACTGTATTGAAGTAGTTATGAAGGGTCCATTTCAAATCATCTCACAGTAATGAGCTGTGTTGGTGCTTCTGACTATGGTCATAGATCACTGTGAACTTAAATTTAACTTGACGTGTTAGTCACTGTAATCATACTCAGATGAAAACCAAGAAATTTACCTGTCAGGTACATAATGGAATATTTTACAGCTTCTATAATAGATTTCTGTAACCAACGTATCTTTTTATAAGCAGCTCATGACTACTTTATCTTTGATATACTGCTATGGTAATCCTCTAGTTATGGGATAAACACAGATAGGATCTCATAGTCATGAAATATGGCTCTCCAATAACCATTTATGCGAAATGAATCACATTAGCAGACAGTATCATATTTCATTATCTTGTGCATGTATTCAGTTGGGTGGAATCCAGATGGATGCTTTAAGATGCTAAAAAGCAAACCAAACAAACCAATTCAAACAAACACACACGTGCAGACACACACACACACACACAAAGAAAAACCTGAACCAGAAAAAAGAAGTAGGTGGCTCCGAAAGTCATGCCTTCCATTTATTTCCTTGGAAACTGGAAACTACAACAGATACAAAGCACAATATAACTCTTTGATAGAGTAGATACTCAGCTACAAAACTGCCATCACTGAACAAGAGCCTGCATGCCACGCTCAGAAAAATCTGCACTAACAAAGGTGATCCAGTGTCACTCTTGATGCTGCTGAAAATCACCACCCACTGCCTCACTGTGCTCACATTTACTATTTGGTCTCCATAAACGTTCAGCAAGCGTTGATGAACGTCAGTGGGTGCCACTTTTTCCACATGGAGGAATTCAGTTCCACACCTTTGCTTCATACACTTCTATGCCAGATGTCATTTTGTCAGACCGCCCCTCTGTTGCCATCTGTCACATGGAAACAAAATGTAATGGAATATTTGCAAGAAGGTTCAGCCTCTACTGCTGTACGACCAACATCTGCCACTGATTACTTTCAGAGCACCCCTTAAATGCAGGAACTTACTGGCATGACAGGACTTCACAAGTCCACAGGATGAGGTAGCCTGCACGTATCAACAGCTGCATTAGAGAAAATCAGGGCTTATTTTCTCTTGGAGAACACAACTTGATTAGAATTGAGATTATAACTGACAATCGAGGCCATAATTAGGCTGGAGTGAGACAGGCACCATTGCTTTTGCTGACACGCAGAAAAAGTGATTCAGATCTGGAATAGAAGGGAAATAAAGGTGGTGGAGGTGAGAATATAGAAAGGTACAAATTGAACAAACAATAAGAATGGCCAACATGTGCTGCCCTGTAGACTCTTTTCAGTCAAAACGAATTGCATTTCACTAGCAGTGATGTCCAAGGCTTGTTGCCATAGTAGGTGATAGAAGATGCAATCCTGTGCTCCATAAATCAGATGTGGTTCCAGAGGTGAGCAGATCTGTTTCCAGGTTTTCCTGGAACGTAAAGAGGCACAGATTAAGTTTCAAATTACAGTATCTCAGGGCTCCAGGCTTCTTCTTCTTCCTCACAGGTGGAGAGCTTTGGGCCCATGTAGAAATGTGCAAGAAAATTCATTGCTACTTTTTTTTCAGTATTATCATTTAGAAACTTTCTTTTTATATCGTAAATGTGCAATAACTCAGGTAATTATAAGTCTTTTATATTTTGAGTACTTTGATGCTGTAACTATCTGAAGACTTCTGCTCCTGTATCAGCCATTTGGAGTAGGAATTTGAGAATGAGAGAAAAACACGTTATTTTGAGCCAAATAATAAAAACTTAAACTGTTTTCTGGTGTTAAATATGAATTAACTGAAGGAAGCTTTTTCACTGGTAGAGTCGAAGTAGGTAAATGTTCTCAGTACATTCTCAGGTATGCATTCATTGTTGGCTGTCCTCATGTCAGAAATTAAATAAAATACTGAATGTAACTACTGGTGACAGTGATGTTAGTGGCAGTTCCCAGCTCTGGAAGATCTTCTGTGAGCCTTTTGAATTGCTGAATGCAGGTTCCTGATTAAATGTTTGAGACAAAGATGATATTTCAGGTATTTTCTGCCATTTGGTTGCTTTGCCTTTTAAAATTAGTATGAATAGAGGAGTAGACAGAATTGTGATGCTATGCTATCCCTAAACTAAAAGAGATGTTGAATTTGAGAAGTGCAAAGAGTTGTTTCTTTGTTCTTTAACTTTCACATTTCTACAAAATATATCTACTTTTCAAGAAGGCAAAAAAAAAAAAAAAAATTGCATTGTGTAGGCAAATAGAGGCTTGATGGAATCTCTTAAACTTCCTCTGAATTTGGCAGTTTCTTTCTCATTTGCTTTCCACTCCTATCCAAGATTCTTTTACCATTGTACTGAATATGGGAACACGTTTTTCTCAGTTAGGATTAAGCAACTGTCAAGAATAAATATATTCATATCTTAGATCGAGCTGTTGGTGGGCTATTTTCTGTAACTATTTTTACTGTGATATATTCTTCTATAATAATTTTGATGACAAGTTATTTTTCCCCATGGGAGTAGTAGACTCATGGAAATTAGAGATGGAAAAGACCAGTTAGGTCATCTTGTCAATTTTCCTGCCAACACAAGATTGCTCCTTGAATGGAGTTTTTTCAGTATTTCTGCCTGCTGAACCATATAAACAGGGAAAGCATACATTTTCTGATGTAATAGCAGCAGTGAGCAATGAGGAGTTACTATTTAAATTCTTTCTTCAGGCAAGCTGAAAAGAAATTCACTGCAGTTCTTTACAAAATAAAGATTATTCAGTGAAGTAGGAGTGAGTTTTTACTAACTTCATCACTAGTCACTCATTTTGGGATAATGGTAATTGATTATTTTGTTTGCAAATCACAATTATTACATAGCTCTGGCTGCACATACACAATATACACATTAGGCCCCATTCTTCTTTCCACTGCTTGCAAAAACTGTTCTCACTTTGGAATGTAGTACCACAGATTGCATTGGAGTCATAGAAGAGCCATTTGAACAAATCATACTTTCCAGTGAAAACTGTGTTAGCTGTAAAGAAGGTTTGGCTCTATTGGCTTTATCCATTGCAATAGTAACATTGAGAGCTTAGCAAACACATTTTCAGTTTGAAAAAAAAAAAACAAAAAAACTTCATGTAATCAAAAATGTTCCTATTCCATAGTGGGGGGGAGGAAACAACTTCTAAAGTTTTCCATCTCGCAGAGAGAGTGTGGGTGTACTCGTGCACTAGCACAAACATGCAGACCAGCCAACACCCCTGTGCTCTGGGCACTCATTCAGCTCTGTGCTATCTCTCCAAAGTCTCAGCAGGGCTATTCCAGGGTGGATCTCTCCCAGGCTCCTCTCTTTGTAGCTATGGGAGTGCTTTGTAGCTATGGGAGTGCATCCACTCAGGCTAGCTCATCTACAGTAGGGATGCAAAGCAGGGAAGCTCACCCATCTTTAGTTCACACCACCACACTGGGTCTCCAAGGCTGATTTTTCCTAAGAAAATCTGACAATAACTGGTATGTTCCCACACTGTGTTTCAGCTTTAATAAATTTGCTTGACTTCTTCCATTAAATCCATGAAATTCCATGAAACATTTGCCATCCGCACTAGTTTGTGAGATTGTCAGCCTGTAATGACTTATGCTAATAATATAAAAAAAGGGTGTGGTAAAACTGAAAGCAACTTACCTACCTCTATTTTGAATCCAGAAACTCTGACCTTCTCAAAAAGATAAGTTTTGCAAGTCCAAGAAACATCAAAAGTACCCAAGAGATCTCTCTCAGTGGTCTCTTTCCTCAGGTAGTATTTTTGGGTATGGAGATATGTCAGTTTATAAGGAGTGTTAGGAGTGTTAGCCATGCTGTCCTTGCAAGATGTAACAAAACAGTGGATCTGTTTGCTGCAGATACACTTGTCTCTATGAATGGATTCCAACATCAGTACTATAGCGAAATACATCAAAACACATTTTTTTGCCTTACATGTTTATTATTACATATTTCTAAAACAGATTAGGGAAAACACAAGGATCAAACCGAAACTGATGACTGCACTTCTTAGAATCACAGAATCATGGAACTATTTGAGTTGGAAAGGACCCTTAAAGACCATCTAATCCAACTCTCCTGCAATGAACAGGAGCATCCACAGTTAGGTTAGGTTGCTCAGAGCCCCATCCAGCATCACTTTGAATGTCTCCCAAGATGGAGCGTCTACCACTTCAATGGGCAACCTGTTCTAGCAGCTTACCACCCTTACTGTAAAAAAGTCTTCCCTTATATCTCATCTAAATCTCCCCTCTTTTACTTTGAAGCCATTTCCTTTTCACCTATCACCACAGGTCTGTCCCCTTTCTTCTTGTAAACCCCCTTTAGACGTTGACAGGCTGCTGTCAGGTCTCTCAAGAGCTTTCTCTTCTCCAGGCTGAACCCCCCAGCCCTCTCAGCCTGTCCTCACAGGGGAGGTGTTCCATCCCTTGGGTCATTTTTGTGGCCCTCCTTTGGACATGCTCCAACAGATCTACGTCTCTCCTGTACTGGGGACTCCACAGTATTGTAAACCCACACCTGACTGTAAACGCATATGGCTGCATCCTGCTTACCACCTGCTGTAGGAATACTGTACTGATTTTCTTTCCTGACTTTATTTGCTCCAGAAGACCAGAGCCATATGAGATCATTTGCATTTTCATTTTTTCCTTTTAAGAAAATACGTTTTTGTTACTGGCTACACTTGATAGTATTAGTGCCTACAGTTTGCAGTAGATTTTACATCATAATCTGTACTGTGATATTAAAGTATGTGTGCCATAACTGCTTTTGTTTGCCAGAGGTTTGCTTTCTCTCTCTTTTTTTTTTTTCCTAAGTATATGAAAAGAGATATAATTATAAAAAATTCGGAATTAAAATCTGTCCTATTTTCAGATGAATGAGTATCAAAAGACAAAACGTGTAAAATATGTTGTATACTCCATCTAGTAATAGCGGATGGTTTGGTATGTAAAAAATTCAGGAAACACTGCAAATATTTAGCATATTAGTTCTTGGGTATAGCATGCCTCAGAACTGATACCTTATAAAGAAGATTGCTGAAAAGCAAGAATTACTAAGTGATTCCTATGACCTTTACAATTAGGATTTTTTTTATCTCTTTCTAGGGGCTTTTAACGACTTGATATTTCGAAGGAAGTTTTAAATTCTTGTCTTGCAATGTTGCTTTATCACTAGATGCACATTATCTGCTTCTGGCTGCATATATATTATTCTGCTTCTTTGCCTCTGGGATCTCTTAAAAAGCTGTCTGAAGAAATCCAGCTATAAAAGCAGTCTCCTTGTTCATTTTACTGGTTAGTTTTCAGCACTGCTCACCTGCAGGGTCATTCTGAATTCATCTTTTCATGGAGAAATGAGAGACAGTTTCTTCTAAATAGCAATGCTTGAATGCATGAATATGCTGGATGTAACTGCATTGCCTTCACAGTACTGAGTAACTTAGTATAAGTAAGAATCCATAGTTCTGTATCATACATTTGTCAGATTTGTAAGAAGGATTTTGACAAAGAGGAAGAAAGGTAAGATTTGTTGAAGGAAAAATGGAGAAAAAGGCAACCATGGGTCCAATAAGTTAATAGTTCTAGTACTTGGTATATTAAAGTGACAGATTTTCTAGTTTGTTCCCACTGCCTCTTGTTCAGTCACTGGGTACCACTGAAAAGAGGTGCTCCATCCTCTGCACTGTCCTTTCAGGGAGGGAATTTCAACAGAAATTGATAAAATATCCCCATAGCCTCCTCTTCTCCAGGCTGCACAGTCTCTTTGTTCCCTTTCTCATATGAAAGATACTCTAGCCCCTTATCTATCCCTCTCTCACACCTACATATCACTCCTGCGCTGGGGAGCCCAGGACTGGACCCAACACTCCAGATGTGCTCTCCCCACTGCTGCTCAGAAGGAAGGGGTCACCTTCCTCAACTTCCTGGCAAATCTTTTTCTTGCGTAGCCCAGGATGCTCTTGCCTTTCTTTGCTGCAACCCTGCATGGACAGACCACCAGGTCCATCTCAGCAACTACTTTCCAGCTGGTTATCCCCCAGCCCGTACAGGTACATGGGTTTATTCTCCAGATGCAGGACTTCACATTTTCCCATGGTAAACATCATGATTTCTATCAGTTCATTTGTCCATCTTGTTAAGGTTCCTCTGAAAGGTAGCTCAACCTTCTCCTGGGTTCATACCATCTGTGGACTTGCTGAGGATGCACTCTGTCCCAGACTCGAGGTCATTAATGCAGATTTTGAACAGTGTTGATCCCAGTATTGACCCATGGAGCACATCATTAGGGACTTGACTCCAAGTGGACTTTGTGCCCCTGCTCACGACCCTTGGTCTGGCAATTCAGCCAGATTTTAGTCCACCTCAGTGTCTCCTTATCTAACCTGAACTTTGTCAGCTTTGTTATGGGAGACTGTCAAATACTTTACTGAAGGTCCACATGGACAACATCCACTGGTGTTCCCTCATCCACCAGAGTTGTTGCCTCATTATGAAAGGCTTTGTGTTTGATCAAACATGATTTCCTCTTCATAAATCCATGCTGACTATTCCCAATCACCTTGTGATTGGAAATACTTTCCAAGATTTTATCCAGCACTTTTCCAGGGTCTGAAGTGAAGCTGATCGGCACGTAGTTCCCTGGATCTTTCTTCTTGGTGACATTTACTCTCTTGTAGTCTTCATGAACTGCATTTGTAGATGCAGCCTTACAGCCCTATGGACTTATGTATGTCCAGTTTAAGAGTTTCCTAATCTTGCAATCTTTCACAACAAGCCTGAGCCAAGCTTTCCCTCCTGTCTTGGGGAAAGAAAGAAAAATGCCAGTATTCAAGTACTGTCTCCAGCACCCTTGCAAGATTTTGGAGGAACTCCCCAACATAGCTGGTTAAGATTCAGACTCATACAGGGGTTTGATAAGTATTTCTTAACATTTGTCCTCTGTCAGTGTTATTACACTCGCTGAATTGCAATTAAGGCTGGTTAGAATGTGTGATCTTTCTCATTTACTCATGATGGTCTTTAGAGAAACACTGATAAAAGCAAAGTAGATGTAATCGTACTATGTAAGGAACATGCTCAGAAGGTAGAAAAGGTACTGGAATGTCTATATAAGCAGAATAGGCCAGGAGAAACTCCAGGGACATTTTAAAGTTTACTGTGAAATAAGTATATTACTTCCAGGCTTTTAACTCCCGCACTTTAAATTCTGATCTATGTATACATTTCTGTATGATGAAGATATTTTTGGAGTTATTTTGTATTTCAGAACATAGTTTGGAGGATTGAATGTGGATGTTATGGTTCATGATCTAACATCCTATCAGGCTTGGCTGTGCTTATGGCAGTAGACTGAATTTTCTGGTGGTCATTTATCATATTCAAGATATGTATCACAAAATTCTGTTAGTGAGACCTCAATGCAATTTAAAGCTTATAAAAACAATTTTAAAAGTTTTTAAAAGCACTTTCCTCCTGAAAAGTTCTAAAGAATATAAAAAGCAGAAGTTGTCTACAAGTGACATTGTTGTGGTCCAGACATTTCTGCAATGTGAAACAGCCTCTGTTGAAACAACACAGTGTTAGTGCCCAACTTGAATTACATGCAGAATTTAGATCGACAGCTTCGAGTTTAGTTGAGTCCTTCAGGACCAAATCCTGCTTTTCTTACTGATGCAGGTGGTTCCTGTGACCTCAGCGTGACTATTCATGTGATTACAGTAAATTTTTTAAAACTAGTCTTTTGAAGATAATTCTGTCTCAATGAATTTCCACGAGTCTTTGTTGTTGTAGCTGTTTACTACATTGCTGGATTTTAGTTCAGTGCTTTTCTCATATTTGTGTGAAGTGCTATTGATATACTACATTTTTGAGATTAACATATTTACACAAACATGAGCTGGGTGTGCTGAGTTGGATTGCCAGCGTTAGCCCCAAGAGCTGTTCCTTTCTTTTCACAAGATTTTTTCAGTCAGAAAAAAACAAACCAAAGAACAGGGTGGTGAGCAAGAGTAACTTGAATGGTTAACTAAAATACAACCATCCACTGCAAAAATACAGCAAAGCATCATGTTGTTTTCTCATGCAACATGAATTTTCGGATTTTACCTAGCGGTTCCTTAAATTATTCTTTAAATCATATTCACCATTTATACGTAACAACCCACTCACTTCAAAGCTTAGACTCTGAAATGTGGTTGTGACGATGACGTATTTCCAAACTGAAAAGACAAACTGAATGCTGTATGAAGTATGCGATGTGCTGAGAAAGCTAAGTGAAGGTGAGTTCTTTCAAATTGCTTTGTTTAGGGTGAAGGCCCTGAATGGACCTTGTCTCTGCTACCTGCCCAGCACTTCAAAGCGTGACCACTTGTAAGCTCTGCAACCTCACCCACTTCATGCAGAGGTCCAGAGAAAAGCTTATTAAAGGTGCCACTACAGAGTTGGGGCAGGTATCTGCTTTCCAAGAAACTTCAGCCTTCTGAGAGGAAGACTTGCTGATAATTTACTCAACCACGCTGGATAGGTACTCCCTTACCACTATCCTAGTAACTGTATTTGCAAGATCAGGTTTCTAACAGAGAAAAGGAAGTTTATCAGGTGCTGATAGTACAGTAGGTTTTTACTGGGAGGTACTGGATTTCAGTATTCTCTTTTATGCCTGTGTTATCTTGTACAGATACCAAATGGCAATTTATTTTTTTTTGCTGACATTTTACTGAAGACCTACTGAAAGAGTAAATAGCTGAGGGGAAAAATCACTGCCTAGAGAAAGCAGGTGGAAAAAAAAAACCTCTCTCAGGCTGAAGGGCTGTAAAAAAAGCCTTGAAAATAACTCTTGCAACTGAAGGTTTTTCCTGATATTTAAAAAATGTAAGCTACTGCAGTTTTATGCCAGAGCTCATCTTCTGATCCCAGTCTTCTGTTCTTTCACTTGTTTAGTCTTTGATGTTGTTGTTTCTTTAAAACCTGAGATCTGCGGCCTTCTCATATCTCAGGGTCTTATGAGATCAAACTTTAGGGGGTGTTTTCTTGAACTATATGGAGATCTCTCTAGCCTGACAAGGACAGCTTAAAAAAGCCCTGAAATGCAAAGGCAGTGTTGAGGGTTCAGAAGGTTTCCAGCAGATAAACTTTAAAACTCTGGTTTTGTTTTGTTCTGCTACTTCACTTTACAATGGCAAAATGCCTAGGCTCTTCTTTGACTAAGTGTGCAAGTAAAGCTAACTTGGCATTTGCAAGCTGTCTTAAATTTTAGACTCTGTTCATTGGCTGCTAGATATCTTACTAGGGCAATGAGCTGAGAGACAGAGTGAAACTGCAAATGCTGGCCCAAGAGGGAAGCATTTATCCCATCACAACAGCCCTTTGTTTTTGGTGCATTTGAATAGGCTGATGGTTAAATGTTTGGCTACAACTAGCCATGGACACCTGAGTTTTTCAAGGACAAAACATGGCTGTAAAATGAAAAGGTGTGTTTAAAGCACTGGCTTGATGAAATGGAAATCTCTCAGCTGGCTGCTGCTAGTAAAATCTGTAAAATCCATAGACTCTCTAGTTAAAAAAAAAGCTTCCTCTCATAAGGTAACTTCATCTCTCCTTCCAATTCTTTAGAAACTAACGTACCTTACAAACTGTACTACATCTTGACATATGTGTACTGCAACACTGGTATGGCTGATTTCCAAGGACAGCTTCGTGAAAAGCTGCATTGTATTTTAAACGAAGTCCAAATTTCTACTGAACGCTTAGCTAAAGTAGTAGGGGAACAAAGATCATTTTCATCTTTCTCAAAAAAAAAAAATAATAATAATAAATAAGATAAAAATTAAGTGTCAAAGTAGCATGTCTGAGGAAGTTGTGCCCTGCCTGGCTTTTGTAGGGCTATCTCTGTTAGTGCTGCATAGTGTCGTGCTATGCACTGGAGGCCCAGCCCCATCGCACTGCCAGGCTGGGCCTGACCCCTCTCCAGCTCCATTAACGCACCAGATTCAGCCTGGCTCCTTGGTGAGGTCCAGCTCTGTCACACCATGTGGCTCACCTCGGCCCCTTGGAGAGGCACGGCACTGTCACACCACCAGGCTCAGCCTCAGGACCCAGCTCTCTCACGCTGCCAGGCTCAGCATAAAGCTGCTAGAGGGGACCTTGGTGCCTTACTGACAGCAGACGTGGCATTTCTATCCGTCTTTCCCAGGGAATAAGGAGGTTTACATGCAGGAGTTTATGGCAAGCAGTGGGGTTATGCTATCAGACAGGGTTCCCCTTGGCCCTCCCTGGCCTGCAGTGCCTCTGCTTCCCTTTGCACAACCCACAGTCTCCCTCTTGCCTTCCCCATCTCTCCAGTATCTCCCTGTGCCTTCCAGTGGGATGAGAAGTGTGAGGTGCTGTGATATGACCCACAGGGAGCTACTTGGGCATCCTTGTAGTGCAGCCCTGCCTGACTCTCCTCCCACACTCTCAGTTTTCTGCACTGCTGTAGGGTCCTCATACCTTTGGGAGCCCTGCCTTCCCCCCACTCCCATCCAGCAGTTTTCACCAGTATCTTCCAAAACTGAGAGGAAAGGCAGATGGGCAGAGAGCATAATCGTTTCAGCTCATTCCTCCACAGAGATTGCTGCTAAATTTGTATTGCTTACCCACACGTCTGTGGCTAAGGGGTTAGGTTAACCATTAACCTGGGGCCAGGAGCTTGCGTTCTTCCACCCTGCTCTATTTTGCAGGGCTGAGCACATTGCCTCTGTCTTTCACAGTCTGTTCCCTGGTGATGACGAATGGCAGAGCCTGGTCACCTTGGGCAGAGCAGGCGGTGCTGCATTAAGGTTCCCCTTGGCCCCCCTCCAGTTCTGCCTCTGCAAAGTTGGACACCTCTGAAATTTCCATTACATCAATATCGTAGTTGTTGCACGGATCATTCAGCGGTGTTATAGAGTTTGCTTGCACTGCTTTTCTTTTTTTTTTCTTCTTTCTTCTTTCTTTTTTTTTTTTTTTTTTTTTGGGTTGAAAAAATAAGCAAGCTGCATGGAAAGGGTGAACATATACCCAGGAAATAGTTTGCTGATAACATAGGAGCCTTCATGTCTGCTGGGTGGTGCCCTAAGTTTTCTTAACAAAGAAGTGAGTGTTAGTTCTTCAAATAAAAGTTACTTTTTGCACTCACATAACTGAGGCTGAGAATTTCCAAGATGAAAAACGTGGCTTTTTATTTATTTTTCATTTTTTTTTAATGGGGCATAATTTGAGTGGGATCTCCTCTCCCTCCCACAAACCCCTGCCCCCCACACTGCCCTCCCCACCTTAAGAGGATTACAGTATCCCAAAAACTCTTTAGCACTCTGAGCAAAGGAAACAAAAATGGCTTTGCATTCTGAACTAAACAGAGATTAAGTTATTGGCGGCCTTGAAATAGCTCTTTCTCAACTTCCATTCCCATGAGGTTATCCACATAAAGTTGCTGTTTAGGACAGGGTCAGCATGATGAAATTTATTTGTTGAGTCTCTTTGGTGCCAAAGCTTTTGCCAATAATCTGATCTACCTGATAGTGGTACTATTTCAGAAATGTCCAGTCAGTTAAAGAAATGCAGTGCCTGTGGACGTTCAGAGACAGCAGTCATAATCAAAGCAAAGAAATTAAAAACAAAAATGCCAATTTTATAATAAATAAACACACATAATAGTTACTTAAAACATATACAATTTATGGAAAAATAAAGAAGATAACTTTTTCATTTGATGTGAAACCACTTTCTTGTGAGCATGTATAATTTCTTTATATCTCTTATCCATTCATTGGGTGTGTTTGTGTCAGCTGGTATCAGAAAAAACTTGCATATGTATACTGGCCCTTTACAGGTAAAAATTGATAGTGTTAGAATAAATTACAGGCAGATGGGTACAGGACCAAAGGGTTAAGACTGTGGACTGTGGGTTTTGCACATGGTATTCGCCTTTTTTTTTTTTTTATTACATTTTAAAAGTTTTCTGCCCCAACATTAGTTATACCAAACAACCCACAGTACGGTATATCTACGTAAATTATACATGAAATAAAAGCTTAGGATCTGAAATCTTCCCGTTTTAAGTATATATGTTTTAAAACGATATATGCTTTTACTTCGTCTGCAAACTGTAAGAAAGGGTTGTCTTTCATTTATTTTTCAAAACCTTTAATTACCAACATCAAATGAAATGATGATAATCTCCCCTTTGTGTAGTCATCTATGAAACGAGTTTAGGGCAGTGGTTTCCTCTAAGTCAGTACCACATCAAAACCCAAGCATGTATGGTAGTAGTGAGACTCTCTTAAACTATGGGCAATTCAGTTTCCCATTTTGAATTTTGTAAGGAATTTTTATACCAGGATAAGCTTTCCAATTATCAGCCTGCCTGTGTTTTGTTGTAGCTGCATGCCCAGCTCTACTGCTTGGTGTGGATCACCTCAAGCTGGTGAAAACCCCTTTGCAGCTGCTCCCCTGCTCTGACCATAAGTCAGCGTGTCTTATAGCTATTCTGAGGTAACATGATTTAACCATCATGCTTTTTGCTTTCGTGCAAGTATTAGCCAAAACCAGCTTATTAAAAAAATAAGTCTACAAATTGTTTTTGAGTTCTCAGATTCATGAAACAGGGTATTTGCAATGCAAAGTCTTGTCTTCACTTACTGTATTGCAAAATAAATGTCTGGCAGGAAGTGAAATGAGCCGCCTATGGTTTCCAATCTCTACATGCCCAGTGTGCTACACCAGCTGATAACATTTGGACAGCTTCTTGGCCACTGCAGCTGGTTACTATGCTCTAAGCTATATGGAAAGTGTTTTACCTTTGGGTCAGCTCTATGCTGAGGGCTGCTTCTTCAAGACTATGTGTTGCAGCCAGGCAGCTGCAGCACTGCAGAGCAATGCCACTCACTCCCTGTCCTGGCAGAGCCTCGTGGAGGTGGTGAGGAGCATAATTGCATTTACTATAGCTTACAGCTGTGTCTTGCTTGGTGACTGTGGCACTTGCCTGCAAGATATGCTGTTCCCCTTCTCCTCCCATCCTGCTAGCTGTGGCCACAAGGGATTTTCTTGTACATAAAGATCTCAGATAGGCCTTGGAGGCTTTTTGCTCTGAGATGGTGTTACCGTAAAGTTGATACAAAGCACATTTAACTGTCAGGACTCTGTGCTTCACTTCTTAAAAAGGGCAACTATACAGTGGGATTTCTTTAGGCTCAAGTAACATTGTTTAAGGTAAGCAGACTCATGGAGGCAGTAATTTCACAGTGGTGACGAGTTGCTCCCTGCATTGCTAAACAACATTGGTCTGTACAAGAGAGAGTGTTGCCTGGCCTGGTTATGGGTAGCCATGCATTCCAGCTGCTGGTATTCGCGTGTCCCAGCCAGTGCCTCAAGGTATCTCTGCCCTGATTCTTACTTAACCCATGGGGTGGCAAAGTTCAGTGTTGCCTACGAAACTGAGAAGCTTGCAGCTGCCTTTTTGTTGCAGATGCACATGTTCAGGCAGCAGATTTTGGAAAGAAGGTGAAGAAAAAGTATTTCAAGTGCCTGCAAGGTGTACTGTAGCTTTGCTTAAGCCAGGTCAGGTTGAGGGTGGACTTCACAGTCATGGCTCATGCCAAGACTGTTTGTCATAATGATGGTGGAGGGAACAAGTACAGTGTTGTCAGTTATTTTAGGAATTTAATCAGTGGCCATATGCTGACTCAGTCATATGTGGATAACATAGATGTCTTCAGTTTTAATCTCACAGAAATTGCTCTCATTCCCTCTATCCTCATATTTTATTGTATATTCCTTTTATATGCATTTCTCTCTGTGCACTGATTGCATTCTAAAGGTTTTTTTTTTTTCTCCCTCCATGTTGTCTTGGTTCTCTCATTCTTATATGATCTCTCAATCATGATTAGAAATCAATAATTTTATTCAAAATAGTGGTGTCAGGGGGTTTGCAAAAACATCTATGGTGAATTCACACATCTCTTACTCAAAGAAAGAGATGTCAAATGCCAAAATTACATAATTTCTGGATTTCAGAAAACTTTAGCATTTCAGATTTCTGTATTTTAGTGGTCACCATCAGAGTAAGACAGCAATTAATGACCATAGAGGTTCTGTGAGTTGGCCTCAGGATCAACACTAGCAGCTGAAGTACACTTTATCCAGCTCCTCACTCCTTTGTCGTAATGGTGGACTACTTGGTATTTTCTTATAAAGCTTTATTTAACTTGCTGTTTAACTTGCATTGAGTTTCCAGTGCCAAAACCTCTGTTTTCAAAACATACATGGTAAGATAAACAGTATTTGTCTACTGAGGAAGGTGAAATCGCTTGTCGCTTGCTTTATGTCTTATCCATAGCTTAATATGAGATAGAGGCAGATTAACAGATTAGAAATATCACAAGTTTATTTTTGTGGAAGGCATATTGTTGGAATTTTAAAACAATAAATAGTCTAGGGTGAAGGCTGTTGATTTTTTTTTCTGTCTATTTCTCTGGCTTCCACCATGCTTTCTGTAAAAGTCTCTGAAAACAGACCCTGGGCTTCTGTTATATTGAGCCCATTCTCCCATGCACCAGACGTGTGCCCAACAGGCAAGAGACTCCTTATGAGGAGTTGTGATTTCATACGTCAGTACACTCTGATGAGCAGAAAACCAGTGTGGAGAGCTCTGCCACCATTATACAAAAGTGCAGTAAGCTGGAAAATCAGGTATATCTGGTGATTGTTTACTACGCATGTGTTCCCTGCTATAGAATCTCAGAATCGCCAAGGCTGGAAAAGACCTACAAGATCATCCAGTCCAACAGTCCACCCATCACCAATAGTTCTCACTAAACCACGTCCCTCAACATAATGTCCAAATGTTCCTTGAACACCTTCAGGGTTGGTGACTCCACCACCTCTCTGGGCAGCCCATTCCAGCACCTAATCACTCTTTCAGAGTAGTATTTCCTAACGTCCAGCCTGAATCTCCCCTGGCGCGGCTTGAAGCCATTCCCTCTAGTCCTATCACCAGTTACATGAGAGAACAGGCCGGCCCCCAGCTCACCACAACCTCCCTTCAGGTAGTTATATAGAGCAATAAGGTCTCCCCTGGGCCTCCTCTTCTCCAGGCTTAATCCCAGCTCCTTCAGCCGCTCCTCATAAGCCCTGTGCTCCAGACCTCTCGTCAGTTTCACTGCCCTTCTCTGAATCCACGCCAGGGCCTCAATGTCTTTCTTGCAGTGAGGGGCCCAAAACTGGACACAGCACTCGAGGTGCGGCCTCACCAGTGCTGAGTACAGGGGGACAGTCACTTCCCTGCTCCTGCTGGCAATACTGTTTTTGATGCATTGGCCTTCTTGGCCACCTGGGCACACTGCTGGCTCATGTTCAGCCGAGCATCAACCAATATGCCCAGGTCCATTTCCTCTATGCAGTCTTCCAGCCACTCCGCCCCAAGCCTGTAGCGTTGCCTGGGGTTGCTGTGGCCAAAGTACAGGACCCAGCATTTGGCCTTGTCAATCCTCATCCCATTGGCTTCAGCCCAGCTATCCAGCCTGTCCAGATCTCTCTGTAAGGCCTCGCTACATCCAGGCAGATTAACACTTCCAGCCAACTTTGTGTCATCTGCAAACTTACTGAGGGTGCACTCGATGCCCTCATCCAGGTCAACAGTAAATATATTGAAGAGGGCAGGCTCCAATACTGACCCCTGGAGAACACCACTCAGCTGGATTTAACTCCATTCACCACCACTCTCTGGGCCCAGCCCACCAGCCAGTTCTCAAGTGCCTCTCCAGAATGGTATTATATTAAAAAAAGATTTGTGTTGAATATTGCAAATCCAGGACATGCACTGTTGTGAAGTTTCTGTTTGGAATGGAGGGCTGGAACTTTTCATCCAGTGCAAAAGAAACTAGCATTTATGTTCACAAGACAGTATGCACCACCGTTTGGATTTTTTCATCTTTGTGAAACTGATAAACAAAATTAGTTCTGGAGGATACTGTGCACTTTCCTTGTTGAAAGGTACGACATGAGTACTATTGGGAAAACTGGGCCATCAAGTCCAACAGTGAATGGTTAAATTTCATTTAGAAAAAAACAACAACCGAAAAACAGCAACAACAAAAAGCAGAAAACATCACAACAAACAAAAAAAAATGAAAACACAAACAAAAGAGAACCATGCATCTCTCTGTTGATAATTGATCATTTCTAGTCTGCAGTTTCAAAACATTTAATAGAGCTTTGTCCTTACCCTGGCAAAAATCAAGTTTTTACTTTGTATATCTCACATTCATTTATTGCATTGCAACTATTGTAGCTTGGCATGTATGTAGCTGAAGGCCATGTTTAGAATTATAGTGTTTAAATGTTTTTGTTTTAGTTAATTTTTTGCTAAGATCATTTAGTATTATTTGGTCTGGATGCCTTTGTGACAAAAAAAAAAAACAAAAACAAAAAAAAAAAACAAAACAAAAAAAAAAAACCAACTCATTTGTCCTTGATATTTCCTGGTAAAAGAATAGTTAGATAAATAAGAAAACAATAACAGAAAAAAAAAAAAAGAAGAAGAAAAAAATCCAAGCACCAGCTAAGTTTTCATGCTGGTATTCCTTTCAAAGTTCTCATCACCTTCAGACATCCCCTCAAGCCCTACCATGGTATTATTGATTTTGTGTTATGAGAACAAGACAGGTGCCGGGAGGTGCTGCAGATACCATAGCTGGATTAAGGAAGCCTTCAAATTGTGGCAGTAATTTCCATTAAAGGGTTTTTAATTACCATATGGGTCATGCCAAGAAATGATTGCAAAATATGGGTAGTTGGATTTCTGCTTCATGTCTCCAGGGTCTGTTGTAAAATTAGATTCTAGACTTACTACCTTTGAAAAAGAGTAACTGTCATAGACTAACCATGGGCATTTGCAGTGCCAGGGGTATTTTATTTGGCCAAGAAATGGCTGTTGGGACCTTAAAAGAGTCTTATTCTCTTTCAGAATCCACATTTTGAAGTCTTCGCTGTAGCAAGCAACCTTTTTTTGAGGTGTCCACTGTATCACTGCTTCACTTTACAAGAAAAACGTAATACAGGACACTTTCAAGGGGAGTTGGTCTCCACCCTAGACTGAAGAACAGGCATATTAGCAGGGACGTGGCTGAGATTTCCCAGAAACCTATCCATATATATCATCTCCTCCTCCAGTATATGTGGGCAAATATGGCTGGGAAGTTGAGGCATTTTTTAAATTGCATCTTAAAAACTTTTATTGTTCAAAACGAGTTCATAGAGACATTTGCCTCACTGACCATTAGATGAGTCATGCTCTGTGTTTTTTTTTTCAGTGAGAGAATTTTGATTAATCAAGATTTTTTTATCCTGTTAGGATCTTTTGAAATGCTAGGGATGTAAATTTAGGGATTATGTTGTTAGGGTTTTGTCATTTAGCCTTAGGTTGGGTCCTGTTGAGAGATTTTAAATGTTTCACATCTGCTTTGCCACGGCAGAAGAAAACAGAACCATGCCTGGAGTATAAAGTGTGGTTACAGACAGAAATGTGACTGTGTGAAAATGGCATGTTCTTAGTCAACAGATCTGTTCCCTATGTGTATTACTACTTTCATATGTATGTTTCCCTTGCAAAAGTAAAGTCTGTCATTACTTTTCAGCCCTCTTGCTAGCGAAGTGCCATCGGGGCTATGGGAAGGCAAAATACACACTGTCCTGTCTCTCGTGTCAGAAATGGAGTTGTTAGTGAAATCCCCATTGTAAAATCTTTCTTGTGGGTGATGGAGAGAAGGCAGGAGTCAGCCTGACTACCAGAGGCATGGCCGACAGCGTAACACTGGTTAGTCTTGCTTCCGTCCATGTTCCATTGCACACACCCATAACAAAACAAAACAAACCCTAGCCCAAAACCAAGCATACGTACCAACTTTTTGGTTTCAAACCAAATAAATTTGATCTGGAAGTCATTGAAAACAGTAAACACGAAACCCTACTGTGACATATTTACGGAGTGATATATTCAGAAGATGACCGCACTTAAATAAAATAAGTTCAAAGACCAGTAATCAAAAACAAATTTGGTCAATCCATCTTCCGGGGAAAAAAGTAAAGATAGTTGAAACTTGCATTTTTGTAGGGTTAGATGGATACTGATATATAAGTGGTAGTGAACAGATGGCAAGGTGATATGAATGAGTATGAAACAGAAAAAAATAGTATTAGAAGAACAAAACCTTTACATGAGCAAAAAGCCCAAAGCAAAGTTTTTTCTTTCGGCATTCACTGTTCAAATTACTACTGTCTTGGGAAACTGAAGCAGAGAGGCTCTCCTCTCCTCTTTTCTTCTCCTTAGTCTGCTTTAGGAGTTCACAGCACAGTACTGAACAAATCATAACGCCAGAATTCAACACTAGTGTTTTCCACTGCTGCAAATGGCCAGCCAAGCTGATGTTGGAAACTACTTTTTCATAAGGCATTTTTCAGTCTACATATTTCTGACCTGCTCTGTCACACTGGGCAGGGTGCATGGGCACACGTTCCTGCAGTCCCAAAGGCAAGTAGATGTGCTCCATTTGGGGCTGTCTACAGTTACCAGTGTCAGGTCAGGGTTTGGTCCTACACCTTCCTGTGACATGTAGGAGGGTGAAAATTCTGTCTCTGGAAATTTGTAAGTGTATTTCCACATGTGGAAAGGCTGGAAGAAGCTGTAAAGTGGAGAAACTTGCATTCACCTAAACCCTTTTAAACTTTCTTCTAAATCAATTTCTGTATCCTATTAGGTGATAAAATTTGAAAGCCTGTTCCCTGTGATGCTATGCTACTAGTTTATCAACAAGTGTATTTTGGAGTGGATGAGGAACGAGACTAACTAGCAACTTTGATTAATAACTTTCATCTTTCTTGCTTTTGAAATTATTACTTTTCAGCTGCCATGTGTTCATTTCTACAGTATTTCACTTGCACTTATTCTGCTTTCTTCTTGGGATGGGAGACTCAGTGGGAACCACTATGTCATGTAAATAATATACACATGACAGTTTGTTATTTTGTACGGTTATTAATCTCCATGGAGTTGAGAGCTTTCTGGTTTGCCTTAATATCAAATCTGTAACCATGTTCACTTAGAAAAAGAAGTCCATATTTTTAAATCTACATTCATAAGGCTTAGAAAAGATCTCTCTTGAGATTGCCTATAAAGCTTGCTGATAACCTTTGAGATGCAGATTAAGATTCAGATGTGCAGGCTTATCTTTTTAACCCTCTGAGCAGTACTCAGAGATATTAAATCACGCATTAAACTGTGCTGTTTCTAAGCTGGTGTGTGTTAATGAAGGCTTGAAGAAATCAGCTTCAATTGGAGATGACCCCAAAACAATTGTCCTTCTCAACAACAGAGAAATATCAGGATGGGGAACTGGACTCATGCCATCTTGTACTACAAAGAAGGAGTTTCCAAGGCCTCAGATCTACTCATAGGTAATACTTATTTCCTGCCTCCTTTACCATATAGCCATACTAAATTCTTCACAAAGCTGCCAAATTAGAAATACACATGTGTGAGTGTGTGTGTGTACAGTCAGGGTTTATCTGGACTTGGAGTTTTCCTAAGAGGCCAAAGTGACACTTATTTTACTGTATATGCACAAAATAGGATTTTCAAATCATTGTGATTAGGCCAAATCAAACCAAAAAGTCATTGATCAGAGGACTTTGATGGGAACACCTTTCAGCTTAGGCTTCTATTTTCTAGCTGCTTCCAGAAAGCTTATGTTGTAAGACATAAATGAGTTTAGGATTTAGGTGAATTTATTTTTTTTTATCTTTCTTTTTGGGTGGATTTTTTTTTCTTTCCCCCTGTGCTTCCTCTCCCCTGCATTTACAATGGCTGAATCATTCAGGCTAAACATTTTTTCAGAGCCTCAGAAAACGTAACCCAAGTGATAGCTGTCTGAGAAATCTATCACTGACTGAAACAAGAAGCTGTGCCATTGACTTCAGTTATCAATCTTGAAACATTTTCCTTTTCTGCAGGAAAGAATCACAAAGTTTTCAACAAGGATTATTAGATAAGCTTGATAATATCTCAATGAAAGAGATAACTTGGAAGAAGGACAGTGAGGAGACTGAAAAACAGAAAACTACACAGACCACTTATGGTCACTGAAAAAACAGAGAATGACTGCCATAAAGTTGAACAGGGAAAGCCAGTGAGTATGCAGGGTGTGCAATTTTTCTACTTCTATCCTTAATTCTTATTTTGCGAACACAAAAGTGGAAAGTCTTGAGATCCCCTCTGTCTCTACAGTCCCATGCAGCCCTATGTTCCCTATAGCTAGGGAGGAGCAGAACGGATATGAAGTGCTCAGCCCACTGTTAAGCAGCCTTTTTGCTTTGACTCCAGTTAATTTGGATGAAATGGGCATCAGAGACCAACAACAACTCTTCTGTTCCCCCACAGATTATTCCTGGGGCAGTCACAGTCTCTCTTGTGGGTACCTGCCCAGTTCTCCTGTGTCCAACAGACAGGTAAATTGGCTCGGGGCTATTGTATCATCAGGACTTGACAAGCTCCCCTGAACATAGTTGGCAATCTGCTCCGTACCACTTCTACACCATGCTGAATACAGCCCAAGAAAATAAGCTGGGAAGTTGAGCACCAAACACATTCTCAGGACTGCAGGACCAGGGGCCAAACACCTGAGTGCAAGAAGCGTCTCATTTCCCAGAAATAAGAATGGGAAAGCCGTGTCCAGGCTGCTGGCCATGGTCTGTGTAAACACTGCATTTTGCATCCTTGGGTTTCACAAAGATCACACAGTAACCAACACCACAGTAAATCTTAAAGACCAAATAAATGTGCGGTTTACCTCCCAAGGTCTCTCTCCTAGTCTTATTATCACCAACAATGGGGCCAGTGTTACAAAAACAGTTGATGTTGGCTAAGTCACTTGAGTGCCATTAAGAAAAGTGTCTCCCTCCCTGGATTATAACTGAAAGAGTTTGGGAGATCTGAGTGTTCAGTTACTTTTATTAAAATTCTGATAAAATTATAAATGGCTTTTACAGTAGCAGTAGCCCCTATGTGAAAACAAATAAGCCACTAGCTGTGAACAAACAAAACGAGACCAAAAAAATTTTAGAATATTTTGTGTTCTTATCATCAGGCTTTTAAATGTTTGTTTGTTTTTCATTCACACTGTTTAACTTATCTTATGAGGGGGTAGATGGTTTGAAAATACCAGTGTAGCACTTGCTCTGAGATAAGTGTACGTCCCCTGCCCATGGACAAGTATTCACATTTCTATTGGCAAGAACAGCATGAATTCTGCACTGATCCTCTGGAATTTTGCAATTTTCTTGTTAGCAGCAGCATGAGATCTTCAGGAAAGCCCTGTTGGGGAATATTTTTCCCTTTTCTCCTTCCCTCTTTTTCTACTTCTGACACCATCTGGTAAATTGGATTTTGGTATTTTTGCATAGCCACTCCTCTCATACTCTTGCTTCATGCTCTCAGTTTTTTCATTCCAACATCCCCATGCTCACTGCTCTCCAATGCTCATGCAAACAGGCTGGAATTATTCTTTTTTTTATTGGGTTACTAAGCACACCACTGAGGATGTTTACCAAGGAAGAAAAGCCTGATGTGAACCTAACAGACAAAGAGAGAACTGGTCCCAGATTATTTAAGAGAGTCTGGAGGAGTTTATATGCCAGAATTTCATCTCTGGTGAACAGTGCACTGAACTTAATTGGTTCCTGCACAGTGTGTTAGGATTATGAAAAGGACACTTCCCAAAGAAAAGCTGCCATCACGGGTTTCACATACGTATGCACAAACAGCCTTGGAATTATTGCAGCGAGATTTCAGATCATGCCCCAATTCCATGTTGAACTCCAATTAACTCTTTTTACCAAATCCCGTCTCCCATGATACTCATTACATCAGTCAGCTACATCCTGATTAATATTCCTTACCACAAGCTGTATCTGAAACAGGTTCAAGTCTGAAGGTGTTTCAAAGTAATACTGAAATCCTTTATTAGTATCTTAAAACAAAATCATGGAAAGCTAACTTTTAGGGCTGCCTTCTTATTGAACCAGATAGCAAGGAATTACCTTATATTCACACTTATTTTTTATTTTGTTAGATGGGGACGAGGGCTTATTAAATGTGTTTCATTTCTGCTCTGTTACAGCTATGTACCCATAGGACTATGATCTGAGTAAAATGTATTACAGCATCTTCTGATTCACTCCCTCACTGTTCTAGATTTTTGATTTTTATTTTAATTTGCTTATCCTTGGGAGAAGACAAGAATTAAGTACATGGTCTGTCTGTATCTGTCAGTCTTCAAATTTCTCCACTTCTTGCTCCCCTATGCTTTATCTTTCCTGTACATCTGGCCAGACTGGGCAGGGAAATTGAGTTCTCAGAGATTGAACTGTCTATGCAGATTTGGGAGCATGATCAGCTGAGTTGAGCAGCCAGCCCTGAAGACAGGCACAATGAGGATGAAGCAGGAGGAGCAGGCACTGCAGGCCTGGACTACAGGGCTCTCAGGCCTTGCCAACATGCTGGACAGGCAGTAGGACATGACATCTCTGTCGGATGGGCTGCACCATCTGGGTTGGAAGAGAGAAAATGGGAGGGAAGTGGGTTAATGCAGTGAAGGAACTTACAGGGGACAAAAGGAGCACATCTGTAGTAAGCAGGATTCATTAGTTCAGATGCATGAGAACGACTTAAATGTACCTCTCAAACTGACTTCAGTCCTACATACTTCAAAGAAATCTTTTTCACAAGGCACTTAATTGCTGTTTATGTCTTGTGCACAGATTTTAATTAATTGTCATTTACCCAAATGGAAATTATTGGTCTTTTGCTCAGCATCTCCACCTCAGTCCTACATTTTGCTATTAACAGGAAAACTAGTAGAACTCAAAACAGATCAGGTTTTTCAGGATTACATTAAAAAAAAAAAAAAAAGATAAGCTTTTGAGTTTTAAGAGTGAAACACATTTGCCAAAATGCCATTTTAAAAGCAGCAAGTTGCTTTTGGTTTTGGGAAACAGGTCAGGTTGACAATTTTTGGAAAATAATTCTAAGCTTTAATCAGGCAGTTTTAACCCAGATGATTAGCATCCATATTCATGGAAATCCAAGCAGTAACCTGTCCTGTATCATTCATTCAGACCCTTCCTTTTCTGGTACCAAGAAAACAAAACAAAAAACAAAACAAAACAAGTAACACAGCCTTGTGATGTCAAGAGCACTGACATATTGTCATCTCAGGAACAATGTGATGAGCTATTTTCATAGCAATCAATCATCAATTGCCATTGGCCATTAGTTTTGTCAGTAAAACTGATTCAAATTTATTCCTACAGACAGAAATCTTTGCAACTGATTCTGTTAGTAATGTCTTTATTTACATCTCTTTCTAGGTCTTTATTCTTCAGAACCACAATAAAAGGAAGAGATTTTCATCCAGAACAATTTTTCATGTTTCCATTATACTTAAGTTAATGATTTTACACTCAGGACATGAGAAAGGTATTGTCAGTTATGAACCTGTCTCCTTGCGTAGTGACCAGTTGTTCAGCCAGTGCTAGTTTACAAGACTGGACCTGATGGAGCAGAGTGTGGTTAGTCAAGAATCTGGTGTTTGCTGTAATGCAGAAATTCATTTATCTACCTGAAACTTTCAGAGCTTCCTGACATTTCTAGCAATGATAAAATAGCATATGTTTTCTTCTTTCTTTTCTGGCAAAAATCTTAATGAATTTACTTCCTTGTACATTAGGAAGCACATTATGCAGTGAAAATACTTTTCAAAAAATAGCTCACACTTCATATTTGCTGCTTTCCTAATGTAGTCATGACATGATTTACTTCATTAAAAAAAAAAAAAAGAAAGAAAGAAAAAGAAAAAAAAAGAAATTCCTTAGCTGCAAGGGATCTTTTTGTTCTTTGTTTGTTTTTACTGACTCATTGTACAAGTTTTAAGATTCACTGATGAAGATACAAAAATCTTTGTGTTTCCAAGTGATTATAAGAAAGCAACTGAAGTTTTAAAAGCAGACCAGTTATGCGAAGACAGATATCGTATCTGTTGTACCAGTCCAAAGCATTCTCAAACAAACAGGCCTTTTTGGAAGGTACTGAAGTGTAGTACGGTGTTATTCTTTGCATTGTGATTGTGTGGTGTTTATTCAATCCCTGTGTGTCCACACGAGTTTGACGCTGATCAGGTGTAATTGCATAATTTCCCAATGGGTACCAAGAAATCCTCTACTGATCCTTTGCATTGCTGGGCTCTGCAGTTTCAGGCCATCACTCTTGCAGTCCTTAGCCTTTCACAATTCCATCAGTTTGGCAAATGCCCAAAAGGTATTTAGTCATGAACTCATTACTGATACAACAAGCAACACAGTGCATGAAGCACCATACTGCCCACAGAATTCCTAAATAATATGTTCTGGAATGCTTATCTTAAATTCCATCTTGTTATTACTTTGGCACATTAAATTAAGCGGACTTATCAACAAATAACAATCAGAAGCAACGGGCAATGTTTTGTTCAAGTTATGTCATGGCCCTCCGGATTTCATCGTCCATATGTGAAAAGCATTCCATTCTGTCAGAAATATGAAAGATGGGGGGGGGGAGAAGGCATTTTTATCGTATTTGACACCAATTCGTGTTTTTGATGACTAAGCAGCGATACCAATCTAACACAACAGGATTATTGTAGTCAAGACCAGTAGTTTCTACCCTATATATCACCCATGAATCACAGCCTGATCTTACCCAAGATGCTGCTTGCCACCATTTCCTTGACCCCAGCTTGTCAAAATCACTTGCAAAATCAGCAAGAAGTGGCCTGGCCCTCCACGATTTCAGAGGCAGACATTAAGAAGCAGTCATGAAAAATATGGTTATGACACCTCTGTGCTTTTTTGTATCCTTTCGTGAGACAGAGAAAAAAAAAATCTTCTGCCACCATTTTGAAACCTGCGTTGTTAATTGGAAATTACTTGAAGCGCAAGAACGAATGTTCTCCACCAATACATTGCTAAACAAGTTGAGTATTGAAGGAATGCTTATTCTCCTTCTGTGGGAAAAGCCGCAGACATATACATAGGTTGCTCCAAAAGTAATGCCTTTCTATTTAATTATGTGGAAACTACATCAGATACAGAGAGTGCATTAGCTCTGAGAGCAAATTCTCAGCTACAAAACACTGTTATTTAATGATCACCACCATGAGCAATGCATTTTCACCAGCAATGAACAAGAGCCTACCTGCTTTGCTACCTGAAATCTGACAGAGGTCAATGTTGCCACTGCTGAAATGCACCATCCACTGCCTCAGTGTGCTCACATCCACTCTCTGGTCTCCATTAATGTTCAGCAAGCATCAATGAATGTGAATAGATGCCATTATTAATGCATGGAGGAATTCATTGATATTGCTTCATAGCCCCGACTCCCATGTCAGACACCATTTTGTCAGATTGCCCCTCTGCTGCCATCTGTCACACAGCAACAAAATGTCAAGAAACATTTGTGGAAAAGTTCACCCCTTACTGCCATACCACCAACATTCACCTCTGATGGGAACATGATAAAAATAGGAGGCATTACTTTCGGAGCGCGCCTCGTGTGTTGCGAAATGTGATCATGACATTTTAATAGGATTTAGAGATGTAAAGATTTAAGTGAGATTAATGATCTAAGATTTAAAAAGAGCCTTCATAATATTTCATGCTTTAGGAAGCAGCTATTCCTGTCATACAATCTGTGTGTGGGAAGAGTGTGGGAGGGAAGTGTGCATAGCTGAGGGTCTTCTAAAAAGAGCAAGAGCTCTTCCCTGATTTACGGAGTTTTAAAGAATACAGCGTGGTTTTAAGGTTTTGCTTTTGAATTCAGGCAGAATCATCTATTCTGGGCAATAGGAAAGGCACGGGAAGAGTTAATTAAAAATGATGTTGAGAATGGTGTGGTGAAAGAGAAGGCATGAGTGGGTAGTAGATAAGGCAGAGGCAACATTACTGATTGTGTGATGTGGAGTGTCATCAGTTATAAAATAAATAAAGAAAGTGGGCAATCCGTGAGCTCTCCCTTTTGTTCTGTGTTTTGGAGTTATCTCCTAGTTCACGCATATTAGAAACAGGGACCATTTTGGTACATTCAAATAGATGCTGTATTCTGATATCTCCAAATACACTCTTCAGAAATAAAAGACAGCGTAATTAAATATTTTATTGCTAACATGGTGCTGTTGCTATTCACAGAGGCAATCACATGCTTTGTCTTGGACTGTAAGTATTCCTTTGTTGATGCACTTGAAGCTCTGCTTCCAAGTGATACCAATTTTGCTCCACTGAATCTCTATTTATGGCCAGTTCACTGCTGAAAGGAAGATTGACATTTTCAGTTATGCTGGGTATTTCCCATTGTAACAGCCTACTGTTTCCATAGAAATCCTTCAAAGTGTTTTAATAGAATGTGGGTAAAAAAGGAGTTTTGTTGACACATTTATTCTGCCAGGTTTTTAACAATCTGATTAACGTCTCATCAATATTCTCTTCTTAAAAAAAAAAAAAAAATGTGGAGCAAACATACATGCTGTTTCCAGGGCACTTTCACTGTCCATTTCCAGGACCCTTGAATTTATTTCTTCCCTCTCACTTTTCTCCTCTCCACCGCCCATCCCATCATTCTGTCCCTGAAAGCCCTTTTCTACAGAAAATTATTGCTACAGTGGTAACAGAAAGCCCTTAAATGAGATACTGAGCATTTTATGATTCATCAGAAAGTCTCCATGTCTCTGAATCAAGTTACTTACTAAATGGTGGCTGCATTATGGGCAGAGTGAGATGTGAGTAACCTGTGCCACGCATTGTCAGAACTTTTGGAGCCCGCTGGAGATACCCACGTTGAGCTGAATACATTTTGTTTTAAGGGGGTGTTGATTTAAATGTTGGATGATTCACTGCCTCCTGCTGTCTCCTGCAGTGTGGGCATAATACTTGTACATTTGAATGCAGTGCTTTTTAATCTGTTTCGTTTAATGTCCATCCTCCTCCTCTTTGCCACCGCACGCTATCAGTTACCCTGTGAAACGATCAAACAATTCTATCATCTCTTACTTCATCCTAATCAGGCTCCCAGGTTGTACTCCAGCCTTACCAAAGAGTCATAATTCTAGCCTTAAGCATCCTTGTAATTCTTGTAGGGTTATCATTACATATAGCTGTGTGAATCCCTCGCTTGCCTTGCCTGGGTTTGCTCAGTTCACCAACAAACAAACAACCAAACAGATTATTTGCTTGTCCCTGTTTGGTATGAACAGAAATAGATAATGCTGGCAATGTGACTTCTTAACTTATTCTATACTGACAACTTCTGACATTTGAAAAGATGTCTTTAGTGTATCCGATGAGACTTCCTTAAGAGCAACCATCAGAACAGGCCTGTTTTTTAACCAAAGCTACAAAACTACTGAGTTTGTTCATAAACCTGGAAGGTAATTCGAGTTCTCCTAGCTCAGAGTGAGTGGGCTCTCATTTTTTGTACCATTATGTAACTTGAGGGAATTCAAGCTGCTAAGCAGAAATTGCTTGGCCTGCCAGGCCCTACAGCGGTGAGCCCTACAGTCAGTGAAACAGGAGGAGATTCCTTATCTAAGCATGTCTTTGTTTGCCCTAAAACACCTTTTTTAACAAAACTTTTTCCTGATTTCTGACTGCCTTCAATCACTGCTTTCTGTGTGTTTAGGTATCTCCTGTAGGTCCTGTGTTATATCCCCCAGCTCACTGCAAATGTCTCAGGCAGCACAGTGTATCTAAAATGGCACTGAATGCCTTACACATCTGAATCCCATCCCTTAATACTCTTCAGTAAAATAAAGTTTCCCTCACTGAACACTTTCTAATTTAGATAAATACAGGACTCCACTGCAACTTCAAATGATTCATGGTATGAAGCTGCCTCTGGTACTCAGATTCCATTTCCCCCAGAGTGAATAAGGCCCTTTTTATAGCATGAATGTCACTGGATCACAAATGCTTTGGATCCTGAACACTTCTTTGACTATCCTGTATTATTTTCAATGTTATCAGAATGAATTGGTGCAATTAGAACATAAACCCTTCTGGCTAGGGAGATTGGCTTCTGCCTATCAGTTGCTAAATTCTGTACAGTGTATGTCAGAGACCAAAACTGCAGCTGACACACAGTGATGAGGAATACTCTCTGCTTGCCCCTGGAAAGAGAGGATTTTCATGTCTGTCTGTCACTTGGCTAAGGGGAAGCTATTGCCAGGGGAATTCCACAGCAGTAACAAGCAGGAAGATATGATGTGATCATTGTGCAAATAGCACCTTCATAGAACTCCTCTAGGGTTTTTTCCATGTGGCTTGCTTCAAGTGCTCAACAGCAGCAAGTAAATGTATGGACTGCTGTTTAATTGCAGGTAAACTAAACAGATAGATTTATGGGGTGGAAAAATAAGAGAAAGTGCAAAGTAGCAAAGCCTAAAAAGACGTGGAGGAAAACTGAGAGTGGAAATTCAATGGAGGAGACTAATGCAGTTCTGGAGAAGGAATAATTTGTTGTGATTTCTTACCAGGCCAATCCAGCAAAACTCTACAACTTTTACATTAAGGAGGAGAAAATTAGTAGGCAAATGATAGGCAACTAGAATATAGCATCTCTGTTCTTGTTAAAGTGATTGTTCCCCATTTAAGTAACAACCAGCACACTCTTGTCTGCTACAGGAACCCCAGCATGCAACCTTTTAAAGCTCTTACATCACATAAAATGATCAATGAATAGCAGCAAAATGAATGGTACAGTATGTATGGGTGTTTATGAGAGCTTTCAAAAGCCCTTCTAGGGTCTTCTGAGTTCCCTTACAGTTTATCTGCTGCCAAAATTCTTTGCTTAGGTGATAGAAACAGCTTGTTAAATCAAATGCAGCTTTGTCAAGATGTGACAGAGTATAATGAAGTTAATAGTGATTTGGATTAAGGAAATTTTGATACTGATATTTTTGCTCTGACTGTTGGCATATATTGAATGACTGGATAATTCCTTTGCAATGAATAATGGATCATTTTGTCTAGCATACTGTAACATTATGCAAATAGATCAAGTGCAGCAGCAGTACAAACTTTGCTATTCCTTCTTGTTACGTTGGGCCTGTGCTGAAGTGAAAAATGTTAAATTCAGGGATGAGAGAATAAGATTGCTTTGGGACAAGAATTTTTTAACAGCTTTGCCACTAAAAGCATATGCAGAAGTTGGATGACTTGTTAGATTTTCTACATTTAGTCAGAACAGCATGGTGTGCAAGTTTTGCTTGCCTTTCGTTGTTCAAGCAGAATTAAGCTCATGTTTTCATCATCAAAGGGCAAAGTTGGTTCAGCTGACCTACAAGCACAGTGAGAGATATGGAAGTCTAATGGCTCTTAACACAGACTGTAAATCTGAACATACCATTAATTTTGCTATGCCTCAGTTAATATCTCTGCAGAACTTACTCTATAGTGCTTACCAGCATGATTACTGAAAAGTGTTTTCATATTCTCAAGTGAAAACACACAGTGGCAATGTGGAGGATTGTTGAATTGTACAAAAACATTGGGAGAAGGGAACGTATTGATTTATCTGTGTTGCCTGAGGAAATATGATTTTGCACAATTTCAAAAGATCCATCCAGAAATGAATAGAAGGAAATAAAGACTGTCCTCAAAAAGCCTGCAGATGAAAGCTGTAATTCAGAAGCTCTGAAGAATGTCAGTAGTGAGTATACTGTGAAAGTGCAAAACTTTCAGGCCTCTTCCCTCCTATTCACAGTGTGGGAACTCAAGCTCAGTGGAAGCTATTCCCCACAGAAAGGAAGAAGAATGGATCCAACCACTAACTTGGATAATTAGATCCTTCCCTACACTGTTTTATTGACTTACACATTTGACTGACCACATAAGTAAATTTTGCCAAATATGAAAAAGTGGCTTTGCCTGTGAATTTGGTGGTAAGCTAAACTATGCTGACTTCAAGCTAAAAGCAGCATATACATTTTCCACTGCAAAATTCTGAGGGCTGTGCACAGAAGTACTTCAATGTGGGACACACAGCACCCTACCATCCCAATCAAGGTGCTAGATGTGTGGCACAATGAGCACAGGTATGTCAAGTATGTATGTGACCTTCAGCCTGTGCTAAGAATGGCAGTGGTAGCTGAGCTGAAGACTCAGCAGCTGGAAGAAATATAGCCAAAAAATCCTTTGGGGAAGGAGGAACAAGAGAAAGGACAAGAAGATGGGAGCCAGGAAATTGTACTGCTTTCTGGTGCAAAGGATATGCATGTTTGCATAGAGCAGGTATGATCATTCTCTGGCAGGAATCGATCATTCTCTGGTTCATCCTCAAGCAGCTCAGTAAAACTCAGTTTAATATTCACAACTGTAAGAGATGTGAATCCTGTACCCACTGCCCTGGGAATCATGAGTGTCTCTTCCTCTGGGAAGGGTACCAGAGGACAGGCAAGGGCAATCCATAGAAAGGGTCATTAGTTGTGCCCAAAGGCACCATCTCTTCAGAGGGGCTACCTGAGAGATCCTTCAAGGGCTTTATTCCTTTCAGACACTATTGTCCACAGGATCATAGAATCATTAAACTTGGAAAGACCACTAAGATCATCTAGTCCAACCATCAGCCCACACCTATGACAACTCTAGACTATGTCACTCAGTGTGACATCCGCCGTTTCCTTAAAAACCTCCAGGGATGGTGACTACACCATCTCCCATGGCAGCCTATTCCAATGCCTCACCACGCTTTTTGAGAATATTTTTTTCTTCTGAGAAGAAACTACCTTTCAGGTAGTTGTAGAGAATGATAAGGTCTCCCCCGAGCCTCCTCTTTTCCAGACTGAACAATCCCACTTCCCCTCAGCTGCCCTACTGTGGACACGCTCTGAGGCCTCTATGTCTTTCTTGTAGTAAAGGGCCCAAATCTGAACACAGTACTCAAGGTGTGGATGCCTCTAACCTCACTCTTTAGCACACCTCTGCCCCTTACAGACATGACTAAGTCCTCACCAGGTTTGTGTACTACAAGTTCATAGTACTTTTAGCTTTGAATCCCAGCTTCAGTCTGGATGCAGCAACTCCGTGGCTGTTTCTGAGTGCACACCAGCTTCATGCTCCCAACTCCTGTAATCATCTCTGAGATCAACACAGCCTACTACTAAGCATTGCTGCAAGCAGTTATTTAAAATTTGTCTGACATGGAGAGCAGCACAAAGTTATAGTAGATTATATTTTCCACATTTATTGTGGGTTACTGCAGATGGACTAGCTTTCCTCTCTTAGTACGAAATATATGCATGAGTTTTACTTGCAACTCGTTTTATTTCTTTTGCTTGCCTTAAAGTGAATGATTTGTGTGTTTGAAAATACTGTAGACAAATGCAGTGCCTGAGACCTTCAGCAGTACTTGTGAAACCCCTCCCAAGTCCATCTCTCCTTTGCAGTAGTTCCAAGCCACAAAAAGGGCTGTGTTTAAAAAAGGGTACGAGCTTGTGTGCAGATAAAAAAAATATATATAGTTTAATAATGTATGCTTGTATTCTAACCATGGAATTGTACTGGAAAATCCTCATTCTAAACATTCTTAAATTTCTCCCTAAAAATTAAAAATGAGGCTTCATGTGCGTGGTTTTGTGAAGAACATCTGAAGTGGATAGCTTGAGCGAATGCAGTGCTTCTTGAAATGAATTAATTTATGGGAAAGAAAGGAAAATAAACAAGGACTGAAAATTGGGCAACACCTCCTTTTTGTTTTGCATTAACTCATGATGTCAGAAAATCATAACAAGGGCTCCTTCTTACCCTCTCGACCTTCCTCTCCTCCCCCTCTATATGCGTCCCCTAAATATGCCACCTACAAAGGTTTTTAGGCATTTATAATTCAGCAAATGAGCAAATTCATCTTTACAATGTGACAGACTTGTTTGGAAAACAGGGAAAACTTATCACTTCGAAAATTCCTGGTTTCATACTAAAATTCGTAATTTCAGTAGCAAAGTCTCCTCAGTATTTCAAATATTTAAATCAGAGTTGCAACTGTGATTAAACATTTATGGAAAATGTGGTCCTTTTCCCTGCTGAAATTTTAATACTGATGAAAAGATTTACCACTTTTTATTCAGCAGACCTATTGCCATTTTATTCAAAATGAAATGAAACAGAAGATTCATGACTACTTGGTGGATGGTTAAAAATGATGGGCTATCTCAGCTAATCGGATTTTGAAGTTTGGATTTTTTTCTTCTGTATGCATATGCGTGCATGTGTTTTTTTGGTATCATCATATCAGACACCTATTAAGGCCTTGTGTTTCTACAACTAGTGGTGTTATGGGGATGGGATCTGTCATTGCTGTGGATGAGGCAGCATTCCTAAATACATTCGTCCATAACTAAGTTGAATTGTGTACTTGTATGATGCTACGAGTACTGCTCCAAAAGTAAAGCCTCCTATTTTATTGTGTTGGCTGGCAACCTCAGAAGCAGATGTTGGTAATATGGCAGTAGGTATTGCATCTTCCCACTAATATTCCATTACATTTTGTTTCTGCGTGACAGATGGCAGCAGAGGGACAGTGACAAAATGGCGTCTGACATGGAAGTGTGTATGAAGCAAAGAGGTGTCACTGCGTTCCTCCGTGCTGAAAAAATGGCAACCACTGGCATTCATTAACACTTGCTGAATATTTATGGAGACCAAAGAGTGGATGTGAGCACAGTGAGGTGATGGGTGCTTTGTATCAGCAGTGGTGACGGTGACATGAAAAACGAGCCATGTTCCAAACAGCCATGAATATTTTTACAGATGAGGCATGCAGGCTCTTGCTGATCACTGGCAAAAGACCATAGATAATGGTTGTGACTATGTTGATAAACAGTGTTTTGTAGCTGAGAATGTGCTGTATCAAATGATGTTAATGTGTTCATTGTATCCATTGTAGCTAACGTAGAATTAAATAGGAGGCATTACTTTTGGAGGCACCTACATATAATACTGGTTCTTTACCTACCACCTATGAAGTGACATTTCAGTACTTACATGTGCATTAGCTAACAGTTTGTTCCTCCTGTATGTTCAAAGATGTGATGTGTAAGGTTATCTGAGGCTTAAGTATTGATAAGAATTTAGAACAACTTAATTGAACTACTGTAATAAGTTTATGGGGACAGTTTCTTGATGTTTCTTTATGCCTAAATAGCATTTTACGAACTGTAGTCACGTTTCTCTCAAGATAAATGACAGAAAAGCAAATAAAAACATAAGGAATTTTGGTTTTTTTAAACAAGTCTTTGTAGTACTCTCTCTGTTCTGCAAATTTCTTGTTAAGGTGATTTAAGTGATACTTGTGGTTTCACTTTTTATCACACAGCGCTATAATTGAAGGACACTTGGAAATGTGGAGGGAGCATTACAAGAATTATATAAATAAGTAAAGAGATGAAGAGCAGAAAAATGTTAACAACACTTTAAAGTCTCCAAAGTGAAAAAAAAAATCTGCAGTCAGTCTGATTGCTAAGGTGAGATATTCATCTCTTCTTAATTTATCCACACTAATACAACCTTCTCTATTCAACTCATCATATCTTGATGAATAATACATGAATAAATATTGCTACATATATGCACTGTGCATGCAAAAGTAGTTTATAATTCCCCAGAAAGGTATATTAATAGTACAGTGTTAACCTCCTTGGTTTGAGTCATAGTTAATTGTTACTGTATATTTGTGAAACTCAGGGGAATGAAGACGAGAGGAGGCAGAAAATGGGGGGAAAAAAGAGGTAGTTGCATTAGAAGAATAAATTCCTCTTAGTCTGAGCAGGAAGCTGATAATACTTGCTAATGTAGTCATTCTTTAAAATAGTCTTTCATATGATTCAGTTAGATTCTTCATTGTGCTTTCGCTATTAACAGAAGCCACCTGAATTCCTGGATGAAAGTCCACTGTGTAGAGAGATATAATGTTGAGAAGCCTCTGTAATGGCATCCTAAGTTTACCACTGATAGGTTTCAACCCTCATATTCCCTTTTCATTTTTAAAATCTATTTACTGCTAGGGAGGGGTTAGGGAGTAGGTGGGTTTGACATATTACCCATTTGTTGCTTTACAACCTATTAAACACAAATATGTCACTTAGTTTAAAAAACCATAATCTCATCCATAACATCAAGTTGTGTGATGCACACCTCATTAACCTTCAGGCTGTCTCCAAAGAGCCTGCATAGAAACATGGGCACGGGAGGTCAGTAACAGGACCAGGAGTGAAACCTGAATCTGCAAAATACCACTCAGAGTCCCAGTATTCCTCCATCACAGCACAAACTCTGTGGGCAATAAAACCGAGGGGGAGCTCTGGCAGCAAAGCAAAGGGAATTCTCCTCTGAGGATAAAGCTGCATGGACTGGGCAGGGGAAAAATCTGGTGAACAGTGGAAAGCACCAGTAAATAAATACTAATGTAATGCTTGCTCTGAACTCTTCTGAACTCTGACAGTGGCAATTAATTCCCAAAGAATACCTATTTGTTATTCCACCCACTGCTGTGCTATAGCCGACACTGAAAACATATTAGGAAAGTGTATGTAATGTTCAAGGCATCTTCAGAAGTAGGAAAATCCAGACTGGGTTGCTCAACCACCTTTTCTACCAAAACACCAGCTGGAGAGGAGCTTCTATTTATTTGGAACTCAGTGTGCTAGTATGAGCTTGAACAGATGAAGACCACAGAGAGCCAAATTGCCCTTTCACACCACCTTTACACTTGTATAACATCACCAGCTTCCACACCATGACATGACAGATGAGTGGGTCTGCATTTCTGCACATAGGGAAATAAAAACTTTTCCACTGATACGTGGGAACTGCTGTGGGCAGGGGAAAAAAAGAGGAAACACAATGTACAAATAGTCTGGAAGCAAGCAAGCATCAGGAGAGGAGGCTTACAAGGGGGAAGGTTCTTATGTCAAGAGACCTCAGTTCTTGGTGTGCATTTCTTACATATTGTCATGTCTCTAGTATGCAACAAACATGCATTTGTAGTTGGTGATTTACCATTCCTGTGCTCTGTTATGTCCAGTTTAGGATGTGTGAGCACAAAAGCACAAGTTATTTGCTCATGATGCTGCAAAGGTTTTGGCAGTCATTTCAAAATTAACATAGATACTTGAAACTCATTTGGAGCTGGGCTTTTTTTGTGTGTGTGTGTGTGTGAATGGCACTTATGGTTATCTTTCAGTGTTGTGAAGTGATGTTTGCAAGTATTTTCATGGAGTCTACACAGGTTCATCCAAAAGTAATGCCTCCTACTTATCTCCACAAAATTTTCCACTAAACAGCAAGAGATACAGAGACCACAATAAAACTATTTGATAGAGGAAATTTTCAACTACTAAGCAGTATTTTTCAATATAAACAATGGGTGCAGTCCTTTCTACAAGGAGGAATTCAATTACACCCTTTAACTTCATATGAGCTCCCATGTCAGTCACCATTTGGTCAGACTGCCCCTCTGCTGCCATCTTTCACATGGCAACAACATGCAATGAGATATCGGCAGGGAGGCTCAACCCCTACTGCCATACCACCAAGATGCACCTCTGATGTCACAGGCCAACATAACAAAATAGGAGGCACTGCTTTCAGCAGCCCTTGTACTTATGGAAATAGGAAATAAGGAATGTATCTTTCACAAACAACGATACCACCACGTTCACTTTTCCTTTATGCACCTCTAGCACAGGACTGTCTGGATTGTACCACTTCACAAGATTCATTTTGCTCTCTAGGAAAATGTCAGTTAGAGGATATTTACATTACACCTTAAACTCCTGATAATGAAATTAGCACGGCCTATCAGCCTTCATATTTCCAGCCAGAAAAGCACACAGCATCAGACCACTTCACTAGCGAAACACGGTTATGAATTTCTGAAGCACAAATTAAATCTCTCCTTGCTGCCTTTACCTGGCCCTTCAAGCTACAGAGGAAACATTACTGAACTACTGCTTTGCTCTGCAGAGCAGCCCTGCTCTTTGGAAGATCTCCAGCAGATGCAGAATCAGGCTCCTGGGGGTGGCTCTGCAGCTCTTGCTGCTCTCCTCCAAGTGACGCAGTGGCAAAGCAGCGTGCCACATGTAGGCATGGCTGGGTTTACGTCTGTGCAAAGCCTTAAAGCTCCCCTGGGAGCTTCTCTTCTCTAAGATCCCTAAGAATGAAAGCCTCAGTTCAGTCATGGTTGTTAAATCCCTGCCCCACTAATGGAAAGCTGAAAGAATGGGCAGAATAAATAAATATTCATCAGCCTGTAATTTAGAATATAATCCCAGTGCTATAGCCTTGACAGCATTATTCAGTGCACTAGCTGACTTACATAGAAACAGTATAGACAACTCACTGAATACCCCATTCAGGGCTTAGATTTTCATCCGTTGGGAACTTATGGCCCCATACATGCCATGAAAAAGGTAATATTGTAAACAGGTCTACAAGGAAGCTTGTATTATCAAACAGACAATAGCATGTCATGTATTTCAGTTTGTAAAACTTGCATTTTTAGTAAAAGAAGTCACTTTAATTTAGAGCTTATGCAGAGGACATAGGCAAATATTTTCCAATTCATTAGGTCACAGGCCCAAAGCATGGAAATAAATTCTTCTGATGAGTCCTGTCACCACGTTGTTATTCCAACACTGCCATTTTTTTGAAATGAAGCAGACCTATGCCACCCTTTGCTCTGCCAGTGCAACTCCAAATGCTTCCTGAGACTTTCCCAGGGCTGTCTGCAAGGCTGCACCATGGTGGGAACCGTGGCACATGGGAGAATGCAAGGGGTGCTGTGCCCTGAGTATCCAGTGAGAGTTATGAGCTGATGAATCAGGAAAACAAGCTATTTTCAGTTCATGCCCTCTCCCTGGTTCTCTTCTTGATGGCCGCTCGGATAAATAGAATAATTCTGCTTTTATAGCTCTGGAAAAAGAGCAACGTTTGAAGATGTGAATATGAAATGTAAGTATCAAAAAAGAGGAAAATCACAAAATAAGTACTGCAGCTTCTGACTTTAGGAGGGAGGAGTTCTATCATGTGCTGCCTGTTGGAGGGGTTTCCCTTCCTCACTGTGCCAACTGGCAAACCTCTTACTGAAACTTCAGGGTCAGTTTTCAATATTACTACCAAAAATCAGTTGGCTGTGGTAATCCTTTTGTTTAGATAATTACAATCCACGGTAGAACAAAAGATTTACATCATCTGCCAAAGTGTGCCAGTTTGTAGAAAGTGCCCGGAGGTTGATTTTTTGCTGCTGTTGTTGACATTTTGCTTTCAGACATTCATTGCTATAAAGGAGCAAAATCTCATTATGAAGCTTACCTGGTGACTGCGTTCAAGTTGGACATTTAGAACCAAATATTGCTAAGCTCTAGCACAGTTGTTAATAGTAGCTGGGGGTTATCTGGTCACAGGGGTGGGTGCATACTTTCTGCATTTTTCCTCTGTTTTCATGAAACAATGCATTATGAATTTGAGAACAATTTGTTTAGCATAAATTGTGCAATAAACGGCTCGCCTAAGAGAATGGAGCACACAGCTTCAACCACAAAGATTAAGAATATTCTTGCTGTTTTTTAGGTCTGACTAATAATTACACAATGAATAGTGTCTTTGTTTCGGTCTCTCATAGATACAGTGTCTGCAGGCAGGTGTTTGGTAAAGTCAGAATTCTTGTTCTTTTATTTCTGCCCAGATATTAGATCAAAAGGGAAACCCATGCGATACAAAACTGTACACAGTAATCTTCCCTTCTGCTGTCCAGCTGCCTTGGCCTCAGTGTCAGTTCAGTCATTTTCTAGTAATGGTCTAGAAATGATCTTCATTTCATTTTAACAAAGCACTAAAATAAAGTGGAAATAAGAATCTTTGGTGCAACAAAGAAAGTGTCCTGGAGAGTGAATTTGGTAAACATGTACTGTGTCCATAAAAAGAAAACGCCATATACACACTTTTTTTTTTTTTCCTTTTTTTTTTTTTTTTCCAATTTAGTGTATTTTAGAGTTAATATTATAAAAAGATTTTGCAAAAACTCAGGTGCTTGTTGCATGTAATTTCTCTCCTCTCCTTAGGAAATGAACATAAGCTGATGTGTAGAAGTATTGTTTCCCACTATCATTTAATAATGCTGGTCAAAATTTGCAGACCAACAGTACTGTGAGTAGTTCTGTCTTTATTTCCCTTAAGGGAGGCTTTTTCTAAGGGCATGTTCCAAGATTTTTAAAATTCTCTCCTTGATTTCAGTGGTAGGACAATACAGACATAAGCAGCGAGGCTGTGTTGCAGTAGATACCTAGGCTGTATGAAATAATACAGTTATTATCCTCATAACTACTTTAACTTCTCTTCTGACAATACAGACCTAAGTATAAGCACAACCCCACTAGATCCTTCAGTATGTATTGAAAATACAATAAATCAGAATGCTTTGACTAGACCCCAGTAGAATAGCTACTGAACTTTACCTCAGTCAGTCCAGTATTCTTACTAGTTGCTTATTGATATAGAAACAATTCTCCTCTGCTTATCTTTAGATTTTGTGTTGTGCTTATTCAACACAAGAGAATTCTTCCCTATGACTTCTGGTTAGCAGGATTCATGTTTGCATCCTAACTCTTGTCATCTATATTCTCTTTACAATCTGTAAAAGTATACAAATACTTAAAGCTTTGCACATTGGATGCTGTGTCAGATCTGTACACTTCAAACCAATGAAATATTTTCACTGATGCTAGTAAGAAGTGGATGACAAAGTATGGCAATATGTATATTTTTCTAGGCAGTGATATGTTGGGGATCCAAATTTGTTTTAAATGTGTGTGACCTGAATATGCCTGTATTTTTGATTTTGTTCAACTCTTTTGCAAAATATATGGGTTAGCTGTGCTAATATATTTTTTGTGGAAACATTTTCAAGGAAGGAGATCTACTTTAATTGTTCCCTTTTAAAGCAGCAAATAGGTACTTGCATTTGGAGCAAGGAATGTCTGGTTTGGGTTGGTTATATTTTTCTGTCCTTTGGTCAACAAGCAACCTCAAATATGCATATGTATTATGTAGAGTCATTAGGGTTTACTTGGTAGAAAGCATGGTTGTATATTCAGTTTTGCCACAAAATACAACTCCTGTCTTTCAAAGGAATGTCCACATTTCTTCTGTGCTGATCTGGTTAAAAAGGCACATGATTTCCTGTAAATTATGCATTTTGTTGTTTCTTTTTCTTTCATCTTTCTTTGATAATTTGTTGGGGGACCTTTCCATTTTCTAATTTTAAATACTACTTGGGATAAACAAACGGGATGCAAAAAGGAAGTTTGTCTTTATTCAGTAGCCACAAATAAACATAACTGGAAGTTTGTGGAAGGACATCTTGTTGGTCTGAGTCTGGATCCAGAATTATAGTTGTCAGTGTGTCGGTGTTTCCTACAGTATAAAGAATGAAGCAGGTGATGTAGCTAATTGCCTTAGTGTTTATCACATCTTGCATGAGGGTTTTTATTATATCAAGACAGGATCATTATGAGTTTGGCAAGAGGGATTTGTGGGAAGAGCAGCCTATAAGGAATACCACTGTAATAAGCACAACACAAAATCTAAAGATAAGCAGAAGAGAGAGCTTACAATGTCAAAACATACTATTTGTTTCAGATTAAACTCCTGAACTTGTAGTTTGCAGAGCTGAGAGCAGTCATTACTACCTGTCTGGGATCTGCTTGGGTCAATGAAATCTTTTACCAACAGTTTAGTCCATGTGCAGACAAAATTGTCACTGCATTTCATCAAATAGGCAGCAGAACAGAAATTTTAGGCCACCACAGTTTAGTTGGCTTGGTTATATTCACTGAGGTGATCTTCCATCATGTGATGTGAAATGGCTGATAATTTCATCTACTTTTTACTCTCCTCTCATTAATACTAGTAAATGAAGAGATGATTCCCTCATTTTAAGGACTTAATCTTCAAAGATTTTTGCATATTTTGAAGTTGTTTCTCAGTTTTGTTTATATCTTTGCACAAGTGGCATAGAAGCATCCAACAAAAACTGCTTTTAGAAATCATCTTCAGGATGTTGCAGATGCATCTGGAAATCACCAGGGACACAAAATCTGGCAGAACCTAACAGTGGATCCTCCCCTCATGCCCAGATACCCATTCATGCACTTCCCATTAGCCTCCACCAAGTACCTGTTTGTTCCAGAGGCAACACATATTCATTCCACAGCTTCTGCTAGGAATGGACTGCTTAAACATTTTCTCAGATGGGTGGCCTACATTTTCCCATTTTTAGGGAAGTGATTTTTATACCATGGTTCTAAAGAAGATTGGACAAACAAAAAGTTTGGACTTTTTTTTTTAAAACATTCTTAATAAATTCTGCTTGAGCTCTTCACGAGCAACTCCTTCCTTACCCAGAAGATCTTAAACTGTGCTGAAATTATTTTTTTTTTAGCTTTATAGTCATCTGCTTCTTATAGTTGGCATTCTTACTCAAACACAGTACAATTTAGAGCAGTGAACACTCTCAGTTCCAATTATCATAAATCCTGCTTCTCAAGTACTTCTCAATCAGTTTTAAGGTTACATGACCAGTATGTGAACTGTCATACAGTTGGGCTGAATATCTTGTCCACTGAGCTGCTGGCTACCCACAAATACTTAGGATGTTTAGGTCTCTCTGCCCATCCACCTCTTCTCCCTCTTTACAGTCACCAACTCACCTCTTCTAGTTTCGTTTTTCACTAATCATTTCTCTGGAAGACCTAAGTTTCAACTCTGCTGTTGACACGTGTTCTATTTGTAGCCATCTACTTAACTTTATATTATTTTAATGAAACCATCTTGCACAGCTACACAAGGAATCTCCAGCATTTATAAAATTCTGACTTATGGAGATGATGAACAGTAACAGAGGCGGTAGAAGAATCACAGCCCGAAAGAAAACAATTGGAAATAGGAGTGAAAACACGTAGTGAGCTGACCATCTCCTCCACTCCCTGACCCAACCTGAGCACTTAGACAAGGAAAAGCAGAGCTAATTCAAAATTGCAGTTGAACAAATAAGCTGGGAAAGATAAAAAGCAGCCCTTTGAAGTTATAAAATATAACTTATGTTCTCTTGTTTTCCTTTTCTGGCTCTCTTGGAGACGGTTCTCTCTGTTCATTGGAAATGGCCAGTCTGCATTTTTTGGTATATGAATTACTGGCATGTACGTCCTACATAGTTATCTAATGGGAGGTAAAGGTTAACTGAGTAATAGAATGTAATAAAGCTCTTCAGTGACAGTAAACACAGTGGTCTATAGGCCCCACTTAAGAGGAAGAATCAACCTTAAAAACTATTTTACAGAATTGGCATGAACGCACAGTCTAGCAGACGTTGGGATTTGCTTCTTGTGGTCAGATGAGGAGAAACAGTGAAGTGTCTTGTTATCTGGTGTGAAGATTGTCTAATTCCATTTAACTCAGAAAAGCATGATTCTAGTGAACAGAAGTCAGGTCAGATCAATTTGAGATCAAAAATTGTTTCACAAGCCCACCGAAAAATGTTAAAGCTGCCTTGGCCCTCACAAGGGTATTTTGAGGATTAATGTCCTGTCAGCACTTTGAAAATGTAAAGTGCTAAGTATATATTATTATAACCTTTTCCATTTATTACTTTTATTGATGGTCTCTCGGTTTCCATGACGCTATGTTGATTTGCACGGGATTTTCCTGCAGTGTGCATTTCATCTCATGAAGAGTGAAAAAACAAATAGCTCTTTTTAGGCCCTGTGTCTTGTTGGATATCCTCCAGTTACTGGGGGACTTGTTTATGACCCACTATCTCTTTGCCGTGAAAGACTTAGTGCAATACATTATGCAGCTGTTTGTTTTCAACTTTGTTTTCTCAACTGTAGAAGCCTCTGCCGCTACTGAGAGCAGCATGCTGCTCCTGACTGACTCCTCGGAGGTGCCTTTGTAAGAAGCAGGCTTGTACCACTCACCAAACTCCCCACAGATTTACTGTAGGTGTCTTTTTCTGATAACTGCTTCAGTCAGTTCAAAGAGAGAGGCTGAAGCCAGGCTTGTCAATATCTGGCAATCAGGGAATGTCTTGCTTGCTGAAGTTCAGTCCAGTTTTTTCTGCCTCTTCTGGCACTGACCTCACAGTCAGACCTCCTGGTGGCCAAGCTTTTCTGAGGAAAATTCCAAACTTTATTTCAAAATTTTAGATTTACAGTTTGGCTCAGTAACATGTCTGTCTAATTCTCAGCCAAGTCTCCAGGCGGCATTTACTTTTGGAGAAGTTTGTCTCCTCAGCTCTTCTTTCCTGCAAGCTTTGGAGATCAAGTTAGTCCAAGAAAAGCCAAAGGCATATGAAACCACGTATGCCTTTCGCTTCCTTCTCTATTGAGACTCTCAGCAGGGAGGTCAGCCCTGGTCTGTCAACAGTGCTCTGTGCCAACAACCTCAGCCAGGTGGGTTTTCCTTGGCCTCCGTCCCCTGCTAAGAAAAGAACAAAGAGAGCTGGAAGCCATGGCTGCAGGACAGTCAGCCCCTCTCACACGGATGGTCACAGCAGGTTGTGCCCACATGCTTGGATGGATCACAGCACAGTGCGCAGACACCAAACTACCCTGTCATGTTTTCACACTTCAGACATCATCATTTGGGTCTTCATCAGCTGCTCTGCCTTTAAGCGTACCTCTCCCTGAGCTTGCTCTTGCAGGTCCAGTGTGTGTGGGGCTGGATACAGGCATAATATGTTGCAAGAGGCTTGGAGCTGCCATCTTTTGTAAGCATTCTTATCCCTGGCTGAGTCATATCCCAGAGTGACACCTCCACGGGAAACACAGACTCACCCATCTTTCATGAAATGCAGAGGTTTTCATGTCACAAAGAGCAGAGAATTAATGTAGGTTGGAAGGATCTCTGGAACATCATCTAGTCTGACCTCCTGCTCGAAGCAGGGCTACCGTGGGAGCTAGGTGTGATTGCTGAAGGCTGTCTCCAGGTAGCTGTTGAATATCCTCCAAGACAGAGTTTCCCTAGACTTTCTGAGCACCTGTTCAACCTTCACCTCATCACAATGAGGAATTCTTTTCTTACATCCAGGCCAAATTTCCCTGACTGGATTTTGCAGCTGCTGGCACTTGTCCTTTTGCTTTGCATCTCTGAGAAGCATCTAACTTCATCTTCTCTATAATCATCCACTAATTAGTATACAACCCTGTCTCTTACATCCCTTTAGAATTGTTGTTTCCACAGTTTATCCAAAAAAGTGCCCTGTGGAACACGCAACATAGGTTCTTTGCCATAAACCAATCCTTGGTATTTTTCTAGACCCTTTTCTCAGTTTAATTTTGGTTTCACGTTCAACCTGAAGTGGCAGAGAGGAGAAAAAAAAAATCCTGTTAATGATGCAGTCAACAATGTTTTGTTTACCACCTTCATGGAATGAAGCAGGAGAGATCAGTATTGAAACAGCAAGCCTACAAGTATGCTGATTCCTGTAGACACTCAGGTCTCCAGTTCTACCAAAGCAATTCCTTCTTTTAGTGGTAGAAAAAGCAATTGTCCAAACTGCAGATAAGAAAAAAAATATTCTAGCTTCTTAAAATGCTGGTAAAAATAGTCAAGTGGCAGAAGGCATGAACGTTAAGCAACTAACTGTAGAAGTCTGTAGTTGCTTCAGCTCTACAGGAAATAACAGTAGGGTTTCTCTGACACACCTGAAAGATTAAAAATGTCCCTGTTATGTGCCTAGTAGCTGTTGTTTGCCCTTCTGAAACTGTTATTTCATGTTACTCAGAACTTGTGCTCGCATTATTGGTCCCAGATTGCTGCCATAACCAGTTCCCGTAGCATGTCCCCCTCCTGCGCTCACTCCATATGCTGGTGATGTTAGGAGGGACAGAAACCCAAAGTGCAGGCAGAAAGAAGCCTCTTTGGCAGAGCTTTTTTGGTATCAGAAGGAGATGGCAGTCAGTGGCAGTGGCTGTTCAAAGTGATTCATTGTGATCCTTGGGCAGCATCCCATCCACAGAAATCTGGTATCATGTCAGGACATTCAGAGTGCCTGGCACAGTTCTCATCCCAAGCCAGACAACCACAATCAGTTTATCTTCAAGAGGAACTGCCCTGTTTTTGATGCAGAAAATGTCCTATCTCTGTGTGTGCTGTCTGTCACAAGTGAAGATAAGCACCAAGACTTATACAAAAGAATTGCATGCTTGCACAGCTTCATGGGCTGGTGATTGACCTCTTTGGTTAATAGGGTGGCTAACAATCATGCAACCTGTCTGCACCTTGTGACCTCAGATATGAGTTACTGAATGATGCAAACTTCAGGGAGTTTCTTGGTCTATGTTCATAGACAATGTTTTCCATCATTCCTCAGAATAATGCTGAAATTGGAAAGAAGCACAGAGACACAGATGCTGTGTATGCCATGCTGCCTCTGGTGATGTGACTCTCAGGTCAGATGAAAGAAATACAACTTAGAGGGCCAAATAAAAAAAAAAAGAAAACCCATATTCCCTTCAGGACCAGATAGACTTAACATTAATTTGTAAATGAATTAACTATTTCTCTATTGATTCCTAAAGAAAAATCAAGGAGTAGAAGGAGTTTTTGTCTTTGTTTTTGTGTTTGTTTTTGTTTTTGTGGGTTTTCTTGTTTGTCTGATTCTTAGGTTTTCCTTAGTTAGCATATTGGTGAAACCAAACTACTGGGATGAATTCTACATGAGCAAATACAAATTCTCAAACAGGAATCTCAAATCTCTGTAACAGTTCTGTTACCACGTTCAAGAAAAGTGAAATATCTACTACTTACAACATGAAAGGTGGTATCTTTATGACGTTGTGTGCATTATCAAATCCTGCTCTGTCAGAAAACAGCATTTTAAGTTTCTATACTACCTAGAGTTCTACCTCACAACAAATAATACTATATTTCTTGTGCTCTAAGAGCACCTTATCTAATAAGACTGTCATATACTTTTAATTCTGATGCCTTCACTTTCATAGCATTCATACATTAACTACAGATAGATATTTTTTGAATTTATTAGAATATCCAAATTCAGTGGATCACTGAACTGTAAATTTGAGGGCAGCTATGTCTGACAGCTTAGGATGTGATAGGTAGTCAGCTGTTCATCAGCACATTTAGTACTTTTAATACCACACAAAGGTCAAGACCACTTAAAATTTTTAACATTATTACTTGTTCATATATATTTTTTTCCTCTATAGATTTCCATATAATCTATCCTGCTTCAATATCTGCATATAAAAACTTTTCTCATTTCTATCCTAGCAATGTGTGAAAATACAATTGCTAAGATCTGTGCAACCTAGCAAAAAAGAGAATAGAATTATTTATCCATGCACATTTTAGCAGTCTGTTTTAAGAAAAAAGGTTCTCAAATCTTACCTTCTGCTGGAAACAAATATAATCCTAAATGGAAGTAGACATCGATGTTCAAGGGTTGAATTTTGTTCTGGAGCAGAAGGTAGCGCTTTGTGCTTTTTCCTTTTCTTGCTGAAGTATGGTTGACATGATTCATGATCTGAGAAAATATATCTGTTATCCCGACCGTGAGGATGACATCAACCAGGGGAAACTTTGGGAGGAAGGGAATACTCTGTGTCAGTGTCTGAAAGGTCAAATTTTGTGCCTACGCTTCTAGTGGGTTGAAAAAACCATTGGAAGGAACTTGTATGCCATATTATTTAACTGAAATACATTTCAATTCAATGACCAAACCATCATATGCAGTGTTACTTAGTTTGCTACTTCGTTCTCAAGGGAATCCAGGCAGTGCAGCAGTACACAATGTCAGATCTGGATTATAAGATAAAAGAAAGAAGGGTAACATTGGCCATTATTTCTGCTTCATTGTATTTGTCCAGTCTCTGGAAAGTGATCAGATCTCCTTCCAAATGTAAAATGTTTCAAATGAAATAGCTTCACCGTTTGTGCCTCTGCATGCCAAGATTGATCAAATGCTTTATGAAAGTGACGCAGAAGTTCAATATATCTTTCATTTTGCCTTATACTTTGGAATGGCCCCAAGTTATAGGATCATAGAGATGGAAAGGACCTATTAAATTATGCATTTCCTTGCCAATGAAAGTGTGCTCTCAGTGTATAGTATTTTCCATCTCAGGCTATTAGGCATCCATCCCTTCATTTGAGGACTCTATTTCATGGCAGAATAAAATCACTGTTAGGAGTTTTCCCTATTGTGCAGCCTAAAAATGGATTAGCTCATTTATACTGCCTTATTCACACCTGTAAGCCACCAATTTCTGTCCCCCCTCCTTCAAATTCTTGTTAATTGTCACCACATATAATCAAAGCTCTGCAAAGTCAACCAAGTGCCAAAGGAAAGTGGGACATCTGTTTCTAAGCTGAACTTACAAACAGCCTGTTACATTTACTAGAGGTGACTTTCTCATTGTGTCTGAAGTCTTCTTCTATGTGGAATGAATTCTTTTTGCAAAATTACTCAATTATATCAGTTCACAGCTGTTTGGCCCAGTTGTTATCTTTCTTACTGTTTTCCCCAACCCTTAGGTGACTCAGATGAGAAGGGCAATTTCACCAGTACAGTTCTTCTACACCTGAGTTTATTTCAATAAGATTGCATATTTGGCTTTAGAGATTACTCAAGAGGTGTGTTTCTTTCATGGAAGTATGCTACCTCATTTAACATCAGCTCCACTTCCTCTGCTCATGGGGGTGTAATTAACTTAGCAAGCAGGAGCACTAGTGATAGAGTTAAGCTGGAAGAAATGCCCCTACGACTCCATCTGGTATATGTAGTTTCATGGGCTTTATAATTTGTCTCTCAAATAGTGCCTTCACTCTCTTGTTCTTTCTTTTCATACTTGAATTTAATCTATACTTCCTTCTTACTTAATCTATACTTCTAGCTTTCCCTTAAGCTCTTCGTGGTAGGTAAAATGTACTGTAAGCAAGCAGTAAAAAAAGACATTTGAAAGGTGCAAAGAAGAGAGATGCAAGCGCTCTGAATCCCCTCACTGGAGAAGGGCTCTGCAGCTACTTTAAAAACAACAACAACAATAACAACAAAACAGAGAGGAAGCCACCACTCTTGCATGAGAACTTGTGGGATGACTGCCCATTGTTAAATTAAGTTCATCTATTCATTTCCAAGTATTTTCACCACACTACTTGCTCTACTTTTTGCAGTGGATACCAGCCAGGTTAAGGATTTACAGCCTCCTATGGCTGCTCTTGCCAACACATAGATCTTGAGGAGGTGTTCAGCACATATAATGACGCTTTAAAATAAAATTTGTTTGCTGTAGGCATTCACTGCTCTCTCTGGCTCTCTTTTCTCTCTCCCTGCTCCCTCCTCTGCTCCCCCCCACCTTAATTTGTCTACAGACTTGGCTTCTTTGTGCTTTCATGACTAATATTACCATCTGTGACATTACATATCAAGATAGCAATGCAACATATTAAGCACAGGAAAACCCGAAATGTTTGAGCTCCTCCAGGCATTTGTTGCTTAAAGCTCCAGTGTTATTTGTAGCCACCTGAAGCATCCCAAACTATCTGAAAACACACTGCAATTAATCAGTAGGTTGCTGTGTTGTTATTGAAAAGGAGATATAAGGCCTTAGTGGAGCTATCCTATTGAGAGCAGTCTCGGCAATTTGCTTGTAGTTTTATTTCTCACAAAGGGCTCATAAAACGAGCTTTCACATTTAGGGAGTTACCCTCACTGCCAATGAGAGTAGATCACTTCAGGAACTCCCCATTGCACTTTTCTGTCAAGATCTCAAATGCTACAGACAAAACTCCAGAGCTGTGACCAGTGCCCACGCAAACCCTTCATGCAAAGGGGCTCAGCCACCAGCCGGGATCATAAGCAAGTTCATTTCTTCCAGACTCTGCTCTTCTGAGAATGGGGAAGCAGGTGGGAAAAGAAATGCAACAAGTGAAAAACATCTTGAAACAGGCACATCCCAAAACACAGATCAAAATCAGAGCGGAGGTCTCCTTCTTTTGCTTCCTGTATAGCTCTAGACAGATACAAATCTTATTTGCCTAGAAATGATTGCAGTAACCACCAGGATCAGATATTCTGAGAGACAGTTCTTTCCCCTCCCTCTGCTGATTCTTCAGACAATTAGTTGCTTCACTGCTTATCTCAAAACCTACACTCATCTACAGACATCAACCTGTCCAGCTTTTCTGCATATTCATAATTTTCCATTTCAGTTTTTGCCATGGGCCTGCAATCAACCTTGTAGGGGTAAAGCATTTGCTAGTTGTGAAAGCACTGGCCTGTGTTTCACATGAGTACTGGGTCATTCATGACCACTGTGTTGACACATTGCATAGCATATGGTTCATCTCTATTGTAGGATAAATAGTCCTCCTCTAAAGACAAATTTAAGGATAAAAGACGTGTACATTAGACATGCACGCATGCACACTTGTAGGTATACTCAGCATTCACACGTGACATTATATAAGAAAATGTGTCCATAAAGAAACCAGTAGAGATGAAGCTGAAGCTGCCAACCTAAGCACGGTTCTCTTTTGAGTCTGTAGTGCACATATAGTTGTATATTGCATGTACATGTATTGAAATATGCCTGTAGTTTACTGTACTCCCTCTCACTGCTGTGAGAGAGGATGATGTAGGGAAGGGCTTCAATATTCAGTTTATTATATTTTTCACATCCTATTTGTTACTTGTAGCTGATGGTTTTAAAATTCGGCTGAAAGGAAAATGCTGATGGATGGTTAATGATGCACAGTTAACTTCTGGTACCTACCTGTGTGACCCCAATACAGCTTTGGGCACAGGCCCAAGGTTAAGGATGACGATGACTCCTATTTCCGTGCTGTCTTGGGTCAAGGTGCTGGGACCCCAGCAGCTGGGATCTCCCCAAGTAGAGGGGACTAGATGCTTTTCCTGACAGGGCTATCAGAGAACCCCAGCACCAACCCCTTTGTGCCACCTTCCCTTGGGCCCTTTTCCCCCTGTCCCACAGACACGGGTGCTGGGGGGCCCCTGGCAGGGGATGGCAGCAGAGCCCCGAGGGGTTGTGCTGGGCTGCACAGCTCCCGGGGCGAGGAGTCAGGCTGCGGAAGGCAGGTGCTGTTCCCACAGCCAGACCTAGATCCCGTGGGGAGAAAGTGGGGGTCAGGAAGTTAACAAAGGTCGGCCAAGTCCCTCTGGCTCTTCCTAATCCTCTTTTTCACTCACAGCCCCTTGAAACTCCCCTGATTCCTCCCAGAGCGGTGGCTGGGGGAGTTACTTTACTGCTGCAGAATTGAACTTATTTTGCTTGCTTCCAAAGTATGCTTCTGCAGAGTCTCTAGTCCGCTTTGTTTCAGCTGGTTTTGAGCAACGCACAGGAGAGATGTGGCTGTGTTACATTGGTTTGTTTTTCTTTTCTCTTTCCTTTTTCTCTTTCCTTTTCCCTTTTCCTTTTTCCCCTTTCCCTTTTCCCTTCTTTTCCCTTCCCTTTCTTTCCCTTTTCCCTTTTCCCTTTTCCCTTTTCCCTTTTCCCTTTTCCCTTTTCCCTTTTCCCTTTTCCTTTTTCCCTTTTCCCTTCCCTTCCCTTCCCTTCCCTTCCCTTCCCTTCCCTTCCCTTCCCTTCCCTTCCCTTCCCTTCCCTTCCCTTCCCTTCCCTTCCCTTCCCTTCCCTTCCCTTCCCTTCCCTTCCCTTCCCTTCCCTTCCCTTCCCTTCCCTTCCCTTCCCTTCCTTCCTCCTCCCCCTCCCCTTTCCCTTCCCCCTTCCTCTTCCCCTTCCCCTTTTTTTTCATTTTACTATTTTGACAGGAAATCTTGCTCCCTTTTCTCTTGCATAAGTATGAAGTATATCTGTGAAAACAAATAGGGTTACTTGTTGTTTACATGTGTAAAACTGAAACAACAATCTTGCTGATCAATTTAGTTATTTCTAATCAGAAGACTAGAGCTGTGTAAAGAATTTATTTATTTGTGTTTGCATGCAGGCCAAACCCAAAAATCAACAACAATAAAACGATTTCTTTTGGTCCACCCAGAGTGAAAATTTATCAGTTTTCTTGCCAAAACAGCAACAAACATACAAATTTGAAAGACATGTCATTTCAGGCCAGAAGACATTTCATTTGGGCTTTTTAACCTTCACTGAAACTGAATATAGGTAAATTTCGAAAGAAATCCTGATTGCAAAATGAGAAGTGGAAAGTTTGTTTTGAAAACATCAATATGATCCTTTTGGACATTCCATAATGTTTGTTTTGACCCCAGAATTTCATTCTGCTCTCACAAAGACTGTTCCACATAAGGAAATGAGGGTAGTCTTTTTGTCACTGGTGATACTTCTTTGCAGAGGACAGGAAAGGTTAAAAAGTGGTTAACAAGCAATCCTCTCAGATATAGCTGGAGAATGTAGTTCTTGTTTTTGGCTCTACACAAAGATCTAGGCATTAAACCAAATTAAAATACGTAGACTACAGTGTCAAGGGAAAATTTTATCCAAACAAAATTTAAATAAATACATGCATCTCACTAGGTTAAAAAATCAAATAAACAGATAATTTTGCACATATGTAATTGTCTCAACATTTTGTCATTTCTCTTCCGCTTTTAAAACAATAAAACCCAAATGTGGATAAAATCATCTTACTCTTCCCACTCAAAGTGAACAAGTTTTTCCAAGTTCTTATGCTGAAAAAATGTGTTTCTTAGGAATAAATGATTAAAACTATATAGAATAAGTGTTTTAGTGCTCTAGTTAAGGAAAAATAAACAACTGCATTAGCTAATCTGAGTTCAAATAAACAGATACATAAGCTGGGCTATTTCAAAGCAATGCAGGACTGAACAGAGACCATTAACACTCAAAACACTTCATAAGGTTGAGGCATGATTAACCTCTTCAAAACAAAATGTGCCCAGGTCTTGTATGGCTGCACAAAAGGAGTGAGGAGTAACACTCCCACATATTACAACTGCAGGCTCTCTGAGCACATACACCGGGACGGAAGGCAGCTCATATGAACCTCATTTGAAAGAGATGAAAAGAAAGAAAAATACGGTCTCATTTATTGCTCACTGACCGTTTACTGCAATGCTGACCAGACCTGGCATTGGCCAATGAACTTTGAGTCTTAACAAAGAATCTAAATGTCCAGCAGCTTTAGCTCGTATACGCCAGAGAAATCCCACAAGTTTCATGACAGTTGCTTATTTATGGTTGTGGTTAAGTGGTATGAAGATATTCATGGTTTGCAGGAAAATCTTGACTACGTAGACAGCTTGGTATCAGAAGGAAAAAGCACAAAATCTGCGCTTTGATGCATCATGGATTTTAAAGAAGATCTCTTCAGGTTGGCCCAGAGACTGTTTCCACAAGAAAATCACAAAATCTGAGGCTGGTATCCCAGTGGGTTTTGTTTTCTGTTTTTTTTTGCTTTTGTTTTTGATTTTGGAGGAGTTAAATTCAAGACCATTTGAATTAGCATAGGACTAAAAGTGTTGCACATAGGTCTGAGAACTTGCAACAAATAAAAGGGCTTCACTGGATGCACTGGAGTTGATATTCAGATAGGAAAACAAAGATTTGCCAAAATCTTCATTCAAACACTGTTTTGCAAATGTTTTAAATTCAAAACATGGATTACTTTGCATGTATTTTTAATGGAATCAGATTTCTTCATAGCTCTATAAAATAATTCAGACTCAAATTGTCCATCTTCTAAAATCTTAGTGTCCTGAAGTGTAGAGGGGAGACATTTAATACTTTCTGAAAAGCAACCAAATGAGAAATTTTTCCTCAAGAGTTCACCCTAGATCTTACTCAGAATTCAGGACAAGCCAAGGTAGGGTTTTGTTTCTTTAGTTAGAATTATGGGATTACACGTAGGAGTGTAGACAAGGTCAGTAATAGTTACAGAGGTCCCTATTTAAACCTTTACAATTGCCATTTACACGTAATTAACATTACCCTATGGTTTACAGTGTTCCCCATGCTATGAATGCTGCTGTGAAGATAATTAGGCAGAAGTTAAAATTGTAAGGATTTTAATGTGTGTATTCCTTAATATGGAGTCTCAGTGCTATTAAAGAATTCCCCATAACTGCAGAAGCAGCTGGGGGTTTTGCATGGGAAAGGAAGAGGAAGAATATTTCTTTTAAGAACTCCATAAAGCTTTGTTAAGCTGCAGAAATCCTCTGTAGTCTGATCTATTATAGCCTAAATGATCTACACTTATACTAGGTTTAACTTATGTTTTCTCTGTATAAAAATGGTTGTTCTTTGTTTAGAAGGATTCCACTTGGAAATTTCAATTTCATCCACGTATCAAGATAGCTGTAAGAAATCCTGGCGTTTCTGGAGTCAGAGGTGTTGAGCAGAGTTTTGCATTTGCCGTTTTTTACTGCTAGTTTTAAAACTATGGTCTTGTGTCAGAGAAATCAAGCTGTGCTGAAATCATAAACGTGAACTGGGAAGTCTCTGGCTGTGAACAACCTCTGCAGAAAACAACAGCAAGGTTTGGTTTTTTTCACTGCTCCCTGAGCCACTCCTGGAGGGTACAAACTTGGTCCCAAAGCACAGGACATGGATGCATCTCACAGCAAGGCTGTGATGCTGCGTTTCCATGTCACCCCACAGTCTGTGGCATAGTCAACTCCTTAGTGCATTTGAGCTGTATAAACATAACCACAAGCTAGATAGTCCCATTGTTCAGTAAAGATTTCCACTGTGCTTGGAAACCGAATTATAAAAGCCTTTCCATAAAAACTTCCTAGGGGTAATGGATGCCTAAAATACATCAGCTCCATTATCAAGGAGCAGATTATCCCAGCTGAACACACAGTATCGGAGTTCCCTGATTTGTATATAATCTACATTCTTGACATTCTCCTGGAGTGCTGTTAGTTTGGGCTAGAAGGACTTATTGTACTCTCAGCGTTGAAAGACGAATAGGCCTATCAGCTGAACTGCATAATAAATTTGTTAGGCTGCGTATGTTATGCTCCACCTCTCCCTCATTCTTCATCGTGTATAATGTAGCCTAATGCAATATGACAGCTGCTAGCAGAAAAATGGTGCAGCAGCCATAAAAAAGTGATTTATGCCTTATTACTGAAGCAGCTAAAATTAAGAAGCTGGTGTTTGGGAGAGCAGCAAATAAGTGAAATGTGAAACACAGCGTATATATATACTCGTGAAATATAGGAAGCTGTGAAATGCTTAGACTGACAGTGAAATTCTCCCTGGGTATCCACCGCAATGTCGACCTAATAAAGGGGGTAATTGGTGGTGATGTTTGTGGATGTTCAGAATTGCCTGCATGTCACAGCCGCTTATGCTGGAGTATCAGAAACGTGTTAAATGCATCTCCTGACTTGAACCCAAATATCCTTCCTACCAAAGGACGTACGAGAGCCTAATTTAAGGTGGCAGCTGGCAGAAAGAACAACATATCAAACAGGAAAGTTATTGTTAGCAGCCTCAACGCAGAGAGGAAACAGTGAGGTCAGAGAAATAATGTGGGCCTGATTCCCTGCTTCGCTCTTCTGCCCATGCAAATTCACCTGTTTAAGGCTACAGTTACAGATTAGGGATTTCTCCCTGGATGCCAAAGCTCTGAGCATGAGGAAAAATTCTGTATTTGGCTTACAACATACCAAGTAAGTAAATGTGATTGTGTAACATCTTCTGCCACTGAACGATGTAGCACATTACTCTGAGACACAAATGAGAGCCGTGTCAGATCCCTCATTGGTTTCTGTTCACCATACAGTGTGTATATACACTATAAACACACATATGTCTCTGTATGTACATACTCAGGCTGCTGTTAAGTGGGATGGTTTTGATTCAGTGGGTGGCAATCTTTTTCTGAGTCAGTGCTAAGCGAGTTCTTCCCCCATGGGGTTTGATGATTAGTGGAATATGGTCAGGTCAGGGAGGTTAATAGCCTGACTTTTGTGGAAAGTGCAGGGAATCTTAGCGAGAGTGAGAGTCTCCTGCTAAATACCATCTGAAAGGGAGCCTGTGCCCTGCTCAGAGTCAGGCTGGGGTGTTTCAGTAATGCAGAAATTTGGGGGAACTGTTAACTGACTGAGCTATCCTGCTCCCATATATATTTATTGGATGCAGTGAAACTGCTTATGCAGAATAACAAACTGATGACCAAAGACAGTGTGGCTGGAAGGATAATAGGGCCTATTTTGGGCATTTTGTTTTGAAGAAATATTAGAGAAGCTTTTACCTAGAAGTGTGTTCATGTTGTCAGCTAATCCAGGTTGGGATCTCTTAGCCCTCTTGTTATCTTATGGGTTGAATAAGGCAAAGCAAGTAACCATGCTTTGTGCTGTTGCCGGAGGCCTTGCCTTGGACAGCAATTGCACACTCCAGGGGATGGCCTATGGAGTTCTGGTTCTAATGCATTAGATGCCCTGAATGGTTTACTAGCCACTGGGTACTCAGGACAGAGGCTGTTTTAACAAGATTAAGTATGTCTGCATCTTTTCCATGGCAAAAGGAAACAAATAGGAGGCATTTTGTGAAGCTGTTGAGCTCTCTATTGCTACCACGAGTAACTAGAAGCTTAGAGGCTACATACTGGCAGAGGTATGAGCTGCCTCCTGTGAGATGACAACCACTAAAATTTAGCCATCCAAGAAGTTTGGATGACTACAGGATTAGGTTACAACTTTCGCAAATGCCAGCAATGCCTCCAGATTACACTAGAGAGGTATTTGTAACCACTGAATACTTCTGTACCTAAGACGCCCATTGGGTTTTTCATTTACAATTCAAACCACACTCAGGTCCTCCAGTAACCAGTTTCAAAGGGCATTTAGGACACACCATGCTCTTATGTGCTGCTGACCAGTTTTGTCAGGGTACAGTTTTGAGCGTGGCTCCTTTCTGTCTGGCATTTCTCTCCCTACAGAGGAGCCCAATCCCAGTTAGCCTACTGCTGGTGGCTTCTGCCTCCGAAACCACTTGGGGGTTAAAGTGCCATTCATCCCTTTTTACTGCAACCATTTTCATGAGCTACATGATTTGTGTAATTAGGACACTTTACTATGAAACATAAACTTTTTCATAGTTTTTCTGCTTTTTCTCTATTAGAAAATACAAAATACTGCATTTAGACTTTTGGTTAAAAAAAAATATGATATCATAAGTTCTCCTGTTAGACAGTACTGAAATAATATTATTACATTTGTCTTAAACAGTGTTCCCTCATTAGTTATCTCCTGCAAATTGATTGTTTCAGATGTCCAAACAAAATGTTCAGATTATTTCCAGGCATACAGTAGTTTGTCAGATAATAAGATCTTACATTTGCAAACCATGTTAGGAATCACTTCAGCTGTCATTGCTTAGTGGTACTTAAGGTGAAATGAGGCAACTTTTAAATAGCACAAAGAAAGATTGCATAATAATTTAGGTCAAAAAGTGAATAACATCACGTAACCAAGATGTTAGGTGAACAAATCTAGAACAGCAAATGCCATGCATTACTGTCATCATTCAAAATACTTTTAGTTTTGTTGCAGTCCAAGTAAAGTAAAATGTTAGCATTTCTACCAGCAAGGGCTTCTGCAAGGAGGGATTTTGATGGCTTCATACACTTCATATTTTGATGGGCACTGTTTAAAACACACTTAGAGATAAAAAGAGCGATGACTGTAGATGGATCGGAAAATTAAAGAACTATTTCATGAAGTGCAACAGCTTTAATAACTTCAGTAGAAAGAAGTGATTCTTGCCCACTGAAGGAAAATTTTAGCCCTATTAGAATAGGACATGATATTGAAGCAGGGCAGGTAACTGGAAGCAGGCTGTACTTCTTTGTCTTTTCTTTTCAGAACGGTTTTGAAGAATGCATGGATCAAAGCAAAGGCTCCTGTATGTGGCTGCAATCTCTGTCATTTCTTTTTGTTATGCCAGATCATGCACAAGTGTTCCAAAACCAAACAAATTCTGCCAAATACTCCTAATCGTAAGGAATTGTGGTGAACTTCTTATTCTATATAATGATTTTACCAAGTCATCTTTTTTTTTTTTTTTTTTAATTAAGTGGGTGCTACATACCAGCTTGGCCATGTGTGCTGCTGAAAGAGCACATGCCTACCTATCTCTTGCTTTTAGTGAGAATCTGTGCTTGGATTCTGTGTCCTTTCAGCCTTTCAACAACTGCCTTAGAGAATGCAAGGTGCCCTTTGAGGGAAGCACTGAAGCTGCCTTGTTTACAAAGACAGCTCATAGGACAACACATAATTTTGCATCTAGGCAGGTAATTTTATATGCAGCTTCAGTTCCAGTTCAGAATTGTTGCCACAGTCTTCAAAATCTTTATTTTTTTTCTTGCTGTATCTTACTTCTCCAGCCTCTTTCATGATGACTTTACATAAAAGTCTTACCAGGATCAGCCTGAGAAATAGCTTTAAGTGTTCCTTGACTCCCAAACTTTTCCTCAACATCCCCCTAACAGCCTTGCAGCATCTCAAAATTAGGGAATTTAATCAACAGACAGATCTGAGATGTAGTTCTCTGCTGACTGAAAGTACTCAGACTTTGGTTTGGACTCCAGAAAGCTTTTTGAAGTATGCCCCACCTGCACTCAGTTTGTGCCTGACTTCAGGTCCCCCACAGCAGAGCATATTTCTGCTTCTGGTTGTTCTGGGTTTGGTAGGTCCACATTTCAGTTGTACTTGCCTACATCAGAAGTGCTCCTCATGCAGTAATTCCAAATTGCCTCTGGTGTCCCTGAGATCAGGTCTGACTCAGTTCCATATGTAGCCTTTAAAATCAGATCTGTTCTTTTTCTCTTTAAAACTGTCATTGTGCTGCACTGTACTTTAAAAGCGTTGCATTACTTTGAAAAGGGAGCGTAAAAAAATGTCATTTCAGGGTTCTATATTTGTCTGACAGTTGTTTCTTGTTGCAGAAGTACTCATTTGCTAAGTTAAAAAGCTGTCTTTCCTAACACCCAGCACAAGGTGCTCGAGCTGCTGGCACACGCTGTGGGGTTCTACAGCTGTGAGGTGCTGTGAGGCCTCTGCCTGCCTTTGCCAACCTGTCTTCTGTCACTCGCGCCCTCGGTGACACCGCCAGGCTCTCTGTGTTGTGTGGGCTGAATTCATCCTGTGCAGGAGAAACAGGCTGACCAGTCCCAGGTCTCTCAGCCTTTTCTCATAAGGGAGATGCTCCAGGCCCCGATTACCTCTGTAGCTCTTCCCTGCACTCCCTCAGCAGGCACAGAGACACGCTGTGTGTTACTCTTTAGAGGCCGAGCACTTCTAACACAGAGATCTGCTCACCATTCTGTGAAACGCACCAGGAAAGTCTTAATTTGATCTCAAAGGAGCACCTAAGGAACTTAAGTACCTCTCAGCACTGGTGCTCACTCAGCTGCTGTGACAGGAAACTGTGGCTGAGGGTGCACAGGCAGCAGCTGGCCCAGGAAAGGGGTGGACTGAAATGGCGGATGTAGCACATTATGGCACCGAGCAAACTTCCACATCTTGCCGTCAAAGGTCTGTCTTTCATTTTCTTTTTCAAAATGTATCAAACTATTTGGCATAAAAAGTACAACTTTTGTCATATTGAGAATAACAACGTGTTACAAGACGAGGGAACAAAGGCTGGAAGTTGAGGGAAATTAAAAAAAGGGAAGAAACAAAGAAAAAATGAAGATGTGAAACAGTTGTGTTTAGTTTGGGGGAAAAAAAAAAAAAAAAAAGACTCCATCATTCCTCTCCCTTCTTGTCTTTTTTTTAATACTTCAAAACACAATATTTGGAAAAATCTGCATGAGTCTAAATTTAGGTTCTGTGTTACTTTACTCTGCATTTCTTTATCACACTTTAGTCATCGATATATCATTTTGTAGAAAGTGTATGTGACAGACTGGTGTATGCCTTATTTTAGAAGTATTTATTGCCCACTGGTGTGCTCCTATCTTTGAAGTTATGTCCTTTTTAGTCTATGGTCCCTCCTTTCCCCTCCTAAGAAAACTCTCGTCAAACAGTTGTGTTCATGTGGAAATAGTATGAAGACTATTCTAATGTTGTTTTTAGCTTCATTTTTATTTTACTTTCTCTTTCTGTCCCTCCACCTTACTTTTCTTTTTAGATGCGAATGATAACGTGAAAATTTGTATTGCTTCTGCACTGCATGCACAGGAGGGAAAACCTGGAGGTTCATAGCCCACCAGGCTGTCTCACAGGGTGCAGGAAGCTTGTGCAACTGAAGCAGACTGGAACTTGAAGGAAATAGTGACTGGCCCTTGAAGAAGGCTGAGGAATAATCATCACAGGCTGTAGCAGCTCATCCACGAGGATTATAACGCTTTGTGTTTTAACTGGAAATGAGCTTAAAAAAGATGGATTAAAGGAATCAAAACAACTGGCTGCACCAGAAGGATATCCGAGCTGTCTGATTTGCTGCAGCATAGTTGTATTTTTGTCTTGTGGTATTGGGTAACCTCTCTCTGCATACCCAGGATCAATGCCTGCTGTGACCTGATCCTCCAGAAGGAGCGTGGGATTATACTGAGGCAAAAGTGACAGAACTAATGGGGAGTCAACAACAAGCTTTTCCAATCAGCAACACAATGACATTCAAATAATGTCTTATTCTTCTCGCCTCACTCTGTCCCTGTGAGAGACATGTATGGGGAGACTTTGACTTCTTTCTCAGAGCTGGACTTTCTCAGCCTGGAAGAGAGAAGCCGAAAAGGAGGCCCAAACTGCTGCCTTCAGCAGTCTAATGGGAGTTCCTGTTTCACCCCAAAGCCTGACATTCTCTTTCAATACCCAAAACTATGCCTGCATTTTCCAGGTATACCAAGGATCTAATAAGCAACAAACCTTGTCTTGCCTAGTAATCCCTAGTGTTCACTTTACTTTCCTTACTGACGTTAAAACTGTGTTATAGCGCTCAAGTCCCCTTCCTGAGGGGCAGCTCACTTCTGTTCATGTAAAATCAGGACTGTTTCCTCCTGTATGTGTCATATGTTACCTGTGTTACTTTATATTCACCAATGCTGAATTCCAGCTGCTATTTCATTATTTTGTGAAGTTCTTCTGCAGTTCCTTTCAGTCAGCCATATTCTTTGCTATTTTGGTTAATTTCATATTGTCAGAAAACTTTGTCATTTGGCTTTTCATACTGATTTTCAGATTTTGAAGCTCATAGCACAGACCCAAATTCAGAGCCAGACACTGATGACATCTCTCCATTTCTTTCATCTCTTCTCATAAAAACCCTTTGTGGTATCTGTGTGGCCTTTTTAATCTCATGATGGGTTGGTTTACTCGGGGAAATACAAGTGGGAGTCTTTGTAAATTCTTCTTGTAAACTCCAAGCTGACTATATCAGTGTCATTTCCTTTCCATGAACTTGTTGATTTCTTCAAGGAAATAGAAACAGGTTTTCCATCTATAAAGCACACACTGCTTTTAACTCAGCTGATATGGATTTTGCAGAGTACTAGATTCTTTGCTAAATTTCTGTATTGTGCTTTTAGAATTAACTTACCAGTCCTTTTGTTCTTTTCTATTTTTCTCTCTTAAATGACTTTATCCTGCTTACTCATCGTACTGGATCTTTTTCCAGTGCCATGTCTCTAACACACAGTATCCTGAAACAGTCTGCAAGCAGCTTTTTCAGCCGCTCTTTTTAGATCCCTGCAGTTCTTCCAATCTTGTCCAGGAGCTTCAGACCTTCTTGGTAGTGGGCTGGGTGGCTGGCAGGGCAGGTCTTGTGTAGAGCTTCTCCTGTTTGGGCCTGGAGTTTCTTTCCATAGGGAATGTCTCTTACTGGTTGATGTAATTAACTTACTTATCAGATTCCTGTCCTTCCTGCCCAGACATGTGGGGGTGGTATAGAACTCCTGTGCCTGAGAGTATTTTCTTAGGCTATGGAAATATGAATGGAGAAGGGAAGCTTGAAGCCTAAGCCAAGAGCGAATTTCACCACAACAGCTGTGTACAAATGACCAGGCTGTCCACTGCAAGCGTGAGAAAGGAGTAGGATTTGCATTAAAAGGTATGCATTTGAAAACATGACAAATTTAAACCTGATTCATACCAAGGTAACTTGCCAGTGCTGAGACAGGCCTGATTTACTTCTGAGAGTTGTGTCATGTGGTAGAAAACGAAAAAAAAAAAAAAATTGAAATAGTTTGATTTATCACTTCTTAACCAATCTGTCTGCTAAGACTTTAGATAGACTTGTGACTGCTGTACAGTCCCAGACTGGAAAAAGGAGTGAGTGTCTGTCTGATGCCTGGCCCTGGTGCTGCAGCTTCTTGCTTCATTGCCCCATTTCTGAAGCTGGCATGTCCCCAGAAAAGATGGTATCAGTGAAGTGGAAGACACAATTCATTTGAGAAGAGAAGATTTAGACCTTAAAACGGGCTCCTTACGTATAAGGATGCTATAAAGCTAAATTCTGTAACTCGAAAATTTTCTACCAATTTAGGTTATCTTTAGAGTTTTCAAAGGCACGCAATTCTGATCACTCTCAAACACAATTTGTTAAAGTGCCAGCGTCATCTACCATGTTACTCTTTGCACTTTTATACTCAGTGATTTTTTTCTCAAACAATAAGACTTCATTTGACTTTCAGCTAAGCCATCCAGGTCTGTAATACCCTGCTGACTTCATTAAAATCATGCCAATGTCTATAAACTGCATCCTAATGCAGCAATAAGAGGCATTCTTGTGAATGCATAGCTTGTGGAGGAGCAGTCATCTCAAAAGCCCCTCTAGGGACCTCTGCTCTGCCAACTTTCCAACTTTTTTCCATTGAATGCTTTTCTTCTTTGAATAAACCTGCAATGTTGTTTTTGTCTTCTGTTATATGAAATTCTGGAGGTCATAACTCTGGTGATACACATTTCTGTCTTCTGAGGTAGAATGACTTTCTAATGCAGTAGAGACTGGATGATTCAGACATATAAAATAATTGTTATGCTGCTTCCTGATGTGGTGTTGTAATGCATGCATTAAATTTGCCACTGCAGCTATATGCTGCAGTGTCCCTCTTCAAAGATAAAATAAACCCATGCTCTCACAGCCCACACACAGAATCACAGAATGGTTGAAGTTGGAAGGGACCACTTGGGATCATCTAGTCCAACCACCTTGCATCAAGGAAGGTCACTTAGCACACATTGCCCAGGATCACATCCAGGTGGATTTTGAATATCTCCAGAGAAAGGAGATTCAGCAATGTCTGTGGGCAACCTGTTCCAGTGCTCAGTCACCCCCACACTGAAGAAGCTTTTTCTCATCCGCAGAAGCCATAAGAAAATGGTCATAAGAAAGTGATACATAGACAGCACCTATTCACGTGGAGTTTTCTTCTAACCCTTCCACTTCAGGTGTTTGGAGTTTCTGGTTGTCAGAAGGAAAAGGGAAACCTTGCCATTCACTTAGCTGTCTTACAGAAGTGATTTAAGATGTTCTAGCTGCTGGTGGTTTTCTGCACTTTTTTTCCAGCCAATGCAGTTCTAACAAAGATGATGAGAAGCAATGGTAGTCAGGAGAACAGTGATCAAGTGGTGACAGTGTGCGAGATAACCAGATAACTCTTTTGAAACCATGTTACACCCAGAGACAGAAGCTGGGCAGCAAATGTCTATGAGCCAACGGGTTCAATATCTGTGCAATGTTACTGTCAGCAGTATGAGAGAGGACAGAAACCCTGAGCAGTGGTTTAAGCCAGTCTGTGGTATTTCAGAGAGGCAGACAAAGTTAAGTAAAAAAGGGAGCACAGAGGGCAGCCTCTGATACTACCTGAAACACAGGCTCTGTTAGTCCTGTGAGAAGTATGGAGAAAAATTCTGATATACGGTGAAACTGGCACAGTGAATCAACAGCCCAAGTTGTAGCATGAAAATCTTCCTCTGTGGTAGGAAATCCACACTACCTATTCTGAGATTTTTTTGGTGTTATCTGCCTGTGTATTACTAGCATGGTCCAATTTCTTTGGGATAATTATTTCGGATTTAACAGATCGCTTGGTTTATGCAAAAGGCAGCTCTTAGCTCTCCACTGTTGTTTTTGAGCAGGGGCATTTCAACAAGCCCAAGCATTAGCAACAGTTTTCAATAGTATTCTTAAAATAAAAAGAATATCAAACAGCTGGAGAAAATGGAAAAAATCTGGATTACACCATCCAGTGCTATACTTTATGTTGTGCCAAAGAAAGGCTAACTCCCTGTTTTACACCTGAAGTGTAAGCCTCATTTATACAAGGTTAATATGATAGCAGTTTGAATCAAGTAGCCCACATGATTTTATTTTGCTTGTGCAACTTCCAAAGCCAGTTGGATTTATCCTTAACAGCAGTAGTAACGGTAGTGATCATAACAAAGGAAAGAAAGCAAATATTCAATCATATTTTAATTTTCTCTGAAACAAAGACGTTCTGTAACCGTGATTGCACTGATCTGTTGAAAACTTGTTCTCAGGAAGAGGAAGGAAACTCACTTCTCCAGCCTTTGCAAAACAACTTGCAGTGCGTGACTATTAAAAGGCCTGCTAATGGCTGTGGTGGCTTGTGTTTGAGCACCGTGCAAATAATCCATTTAAAGATCAACCTCAGAATTCTTGTTCCCTGATTCTCAGCCCACTGGAATGTAGCAGGAGTCCATTTATCACCCTAGGAATGCAGTGACTGGTAAAAATCCCTCATAAGTACACTTTACTTTCAAATACGGGGGTATTCAGATGATTTCTCACTCAGGCCAGAGATCGCTGCCTGTGAGCAGGCTTCTTTGATCACTTCATCTGCCTACTGATCAATTTATAAACTAGTGCATGTGAGCCGGTATCCTTGCAGTTTTGTCAAACACAGGTTCTCCTTTTATGTGTGTAAGCATCTAGTTCTGGCTTATTCAAGGGAATTGTGGTGATAGCTGAAGACCTAACAGCCCATGGGCAGAGGGAAGCTGTCACTGACTGTAGTTTTCATAGTGGCTGCATTTCATAAGAAATGAACAGCCTAAGATTGCATTACGTGTAGGACTAGAGTCTGAAGAGTTAGCATGGTCACACTGGAGACCAAGGCATTACACAGCTGCATCTGAAGAGGCACCCCTATGAGTCCCCTCTAAGGTTATATTTTTCTGGTATTTTTCAAACTCCCATGTATTTCCCAACCAGGAATGTGTATTAAGGGACGATTACACAACGGTTGGTGAAACTCCCTTTATTTATTTCACTTGTGTTGTTGCTGTCATTGTATAAGAAAGAGCAAAATAACAAAAAGAACCAAGTAAAATAGTAGCTGACCCAAACATTTTTAATACATTGAAATCCCATTCCAAATGCAAAGACTCTTTCTTTCCTTCTTTCTTTCTCACTTTCTCTCTGTCCTTTCTTTGCATTGATTTGCACAAGCGTTTTCTCGGTGAGCCAAAGACATCTCTGTTGTAACTTCACTGAAGTCACCGGACTTACACCAGAGGTGGTTTTGGTCCTCTGTCCTGGGTAAATACAGCAGGAATAAATTGGTCACGCAGGCAGGGTATCTGGCAGTAAGTGCACTGAGTGCTCCTGGCAAACCAATAAGAAAGATCTAAAATAAAAATCCCAAACAGGTCTTTTATTTAACATAGGGCCTAAAGATCTACCGGGAGCTGCTGAATACTGCCCACTAACTGTACAAAGGATAGGTAGCATGCCTTCCAAATATCAAAATACCAGACGGAATGCCGTGAAAATAAATAACTTCTAATATAAACAAATGAGAACATATCAAACTGTTACCTCTTTAAACATAATGTAAATAAAAAAAAATACCAGTCCTTCTACACAATAAATATTAAGAAACCATTGACATAGTTGAAATGTACTCATATAAATTAACAACTTTAATTACATTAGCCAAACAGACATTGGTTAAAGCACTGCATGTAGTATGCAAAATAATAATAATAACAATAATAATAATAATATCAACAACAAAACACAAAATGATAAAAACAAAATAGGCTTCATAATATCTTGGCTTTCATAATTTATATATATATATATGTATATACATATATATGGTTGTGTGTGTATATATATATTGTAGATATATATATATATTATATGTATATATACATACATACATATATATATCTTCAACCCATCGTCAATGTATTGTTTTTGAAAGTATTTAAATACAAAGAAACCCATTGATAATTAACACCGATTCACCGTATCTCAAAAAATAAATAGCTATATAACCCAGAAGTGTTGCTTGTTTCTGCCCATGATAATTATTCACGAAAGGTCAAATCATGATTTTCATTACTCAGACTGAAAACTTTTTTACTCCATGTGTAAGGCAGTGAGAGTAGGTTGGGAGTAAAGTTCATTCAGTGTCGGGAACGTGATTAGCATCTGATTCTTACACTGATGCATGGTATTGACATGAGGCTTAACTTAAGGAAATTACTAATTTCAGTCACATCTCTTCTACCTACACTCCAGAAATAGATTTCTCTCATGTTATTCATACTGACGGTAACTTTCTAGGGCAGGAGACACTCTGAAATCAACAGCATTACTTACAGAGTAAGGCACTATTCCACATAAGTAACGATAGTCCGTAAAAATTCTCCTTTTGCACACAGACATTACAGGTGCCTGAATTTCTCTAACTCAGAGATATTGCTGCTAGCCTCTGTGTGGCCTTGTGGTGTCACAGTTAAACGAACCTGATGGCTTGAACCTTAACTAAAGACAAAGAAGTAGGTATTTGTAACAGAGTCCTACTTTGCAGTGGTGGGATAAGGGACTGTTTCTATTAAAATCAATGACAAAACTCCCATTTCAATCAGTTCTGCAGTTTTGGGCCCTAGATCTGTATTCTGCTGTGACATGTAAGTGCAGAATAATCATAAGCTTCTGTAAACAACATTTCCTTTTGCTAAACCCCGAGAATACAAATACATTCATCCCTCCCAAAGAAATACCTTAATGTGTAATCCTGCTAGTTTTGTTGGCTTGTGTATACAGTGAGCATCTGACATGGAGAGGGGGGAAAGACCACCAAATGTCAGCCCTGGAGCAGGAAGATCGTGGAGGTACTAAACAAGTACATTCTGTGATCAAATATATACTGAAAATACATTTTCAGTATAAACAGGAAACGGGTTATACAGAAAGGAATGTGTTAGTAGTTAAAAGCCTTTTTTTTTTTTTTCCCTATAGTAATACCTGAAAGGAAAAGTAATTTTTGAGACTGCACCCCCCCTGGAAAACTGTTTAAATATGGTAACAATTTCTAATGCTGTTGTAAATACATGCAGATGTAATTAAACCAAATTATCGGGAGTAGGGAGTTTTGCTGGAATCAGTCAGTCTTGACTAACATCAAAATTTCTTATTTTATCATATAGTTTTTCATTCTCCTCTGCTTTAAACAACTTTGCTCACAAATCAAGACTCCGTGACTGAGATTGGAGGGAGAAACCTTTTCAATTTGTGAATAGTATACACACACAAACGAGAGCTAAAAAGCTGGGTTTAGGAATAGTTACTTTTTGCTTTGAAAAAGCTGCTTCTGATTTTGGTGTACCTATTATGAAATACACTCACCACATGTAAAATCCTCCTTTCTTTTCTCACATGGAAATTGTCTCAAGCCAGTTTTGTGCTTTCCAGGGCCAGCCCTAGCGCACCATACAGAAGGTATCAAACTCAGACTTCATTTTAAAGGCTCTGTCAGCTTTGGGTAAGAAGACAACAAGCCTCAACTTACTTTGTTTGCAGCCAATGGGAGTTTTGTCATAGTCCTTTTGGGGAAGGTGCTGGGGTTTCAGAACTCCGATGCTCTCTAACTAATCACGCTTGAGAATAATTTTTGCCAACATGAGCCATCTCATCTGCTTCCCTTGCCACTACATACAGAGAACAACCCATGATGCAAGCAGCATAGTTTTAACAGTTAGTTGAATTAAATGGTGTTGGATATGGTACCACTCATTCAAAATCCATTCTCTCCCTTCACACTGTTTACAGCACAAGGAATCCGTGGTTCAGCCTGGCTAACCTTTACTCATATAAGCAGCGTTACTGCTCTTGTAAGGAGATGTCAGTGAGCCTGTTGACATCAGTGAGTGTGGAGAGATGATCTGCACCTAATTTTAAGTCCTGGTCCAAAGCTCAGTGAAATAAAAGGTGCTCTCCTCAGATGTCACAGGCTACATCCCTGCTCCTGCTGTTCCAGAGCCTAGCTCTCCTTCTACAAAACAAAATAGCCATTCTGTTACTTACTTCAAATGAAACAGAGTCAGGAACTTGGTTTAAGTTATAAGGATAAATTAGTTGTGCATCTTTTTTTTTTTTTCCTACTCCCTCCCAGAAAGAAACCTCCTCAAAACAAACAACTAACCAAACCAGAAAAACCAAACCAAACAAAAATACACCTTCTGTAAATAATTTAAATCAGAAAGCCTTGATATTTTACAGAATAATTTAGTGACAAATTTAGTGTTTACCCAATTGTTACAATTTTTTTGAATTTTTTTTTGTATTTTTTGTATTTTTTTTTTGTATTTTTTTTGCAAACTGCGAATAGGTCTGTAAAAATGCACTGTATAAAAAGTACATACATGTATAATCGATTAGCTGAACTATGCAATCTAAATACTGTGGAATAAATTAGAAAACTTAGCTATAAGCATGTATGTTGATATCTATTCAACTGAGGAAAGGGCTTTTTTTTTTTTCTTTTCCTTTTTCTTTCGTTTTTTTCTTTTTTTTTCCTTTTTTTTTTAAGTTTCTATCAGTACATACAAACAGGGACACACACCCACACACCTACACACACACAGACATGGAGTGCACCCACACACCACACACACACACAAGCAGTTTTGGCTGACAACAAATGAAGGCCCTGATTATACTGCTTAGACATGGGTCCCTCCACGAAGGTGCTAACACACTATCCCTAGCCAATGTGACTGGGTTAAATTGTGCTATCTTTTTCTTTTTCCTTTTTTTTTTTTTTTTTTTTTTTAATATTTTTACAAACTCTGCTCTCAGCAATGAGGGGAGCCGTGTTAGAGCTGCTTTTGCTGGGAGGCCTTTGAAAGCCCATCCTATCAGAAGGCAGTGAACAGGGGCTTGGTCCTGCAAACCTGTAAGAGTCCAAAAGTTCAGGCTCAGGTTTATCAAATTCAGTGTAAACAGGGCCGAAAGGTTTCTCCCATTCCCTCTTCTCATCTCCCCTACTCAAAGACACAAGTTATAACTTCAACATTCTTTTAAATATGACAGCAATAGAATTCTTTTTAAACCTATCTACCTACAGGTTGGACCCTTCAGGTTAGGTGTTGATACTGAAAATTAAATTACATTTTACAGGCAATGCGCAAACCCATGAAGAGTTGTCGTGCTAGAGGGTGGTGGTTGAGACTGCCAGCCTTTTGCTGAAGACTGCATTTCAAGCAGAAATCCGATCACAACTGCCATTCTTTTTGTATTTGCAGGGGTGAAGGTGGGCAGGGCCCAAAGCTGCTTGCAGTTTTACATCAATACTTTCCAAGTGTACACCACCAATTTAGGTTCCTCTCACACAAATACCATTCTGAATGTGCTCCCTCCTGCTCGTTAGTAACAAACAAACAAGTTTGTAACATACTGTGCTTTGCACACAAACATTCATTGTTTTAAGAACGCTAAAGTGAAGCCAGAAGTGCTTATACCTTGTGTATACACACATATATACATATAGAAATATATACATATATATATGCATATCCCTTGTATAAAATTGTTTCCCGGTGATGCAGTTTCTGTGCATCAGGGATAAGTCTAAGTGTTGTACATGCAAAACAGGTATAATTAGGCTTAGACGGACTGTGGATCCAAGCGCCTTGCATCCAGAGCGCTTTTCTGAGCTTACTCCAAATTGCAGTTTCCTGTTTAGGGTAGAATTTTAATTTAACTGGTTAGCAGATGTACTACCCTGAATGTAATCAACCAACTGACCCCTAATTCAAACTGTAACTTATTACAGGTGAATGGTACCAACCACAAATAGACTTTTTAGAGGCTCGCACAAATGTCTTTGGTGTATATGTCTATTCACTTTAAGGTACAAAATAATAATAATAATTATAATAATAAAAATAGCTATTTTGTGTGCTGTAGCAGTTCTTGTATAGCTCACAATAAGTGCAGCTCTCAACCCCTCCCACACCCAACCACCCTCCCTTGCAAATGTTTGTTAAATAAGGATTAGACAGGTCAGACACCATTGTAGTGCAAATAGTAAACGATTAAAAATTTTTTTTACAAAATATAGAAATGTTTGGCTCCAGTAACTGGACAAACATATTCCTTTCAAGTATCTCTCACTGAAGAATGTTTTTTTTTTTTTTTTTTATAACAAGTTACTTCCATTTATAAAAAAGTCTTTCTGTTTTTTTTGTGGTTTTTTTTTTTTCTTTCTCTTGCAGGTAAACAGTTTCAAACCAACTAGGTTGCATAGTTCTAACATTGTAAGCACCTTTACAAAATGTAACTTTTATTCTTTCATTCATTCTTTTTAAATCTTTTTTCTTCATTTTTCTTTTTTCTTTTTTTCCTTTTTTCTCTTTTCTTTTTGTAAATGTAGTGCAGAAGATGAAGGTGTATACACCTGCACAATTTCGTCCCTTTATCAAAGTAAATATATGTAAGTGTGTAGTGTCTGTATGTATAAAGATATGTACATAAATACGTAGATACATATATATCCACACAAACACTACACACCTACTCAGTTCCTCGGTAAATTTGGGAGGAAAGTGCCAGTGAATGTAGTGTTCATACACATGGCTTTTCAAGGAATTTCAATGACGTTTTGGACTCAGTCCAAACTGCTGCAGGTTACATGAGCTGCTACCAAGGCTTGAACTGATGGGTAACCAGAAGAGGGAACACAACTCCTCTAGTAATAACTAATGCTTAATATGCTATCTAATAAGATAAGGAGCGTACTGAAAGGAAGGAGAAACTCCCCAACCCATACCGCCATTCAAACGTAGCTCATTCAAGCCTGGGTTCATGAAGCTTTCTTCCTCTTAATAGCTGTACTCCTTTTCTCTCCTCCGTAAGTCTTTTTTTTAAAAAAAAAAAATTCCCCCTCTTTTTTTTTTTTTTTTAAATTTTCTTTTCCTTTTCTTTTTTCTTTTTCTTTTTTTCTTTTTTTTTCTTTTCTTTTGTTTTGTATTTCAGATGATTGTTTCATTCAGAAAGGTTATAAATCATGCCAGGTCTTTTCTCTTCTTGGGCTTTTAAAACATTTTCTTCTCAACATAAAGAGAAGGGTCTTGTGCACACACGTGTCTATGAACAGCCACACTCCTCCACGATCATGTTCTGTATATCTTTCTTGATGATGTTCTGGCCGTCGTCGTAGTACAGCATGGACATGGGCCGCAGTTTGGTGGGCACACAACATGACTTGAGGTTGGCAAAGGGGCTATGGCCCCGCATGCGGTAATGGTTGATTACAGTGGAGTGGAAAGATAATGATGAACCAGATGTGCCTGCTATATGGCTGGGGCACTCTCCTTCACAGTAATTAGCGTGATAACCTGTAGGTGCAATGATCCAGTCACTCCATCCTATGTCCTTGAAGCTGACAAAGAACTGCTTCTTGCAGCAGATGTTAACCTTGCCATCACACTCCAGGCCTCGCCTCCGCCGCCTGTGCTGGCGGTCCTCTGAGTGCCGGGCAAGCATCATTAGGAAGGGCCTATGCGATTGCTCCTTCTCTTCTTCTCCTGTGAGTTCTCCAGCATCCTTTTCTTTCCCTTCCCCGTCATCTTCCTTTTTCTTTTTCTTGCCTAGTAACACCAGGCTGGCCCCGGTCTCTTGGCACAAGTCACAGGCAATCCGCACATCCAAGGAGCTCTTGCCTTGGTCCAGGAGTCGCTGGACACTGCTGGAGATGGGAAAGATGTGCCAAGTGCTCTTTCGAGTGTCTACTGCTTTTTCTGAAATCAGAGTTTCACTCCTTTCCCCTTTTAGCCCCCCCTCCTCCATATCTTCTGCTCCTTCAGAGTTGCCTTTCGGCTGCCGCTGCTGTTGAAACAGGCGGATGGTGACTTTTGTCCTGCTCCGGTTGGCCTTGGAGACCTTCAAGAAGAGCCATACTTCAGCATGCTCAACCACTGATAATTCGCTGCCTTCCTTGGAAATCTCAAAGTGCAACGTTTTCTTGGGCGTTCCTGATTTGGTAAATGAAAATAGACAGGAAGAGCTAGTTAGTATGTCGATTTACATTCTATTAGACTTCACTGTCACTGCAGGCATGGAGCTCCCTAGGTTTCCTATTTGACTCCACATCTTTATGATTCTTCTGTTCTAATCTTCCCTCACCTAATCCCCTCCTCAGTTTCTTTTGTGCAAATTCTCCCTTTAGAAAGCTATTAGTTTGTCTGTTGTTTCTCAGAATCATATTTTCACATTTCCAGTAGCATATTTTAAGCATTTTGTTTAGCAGCGAGATCTTTATGTTCATTTACACAAAGCATTTCATGGCAAATAAGATCCAGTAGCTGCTAAGAATTGCCTTTGTGATCACTGTTAGCTGAAAGGCAAAAACATATTTGTGATGACAGTCTATGACTATATGTACCATACACATACAAATCTGAGCCTAATTACTAAAGCTGGGGAGTGGGTTCCAGTCCTGCCAATTCTTTGACAATTCTTTTGAAAATGAGGTGGGAGTGAGGGCTGTCCTTTCTCCCTCTGTAAAACACCACCTTCATGTGCATCTTAAAATGAGTAGTAAATGTCAATTTTCTCAAAAACAAAGAAATACCAAAATATGAGCTTTGAGAGGTTAGCAGCTAAATTGTAAAGAATTACAGAATTGCAGCAGGCAGACTCTTCATCCTGTGAGATGTTAGCTGTGGTTTCTGTTCTTAATTTAACACACTGTACTTGCAGTGATTATAGTAATGGTGAATACACTGAAAAAAAATGAGCTAAAGAACTGTATAATTATGAGGATGGTTCTCTGGCATAATTGTATCAACTTGCTGAGATGTCATGATGATGATTATGATGGTGAGGGGGTGTTTCTCTGATACAGAGCTCATATCCTTGGCAGAACTTGGAATGAATAATGAAGGCTGTTTAATGATTTGATCACTAGAGCATAAGAAAGTTAAGAAAGAATGAATTTGCTGGGGGGAAGGGATATTATTTGTTAAGAGAGGAACTTCTCTGTTTTCGTAACAAAAGGAAAGGCCCTGATAGCATCTTCTGTTCTTTCTCTTTACAGAGGCCAGAGGTCCCAGATTTGAAATGCACAGATACCTCACCTTAGCTAGACAGAAGCAATATTCACAATTATCAGTTTTTCACTGATACTATTCTTGAACAACTCATGACTGTTGACCTGTTTCACTGTGCAATGGTTCTGCTTGTCTAGGAAGCAGAAGTTTGTACCTTGCAAAGGAAAAGTAGTGAACAAAGAAGTGGTTGGAAGCATAAAGTAAAAACTGCTCCTGTGGCAGCAGGGCTCTGCTCCTCATTTCCCATTGCCTCTGAACTCCTCCAGTATGAGCTCCCTGACTATTCTGGTTTCTGAAGTGTGTATGTAGGCTGTACTGCCCCTTGAGCTACCTGTTGCTTTCCTCCACTGTGAAGTCCTGGCACTGACACGTTCAGCTTTCCCTGGTGGCATTCCCAGGTCAAAGAGACAGACGTGTCTGAATTAGAATGGCCAAAGGGCGGGCACAGTGTTTTGTTTGTGTTTTCCCTCTAGATGAGAGTGTGAAATTGTAGACTCTGTTCTGTCAACGAGATAGGAAAACACATGGTTTGTGTTAACTGCTTCTCACACATCAGACTTTGCTGATGTACATCTCCAAAGTTAGCTCCATTAACTTCCAAGGCAGATAGGTGATCCCATGAGACTGTGACTTAGAAAAGGAAATAGAGTGTAGAAAAGACAGAGTAAATTCTGGAGAGTATTGGAGATACTATTTTTGTAGTATTTTTTTAAATGAGATTTGTTCAGTAATGACTGAAATTTCATTAGTTAGCTATCGGAGGGTAACACTAGTTTTTCCATTCTGAATATGCAACTGTGGCAAAGCTGCCAGCTGCACTGGATTAAAGGTTAGCTGATTAGACACTAATCCCCACCCGCCTGGGTTCAGGAGCATGTGGAGGTGTATAGTGACATTCCGCCAGTCCAAAGCAAACCTGCTCCTAGAGATTGGCTGCATTCTACATAGGGATGTTATACTTCTGTATAACATGTGGGCTATCAGAATGGACACTTCTAAAGCCTGTGAGGGCCGCTTATCCAGCCTGCATCTTCAGCTCACAGAGCAAGCTGCTGCTTTCAAGCACATCTCTTTCCTTAACACAGTGCGAATGAACCCTTTCTGAGGGGAGCGGGCTACTCCAGGAGTTCCTCTTTCCCTAGAGCAAATCAGACCAGGGCACCAAAGAGCTATATACACAAACACGGCCACAATGAGAAATGCAAAACTTACTTTTATATTCCTGGGGTGCCACAATGAGCACAGACAGCAGTTCTGGTGCTAGGAGGCATCCTGGACACAAGTAGACCAGCTGTACTGGACATGGACACCAATAATGGGCCCTCTCATGTGCTGGGACAAGGGCAGCTGGGCTGTGCATGCTGGCTTGACTGGGGAAGAAGCTGCATCGCCCAGGAGACCAGAAAAGCTGGAGAGCCCCGTGTTACTGAATAACTTAATGCTGTTAAGCGTTAATGCATGGAATTTCATATTTTGTAATTTCCATTCTAGTGGGAACTGAAAATAGTTACAAAGTGACATATCTTCAACAGTAAAGATTCCTATTAACTTAGGCAGTGGTCCAGAAGTGTACCAATGCAATCATTCTTTCTGACAGATGTTACATGAAAAAAAAAACACCAAGATTCCTATGTTCCTGTACGTGTGAAAGTTGTTTTTTTCTCATTACTAAAGATGTTAGAAAGTGAAGGCATGGGAGCATATTTGCAACACTTATTTTTTCACTGCAGGGAAGTAACCTAGAGCAAGGGAGCATATGACCTGTCCTTATTCAGGGATAACAGCCTCCCTGTAGGTTGTTACCTACAATAATGGATTCCCTGGATGTGGTTAGCTGCATTTTCACACACAAATGGTTGATTCAGCTCCTGAATAGAGAAGTTCCAGGAAGCTGATATGAACCTAGTATTACTGCATGGTATGAAATACTCTGTCCTCACACCTGCATAGCTAATGAAAGGTTTAATAACAATTTAAAATATCATTCCTTTTCTCAGATCTTTTTACAAGGAGACTGGGAATGGTCCAGAGCTGGGGACAGGAAGCATGCTTTCACATCAGGAAAAAAACCTCAGCTTTTCTGAGTTCTCTCCACATTCAGTATTAGTGTATTGCAATCACACAGCACAAATGTATGAATCCTGCAGTCTTTGCAAGGTTACTGAAGCTCAGACAGCTCATTTTGAAGTCCAGGTTTGATCTGTAGTAGAATTGAATGGAGATCTACAAATCTGGCTTACTATGATTATATACTCGCTTTATAACAGGATCTTTATATTTCCAAAAGGTTCTGTACTACAATAAACTATATTCTTCAGGTGTTCCAAGACCAAAAATCTGCTGAATTTCATTTTATCCACATTTTGCATAGGGATTTATCAGTCTTTTCCTTCTGGTCTGAGTTAACAACCCTGTTCAAACCATTAGAGATATATACTGTTCATTTACCTGAAAGGAAAAAGGAGACCCTCCTGAAAATTGGGTTTGGTATCACTTTCATAATTATACTTGTTTTATCCTTTTGTCCTGACTTTTCATCTGCCACAGCTGATTTACAGGGGTGTTTTTCCATTTGTAATCATCCTGCTCTTCCTGCCTTACTCCTGCAGAAAGACCCCTAGACCAACAGCGGTAATGCCTTCAACACTTCAGCACTCCTATAAACAGCAGAGTGAACAGGCTGGACTGTTACTGCTGAAGAAAGCAGCTGAAAAAGGAAACGAGGGATTACATTGGGCCCCCTGTGATTGCTTTTCTTCATCTCCGCTTCCCAATGTCCTGGAGAGAACACTGGGCTAAAGTGTCTTCCAGGAGGAAGGCTGGGATACTGATGGAACCACCCAGCAGCACCAGGAACACGGCAAAAGCCGTGAAAAATGGTTAAAAACACAAGCCCTATGACATAGTGCATTTATGGTAAAAGGTTTAATGGAAGGAGTTACTGAATGGAAAGAGTGCCGCATCACTATATAAGCATGAGGGTTTGCTCGTATGTGTGTTTCTCTTCAGTGCTCACACATCATTTTAGGACCCAAACGTGGTGCCTGCGCAGGTACTTCACTCACAAGAGCCTCCAGGAGGGCTGTCAGGGCCCAAGCCAGAGGCTTGGCCTGCTCGCAGGCACAGCCAAGTGTGGGTATGGCACAGGGCAGCGTGGAGGGCCTGAGGCCAGGCCCAGCAAGCAGGGCTCAGTCTTTGGAGCTAAGGATCCCTCCTGCAGGACCACTGGGTGTAAACATGTAGTCAAAACCACTGATTTGCAGTTTGAAACCTGCCTCAAGGTCATGCCTGCTTAGCTTGAGCTATGTGTTCAAGGGAGGGCCTGAGCTATACAATTAAGAGGTTTTTGTTTGTTTGAATAAAATGCTGATACTTTAAATTACTTTTTCCCCCAGAACTGCATGCTGTTAAATGATTAAGGCTGATTTTTTTTCAGAATGAAAGTGATTGTGCTTCCCAACGCTGTCATGTGACTTATTCTTAATTTCTCTTAATATGCAGCATTTAAATTTTCCATTGAAAAATGCTGTGAGGAAGAAGGTGCTGCTGTTACTTTAAATTTCCATTCTTCACCACTGCTTAATTTTGAACCATTTTTATATTTATACTGTATGTGAGCTGTTTTTCCATACAAAGCAAGCTTTTTTTTTCCTTTTTTAGTTGCTAACTTTACTACTGCCTATGTTTAGATTTGGGGGAATTTGTGCTGCGTACCAATGTGTAATTACATTCAAAAGCATCCTTCTCTTCACTTCTCATTTCCGTTCCCCAGGAGACAGAAAAAAAAAATAGGTTACTAGAAAGGTTCCTCTAAAGAGAGTGAAGAGAGGAGCACGGTTATTGAGAGATAATTGCTCAAAATGTTTACTAATGAGTGACCACTGGAGTTGGATGAATTGTTCACGGTACAGAATTTATTCAGTGAATTTAGCACTGTTATCGTCTGACAGGAGATAATCCTGGGCAGGCTGATTATTACGAATGTGTTATTACTGTGATTAGGCTGTGGCTGTTTCTATGAATGCATTTCAGCCTATGGATCACTGACAAATGATTTATTCTAACTATTCAACACCTCGGGTATGTGACTGGTCATCTGGGTTGCGCAGTTTTGTTTCTGCTCCCTGTCCGGGTGACTGTTGCCTCTAGAAAAGGGAGGGGGAATTATGACACAAATAAACACTTTAGCGTTATGTTCACATACTCTTGTCTGCAAGCAAAATGGGATTTTTGTTGTGAGAAAAAAAAAACAGAAGAAACAAGAAGAAGAACTTATTTCCCAAGTATTTGTGGAAGAAAAAACAGCAGCAACCTTATTTAAATAACTTTTCTTGAAAAATTAACCCAAAGGGGCACTGACAAGGTCATTCAGAATGTGAAATAATTCAGTTCTGGTGAACCTTGACTCTCCTTTGCTATTTTGTCAAGAGGGAAACACTTTACATCCACAGTCTAAAGCACCTTCCAAATTGAAAGCCCTTCCCCCAAATGGTCTTCAATGTTTAGAAATAAAAAAGGTGCTTGTTCGGTTGAGATTTTTTGTTATTTAATTTTTACATTTACATCTAAAATAGCCAAAGGAAAGTTTAGGGTCACTTGCACCAATAACATATTTCAAGATACAAATAATTCCTTTCAGAAAAGAGAGATTTTTTTTTTTTTTTTTGTACACACTTGTAGTGCTTTGTTTTAAATTCTAAGATGAAATGCATCAGAAGCCTCTCTTTTCATTAGAATGCTTAATTTCTGTGTGCTAAGGTCTGAGTCATGAGGTCACTGAAATGAATAGCAAAATTTCCAACTACTTTCAGTATACGAAGGCTCACTTCTGAATTACATCTTGCAGAACTCTGCTGCATGGCAGGAGATTGTTTTTTCATATTCATATCGATATAACTGCTCAGCATAAATTCACAGGTGTGCACTGTAGGTATATCCTGCATTCAGGAGGTCACATCAATGCACATACTTGTATGTAGGAATCTATTCCCATTCCAGTGGTGCAGGTTCAGCTACATAGGTATGTAAGTGTGTCTTCTCTGGCATATTCATGCCACACAAATACAAGCAAATACATACTCATGTATTTCCAGCTACATTTGTGTACCAGACACTATGCATGGCTAACCACAGACAGGGACCCATGCAGAACTTTCATTCTCTCTCCCTTTCTCAGGTATCTTTTTATAAACTGGTTCCCACCTTCTCAGATTCATCCATGCTTTCTCAAATTGTTCTCAAGCTCACCGGCCTCCCTGAATTCTCACATTTTCTTACAATGAAGCAGATTAATACAGAATGGCATTCTTCTTCTGGAAGTAACTTGCTTTCATTTGCTAAACTTGAAATCTTTGACAAAGTATGCTAAAGGAGGAAAAAAAAATCAACTGAAGGGAAAGAGACTTGTTTTCTAAAAGCTACTTTAAAAAAAGATATGAGAAAATCAGCTCAGATGATGATTCACGGTCACATTTCACAGAATCTGGTAAAAAATAATAATGAACATTTCTGATCTTTTCAGATTTGCAGAACTTCTAGCTTCCATCATTTAATCAGTTTTATCTTTTTCCTCCAGTGCATTATTTTACTTGCAGTCTTCCACTGCAGTGAATCTCTGCCTTATAAATAACCGAGAAGAGAGAAACAAGAGCTCCACTCAGAGAAGCTACACATAAGCATAAAGATCTCTGGGATTCAGGATTCAGTTAGGTACAATAGGAGTTTGCAGGAAGGTTGCCTACACGGAGCAAAAAGCCTTTGGATTGTGCCCTCTCGTGGCCATTCCTTATTCAGCACAGATAGCCATACCGTTAAATATACTGCCTTCCAAACGCAAACTGATGAAATGATTTAAAGAGTCATGAGAGGCCCATCCTTTTCCTCCTCCTGATCTGCCAGCCTGGCTTTATAGGAGTAGGCATCTTCCTAGGAAAAGCTGTGAGTGTGTGCACCTACGCATAGCTGAAAATAAAAGTAGGTATTACATGATCAAGGCAGTTCACCTGCAACTGTGTGAAGGGGTACAAAAAAGCAGAAGCAATGTAAATAGCTGTCACACTTTTCTTTCTTTTCTTTTTTTTATTTCATCCTAGATCACAGTTCACCTAATGATAAGCCTTTGGATTTCCATGTTTCTACACAGTAACTCCATCAACTTTTCAGGGGCTGACGTTAGCAACCCATTTCATTGGCAGTTCAGTTGCCAGGATCAAATTTACTTGGAAAAATCCCAGGTCTGCTTAATCAGCTATCTATTTAAAATAATGAAGGATTTAGTAGACAACCATATTTTATGAGTGTAGGCTATCTCAGTTATAGAACCTGTTGGATTGTTTGTCGCTAATACAGATGACTCCTCTCCTCAAAATAATGTTTAAGTCCTTGAAGGAACCCACAGAGCTCTGGCACAGCGACCCTCAAAGCAGAACTAATCGAGGTTAGTAATTGTAGTTTGATATGCAAGTAGAAAATCATTTTTCATGTTTAACTTGTAAGAGTGCCAAAGGACAGTAGGGTGCATTTGCAAACTTTTGCCCAATACAGTCATTAGTTTTGCAAAGATTTGCCTGGATTTGTTAGCTGTGAAAACTACCTGCCAACTATTTTGCTGATTTCCTGGCCGTAAGTACACCTGTGCTTCAGACAAGCTCACTGCACATAGTTTCTCCCCTAATTGTCTGTAGCCTATGCTCACCTGAATTTTAGTCTCTTTTATAAAATAGCCAGAGCCACATGCACAAGGTATTGTCTCTTCATTCACTCAATTTCATTGTATGTCTGAGGATACAGCTGATGAAGGATAGAAATACTTTTTTATTAAGGCAAGCAGTAAACATGGCTTCTGAAAAGTAAGGGGAATGGCTGGTCTATGTCAAGTTATACCTAAAGGAGCAAAAAGCCTCAAGTCTCACTTCTCTTTCCGTAGACACTTATTTGATATAAGGCGATGTGCTTCCATTCATTGTCATTGATTTCCTATCCCCTCGCTGGAGACAGAGCAAGTTTCATATTAAAAGCAGGAAAAACTTTAATCTACCTGTGAGAGTAACACGCTCAGTTTTCCTCCTTGGTGCTTTCAACTTATTCCAGTTTCTACAGAATGAACACTGGTAACTGCTCATGTGGCTGTATTATGTTCCTGTTTTTTTTTCCTAATAATTCCTATCTGACACACCACTTGCCATCTTCTTGCCTCAATTTCCTCAAAAGAATAAATAATATTGCTTTAATATTTGAGACACAATACCGCTGGTGGGGAAGTGAAAGAAAGCCCAGGAAAAGTTTGCTCAAGTTATTGCAGCACTGGAACCTGCAAGGCACGGTGGGTTGACCAGTTCTAGTGGGGCTCCAACTACAAACAGCTACCGATGAAAAGTAATGTTTCAACAGTCTGAAGACTCTCTACAGACTGGAGTTAACATTTCCGTGAAACCTAGAAACTCAGTTTCTAGATTGTTTCTTCCAGATAAAAGCTTAGCAGGTATGGGATGCGGGGCTGGAGTAGCCTTCCAGGACAGGTTTGGAGGGGAGCTGGAGAGGACAGCAAGGAAGGAAAGGCATAGGAACATAGCATATGTCCCAGACATGCTCCATAACATAAGTCTTCTTAAATGAATTTGGCTAGCAGTGATGGGACAATACTATGTAAATCAAATTCAGTGACGCACTGGTGTGGGGTTGTTGCAGCAGGGGGATCAGTGGCTGAACTATTGGCCAGCCTGTGGGCTTGGGCATGATTTTCACTGCTCACGTGGCCCTGAGAGCCAATGGCTTCAAGAGCCGCCGTTGGAGGGTGTCGTACTGAGTGGGCATATATCAAATTCCAAATTCCTTTGTGTGAGAGCTCAGGAGAGACAATAATGTGTTTACAAATGATTGGGACTCACACAGGGAAGAGAAACCACTGCTCATGCCATATGTGTTTCAGAACGAGCTGCTGAATACCAGGTGGGGAATCTGACTCGTAGGGATTTCATTGCTTTTAAAAGCTCATTTCTAAACTAAGGTTGAGCCACCCCTGCTTCTAGGGACCACTAGGCACTGATGTCTGCCTGCTTTCTGAAGTGGAGGGGATGGAAAAAAAAAAAAAAAAGCCCCCCAAAAGGCCTGAACTTGCATGCTGAAGGAACTGATAATGTGTGTATTGACAAGGACGCCAAAGGCGAGGGCTCCCTGTACAGTTGGAAATTGGACAGGCAGCAGGAATGTCTGCTCTTAAAAGCATGCACACTTCTTATGCATGGCTTCCCTGCAAACAGAACATCTGAGTCAACAGGTTTTCAGGACTGGAAACTCTGAGTGTTGTCTTAATTGTTTATACTGCTGCAGCAAACTTTTAAACAAAAATGCTTGGTGTTCCTTTGCATACTTTGCCTACCATATGCTGTACCAAACAAAACAATGACATTCTTTTAAAACTGTCTTGGCAACAGGAAAAATGCTTTGGCTAGACAGCATCATAAAAAGTTGCTGTTAGTTAGATGATAGAGTTATTGCAGGATAATGACATTGTTGCATGTATAAACATACATATGCAAACAGATACATATGCACATACACTGATTTAAAATGAGTTTTTGTCCTATTCATGTAGGAACAAGACAGTAAACTACAACTTTAAAGCTGCTTCCGATAGTTGATGTGAGCCTTAGCCATTAGTTAGTAAATATCTACATTCTTAGCCCTTGCTATATAAGAGTTAGGGAAAAACAGAACTGTGAAAAAGTTCAAAATATAACCTATCAAGGTTGCTTTTTTTTTTTTTTTTTTTTTTTTTTTTTTTGGCAAAAACAGTTTAGGAGCAGAATTTTTTTTTTTACAGCGTGCAGAAGTCTGCATTACAAATTGGATCAGCTACAGCAACTTGTCCAATTCTATTGAAGTCATCTGACAGTCCCTGCAACTCTTTATTGCCGAAGATGCTGTGTTAAATTAGAAAACAAAAATGCCCTAAAAGTTAAAGCTGTTTCATCTGATTTTATAACTTCCACTATAATTTTTAAAAGAAAGGGCAGCTTTTCAAGTAGTTTGCAGTTCACTTTTCTGTCCTTAGAAAATCCCCAAATGCCTTGAGCCCTTTTTCTTTCACCATCAGCACTGCAATCCAGTACTTTAGTGCAAGTACTTTGGTTTCAGAAGCAGTTTGGAGCACCCCTTTGCAGCCTGACTTTCTGCTTGAGATTGGTTAAAGAGCTTCTTCCCTGTGTGTCTGCCTGTGCCTAGCAAGTGTAATGTGTAGGCAAGACTAAATCAGAAAAATCAAATTCCTCCAGAGTGCCCCCCACCCCCCCCACCCCATCCCATCCGTCCTTCTCCCTTCCCCCAGGTCTCATCTCACAACCTCGCAGAAAGCAGTACTGCTGCAGAGGAGAAAAGAAGTTAATTGCAGTTCTGGCAAATAGGCTATTTTACAGCTTTGTTTTTAAGCACTCACCTGATTCTGCAAAAGTGATGATTTCAGAGGTTTGCTCCACAACTTCATTCATTTCTGCTCTTCTTCCAACATCATCCTCTATTTCCACATAGCCATCGTCTCCCACCTTTCCCACGTGGAGTTTCTTGATGGCATTTAAAAGTGCTGCCTTGGGCACAGGCTGGGTGATGTTAGGTCTGTCCCTCAAGTGCAACATGTTCAGTATGTGCTTCTTTACTGCTTCCACCATCTCAGGCTGTGAGCTGGGCACATCCTTCGAGAGCGTGGTGAGGGCACATGATGGACAGTCAGTGACTGAACTGTGCCCCTCGGATCCTGGGGTTGGGGAACTCCTCACTATAATCCAGCAAATCACCAACAAAAATCCTCTCTTCCAAAGCAAAGGCATCCTGGCAGCAAAAGTTGTTGTGATTCCCTTTTTAAAAGGCCCTGCTTTTCCTCCCCCTTCACGCACAGTTTTTTTGGGGGCTGGTTTGTGTTGTTTGTTTGTTTGTTTGTTTTTCTTTCTCTTCAGCAAATTCTCTGGAACAAGAACCAAAAGTTTTCTGTGAAGTTTTGTTTGCAGGTTCCCTCTCTGAATGCAATAAGTGCTGTAGATGTTAGTGGCTGTCAGGGAGAAGAGTTCTGACTCTGTCTCAGAGTAGGAGAGAGACACAGAGAGAGGGAGAGAGAGGGAGAGGACGGATTGGCCTAAAGTGAGTGAGTGAATGGGAGAGGGAGGGAGTTTTGTCTGTGAGTAAAGGCTATGATTAGGAAGGGGGAGGAACAGGCAGGCTGGCTTCCTTATGCTCATTGCTCCCCTAACACACACCTCTCTTCAAATATCACTACTCAGGCTTTCTGCCCTCCTCTCTAAAATCTCTCTTAATTCCTGTAAATTTACTCTTCTTTTTTTTCCCAGTTTGACCCTTCTGGCTCCCTCCTGGCTGTCATATCCCCCTCCTTTTTGCTGTTTTTTTCTTTTTCTTTTTCTTTTTCTTTTTTTTTTCCTCATTTGTTTTATTCCTACAACAGTATCACTGGCTTAACTAAACAGAGGAAACATGAATGAATGAAGAGTGAAACCTTTTATTAATGAGCACCTTGCTCTTGTTCTGTCCGGTACTGTTAGGGTTAGCAGGAGATCTTAAATAGCTTGTGAACAAGATGGGGATGACGGCAGGGGCTGAAAGTATTTTGGGCAGTACGCTGTTCTGCCTTGAGTGGAAGAGAAAAGATCTTTTCTGCTCACTTGTAAATGCTGGAGGTTATCAACACTGGCAGGAGATCTGACAGAAGCAAAATAATCCTGTTGTTTGGAGGGCTCTATTATACTTGATACGCTCTCCAGCTGCAGAATGCAAGCTAGGCACTGAGAGCATGAGCAGGAGGAGCTGGTAGGGCACAGGTCTGTGACATGCAAAGGTACTACTTGGGAACCAGAAACATCCCTGCTGCTATGCTGGTCTGTGCCTAGAAGTTCCTATTTAGGTTTGGGATTAATCAAGTAATGTCTGAAAAATGCTTTGAAGACGGAACATATTACATGTCATCTGGCCAAATCGTACTTGCTCCTGACTCAAGCAAATCCCTCATCAGTGCCAATAATTCTGTCTGAGTGAAGACTGAGTAAGATCTTCTACATTTGGCCCATTGTTATTCGAAGGAACTTTTTGTTTCATTCATTTAAACCACAGAATCATAATATTAGAATAAGACATAATGAGTGAAAAGCAATCTTAAAGCACTGCTAGGAGCCAGAGTTCCAGTCCATGTCAGCAGAACCTTAGCAGTTTATTCCAATGAGGCTTCTGCCTTGCAATGGGAAGTTTCTCTTAGAGCTTCATACTGCCTTTAACTTCAGCAGCATCTCTGTGCTGCACCTTACTTAGCAAGGGCGAAGCTAGCAAACTCCCTCACATTTGGACTTCGTAACAGAAACAGAGAAAACTACAGTGATGGAGTTTAACTTCTGAGGTTCTTTCACACTGGACTTAAACTTGTACTGATTTTCTCAAAGCTTCTGCTTCTTTGGCATTTACCTTCTTTCATCCTCTCTCTCTCACACACACACCTCTGTCTTCTTCTCAGGTGTGCTTACCTCCTTCCAAGCAAACATTTCACTTTCAGTATATTACCATCAAGCATTGTATTTTAGTGGGAAAGAATAATTTATAAAGATAAGCATTGTAAGGTCAGTCGTTTCTGTGAGATAGCTACAGGCACGCGGGCAGAGAGACAGGCAAGGGATTATAGTCAGAGTAAGCGAAACATACAGAAGTAATTGAAAAATTTACAAATGTTATATATTGCAAGTCCTTTTCAATTAAGGTATTTTATAAGTCTTTCACTGTTAGAAGGCATTCACAGTACACCCTCATCTGCGTTTTACTGACCTCAGTTGCTATACTGTTATATACTGTTACACTTACAGGTCTGTCAGCATTATAAACCCTGCAGCCATTCTTATAAACACATCTTTGTAACACAAACCTCGCTATAATACATCTAAATTTCTTGGATCTTGTGAACAGCCCAAAGTCTGTTGTAATTATATGAAGTCTGAAAGTCAGCTTGAAATAGAACTAAAAGTTTAATTGGACATAGAAAAAAAAAAAAAATCAGATGAAAATACGCATTCATGATAAAATGTACTAACAGATGACATAATTAAAGGAGTTATTTATAGTTCTAATACAGTATCTATCCCAAAAGTGTCTGATGAAAAGTAAGGGATAGGCATCTTTCAGTTTAAAAGACAGACAGAGCACTTGAGTTCTTGCTGTGCGGCGCGCGTTGCTTGCCTATGTAACAGGTACATCTATTACACACAGGTATAGTGTAGCATACCTGCATGCCATGGTGATGACAGATTTAATGTTAAAGCATAACTTTCTAAAAGCATTGTTTCCTGAAGGCGATTTTGCTGGTACCACTGATAGAGAGTTCATTCATACTTCCAAATATGCATGCACACATACATATATGTTCATGTCTAAAAATACAGTGTTTGAATAAATACAGAAACGATGGTTCAGAATCTTTCCATAAAATTACCTGAGCTGCAAAGCTCTGCATATACATTCATCCAGCATCGCCCTAGCAATATGCAACAGCATGCACATGAATTAAAAAGTTTTAGTTTTAAAAGAAAAAAAAAAAAAGCTGGTTTAAAGTTTTACCTCTCTAGTCCTCACTCTGAGAAGGAGACTGCTGTATTGTGCATTAAGAACTGCTGAAGTTCCTCTTTGTGGTACTTATAATGCGAAGCTTTATACTGTACTTCTCGTGTGTACACTCACATATAGTGTCTGTCAAAAGTAAGTGGGCCGGATCAGTGTGCTGGATTGGTTAATCCTGTTACATCAGCAATTGACTGTTTTTCCTGTATGAGACATACTTCTGGTAATTATCTAATGGAAACTCCTAATTGTCTAGCATGACAAAATATCGTGGATTCAACTTGTAGTGGTGATCTCTGTATCCATTTAAAGAATAGAACTTAAAATCAGACTGAATGCAAACACTATGAGTCAGGAAGACACTCTCCAACTTGTTTTATTGCATAGCTAGATATAGATATTATTAGATGTAGATAACACTGATTTAGTTCAAATGCAGTATTTGCCAGATATTTAATTACTAGTTAGCAAATTGTTTTAGTCTGCTATCGTGCTAAGGATATACCAGATAATCTATCTGCAAATTTGGATTATTTTCAAATTCAGGAAAATGCATCTGGTTAAGAATCCTTTTGCAGAGGATATAATTTTTAGTTCACTCTTTGTACAAATATGTCCTTCTGTTAACTTAGGCATACTTTTAAAGTTCTTCAAAAATGAATCATATTGCTCATGTCCAAGTCTCACGGCTTCTTGACGTGCAGATTACATCACTATTAAAAACTATTTAGACATCTAAAAATAAGCTGCAATGAATTACAGGTGAAATAAAATCAACTTCAATTTTCATTTCAGGTTACATTAGTGAAACTCAAAAATTACCGTATGCCAATTAGGCAGTACAAAATTAATATATATACATAAGGTCAAAAGTAAATTGAAAATCAATCTCCTTTCTTAAACACACATAATAACTGGTTTTATGTGGTACCGTTTATGACAAATGGCATGATCATGCAGTCTTTACTCATTCAAAACACCCACTGATTACCAGAAAATCCCCATCCTTCAGATTTTTTTTTTTTTTTTGGCCTGAATCGTACTTACAATTGTATTTTTATGTCCTGTTGGTAATGTGAATTTAATCTGTCTCAGAATATGACTGCTGTGGATCAGGCAAGACAGATTTAAAATTTTCAACTCCCTGATACCAGGGAGAACTCAGAGCAGCACTGATTCCAAGCGAAGTATGTGCTCTATTCACACAACAGCTTTAGTAGAATGAGCAAAAAATCGGGAGTTAATGGGAAACATATGACCAGATAGGTTGTTTTGTTTCCCAGTTTTAACATGCATATAATAAGTTTTCAGGCTGTAACGTGCTGTGGATTGAAGCCTCTTGAAACAGGTCTCATTCGTTTTCCTGCAGTCTGACACTGAGGGTTCCAGTTGTTGCAAAGAACATTTTATTTTTATTTTTCCTCCTTGAAGGACAGCGAGAGAGACACGCTTGAAGAAACAAATCGTGAGCATGCACGTACCTACTTCTGTGCAGGACAGTCACTTTTGTGGGGATCCTAAAGCCAAGCTTTGACAGAGGGCTCAGCACTCTGTTTTTCTCAGGACCAAACTGAATTTGGTTCTAACCGGCGTCCTCAACCCCTCTGAAATTAGTTACATACTGGTGGCACAGTGACTGCTGTCATTTGGCAGCAGACGGGCGCTCAGCAAGAGATCTTGTACTGCCTTGGTTTTATAGAGAGTGGAAAATCTGCCCCACGAGCACCAGAGCTCTGTACCCAAGCATCAGGCTGGGGGCTGCCGAGGGCTGGGGTCCGGGGAGGGTGTGTGGTCTGTGGCAGAACCAGAGGGCTACAACGCAGAGCACAGCAACCGTGTGCGTGATTTATAGCCAGGATAATTTCTGAGAGGAGATTAGGAGAAGTGAAAAGCATTATTCATTTCAGAGCATGCTCCTTGTTGCCTCGGGGAATTCGTGTATAGCTTTACCAAAGGCCTAATGAAAGCTTTACTCAGTGACTAATTTTTTTTTCACACCTATTTCTCTCTTTATAAATATTTTTCTCCCCACCCCTCCACTTCTTCTCATTTTGTTGAACACAGCAACACCTGCTGGCAGCGGTCCGGGAGTACTGCTGGAAAGGCCCACTGATCTGGCTCTTCAGACCAGCTGCCATTAAGCACTGCCAAGCCATATTAATGAGCTGCCTCTATTTTTACCCCTTCCTGCCAGAAAGGGCAATTGCTCTTGGGAAAGACTTTAGCTGGTTTTTTTTTTTTTCTTTTTTTTTTTTTTTTTGTCTGCCTTTTTTTTTTTCTTTCCTAGCAGATTCAGAATCCAGATAATCACTGTTCATTTAGTGAAGCTGGGATTTCTAATGTCAGTTCTGATGCCGCCAGTTGAGACCACATACAGCATCAGAGTGAGACCAAGCCTATCTAGCTGGCTTGTAGGCATGCTTCTGTTCCTTGCTGAATCAGAAATAACTAAAGGAGTGGGACAGAGAGAAAGGTTAGCGTAGCAGCAACCTGCTTCTTATTTCCTAATTGTGGATTTTATCCTACATACCATTAAAAAGGATGGCCCAGTGCCACTTCATTATTCACCTAGTGGAGGTTGTGTGATTTACTGGCTATTTTGGAATTCCAAATTGCACACAATAGCATTTGTGTGCCTCCATTCCTGCTTTGAAGAGCAGTCACTAGAAAACACTTTGGCACAGATTTCTGTGCAAATCAGCTGGAATTTCACTCTGGTGTACCTTATTTTACTGTAATAGCAACAAAAGATGTGCCAGAAACTTATATTTAGAAGTTTTATGTTTCCACTTTTATGTATAAAGACCAATTAAGCCTTGTCTTTTTGCTGCAAACTCTAATACTTATGTGCTGTTTGGAGGGGCCAGTGTTTTCAATCATAATTAGTGAGCTGGTCAAAAAATAAAGTTCATTTGAGGATAAGAACTCAATCTAGAGGGTGGGGTAAATAATAGCTTTCAACTTCTTGCCCTTTTTTTTTTGTACTAATGGATGACACTTTTCTCAGGGGGGCAGAATAAGTAAAAATGTTCTGATTGAAGTGATTCTTGTATAAAGTCAGTCTGGCTGACAAAAGCAAGTATGTTTTCTTTCTGTCTGAACTATACCTACATCTTCTGCTATGCAATTCACTGATCTTTCTTTCCAATCCCTGAACAGTGAGTTATTTCTTTAAAAGGGATATTTTATGTCTGTGTTATTTTAGCATATGTGTAGCCATTTCACACTTAAAAACAAAAAGCAGGAGATACATAATATATAATACATAATACATAAGCCAGATGATGATATTGGTATGAGATGATATAATACAAATTGTGTGTTCCGTGACCAGTGCTTGTTTAAAGCATTTCATGTGAGGTAAAATCTATGCACAAAGAGAATTTTCTCAAATCTACACAGAAAATGGAGTTATAATGGAGACTATAATGTGTCTTGAGTGATACTGTCTTTGAAGTTATTTCCAGAGGATGTGATTAGAGTCACGTCAGTGATTTAAATCACACAGGGAGGAAGCCCCAGATGCCCCATCGTGTTTGGTATCAAGGTGGGTGAAAAATCTATGGCTAAAATTGAAGCAGCATTTAACATTTATAGGTAAGTTAAAGCTAATAATGAAAAGTAGATTGCACTAAATTAAGTTGCACAATGAATAATACAGCACAATCATTCCTAATAACAATTGTTCTTAGACCAGCAGAGTTTTGTCAAGAATAATGGATGTCTATTTCTCTCACAAGCTCTGAATTCTCTGTTCTGTATTCTTTTTACTGCAGCTAATCACAGCACATTGAATGCAAACTCTTATCTTTCAGCTTTTAGAGCCAGTTCTCAATGCCACTGTCTATGGGACCAGAAGTCAGCTGAATTGAACTTTGACTTTGAAGATTAATATTAACCATTGAGAGATGGAAAGAGAGACTAGAAATCAAGGCTTAGACAAAACCTTTTCAGCTGATGTGCTTCTTAAAGTAATATTGCCTGTGGGTTTCAGAAAAACTTGCAACTTTTTATATAAAAGGAGGGCTTTTAGTTAATGTAGGCTACATTAACTACATTAACTAACATTACATTAATGCTTAGTTAATGTAAATTGGAGTAGCCCTCCTCAGAGGGCTTCAGAGACAGAAAATCTGAAGTCTTTTTTTTGTTTAACTTCCACGTATTAATGTGTATTTTTTGGCTTGTTCTTTAAAACATAGATCCCAATGGTTGTATTGTAAGAAAGGTACGATTTCATCTCGCTTTAGCTCCCTATACGACAGGGATGCATTTTTTACTGTTTAGTGTGCTTCTAAATCTGCAGATGAGTGGGAGAGAGAATTGAAGGAAGCTCATGAGCTGGCCATTTGCTTTGAGTTGAACTCAACAAGAGATTACTGTGGCAAATCTTCCAAAGTAGTCATCATGCACAGGCCATTGGGAAAAGTCGTAGTGTCCCACATTGATGGATATTCCCTCTTCGTGAGAGTGACAGGTAGAGAACTGGCATAAGTGAAACACTGAGAACACCAATACATGCCTTGAAGAGGACATGCTGATCTTGTGCATCACTGCAGCTTTTCCCACTGTGAATCCCCTGTAGAACAGATCACCACGGAAAAGTCAACATATCCAGAAGTGAAAATGGTAAGGGGAAGCCTGACTGCTTACAACTTTTCTGAGCAGAGTATTAGATGGGGACCTGGGAAGTCTGGATTCTCTAGCTCTGCTCTTAATTGCTGGGCCTTCAGGACAAGTCCCTTAGAACAAGTCCATAACTTCCCCATCTGCAAAATGGAAACAAAATGATGGGGAGTGCTGAGATCAGTGGATCAGAAATAGCAAAAAAATCATTGCAGTTGTTTGGTTTTTCAAAGAGTTTTGGGATCTGAAGGAAGGAAACTGCAGATGGAAGCAGGGTGTGGATAAGTGCACAAGCTCAGCTGATGTCAAGTGAAGTGCAGTCAGTGCTCCCAGGTGTTTTGCACTTCCTTGGTATGTTTGGAAGTATCCACCAGTGCTGCTTTCTCAGGCAGCAGTGACCTTCTAAGGGAGGCAGTTTCAAGCCCTGTGAGCCTGCAATGCTTTCACAGAGCAAGAACGCACAAATACCTGTTTATCTATTGGGAATCTCAATTTGCCATTAACCACCAAATTCAGAAGCTCCCTAACTTGAAATGATGTTCAGCTAAAGCACATAATATGCAGTGAGCAATGCTGTGCTGTATCCTTACTACCAGCACCAGATTCAATTTTGGTAATTTAAGATCACTTTCAGACTCACGTCCAGCACAGGCATGTAACCTCTGAGGGATGGGATTCAGTGATTATTTTCATTAGAAATTAGGAAATTTCTGAGAGTGTTTCACATATGCCAAGTGAGAGGAGTAAAATAAACACACATCGCTTGCTAATGTAATTAAGTTGCCCCCCTTCCCTGTAAGTACACATACCTTTTATAAGTCAGAATTTCCACATTAAGATGAAAATTTAAGTTCTGAGAACTTATTTCAGAATTTTCCCCATATCTAGGAGTAATAACACTTGAGATTTGCCTTGGTAGCACTAAGGCTAATCCTTTGGAGTGGATGCAGTGTCCCCAGATCTTAATTCCCTACTCCACTTCCACTAACTTTTCTCATGTGATTTCATGTTTTGTAGTTGAACCACTATGCTTGTATTTCAGTGCAGGTGGGAGGGATAGCATCTAATTCAGCACCTGCTTGCCCAGCGTCCTTGTCTACAAACTACAGTGTGCACACAAAACATGGGGCAAGCATGTTTATCAGAGCACACAAAATTGTACCTGCCAAGCTCAGAGATCTCTTACAACTGCTTTTAAAATGGGCTTTAAAATCATCCTGTAATCACTGGGAGAACAACGGGCTGATATGCAGCAGTGATGGCCAGTTGCCTAGAATATCATTTCCTCTTCAATAACTTTCGTATGCCAACGATGAACTTATAAACAGTTATTTTCTTTATTCATTGTCTGCTTATTGGTGTCATGCCCTCGTGATGACTCCTGCTAAAAGGGGTGACATAAGGTAGCTCAGAATAAAGTTTTTGTGTGCAAACAGGGCTCATCTGTGTGTCCATGCACACATTTTTTAATTGCTCCTTTGAAGCTGTCCATTCAGAGGCAGTAACCAAGCATCTAGGAAGTATAAAAACAACAAAGAAGTGTTCAGATATTTCTCATGAAGCGGATTTTTTAGTTAGTTCTCATTCTTTTTTTCTTCCCGCTTAAACTGAATTTAGCTCCTCTGATCAGAGCCAAATTGACAGCTTTGAATACTAAAGTAATCTGCTTGCTCACGGGAGAATTACAGCAGGGAGAGCCACAGGACAGCTTTCCTCACCCACTCGAAGAAGCTAGTTCATCCCCACGGTCCAGCAAGCTAATGCGACACTCAGCAGAGCTGCCTGATGCTGTGACTTGTTCCGAGTGGGGACTGATGTGAGAGAAAGGAATCCTTTCATACCAGTCAGCACATAGTCTGGAAGTGACGCTCAGGTGTGGAGAGTAAGACAGAAGGCACTATTTTGCATTGGTACATACAGCCTTGGTGCACCTCTGACACAGATGTTGTGTGCAGTTCTGCTTTCCCCATCTCAAGAAGAACATAGTGGAGTTAGCAAAGAGACATTAAAATGATAATGGTTGTGGAGCAGCTGCCTAATTAAAAAGAGTAAAAGGCAGAAGCTCTTCAGTTTGGAGAGAAGGCTGAGGAAGGCATGCTTGGGATTTAGAAAGTCATGAAGATGGCAGATAAGGTGAATGTAGAACTGTTATCCACCAAACCCTGCAGTGCTAGAACCAGGGGGAACTCGTTGAAACTAGCAGGAAAAGATTTAAAACAGATACAGTGCTTACACAATGGAGACTGAACTTCTGGGATTTGTTGCCACAGGAGGCTGTGGGGCAGACAGTATCAGCAGACTCAAAAAGGTCCATAAATAACTACCAGAGGGAATAGGCAGGGACATATCCTTTAACATCCTTAATACAACAATTGCAGATGCTGGGGAGTTTGAAGAGAAAGACCCACAGAAAGTGGCCAGGCTCACATTCTCTCTGCACAGAGCATTTGTTGTTGGCGTGAGAAAAAGAGGGTTAGATGGACTACTGGCAGGACCATGCAAGAAGCTTCCTCATGTGGGACTGAGGCTCCTGTCTCCATACCAGGAGAAGAGAAGAACGCTCCTGAAGGTGATTCAGAGCAGAACCTACCTTTTCCTGCCCTGAATCATCTGTTAGAAAAGCCTATCTCTCACCATCAATTTCACAGGAAATCTACCCTAGACAAAAGTTAGTCCTGTGAATAACCATCTTAGTCACATCTGACACAGGTTGAATTTGAACTGCTAATCTGGAACTGAAAAAAGTGTCATATACCAAACACCAGTTGTTCCACACACCCCCACCTCTGGTCAGTTCGTTGAGGGTTTTTAAGAGGAAAAAAAAGTATCAGAGTTCAGTACTATTCGAAAGATTATTGGTTGACTGTGATCACATGCAATTGGAAGCATTTCCTCAGCCAGTGATGCTGAAACAGTACGTCAAACTCTGATTAAGATGAAAAGTTAAAAAAACATCTTTTGTATATGTTAGACTGCTTTCTCATAGTCTCAAATCTGAATCACTGGGAAAGACTGCTTCTGCTGTCTAGCTGTGAAGCTATTCTGAATTGCCCAGGTATGGCTGGATGTCTCAATGTTTATGGGAAGCCTGCTGCATGTCACCATCTGGAAACAGAAACAGGAGGTGAGGCTGGAATTGCAGTAGGACATCTGAATCAGAATAGGGAGGTGAAAGTCAGGAGGTGAGTGTTCCACACAAAGCTACTTCAGTAGCTTTCTTTGACCACTCCATCTCATAAAAATGAAATATCTGCTTGTACAACAGTTTGGTATCTCATTACAAAATATCCACACAGAATAAGCTGCTTCAACAATCAAACACAGACATTTTTGTATTACTGCAGTTGGAGATGCTGGGAGACATTTTTAGTCATCAGCTGAAAAGGAAAAGGAAAGTCCCAAGGCATATTCTGGGATTCAGAAACAGACTAAAATACAATAATAAAATTTAAACTTGTCTTTTAAAATATGTTTGAACTTCAAAGTATCAGAGCCTCTGGTAGCATGAATTCCTGGTACTCAGATAGTACATGATAGGCAAAAATCTTTTCAGAAATCTACTGATTAATCTCCGGTATAGGTAAGTGTTGAAATTGGTATTTGTTGTCTATCTTTTTTAACTTGGAAGATACAAAGTGGAAGTTTGCTCATAGCATTTGGTTGGCTGCCCAGGGCTTCCAAAGAAATCCATGGTTGGAAGGACGGAAATGGGAACCTGCCATGGTTTCCAAGCTTTTCTTCCTGCTGGCTAAAATACGTTGCTACCTGCTTAGGAACTGAAAAACCACTCCATGCTGTGCAAAACCTCCAACAGAAAATGTTTAGAATATGGTTAACTGTTTTATGATAGAACATTTCTGGAACCTGGAGAAGCCTCCGTGGTAACCTGACAGCAGCTTTCAGTATCTAAAGAGGGGCTACAAGAAAGAAGGGGACAGACTATATAGCAGGGTCTGCGGTGACAGGACAAGGGGAAAGAGTTTCAAATTGAGAGGAGATTTAGGTTGGATATAAGGAAGAAGTTTTTATAATAAGGGTAGTGAGGCACTGGCACTGGTTGCCCAGAGAGGTGGTGCATGCTCCATCTCTGGAGATGCTCAAGGTCAGGATGGAGGTGGCTCAGAGCAACTGTCTGAGCTGTAGGTGTCTCTGTCCACTGCAGGGGAGTTGAACTAGATGGCCTTTAAGGGTCCCTTCCAACTCAAACAGTTCTATGATTCTATGATTTCAATATCTACATACTTTGCATCTCAGTTTCTGGCTGAGCCTGCACATATTACTATTGGGACCATTATTCACTGTTTAGTTCAGAAAATTCCTTTTGTTTCTCTCACAAGATGTCTATGTGAAAATGAGAAGCACGGTGTTATTAGTGTTTGGACAAATAAATTGTTGGCTTGCACACTCCATCTTTTGTTTATTTCTTTTTGTTGTTCAGAAAGGGTGTTTGAATAGTATCAGCTCAGGAAGGTTTTAGCAATATGTTGTCAAACCTCTAGCTCCTGTTTGGAACTGTTTTCTTAGTGCACGCAACACAGAAGTTGAAAGCGGTGTCATATGCCTTTTATATTGTCAGTGCAAACGCTGTTCACCTCATGTGAAAAAGTTAACATGATAGAAAGAGTCCAAAGTATCTGACCTTCTCTCAGAGTACCTCACAGTTACATTCAGGGCTGCACAATGCAAGTGCTGTTACTTTACAGGGGTAAGAATTCAATTTACACTGGCAGTGCTTTCACAAGAGTATTTCAGTTCAGTTAGTAAATATTTCCAGGTGGCCAGGTCTAATTTTAGGGAGGGCAAATTTACAAAGGCTAAGTGGTGGGCAGGGTTTCTATAAGTCTCTATCAGTTTGGAAAAAGAAAATGTAATTAAACACAGCATTCTTCACAAGATTAATTTGATGCTCAGCATTCTACATTTCATGTCTAAACTTTTTATGCTGTTGCTGTTAAAATCCATGCTCCAAGAACGTATAAGTTCCTCTTATAATGACATTCTGGAATTAGTAATGAAAAAAAAAGTTGTTACATGTCAGCAGACAAGGTAGAAGATGGAGACCATGCATACAGATCTATGTTGGAAAGGCAGAGGGGTAGTTTTTGAGTTTGCTTGTGAGTACAGTTAATGAACAGAGAAAGTTAAGAGCTTGCTGGCAGGTCAGCCAAAAAGTCTTTCACCTGTAAAATGAAGCAGAAAAGCAAAATGGTGGTTGTCATTGCAAAGCTCCACCAGAAGCTTCCTTTCAGTTCCAAGGGCTCTTTGTGCCCTGGGATGCTGTTAGCCCCTTGTTAGTCATTGCTAGCAAAAAAACTCAACGACACACAACTAAGTTTGGTCAGTTTGCTCAGCTGCTGTTGATGTCACTCCTTGCCCACTAAGAGTAAGTTACTGTAATAATCCTCCCTGTTTATTAATCATAGCTCTGGAGAAAGCAAAAGTTGGCTGACATCACTTCTCAAGAGGACTGGCTAACTCATGCTCAGCTTTAGTCAGCTTTGCTATAGCATCTCTTGCATGTCATATGAAAATAATTACCACCTCACACTTTCCATGTCTGACCAATCATCCTCTTTTTTTCCTCTTTATGAGGTTACAGGCCTTTGCCTATTTCAAACACCTGCTGAAGGTGTCATCTATTTAGAGATGAAGGAGGACTTTTTTAACTGGAAGCAGAGACATTCCAGGAGATCCTCACAGTATGACGCCACTTGCCATATAAAACATTAGTGACATATATTATAGTGAAAACATCATCTTCCAAAGTATATTAAAATGCTTCAGACATAGGCCATCATAGTCTGAATTCAGAGTATTCATTACGCTAGGCAATTTGCGCTCTACTTTTGCTTTGCATAGCATAAAATGTTTGCCTGCCTGCCTATGTATCTTTATAAGAAGGCTGATAAGCCAAATTTCAAGGGTAATTTCTTCATTGTTGATTTTCTGAAGGATATTTAATTAGCGATTTGCTAAGAAGCCAATGTCCTTCTGTCTTGCTGACCTTGCTGTATGCCACCCAACATTGAGGAAGAGATAGAGTCTAACCTTGGCTTTTAACTCCATATTTCAGTGATTTGGAGGCCAAAATATACCTTCCCACCTCAAAAGAAGTTAAGTAGGGAAGAAGTTCTTAGCCAGAAAGGGAGAGTTGTTTCACTACAGCAAGTGACTCTTTCTCACTGGGGAAGGAAATACAGATAAGACATTGAGTTAAACAACTGTCATCTGTTATGGGTCAGGGAAAAAGGCAAAAAGGGACAGTCATTTTTATCTCAACAAGTTACTTGTCTCTCTTGAACTTTTCAGAAGTGTTTCAGCTTATGTGAAATAACAATGGTGCTGGTCTGTCTGGAAATTTCTTAAAGAAAGCATCACATCATGATACAATTGCAGAAGAACAGATTTAACCTTATATGATACAGTTTCATCTCTTATATGATAAAAGATGCAGAATTTCAGTCACCGATACCTATGTTCCCATCTTTCCTATGAGACTTCTACAAATATGTCCACTCACTTACAAGGATCCTAAAGACCAGATTCAATAGCATTAAAAAGTTCCTAAATTCTCAGCAGAATTATTTGTTGAATCTGATTAAAAGAAATGGAAAATCAGGTAGTTTTCTTGGTAAATTACTTGGACTTCATTTGTAGGTAAATGCACCTCAGGCCCAAATTACATTTAGCTAATGTCAGCTTCCAGGCACTGTATGTTTTCATGAATTTGTCTTCTTATTAGATGTGTCATTACTGTCTGATAACCTATTCTTCCTATAAGGATTGTGAAACCGTCATTAAAATAGCATCTTAATATTCTCTTTGGAAGGTTGATAAGTTTGAGCTTCTTAAGATTACTGATTAAAGAATGTCAGTCTTCTATTTTTCCTGAAACTTTTCTGATTTCATGCTCTTGCTTCAAAAATGCTTCTTTTTTCTTTTTTCTTCTTTCCTTTTTCTTTTTTCCTCTTTCTTTTTTCTTTTTCTTTTTTTCCTTTTCCTTTTTTGTGTGTGTGTGCATAGTGCCATAGGTTGAGGAAACACTGGTTTCTTACTGCTTTGCAGCACAGTATAAAAAGCTTTGCTCATTTCCTCTATTTACTGTAACCTCTGAATTTGTTCCACTGCAGTAAAATGCCACATCCTGTGAGTATGGTATGTACTCTTTGTTGAAAGGTGTACAGTATTGCTCTCCATAATACTAATACACCTGTTATGTGCTTTAACAGAACATAGGAGCTGTGGCAGCCTGTAGGATGGGTCACTTGTATAGAACATTGTCATCTGAGCACTCTGCCTAAGTGATCTGCTGATATTGTTATTTACTGCACCAAACTTTCATTATTTCTAGCTGTGGCCAGTAGTGATTTCATTTTTATATTCTGTATTGTGTATCCAAATCACTGTACTGAATAACACTGAGCCTTCCTGAGATCCAGTGGAATTGAAATTCCACTAATGCCCTACTCTGTGCAATTCTTCATGAATAGTTCTGTTTCTCAACTGTTAGATATAAACCCACTTAATGTCTCCTCTGTTGATTTTAGCACACTGATTTTGCATTCCAAATATTAATCAGTATTCCACGAAATCATGCAGATTGGTGTTTCATACTGGTTTTGTGTGTGTTTTGTTGTTGTTTTTGTTCTTTAACTTAAGAAATCCGGAATCGGTTATTTTGCCTTGTGCAGTGCCAAAGTGTCCAATGTGCAGTGACAATTTTCATCCCATGTACTTGTTTAAAACTGGACAAACCTAGCATGAATTAGGCAGATCTTTAAGAAGGAGACAGACTGCAATGAATCTAAGCTTTTTTTTTTCCTAAAAAAACTGAATATTCTCTTTATTTTACAAATATACACACACTAAGTGAAAAATGAGCACTGGATCCAACTCCTTTAAAATTGCTGGGAAGAAAATGCATTTGACTGGAAATGTTAACACAAATAGATCATGGAGAACAACTTCTGTAGTTATCGCTGAAATACAAAGTTGTCCATTACGACATAGGCATGCAGTCTCCCATTTTCTTTTTATGGAAAAATAAAGGACAGAAATATTTGTCATGCACATCTGCCCTTTTATTATTGCTGACAGAAAAACATTCTTAACAGAATTTGAACTGCTGTATTGCAGGTGTTCCATTTTTGCCTGATTTACATACTACTTGGGACAAGAAGTATATATTGTTGCAATTAACACTTACTGATCATGATGTTTCATTAATACTTTTACCTTTCTTTATTAATTATTTGCATTTCTTTTTTTCTAATTTATTTTCATGGAAATAGCATGCTGCTTCATATTTCAATATATCAGGTTTTAATAGATAATAAGGGCTTCTGGGGGGGGAGGAGTGAAACTTATGACTAAAGAACACCTATAAAATACAGCAATTTAGAGGAATGCACATTACTATAGATAAGGGCCACTTAATATCATGTCAAGCTGATCATACCTAATCTACAGTCTGCTTAGGTTAACCAAAGGCTGCCACAATGCTTAAATGTCAATCTTGTTCAAGGCCATTTGAATAATATTTAACATCAAGTTATTTGTCATATATACAGGAATTTGCCTAATATTCTAGTCCAGTTTGTCTTAAAATACACATAAAATATTGAACAAGGGTGAGCTGGTAAGCCTGCCCCAGTATTACCTTGCATCTTCCTCATGGTGGTAATAAAAGAACAGAGCAATAAGCAAAGAAACATCGTGTTGTAGTGTCTTGGTAGATGAGGCAGTATTGATTTGTTTCATTTAGCCACCTGGTATAATTACAGAATATCAAGACTGCCTTTTTAATTAAGATGCACAAGGCTAGTAACAGCAGCCATCAGTTTGTACAGTGTCTTGTTGGACATTCCATGGTCACACATTTGTTTTAAGCATCCCCTTGCCTAGGGCCTTGTGTCTCCTGTTAGTTTCATCCTGTGACATCCATTCTTAGATCACTTTTGAGGGAGCAGCCCTTGTGGAGCATCTTCACCTGAGACCCTTCTTTCTAACACAGGTCAAGGCAGGGCTCCTCTATGTCTACCAGAAGTACTGGTGCTAAAGTGCAGACTGCCACTTTGGGTCTCTGAGATGAGCCAGCTGTGCTCAGATACCCCACATTTCCATTCCAGTGGCTGCATGCTCATTGCCTTTCAATATGGTGTGCTTCAAACACAGCAATGGATGGATGGCTCCTCTACCTGCTAAAGTACTATTTCAGTCCTCTCTCTTTCAGGGCTCTCTAACTTTGCCAAGCAAGTTATCACTCCTACTCAGCATCTTTGTTCTTGGTTATTTCTTCTTAATAAGACCTAAAGTTTCTTCTGATGACAGATCAAATTGCTGGTAATAAAAATATAATTTAAAAATAAAGTAAAAATATTGCAGACATCATCTCTGGCCTTTGTAGATGCCTTTCAAAGGATTTTTATTTTTTCTTTCTAGTTTTTAGTTCCTTTTTCAGTCCTAACTATTCACAGGTCCCATTTTCACCCATCTTTTTATCATATTCTCTTGGAGTTCCTGAAGACTTTCAGTAAGATGTCTTATTCTCCAGCTTTTGTTGAGAAAGAAGCTTTTGTAGAAGGGAGAAGTTCTCCTCATTAGAGAGGATAAGATTTGAAAATAACAAGAAACTCCCCGTACTTTGTTTTGGGGCAACACTGATCCTTAGAGTTCCTAGCAGTTTCTGTTGTAGCATCATAACAAATGTTTTACTGCAACACAAACTGTCTAATCCTTCTTAGGAAAATTGTGTTAATATGAAACAAAGATATGTAGGTATTCTGGCACAGAGTACCTCCAGTGAAACCCTGTGTGCTTTTTACCTGTTTTGTATGCAAATGCATGTAGCTGTGTAATCTCACTTGTTCCTTTTTCAAAATACTCCTGAAACCAGCCAGAAGCCTTTTTTTTTTGCCTGAATCACATTTGCTTCCATTATTTATGGCTGCCGTATTCAAAAATTGCCAGTAATTGAGTGCTCTCACAGCCTGACAGATTTACTAACAGGCTGGTACCAGGCTTACTATTTAATGGGACAATTCTATAAAATCTTTGGCAGGGCAGCTACCATATGATTCGAGCATGTTTAGCAATTTTAGTTTTGCTTTTATTTCACATACGTCCATTCCATTTCCAAATTTTCCTTTACTTTCATTCTATAACCTTTGTTTCTACACTTAACTGCTGTATCTTAACTGAAAATGGAGGCAACATATTCACTTCATCCTGGGGGTTATTTCTCAAGTCCTATCCCACCCTTCTGCACAACAATAATTCTTGCTGTTTTGTTATTTCTGTTGTACAAAGGATCTTTTGTTGTTTGTTTTCAAAAAAGTCAGGAAATTCACAGTCTGTGTGGCTCAATCTAACTTTTAACAATTTTCACACTCTTCTTGACCTCTGAAATGCAGTTCTACTCATGTATACTTAGTTCCTCCTATATCAATCAATCTCTGCAAAATCCTAGTTTTCTCCTGACATCCTTGTCCACCCAGTCAGACCTGGTGCCTTTTTCAGATGTCTTTTCATATTTTATGGAATACAAGTCTGCAGTTAAAGAAAAGTAAGTTTTGTGTGCATTGGAGTCCTCAGGTTTGACAGAAGATGTATGGCATGAAAGCCTTTTTTGTTGTTTTTGTTGTTGTTTTAATCCCAAGCTGTAAGAGAATAAGCAATCAAACTGAAAGTCAAAAAAAAAATTTTTTTTTTTAAAAAAAAGGATAAAATATACAGTTTGGGTATTCTCTATCTATTTCAGCCATTTTCATTTTTTCTAAATGTTCATACCAGTATTATTTGTGAATGTCATTTGGAATGTGTCTTAAACCTCATTTCCAAATGACTGACACTTTTACCAGGGCAGAAACTGCCTGTATTTTTCCTGGTTTTGTTTTCCAGTACAGAAATTCAGCAAAACTGCCCTACTAATCTTCACTTTATACAAACAAACAAACAAACAAGGAAAAAAAAAACCAAGAAAAAAACCCCACAAACTTGCCTATGATCAAATTTTTTTCATCCAAATAATTTCTCCTGAATTTTATTCCCCGGAGCTACATTATAATGCAGTGTCATATTATGCCAGTACCTTCTGTCACTTGGCTGTCCCTTTCACTTGACATAATGCAAGTTCGTTATACACTGCAGTGTTCTGATTCTAAAAGACTTAATCATATAAGCCAAGGTATAAGGAGTGTAGCAGTTTGGCTTCCGGCAGCCCCACCATTCTGCATTGTATCCTGCTAAAGTGATGTGGATGGCTCAGCATTAGATGAAAGGTAATGTAATGTGAATGGAGGAGGACAGAGAAAAATAGTTTCTTTCTCTTGCAAGACAGTATGTACCTGTGTGTCAGCTGCTGCAAGGATTAATACTGAGATCGAGGTAATGTATTTGGATGAAAAGCAAGACCAAATTTCTAGCTAGTTGTAGTCATTAAGGTTCCCAGCTCAAAGGCAATTTCTACAAATGATCATCTTCAGTCTTTCTGCTTTGATCAGTTCTAACGTAGCAGTTGTATTCCATTGAATTAACTTTCCATCATAGTTCTTCCTGCATGGTCCTCTTCCCAAAGCCCTTCTGCACAGCAAAGGTGTGATGGTTAGAATTTGACATCCTTCACTTCAGAGCTAAAAGAACCCAACCAATGTGAAAAAGATTGTGCAGTCAGTGATATGCATAAGAGTCCGTTTCATTTGAGGCTGTAGAAGACTCAAAACATTCTTACAAACTTTGAGTATGAGTTCTTAATGCCTAATTTTAGTGCATGGATTTTTAACAGTTTCTTAGTTTTCTGGGTTATTTTTACACCGCAGTGGGGAAAAAAATAAAAGTGCAATTCAAAGTGAAATTTAAAATACATCCATTTTCCGTGGAACATGCGATCAACACAGTACAGAAGTTCTTCCATATACGATCAACATGCCTTATTGGTTGTGAGCCTAGCACACTGTGCAACGTAAAGTCCTGCCAGACCTTCTCAATGGAAGCTGTAAGTGTTCTGAGAATAGTGGCTTAGCAAATGGAGTACTTGCCTTTTTACTACTGTAAATAAAGTTTACCCCTAAAAAAAATCAATTTATAGATTTTGCTTCCTGTCAGACAGTAATATATACCTTGAGACCTAAGACTGATAACTCATAATTTACACCACTTGGCCATTCCTGATCAGAAAAGTCTTAAGCATGAAGTCACACAGAGGCTGAATTATCTCTGGCCTCACAAGTAGTTCCACCAGATCATGGCTGTGGCCATTACTAAACTGTCTTCTAAAAGCTTGTCAGTATTCAGAGCATATTGTTTGCTTGTTCTTGGGGGATTTAACCCTGCAGTGTGCTGTGCACTTCTGACAGTTACTAAGCACCACCACTAAGCACCACTGAATTGTTCAATTTGGATTTTAATAGCTCTTTCTAAATCAGTAAAAATAAATTATTTAAATCTCATTTAGTACAGATGTAATTAAAATGTACTTTGTATGAAAGACAGCACATGCAGAAATTGTTGGCTCTCTCGTGTACTTCAGGGGAAAAAAAGACACTGGGCTTAGGAGCTCTTATAAAAAGTCTAGTGAGAGCTTAACGTTTCTGTGCACTCCTTGAAATCAGAGATAACCAAATGATGAGATAAGTGGATAGCTCTTTTTTTCCTGTTGTTTTTAATTCAGTGAAGGCCTCCCGTTGCATATTCCTGTTGAAGTTGATGAATAGCTCCTCTGGGATGCTGTAGGCTCCACTCAATGTATTTATGGAATACCTTCCATTTACAGAGGCCACATATTTCTTCATCAGCCCATGAGGATCAAGGGAAACTAAAAGATGTGGTAAGCTCTTTTTTTTTTTTTTCACTTCTGCACAGTTGTTTTATATTCTGTTTTATGACTGTGGCTAACTGAAACCCCTCAGATTCAGCCTGGCCCTAGTGCTAGAAGATAACAGCACCTCAAACCCTAAAGCCATCTAATAAAAAGGTCCATTAGCCATTATTTTTCCTTTTTAGATTAAGCAGTCACACCATACAAGGAAGACTTACTCAGAATGAATAGAAAGAAAGGCTATCTTTCAGACCAATACAAAAAACTACAGTATTTTTGATGCATTTTTTCATCTATAGATTTAATATAACCTCAAATGATGCTTGTTTTCCTTACAAGGCCATTGGCAGCAGACCAGTGCACTGCAAAGACACCCCTAAATCTTTATAGAACAGAATCAGACCATGAAAATTAGCCAGGAGTTGCACTTCTGCGTGGACATCTGTAGATTTTTCTAACCTACCTAATGGCTGAAGAGCAGTGGATGTATGGTGAAAGCCATCTATAGCTGGTGAGAAGGGGATGTAGGCTGGAGTTGCTAAACTGAAGGCACCTTTTCTTGCCCTGTCTTCACATTCTCCACTGACCATACCACTGCCCCGGGTGGATGCTTATCATCAGAAGTCAAATGACCTATGGGATCAGATGCTGTAGATCTTCATAGACTTTATGCCCACAGAAAGATATCTCCCTGGAAAGTATCACAAGATCAAACTACATAGCATTTGCTATTTGTAAAGTTAGAGGAGAAGGGAAAAATGTTGTCTGTTCTTCACCCAATTGGTATTCAGTAAACCACAGTAATACTGAAAATCAAGATACATTTCCTGTAAAAATGTTCTCAGCAACTATCATAACACTGCATTGTCCTGCACAGGAGATGCACAGTGTCTGTCAAAATGTATTCACAAGGAACAATTCCTAGAATGTTTCATGTGGCTTCAGAGTAATTTGTAAACATTTTGTCTCAGATTTAATTTAATAGTGGCATGCCATTTTACAGGAGACATGTATTCATAGAGGTCTGCATACATTGTAATAGAGCTAGCTAACCAAGTGCACGTAAGTCAGCAGTACTTACTACTGTGTTAGAACATCAGAGTATGTTGCTCAGATTAGAGTGTGGTACTACCAGTGGGGGAAAATGAAAATGAGATGAACATACACTTCCATCATGAACTCCACTCCAGCAAGTGAGTGGGAGGCGAATCTGGGTCACATAGTCCAAGCTAAGTGGATTGCAAGGTTTGAGGTAATGAAGAAATCTCCCGGGTCACAGTAACGGAAGCTGTTTTGGTTTTATTTTTGCCTCCTTACAGCAAAACTCACACTTTATCTCTTAAGATCATTCTACCCCCAAATTATATATTCTCCGGTTCTCAGAAGTTGATGGGGCTTGATGCTGTGTTCTTTTTATGGCACATTACAGTTCTGGATGTTCATTATTAATCATCATCTTTCTTAATTGTGTTACACGCGAATTGTTTTATGGCCCGTGTCATGTGGAGAAGATGTTCTATGCACTGTTTGTGATTAAATGTCTAATTTATAGTAGCCCACAGTGCTAGGAACGGCTTACAGATGGTTCCAGATGGTCCTTTCCAGTTCTGTGTTCTAACATTTCTATTAGAGTTGATGGGTATCAGCAGCAAAAGGTAACTGACAATCTCTATAATAACATCTCTTCTGTCAATTAACAATGCTCTTTGATATCCATTTCCTTTGAAAGAAAGGGGGGAAAATATGTTATTTGAAATCAAATGCAGAAATGAAGAGTAAAACACAAAGTCAAAAAGAAGTAGTGGGAGAAAGAAGGAAATTATTTTGTCATAGTCGGTTAGAAGGTTCTCACCATTGTATTTTTATCATTTTGCTTTGAATAGCAGTACTTTGTTCTGGATACCAGACCAAGAGCTCACCAAATGTTTTCAAACATAATCTAAGAACAATATCTCACCTTCTCTCTGATATTAATAGGTTTAAATTTCATTACCCCATGCATAGGAAAGTGCCAACATTTTCCAAGATTATACACATGTGCATCAATATCTGTCTTTATCAGTATCTACATCTAATTAATGACTTGCATATGAAACATTCCATATCTTGCAAAACAGACACAACATTTTTGTTGCTGCATAAATACTCCACATTAATGCTCTTACGTGCTTTATGTATCACATGCGTGTCCTCTGACGCAGAGAAATGAAGCAACCTGTTAGGAGGAAGCTTCAGACCAAAGGGGCTCACTGAAATGCAGAAGTGAAAGAACACCAGATCTGCTCCAGGAAAGATTCCAGGCCTTCTCTGCAAAAATTAACTCATGAATAATTAACAACATTAATTGATTATGCTGAATGTACAGTTTGTCCACATTGGACAGACACACAAAAAATATCCTGGTTAACAAGGCTAAGGTAATACTGAAGAGTTCATTTTCCACACAGTGCATAGCACTGAGTTTCATTTAGTTGTTAGTTATGGGGATAAGGATATAATTAAGCCCATGCAAGTTTAAATCTCTCACTTGGGAAAGGCAGTCTGTGTTTCTGTGAATATGGTTCTGTAGTTAATACTCTTCATACTAGAACTGAGGTTTGACACAACTCTAACTCTGGGATTCGGGAGCTGCAGGGTGGACTCTGGACTCAGGCTCATCTTTGCTCTAAAAGTTTGTATGGTTGTGGGTGAATTATGTTCCTTATTCATGTCAGTGCACATGACTGTAAGAGTTTGAAACAAGAGCCAAGGAGGCAACAGGACCCATTTTGTGCCACTGCCAGATCAGAATTTCCTTTTGTTCAAAACTCTGCAAGTGTCACTCCAGCATATTTAAAGAAAATTATTTCCTGTGTGCCAGTATTTACAAAGAAAATCTCTATCCAGAAGGTTAAGAATTAAAGCTAGCCTTGTAATTTCTCAGTTTCAACTAAGCCACTGTCTCAGAGCTGATAAAGAAAGGGCAAATCATGAGACATTTATCTTCTGACACTCCAACAATATGTAGCAAGAGTGCAGTCAAGTTTAACTGAGTTTCCTCTGAAGAAACTCCTCAAAGTATCTCAGGAAAGCTAGATTTGAACTTGCTGTACGTAAACTTATTCTCCCTGTTTCAGTGTGCAAGAGTATTTGACTGGAGGTAAAGGGCTGGATTTTTTTCCCCATTTGAATAAGTGGTGAGGAAAGAAGCTTTAATCTTGCATCTTTTTCTGTCATGGTTTTCATGCATTGGATTTTTTATTTTCTTCTCAGTCTGTCAAGGTCTCAAAAGTGACCTTGACAAGTGAAATCTCCCACTTCTTCTGAGTGTGAATAAGCCCAGTTATTTCTATGTTGATGGTTTGTTTTTATTATGGATTTCCTTGAGCCTAAGAAGCTTGAAATAGCAGCTTTTATCTTAAGATGTTTAAACTTGATTGAGTCACAATAAGTCTGCAGCTGTCTGGATATGTAGATACATATCTGTTCTTGGCACTTATGTGGCCATCACTGGTGCTGTTTTTAAGCATCTTGCAATCCTTACAGGGCTTTACTCACAGTGCCCCTGCCCAGCAGGGAAGCTTTAGCTGCATTTTGCAGACAGGAGACTGAAGTACAGCACAGGGTGAGTGGCCTGTTCAAGGACTCCCGGGAAGTCCAAAGTGCAAGTTCACAGCAATGTCCACCAGGTCAAGCTTATGTCTCCTCACACCATATAATCAGAGCGGTTGCAGGAACAAAGAAAAATGACCTTGCTTATAATATGTTAACCCACTTTTAAGTTAAGTTTGGCCCCTTGGTGATGACTTACAAAAAAAAAAAAAAAAGGATTAAACAAGGAGAATGATCTTCTTGAAAAAATACACCTCTACAATCAATTTGTTAGCTAAGGGCAATTCCTCTTACCAAGCTGTTTTAAAAGCAGGCTGATTAAGCCTCAGGGACTTGAATAAAGCCGTTCTGTATTTACAGTGGTGGAGTGACTGACACAGTAGATTCACATCAGTGAGCGGCTGCAGTGCGAAACAGTGGCAATCTTTCACCTGCAAGAACTGAAAGAAAATTTCTTAGTTCAAATGAGACATATTTCTACTGGCTCATCAATCAATGCCATGTTATCCTATGAAATGGATATACACCATCAGTTAAGTTGTTGATGTTCACATGTGCAGTGAATCCAGGAGAGTGACCCATATAAAGTCTGATAAAACCGATTTGTTTACAGAGTTATTAGAAGATGGAGCAGGATTGATGAGACAGCATGAGGAGAAAGGCAGTGACCTGCTGGAGCCTCAGCCTGCTGGTCCTGTTACAGGTGGCTCCATCTGAAACCAAATGATTTGGTAAACATGAAGTTACCTGTCTATATATTTTTCTTCTGTGCTGTGTAATGAAGGTAAGGGTGCTTTATTCATACTTACATAGCATTTCAGGCAAGGAACCTTTTGGTTTAGAAGCAGCTCTGGAGGCCACTGCCCGATGTTGTGTGCAGAGCAGGGCCCACTTCGAAGTCAGACCCAGCTTCAGGGGTCGACTGTGTTGCCCAGGGTATCTGTGGCCACTGGATGGGAAATGATCATAGAATCATCGAATCACAGAATGGCCTGGGTTGAAAAGGCCCACAGTGCTCATCCAGTTCCAACCCCCTGCTATGTGCAGGGTCACCAACCAGAGGACCAGGCTGCCCAGAGCCACATCCAGCCTGGCCTTGAATGCCTGCAGGGATGGGGCAGCCACAGCCTCCTTGTCCTAAGCAATCCCTGCTGCAAGTCCTCATGCTTCAGCGTTGGGACAGGGGAGGAGGACAGGGGTGCCTGTGGGGCTGGGTCTTCTGACGTTAGTCCTGCTGTAGGCGTTAGGGGGAAGACAGATATTTCCTTTCGGCAAAGAACTAGGCCTGCACGGTCACAAATGAACGGTAAAAGGGAAGCTTGTACAACCAGAGCTCAAACTCCCAGCTCTCTGCCCGGCAGCCGCCCACCCGCCGACCGCAGCAGGCCGCCCCGCGCAGCCCCAGCGAGCGGGAAAGGGCCGAGCGCCGGCTCCCCGCCGTTAGCCGGTGCTGGAGCGCCCTCTGCTGGGCTGGGGATCCCCGCTGCTGAGGAACGGGGTGGAGAGCCCAGCTCGTGGGTCCGAAGGCACAGACGTTGCCCCACGTACCGCCCCCAGACTCCCCAAAAATCCCTTTCGCCGTGTTGCGCACTACCTGGGGAAGAGGTGGAGTTATCTTGCACCTCCTCCACCTCTGGCTGCTCTGATGGTGTGTGTTAGTCTGGATTCGCCTCCTCGGTCTTGCTAAATCTCCGTGCCTGTGAGGAGCGCGTAGTTTGGAACCGTCAGTTCTTATCTCTTCCAAACACCTGATTCTAACAGTCTGCGGTGTTTCAGAGATGCCCCACACCAGTTAAGAAGAGGAATTTGATTCTGGTTACATACATGGAGATTGTTCTAGAGTAGCGTTATTGCTGATGTCTCGGCCAAGTGTGTGTCTCAGCTTTGACATCATGTTTGTTATAAGAGGATGCATAATGCAGAAGGACACCGTAGCTAAAATAAAGACCTTGTACAACAGTCAGGGCATAAGTACTATTTTCATTCATTTGAATACCTGTCATGGGCTGTAGGGCTCAATGAAACTCAACGATCAGGTGGAGACTTTTTTCCTTGAAAACATTCTACGAGGGATTATTCAACCTCTTGTGGGATGAATTCCAGCAAGATAGGAAGTGTGTAAAGAACCACAGTCATTTGCTACAGGGACCAATGAGGAGTGAATGCATTAGCAAAGTGAGAAATTGCTCTCTTCCTGGGCACACTTTGCTGTCACATATGCAGGAGGTTTGGGAAAGCTGGATCATCAGGGCAGGAAAGCTCTTCAGAGTCAGAGCAGCCTGCACACTCTCATTCAAATGTCTCAGATCAAATGATCTGTCTGTTACTACCTCAAGTCTGGCTCCCAACATTGTTTTGCTCTCCCAGAGATCCAGGGAGAAGTCAGTGATTGTGTAAGGCTGGAGATGCCATGTGGTATGCAAGAGAGTGGGAAAAAAAGGAAACCTTTGGCTTACAGGCCACAGAGTTGACATAGACTGAGGTTGTGGGCCAGCCACAATTATCTTGGGACTGTTGTTCTCTTCTGCTGGCACGTCATCTGCCTCCAACTATGTGCTGACTGAGCTTGCTTGTCTATTGTAGTGCTTACTCTACCACTCCTTTGCCCTGTAGAGCATTTTTGCATTTCAGTTGTGGATCAGAACTGCTAGTCTTTTTGTCCCTCTTCACTCAAGTCAGGAAAAGAAGAAAAGAGATTTTCTTGCAAGTGCAAATACCACCCCAGGGTGTGGCTATGTGCTCTTTGGATCCCTTGCTGCTTTTACCAACCTGTGTCTCCTTTTCGTTTCTAGGAAGTTCCTGTCAGTAGAGTATTTAAGCTCTGGTTGTGGTATTTAATAGCACAGGGGAGAGTCACCCAAACAGCTCTCCTCTCCCAGCCACCAGACTGCACTACATGTACTGCAGTGCTATGGGTAGTACCCAACATGCCCTATAAACTCACAGATGGTGAGAATAGTGTGTCTTCTCATCAGAAATGGTAAGGAGATGTCAAAGATTTGCATGTTTTATTCAGAGACTTGGAAATGACAAGGAAGAGGCTTCCTTTGAGAATGGCTCCAAAGCGCTTGTGGGACTGGCAAGTAGATCTAGTAACCAAAATGCCTATGGGAAAAAATGTGTAACACAAGAAAAATAAAAAGAATAGCTTAGAAGAATTAAAGCTTTGGCTTCTCTTTCTGTGCTTACTTAGGAAAGGATATAAACTACTAGCAAAATGTTCTCAGCATCAGCAAAATCTCCAGTGCTCTCAAAAAGATCTGAGATGTGTTAAACTTCTGCAGATGCAAACTGAAATGGTATCAGATCTGATTGCTCAAGGATGGATGTGCTCTGAAATTTCACATGACACAATACCCAGCAGCCTGCAGAATCATCATCAGGATGCAAGTTTATTGCTTATGGTCCTAAATGTGTGGGGTCTGTAAGTATTCTTCTTTCAAAAGTAATTTTCTTGTCACTGTAGTGAGCATGATCAGTCTTATGCTGACAGCATGGGATAGTAAAGTCTAACAGTGTATGCAACCCCTTGAAGGACCTGTGGGAATAGCTGGTCCCACTGTATAACATAACTGTACCCAAATACTGTAAATTAGCCAAGCTACGATTCACAGCTTACAGCCAAGAAGAAGCAGAGAGGACTAGAGGCACCTCTTCTGGAGAGATAGTCATTCAAAAAGACCGAGAGACTAACAGACTGTTTTTCCACCCTAGTTTAATTTAAATGGCATTTCTGTCCAGCTTGCTCAAAATAGGTTTATCACACAGCTATGGCTTTTGTTATCTTTGGCTTAGAGAAAGCTAAACCAAGTTCAGCTGTGTACTCAAAGAGCAAATTTTGTTCTCCAAGAGTAAGTTGTGCTTAATGTACATTTTCCCTCATCATCCCTCTGTTGCTTCTCCAACCTGCCTTGGTAGAGAATTATGTGAAGGTCACCTTAGATCATTTTAGTGTCTATTAAATACTTGGCCTCCCCCACTAAGTACAGAAAATATGATATTATTTGCAGTGGTCTTTTTTTTTTTTTTTTTTTTTTTTTTTTTTTTTTTTTTTTTTTGTGGAGATTTCTGTGCTGCAGGAACAGTGCAGCAATCAATAAACTCATTCTACTCCTATCAGGATACAGAAAACAGATAACGACTTCAAGTCATTAGTGTAATGTTTGACACCATGTACTTTATTACACTGTCATAGCAATTACTTATTGAAACACCTGAGACTGATTTTTCATCAAAGGGACAATTTGGAGGTGTGAGCAGGAAAATCCCCCAAAAAGAACCACATTGCAATGAACAAGCTTGTTCTTCCTGGCATTTTGCTTCTTCCACACACAGAGTGGAGAATATAAATCAAAACTTAAAGAAGTAAATTAAAGGAATTTTTCAGACCTCAATATTTCTGTTTGAGAGTTTGGTAAAGATGTGAAACAATCTTATTTATTTGATCTGTTTCCTCCACTGCTAGTAAACATAGCCTCTTCATAGTTGCCACCATCCCATCTTCTCCTCAGAGACTCAGTTGGATATGTGAGACAGTGTGAGCATGAGAGTACAAATGTGTCTGTGGTTCCAGATCTCTCATCCTCTTACCTGTTAAAGCTGTTATCTCCTGTTTTATAACAGCAAATCTTCTCAGCAAAGCTCAGCTTTACATTAATGCTTCTGTTAAAATAGGAATGATCTCTATTCTATCTACTGAACTGTGCTTTAGTACCCTCCTATGTTGTGGTGAGAGACCAATTCCCACACCTCACTTTACTCTGGTTGCCATCCTGGGTATCACTGGTATCCCACACAGATGACTGGCTATGTCTGCCATCTAAGGCTGTGAGCATAACTTCACTGTGTCATTTCATCCTGGCTTGAGACACCTTTGATCTGCTTCCAGGTGGATGGTCCAAGGGGACTCTCAGGCTGGAGGATCACAGAATAATTCAGGTTGGAAGGGACCCTTAAGATCACCTAGTTCCAACCCCCTGCTTATAGGCAGGGACACCTCTCACTAGACCAGGTTGCTCATTTCATCCAGCCTGGCCTTGAATGCTTCAGTGTGAGGGCATCCACAGCCTCTCTGGGCAGTCTGTTCCAATGTCTCACCACCTTCACAGTAAATAATTTCTTCCTAATACCTAATCTAAATCTACCCTCTTCCAGTTTAAAGCCATTTCCCCTTGTCCTGTCAATACATGCACTTATAAAAAGTCCCTCTCCAGCTTTCCTGTAGACCCCCTTCAGGTACTGGAAGACCACTATAAAGTCCCTCTGCAGCCTTCTCTTCTCTAGGCTGAAAAGCCCCAAATCTCTCAGCTGGAGGTGCTCCAGCTTTCTGATTATCTTCATGGCCTTCCTCTGGACCTGTTCCAACAACTTGGTGTCCTTCTTGTGTTGTGGGACCCAGAACTGGACACAGTACTCCAGGTAGAGTCTCATGAGAGCTGAGTAAAAAGGCAGAATCACCTCACTTGACCTGCTGGTCACGCTTCTCTTAATGCAACCCAAAATATGGTTGGCCTTCTGGACTGCAAGTGCACACTGCCATCTCATGTTGAGTCTTTCATCAACCAGCACCCCCAAATCCTTCTCCTCAGGGCTGCTCTCAAGCCACTGTCCACCCAACCTGTATTTGTCCTTGGGATGCCCCAACCCAGGTGCAAGATCTTGTACTTGAATTTCATGAGGTTGGCATGAGCCCACATCTCAAGCCTGTCCAGGTCCCTCTGGATGGCATCCCTTCCCTCTACAGTGTCATTTGCACCACTCAGCTTTGTCATCTGCAAACTTGCTGGGCTTACACTCGATCCCATGTTCTGTGTCACACCTATGAAGGTTTTAAATAGCACCAATCCCATCACCAATCCCCAAGGAATGCCATTTGTCACTGGTCTCTAATTGGACACTGAGCCGCCTACCCAGCAAGTGGTCCATCCATCAGATCCATTTTCATTCATTCTGGCAACCAAGATACTGTGCGGAATAGTGTCAAATTCTTTGCACAAATCCAAGGTAAATGAAATCAGCTGCTCTCCCTTTACCCACTGATGCTGTAACTCCATCATAAAAAAACACCAAGTTTATCAGGCATGATTTGCCCTTGGTGAGGGCATGTTGGTTACCACAATCACCTAAGTTTTATTTTGATTTTCTATGTGTCATTCCTCACAGATTTTTTTTCCTTTGCTGCATAAAACAACTGTGAATGTGCTATTTACATCAGTTTGCAGAATTGTGACCTGAAGAGCAATTCACACATTCATACTGGCATCAACACTGAAGAAGCCCCTGCTCTTCAGCAGCGTACTCTGGAGATCCAGCCACACAGCTTTGCTGGCCTTTTGTGCCGTGTTTAAGGAATTAAATTGCTGAGGGCTTTCTCAGCCATCTCCTCGTCCTGTGAATGTTTTGAGCAATTGATATACCTCACTGGGTGTTCAGCCAGTAACTTGAACTGCTGATATTCTTCGCCTTGCACATAATGATTTGATATGAATAAACATCGACACTGTAATAATTGTTTATTAGTTTTGGCTTTTCTTTGAATTTTAGAGTAGGAATTATATTCTAAGAAATAGGTTTTTAGGTCAAATTCTCTCCTGCTTTTCCCATAGTTTGTCATTTCATAAACTGAATCAGTTTTTTTTGCATTTGTGTTCTTTGGAACTATCACATCTTTTATCTAGGCATGTGTCCCAGGCCAAAACAAAACTTGTCTTGCCATTTTCTGCTATTGCTATTTTTTTTCAATACCTATATGATACCGTTTTTCCTAAACTGCTGAAATCATCATATTTCTCTTCTGAGGCTACAAGGTTATATTCATTTCTGTCTTTTTAAAAGCCTGAGGTTGTGGTGATTTAAATGCTCTTTGCTTACAACGTCCTTATAAAACAGTGGATGTCAAGTAATGCAAAACTAAAGGGGAGCACTGTATCTGTGGTAGCTTTCTGACCCTGCAGAAAGGCTGCAGGGAGTGTGCTTTATTTTTTGTGGGTCTAATCCATCCTAAAACCAGCTTATCTTCCATTTCTAACTTCTAGTTGCAGATAGAAACAAAAATAAAAATAAAGTAATGTAAAATTTCAGTTAGAAAGCAATCAGTTTATATAGGTAAAATGTTATGTTACGTAATACCTTATGCTGCATCAGAAATAGTGTGGCCAACAGGACAAAAGAAGTGATTGTTCCCTCATATGTGGCACTGGTGAGACCACACCATAAATCTTTTGTTCAGTTTTGTGCCCCTCACTACAAGAAGGTTGCTTGAGCATGTGCAAAGGGCAACAAAGCTGGTGAAGGAGACAGAAAGCAAAGGTTATGAAGAGTGGTTGAGGGAACTGGTGCTGTTTAGTCCGGAGAAGAGAAGGCTGAGGGAACGTCTCATTGCTTTTTACAACTACCTGATCCACAAACATCATCGAGTTCAACTCCTGGCTCCACACAGAACCACTTAAAAATCATAGAATCACAGAATGGTCTGGGTTGGGAAGGGCCTTTAGGACATGTAGGTCCAATCTCTCTGCTATAGGCAGCGACACCTCCCTCTAGACTAGGTTGCTCACAGCCCCATCCAGCCTGGCCTTATATGCTTCCAGGGAAGGGGCATCCACAACAGTTTGGTGCCATGCCCACTCTCCTGGAAGCCATTCCATGTCCATCACCCTCTGGTGAAAAACCTTTCCCTAACTCCCCCGACACAGCTCCATGCCATTCCCTCAGCCCTGTCGCTGTCACACAGAGCAGAGCTCAGCACTGCCCTCCGCTCCCTGTGAGGAGCTGCAGCCGCCACCAGGACTCCCCTCAGCTCCTCTGCTCTGGGCTGAACAACCCAAAGGATTTCATCGGCCCTCTACACCCTTCCCCATCTTCATATCCCTCCTTTGGGCATTCTCTAACAGTTTTATGCCTTTTTATTGTGGCATTCAAACCTGCACACAGTGCTCGAGGTGCAGCCACACAGCACAAAGCACAGTGAGACAACCCCTTTCCCTTGCCTGGCTGTCAGCATGGCCTGATGCACCTTAGGGTACAATTGGCCCTTTGGGCTGCCAGAACGAGCTACTGACTCAGACTCAGCTTGCCATCAACCAGAACCTCCAGATCCCTTCACATGGGGATCTCCAGCTGCTCATCCCCGTCTGTACATATATCCATGGTTGCTTTGGTCCAAGTACAAAATCCAGCACTTGCTCTTGCTGAACTTCATGCAATTGGCAAATGCCCAGCCCTTTTTCGTCAAGATCTCTCTGCAGTACTTCTCTAGCCTTGAGGGAGTCAGCAGTTCCTCCTAGTTCAATGTCCTGTGCAAACTTACTTAGTATACTTTCAAGAGCTGTATCCAAGTCATTGATTAAAACATTAAAGAGAACCGGCATACAAAGAAGTAATGAGATGGTTGTCAGTTTCTTTTCTCAGGTAACAAGTGATGAGACACAAGGAAACAGACTCTAGTTGTGTCATGCAAAGTTAAGGTTGATATTAGGAAGGTGATCAAGAGTTGAAGTGGGCTTCCCAAGGAAGTGCTGGAATCCCATCCTTGGAGATATTTAAGAGTTGTCAGACTTGGTGATTTTGAAGGTGTTTTCCAACCTAGATGATTCTACATTTCTACATTGGTAAAGTCTGAAACAGAGTTCTCTCTATCAGTACAGGCACAATACTTGTGTCCCAGTTAGGAACAAACAGTGTCTGCTGTGTTGTTGAGAGGTGTCCCTACTCTTCCTGCACCAAATACCTCTTCCTTTTAGAGGTGCTTCAACAGGAAAGTAACTTCATAAAAAGTATTTTAAAATAAATTAACAGAATTCTTATATCTGAAATGCTTGTTTGTATGCATCTCTTAATGCTACACAAATACTGCTTTACAGGAATATAATTCAGTGAGAATTACTGTAATTTTCAAAGTGCTGTATTAGCTTCAGTACTTCTACCATACCAAAATGTGCTACATGTTGCAGGTCAGAGAGTGCTAGTCAGTGGCTTGTGGGCATTTCAAGGATGGCTTCCAAAAATGGCCTCATTCTCTTGCCAGGATGTGGGCACAGGACGAGCAATAGAGGATAGGGCAAAATGACTGCAGGAGAAAATGCCTCAGCAAGGACTGTTGAGGCCAGAGTCATTGTATCACCATACAGAGAGAGCTGAACCGAGGGCTACCTGAGCTAGTAAAAGAAACTCCTGCAGTAAATCATGTCTCTCTGCTTGGTATCAGTTGTATGGACCATTTGCCCAGTTCCTTGGGCAGATGGTCTATATAATTCAAGTTCAGTATAATTTCTCCATTATACAGGAAAAAAATGTCACTGTGTTTCAAGTGATCAACCCCTTTTGCAAATTAAATCATCTAGCAATTATAAATCCATTGCTTTCTTCATTCCTCTGGTACTGATTTTTAGAGTATGTTAGGGAAAGATTAGTATAGATTTAACTCAGCAAGCTTTATTTTCAGTATCTATGATTTCCAAGAATGTAGATAATTGTTGAAGAGATTTAATCAGTGAGTTTTTAAAAATACCTACAGCAGGTCACTCAGAGCACATAAATGCTCTGTTTCATAATGGTGGGATGGAACATGCATACCATTCCTTTTCTTCAATAACTTGTGCAACATGTATTGCTCTTTTATCATTTGGACTGCAAGAAGAGGTTTATGAATCTGTGGCTACTTCTGGTGTTAGGCATCATCCCTATAGTCAAAATGAAGTGTCACATTCACTGTTTAGCTGGTGGCTTTTCTTTTGGCAGATAGATCGTTAGAGTTATTGCACCTCTTTTCCTGGCATTTTTCTCCAGATAATGTAGATCTGAGGGTTGCACTGATTAATCTCTCCATATGTGATCTATGACATCTATAGCAAGAGTCTCTTTAGCTAATTTCAAAGCTGAGCAAGTATTAATCCTAACATCAGAGATACAGCTGCATTTCTGACCTTGAGGGCTATTGCTTCATTAGGCCTGATTAACTACAGTGTTATTTCAATTTCGCTCTGGTGTGGATTTATATCAGTATACAGCTTTGGTAATGTGATAAATTAAATCCAGTACACCAAAACCTGATTCAGCTGAAGTTAATAGCAGCGGTACTGTTGACCTCACATAGCAGCATGACCTGTCTGAAAGCAGTTGTGGTGTCCTCATATCTCAACTTCCTCATGACTTTTTGGGACTGAAGATGGAAAAAAAGCCCCAAACACTTGGGTTTAGCTTTGTGCATGCTTTCAGCAACATGCTATCACGCTGCTTTTGCAAAGCACGGTGTATATCTGTTACAGGGTCTGGTTCAAAGGACACAGCTCTGCTACCATTTCATTTTAGTTATTGTTTGTTCTGCATCTGCTCAGCCTACAAAAACATCTGAATTACTATCATACTGTTACCCAACCGTGGAACATTCTTCTGATGTTAACTGACTTATTCTTAAGGATGGTTTCCATTTGAATTTTAAAGCATAATTGATCAAATGAAGGGAAATTTACTGGCCCATAAGCTTGACCCTTTGTTAATCAATTGAGCTTTTCTTACTCTGTAAACCATTTGTTCTTGTTGAACTTGCTCGCTGGTGTTTCATACTTTAAAGTATTTTTTGGATGATGCAACATGGACTGTCCCATGTGGGGATTTCACACCATTTACCTCTGACAGTTTTACCAGCTGAGGATTTGGCCCTGATCTCTGCTTCTTTAATTTCACATAGGCTCTCTTCCAGCATCTCTGGTCAAGGTTAAATCAGCTTTTCACAGCAGTCAGATAGAACATAGTTGATGCATCCTATATTCTACAGATGAGGCTTTATTTTGTTCCTGTCTCTTCAGAGATGTCTGTGTCAAGTGCCAAGCAGCTATCTAAACAGTAAATACCTCCTTGTAATAGAGTTACATGATTCCCTGAAAATCATATTCAGACTCCAAGTTTTAGGCAGTAACGTGAATCAGCTGTATCACAGCACCCATGGTGGCAAATGAAAGAGAGAGGTGACAAACGTGTGGCATGCTTCCTGAGATTATGCTGTCACGGACATGTTTCATAACTTTGGTCATCTGATCTTTATCCTTTCTTTGTGTGAAAGTGCTGGAGCAGAGACATCACGGGAAGAAATGTCACGATGTATGGGTGAGGAGCCTTCCATGTGAATAAAGGTGTATCAGCTGTCACAGTAAATCATTCCCATTTCCCTGCTCTGGCTGTTTCTAACTGTGGTGGATTTTGACTAAGTGACTATCTCTAGCCTTGTATGAATAAAATACTCTCATAAAAGTAAACAGTGCTGTGTGTCTGAAACCACATCTTATTTGTTTAGGGGATAAGCATTAGACCAACCTGCTGGGCACCTGCCATTTGGGCATCCTTAGGAATTCATCCTGAAACTTTTGTCATCAATTTCATAGCATAACAATTCCCATTCTGGTATCATGGTATTTATTTTTACAGTGTTCACACCAAGTAACGTACATGATCTTCAGAGACATCTTCTGAATATGGGAAACGCAGTTAACTCCAGCTGTTGTTATTGCTTTTTTAATTGCTTTAACCCAGTGAGCTTGGGTGAATTATTCCCACTGTTTCCTGTGCTGTGATAGTGCAGTGCATAGTTTTGTGTGACATCTCAATTTTACTATAACTAATACGGAATCCATAATATAGCAAAAGGTTTGGATCTGACATAGGAAAGAATATGAGGATAAAGAAGAGTGGAGAGTGAATGTTAAACATTTTAGAGATTCTGAGATTCTTTGGCAGTAGTACTTGTAGACTTCTACTCAGATCAACGCCACATGAAAATGAAATTGGCCTCATGCTTACCCCAGCTTGCCTTCACTGAAATGAATCTCCAGCTAACTCCCACTGGTAAATCCACACCAGGGAAATATTTGGGTATTTTTCTAAACCATTTCTGCAATACCTTTGTGCCAACAGAGTGATTAAAAAAAAACAACAACCACAGCTTCGGCCAAGATTTGAACTTACTTTCCAGTTTCCCATATGGGAAACTTTATAGTATGTGAAAAATAGAAAGGACACCTGCTTCAATACAAGTCATGTTAAAGTTCTGCTGGGCTTATGTGAAAAACAAAAATGTGCACTATTCTATCCAGGACCAGTCGAAAGGTTGTACTTTTATGTCCTAGGGCACAGTGGAAATGATAATCCAAACACATTGCTTTGGATTATTGTTGCTTCATTCCCCACCTGCCTTAAAGTAGCTTTGTTGCACACCAGCATCTCAGCAAGTGTCAAATCCCAGCAGCTCTATCTGCCAGTTTCCTGCCGTACCCATTAAACCACACGTGAAGTGCTCCCCGCAGTACTTGATCAACTCATCTGTCCTGGGAAAACAGCAACAACAATAACAACAACAAACCTGTTTGTTTGCACTGGATCATCTTTAGATAAAGATGCTTGTGTTGCTAAGAATCAAAGAGGAATTTGTAAAGAGGAAGAGTATATGTGTCACTCTGCTTAAATCTCATGAATACATCAAGGGCATGTTGTCTCTCTGCAGAGAGGCAAGGCAAATCTTCCTGCTTTGGTAGGACAGGAGAAAGAATTAAGAGTCTTTAAACTATGGTCTTGTTTGTTTCTTCCTTTGCCAACCTGTTATTTTTTAGCACTACTCAGCACTACTAACTTCCAGCTCAAACTGATCACAGTAGTTTCATAATTCTGTGTTCATACTTCTGTGTGACACCTGTCCCTCAGAGATGAGGCTGTGCTGCATGGCCTCAGCTTTCCCTGATGACAGCTCTCAGAACAGAGGATGAGGGGTCTGTCACTGGGACTGGTTCTGAAAGAGCAGTCAACAGCAGGAAGGACTTTTTCTGCTCACAGTAGAAGTGGGCAGTCTGTCTCCCAGACCTGTCATTCTGCAGAGTCTTAGGGGTAGCCTGCTGGATTAACTGTTCTGCACCAACTGTAATTTCTCTCTTTTTGTCCCAATAGCAGTCTTCAGCTGCAACTTTTTCCATTGCAGAATGACTACTTTAAACCCACTTAATCTGAAGCAAGCTGTGGAAATCTGAATAATGGAGGTCACTGGAGCCTCTGAAAGGAAAAGTAAATTTAGGATAACTTCACAAATGCTCAGTGTATTTGCTGTTCTGTGTTGTTTATCCATATCAAGTTTCAATTTTTATAAAATTGTACTCTGCAGAAAAGCATGGGACAAATTTGTTCTGTGAGTTTGTATACTCTTGGTTCCAAAGTTCCTGAACTTCGATTGCTGGGAGCATCAAAGTCTGAGCCAAGCTGAAGGTCAGCCCATTTCTGTAGCAGTCAGCAAAACCCTTGATCTCAAATGTCTTGACTCATCCAGAATCCAAACCCTGGATCACACTTCACAGCTTTAGCCTATCTCTCATAGTGACAGTTATATTCTGCTTTTATCCAGTCTGTGTTATCAAGAAACCACTTGCAATGTCACTGATGCCAAGTCTGATCTTTAGTTGGAACAGAAAGTTGGTGTTGCCAGGCATAAGCAGAAGATATCAGCAAGAATATTCTGGTAGAGTTCATTGTGTTTTTGGCTAGACTCAACTTTGAAGCTCAGCTCCTTATCTCTGCTACTGCCAGAAGCTGCAGGGCTGGCTCTTAGCACAGAAGAGATATGCTGCACTACCTTGCTGCTGAGCACAGAAAGAGGTTAACTTTTCATCTGTCTGCTCTTCTGTATCTGGATGTATCTGCTCTTGCTGTTGAACTGGATGGCTGTTGTGGTAAGACCACTGATTTTCTTCCCATGTTCTTTTACTGTAGTCACACGTGGCCAAGCTAACCCCCACTGTGCGACTGTTTTTTCCTATTTACACATGTTACTAAGAAACATCAGCTAAGGATATGTTATTACAAGTTTGGGAATGACCCTATTCTTGGCATAGGGCCAAGCCAAACACTTTATTTCATTAAAAAAAGCAAAATGTGATAGAGTCAGTAGTTATAATGATGATTGGCAAGCAGAGGTGGAGTGCTACTACAAAAAAGAAAGATGGGAAATTCCAATAATCCTAATTAATAAGCATGGTCATTAATTCCGTGAGTGGGATTATAAAAGAAATGTCATTCTGCCTTAAGAGCACTATGGGTAGGAAAGAGCACAGGAGGCAGAATGTGATTAAGGCATCTTGATGTGATAAATCTGTTAACATTTAGATATATATATATAATTTTTATTAAGATTGATTTTGTGAGATTCATTAAGCTTCATTTTATAATAAAAAAGGGGAGAATTTAAGAAACAGAAATATGATTTAAGTAGCAATGAAACAGACCTAGAGGGGGAAAAATGACTAGGTACTCTTATGAAATAGACAAAGAAGACTCTAAAAAACATTTATTTGTCTCTAAGTACAACACAGAATGCCTTCTCTTTGTCACAGCAGTACTATTGTAACCAATTTCTTGGTCCGTCCCTTCTCCTCTTTACATACACAAGAGGGAATATGCAGCTTTCTCTTTGACAGTCTTGTTAGAACATATGAACCACAACATTCTAGTAACAAAATTACCCTGTCTTTGCGGTTATTTTCTGAAAAGGGGCAGTAATTCAGAAATGACTATTTTCCTCTCTTTGTACTGACTAGTTCATTGTGGACTGTAAATGCTGGCGTGAGACACGCTGACTGAGCTGGACTTGAATTTGGAGGAGATGTTACTGGCGAACCCACTTGCACTGTTCTGCTTGAGAGTTTGTCAGCGTTTCAATTGCAAAGCACTCCTTGTGGAGATTTATAACTAGGTTATAGAAGTTCCCTCCCAGCTAAAATTTGCACTTCTTTTAACTTTTATGACACAAACACAAAATAGAAATCAGATTTTTTTCAAGGGATATATTTCATCATAGCTCACAGAGATTTACGCATTTAAATCTCATCCTTTTTTGAGGGAGTTACGCATTCAGATTCCATCTGCATGTGTAAACATAAGGACGTAGGGAGAAATCTTCACCTGGTGGCTTGTCCCTAACCTCAGTGGAGCCCAAAGATTAGTGCTGAATTAGTGCCAACCTAGCTCATAGCCGGTGTCCTTCTTTTGCTGCCTGTGACTAAGCTGGTTTTTTTCCAGTCTTTTGATCAATATAATTTCAGTATCCTTCCTAAACCAGTGATGGAGGAGAGGAAGAATACATTTCAATGGATTTCTGAAACTGAAGTCAAAGCAATACATAATAGAGATTAGAGTCTGAAATATGTGTGAATTTTTTTTCCTTTATCAGAGCGAGAAAACTAGCAGCCTGAATCCAAACTGATCAAGACTAATGATGTCCATCAGCCATCTCCATCTCTGTGAAGAACTGCATAAAACAACAGCTGGGAAAGTGCTGAGCCCACAGTATCCATAACTGACTTTCACAAAATGATCTCCATTGTTCTGCCGTGTACAAGGCGTATTACGCATTATAACAAACTGACATTTCACTTGTTTGTGAGTCCTATTTCCTGTTGGATACAAGGATTTAAGCGCTTTTTTCCTGTTGCTGTTGGTGAACGAAAGCTGTATTTCAGTTCAGAACTGTTTACAAGCACACTGCATACAGCTAGCTATAAGAGAAGTGTATAAGCTGTTATGTTAAAAATTCACTTCCTTCCTGAAGCTTTAGCAGATCTATCAAAGATTTATATTTTTTCCCCAAAGTACTGATTTTTCTACCACAGTTGCCCTAATCTCTAGGAAGATCTTCCTAAGCAGCCAGAAGCCAGATCCTAAGGTAGTTATGGAAAGAGCTGTGGGCTACACAATTAAAGGATAGTGCAGTTGAAATAGTGTCAAATCTATCCGAAGCACAGGCTTTTTGCAAAAACACCACAAAAACACTTAGGCTGCCATTGCACATTTCTAATAACGCTGTTGCTGTTTTACCAATGCAGTTTTCAGGGATTTAGTTCTCTTTTTAGACAGAGCCATGCTGTATTTCCTTAGCCAATAACTAGGGCCATGTGAAATACTCTCTGTCAAATCCCAAACCACCGAACACTGGCCAGGTTTCAGTTTTCATTATGAACTCAAAATTCAGACCAGGATGGCCTGCTGAGGAAATGGTCTGTTAAGGTTCACAAACCTTGCAAACAAACTTTGGCCCAGTTTTGATTAACCCCACCTTTAACTGGAGGAAATAGGTTTTCCCAGGCCTTTGGCTAAGCCAACCAGGCAGATCAAGCCACCACATAGCCACTGCTTCTTAGCAAAATTTGTAGCATAGTCTGGCACTTTACATCTGAGATGGTTAACCTGTGGTAGAGAAAAGCACCAGAAGAACCATTTAAAATGGTTTTGAAACATGCTTCATTCTGAGCATGGAAATGGAACTAGCTAATCAGAGCTGTGCAGATAGAGTGTTCAGGCTTCTTGGTCCCCATCCAACAGTACTCAGAGTTTGAGGTTTTAAGTTACTCCTTGGTTATTTATATATTCAAAATAGAATGGCAATTTTAACTTCTAACTAAACAGATAAAAAAAATGAAGACTCCCCTCACCTCCAATTTGAACGCTCTCACTGTTACAACATGCAGTGTGGGGGGGTGTAGGCATGACACACACACTTTTACTTTTGTTTTTTTGTCTGGCCCGGTGTTATATTCCCGAGACATTGTTTTATCACCAGATGAAAGCCTTGGCACTAAAATATTGCAGTGTGGCTTACATTAGTGGTAGTAGTAGTCTGATCCAGAATTACCCGCCCAACATGCCTTTGAATTTGATTGAACTGACCTGTCGAGATCTCAGACATGGCTAATCTTTGCTCTCTGGCAGACTGCCTTCATTAGGAGATGGCAGGATCCTGCAGAAGCAGCATTCTGCCGGGATGGTGTCATTTTGCTGTGTGCAGAGACTGTAGTCAGTAGGTTTGTTTGGTATCTGGCAAAGTGAAAAGAGTGTTGGACTGTTTTGGTTGGTTTATATTATGTGAGGTTTTTTTTTTCCCCATTTTTTGTATATTTGTTGGTTTTATTTCCCCCCAGACATATGCTAACTCCAAAGCTGGAGTTCCTCACACCAAGTAGCTCTACACACAACACCAAAACTGGCAGACTCTATGGGAAGGGAAACTCTGAGAGAGACCCAATATTAGTTGTGGCATTGCTGAAGCTAATTATAGCTGGTAAGTATGAATGAAACTGAGTATTTTTGCAGTCTGTCACCTCTCACACTAGTTAATATCACAGTACTCACAAGGCATCCCATGTAAAAATAAAACCTATCTGAAAAAGTGTTGGAAGCTGATATGAGGTGACTTGCTTGATTTGAAATATAGAGTTATCAAAGAAATGAGTCCTGTTCACTTCAGCTGTATCCATAGAGCTGCACTAGTTTCTATGATTGCTGTGGGTTTGTAAATTTTCCATGAAAAATATTTTCCTCTCTTTCTCTCACAATATCCTAGTTTATCTCTATACTCAGAAGAATTCCAAGTTTCTGCTCATGATGTTCTGTTCAAGTTTATTTCACTGTAGTGAGTCACGTAAGAGAAGTACAACAACTTTTTCCTGTGTGGCAGAATGGTTGAGCTGTTCCCATCTTAGTGAAAGAGAGGAGGAAGAATGGAAAGATGTAGAGGACTTGATGCACATATTTCTAACACCAAACATCAGAATATTATCAGTATATTGGGAAGTATATTAAACATATTAAAAACAAAACAAAACAGAACAAAGCATTTAGAATTTATTAAAATAAAACCTTTGATCTCAAATATATAAACTGATTTGTCACAATCACCATCAGAAGCTGTTCTTCAAATTAAGACTACCTGGAGAAAGGGGGAATATGTCAGGTAGAGGAAGGATTCAGAGAGCAGGATCCACCAGGATAAAAAAAGGGAACTGACAGTGGATCATGCAGTGGAATAATAATAAAAAGTGCCAGCTGGGAAATGTAAACAGGATCAGAAAATAGCTGGGCAGGGGAAGGATGAGAGGGAGGGAAAAGTGTGCTAAAGGAGAAACTGAGATCAGAGAGCAGGGGAAAACTGGAAGTAGCTGGCTGGGTAAAGATCTGAGGGCATACAGCTGATGAGAAGATAAGTCTGAAAACTGCTTGTATCCTATGTGTGGGAACGCAGGAAAGGGAATGCAGGAACATCAGCAAAATTTATCACAGAGTGGCAAGAATGAGTAGATAAGAAACTACAAAATAGAATGTGAATTCAGGTAGTCTGGACAATGAGACTGACTGAGGAAAAGTAACTCTATGTATAGAAGGACTGAGAACCCAGATGTGTTAGACAAGGAGAGAAACATGCTGGGATCAGTTTCTTGAGAAACATGAAATTGGGATGCTGAGTCAACAGGAGGGAAGCGGTAAGTAAGGCAAATCTGTTGGGGAGGGTGAGACAGGAGGAGTAATGCTGACATGAGATAGATGAATAGCCAAGGAATATGGAATAGTACATGTGATATTTAGATCTCATGGTTCCTCTGCTGTCAACAAATATTTGCTTGTATGCTAGCAGAGAGTGTGTCACTCTAGATCAGTGTTGCCAGTAGGGAGGTCAACAACTTATGAGCTATCCCATTAAACTAAATTTCTTAGATCTGTGTGGAAAATTCATATGGTCATCAGTGTAGTGCTTTTCAAGTAGTTACATGATGGAACTCTGTTATTTCACTTTGCTTACTACAAATATTTTTTTAAAGCTAAGTCTCACAAAAAATTGTACATTGAGAGTTCTATTCATGTAAGCATCTAATAGTTTCAAAATTTCCAAACCCTTCTGAACCCTTCAATCGTGATTACATTTCCCTATCCTATCCCATAAATTTGTTCTCTGATACCATCTTTAATTGCAGGAATATGTATTAATTTTTTTGTTTTTTCCCACGGGGCACCTACTCCCTGACCTTCTTTGGGAGTGACTCAGAAATGAGTACTGGTGCAAGGTACTGTCTTTATTATTTGTTCTTCATCTGTTACAAAAACTGTGAGATGTATAGTGATGGAACAAGGGGATTGTAGGCTGAAAAATGCCAACCCATACATTCTGTGATGGTTGAATACTGGCGCATACATATAGATTTTTTTTATCTTTCCCTCTACCATTCGGTCTCTGTGCTTTGCCAGGGATCACACTTTTCCACAGGTGGTCACTAACTGTGCATTCCTCATTTCTGGGGTCCTGACAGGAGACTCTAGGGTCTGGTTTGCAGTAATGCTGAGCATTCACAGCTGCAAGTTAGTGATACTGGTGATTTAAATGCATAAAGGACTGTGTAATGTTACGTACTCTGAAATGTCGATATGATAAATTTTAAAGGAAATGATTCGTGAATTCAATTGTCATGAAGGATGCAAGGATTTGAATGTGGAGAAAGTTTGGGATTTCTCCAGTCAAAAGCATAAAAATATCTGTATCTTGGATCACAACAAGGAGGGGGCAAAAGTTTTACCAAAAAAGGCCCCAGCCCTAACTGGATGAAAAAACTTCTCAAAGGGGATATTAAGAGTATGCAGGGAGCTTACAAGTGGTGGAAAAAAATGATCAGCCAGCAAAGAAAGCCGTGTTTTGGAAGTCAGGAAGTTTAGAGACAAAGTAAGAATTGCCAAGAGTCAGGCTGAGTTGTACCTTCAAAAGAAAATCAAAACAAGCAGCAAGAAGTTCTGCAGTCATAGACATAAAAAAGACCAAGGGAAAAAAAAAAAAAAAAGAAGAGAGTGGGGAAAAAAGCTGGAATGCTATGTGAAGCAAAGTTATGGCGGGGATTTTATTTCCAAAGTGTAACCCCAAAAAAACCAAATAAATACATGACATCCATTTTCAAATAAAAGTGCTGGTGGTCACGATGACAAATAGGAATGAGGATTTGGAAAAATCAAAATGAAGTGAAGCAAAATTCAAAATACTTATTATTTTATAAATGAAGAGAATGAATATCTCCACTTTTGAGTGTTGAAAGTACAGGCACATGAATTTGCAGGTCATGTGCGAAGTAATTTCATAAAATCATAGAACCACAAAATGATTTGGGTTGGAAGGGACCTTAAAGACCTTATAGTTTCACACTTTCTTACATGGGCATGGACAATTCCCACTAGAACAAATTGCCTGAGGTCCCATCCAACCTGGCCTTTAACACCTCAGGGATGGGGCATTCACAGCTTCTTTTGGCAGCCTGTTTCAGTGCCTCATCACCCTTTGAATAAAGATTTTTTTCTTTATATCTAGTCTAATTCTTCCTTCAGTTTAAGGCCATTATCCTTTTTGTTATCACTACATGCCCTTGTAAAAAGTTCCCCCCCATCTTTTCTTTAGGCCCCTTTAATTACTGTCTTCTCAGATCCTCCTCCTGTGTAGACAGAACAAACCCAGTCCTCCCAGCCTGTCTCCATAGGAGAGGTGCTGCAGCCCTCCAGTCACCCTCTTGGCCTCCTCTGAACCTGCTCCAACAGGTCCATGTCCTTCTTGTGCTGGGAGCCTCAGAACTGAATGCAGTGCTGCAGAAAGGATCTCAGAGAATCAGAGCAAAAAGACAGAATCACCTCTCTCACTCTGCTGCTCATACTTCTTTTCAAGTAGCCCAGGATATTCCGGGTTTTCTGGACTGGAAGTGCACACTGCTGTCTCGTACTGAGCTTCTCATCAATTAGCATCCCCAGGTCCTTCTTCTGAGGACTGCTCTCTTATCCATTTGTCACCCAGCTTGTATTTGTGCTTGGGATTGCCCTGATCCAGGTGCAGCATCTTGCATTTGGTCTTGTTGATCTTGATGAAGTTTACACAGGCCCACCTATCAAGTCTGTCCAGGTACCTCTGGATGGCATCACCTCCCTCCTGCATGCTGACCACACCATATGACCTGGTGTCATTTGCAAACTTGCTGGGTGTGCACTCAATCCCACTGTCTATGTCACCAACAAAGATGTTAATAAGTTTGACAAAATGTAGTAAATCTTTAAAAAAGCTAGTGCCAGGCAGTCAACAACAATAAATGACACATTACTCTGAAATTGTATTTAATATTTCTAGTAAATTGAAAGCACATGTTTAATGCTCCTGAAAGAGAGGAAATTTGGTTTGGGGTGTTTACGTACCTTTTAGGCTCACCTTTATAATATGCAGCATTTATGTTATATATTTTAAAGATAAGGACAATTGTAAATGGTGGGGAAAATAACTAAATTGAAGCTAAGGTGTATCAAATTTTGCCATGCCGGGATAAACTGATACCTATATTTTATAATCTGTGGATAGTTCACATGTACTTCACTGCAAATCTCTTGCAGATTATGTGAAGATAAGTAGCAAAGAGGCAACAGACGACTTAATACTGAATCTTCAAAGTGAGTAAAGGGTGTATAGGGATGGCCAGTACTGACGAGTAAAGAACAGCTGGTGAGAGAACACAAGTAGATGTCTGCAAAGTATTTGTACCTCCTAGACTGTTGTTGTTAATGATGCTGTCTCAGTTTAGCAGCATGGTAATGAAATTTGCTCTTGACTTCAAGACGGGAAGTGCTGCCGAAAGAAGGAGAAACTTAGATATCATATGGAATTTGTATGACTCTGAGAGCTGGGCTATTTGTGAAGTGAAGCACCTAAAGAGCTGAAGCTAGAAATTTCTGCTCTAGGCTGGGTTCTCGCTGATTTTTCTGTGAGTGAGGAGGAAAAAGGCCTGGGATTTGGGTTTACATTGTGAAAATAAGTGTTCGTGTCATCTGAAGGAGCCCAGGAGGTAAGAAACAAGTTTAAACTACATCAGAAAACTACTGTAAAGATGGAGAAGTTCTAGTATTATTTTAAAAGGCACAGATGAGATCCAGAAGGGTAAACCAGGTACAGTTCTGGCCTTGGTGAAGAATGATGAATTTAAACTAGAACTCATTTCTATCTTAAAAGACAAAATAAATGCAGGAAATTAGCAGCAAAAGAAAGCACAGACAGAAGGCATTAGACTAGGTACTGGAATGAGCCTTGTGAGTATCAGAATGGTACTGAAAACTTTATAGTAGGAAAGGGAAAAAACTGCTGTGCTGCAGCTAGCATTCCCCAGCACATACTGACTGCTCCCTCTATCCCTGACTGACAGCACCCTGGATTCTTCCCTTCAAGCTCCACACAGGTTGCTACATGTTCTCTTTTAAATACGTTTGTTGTTGCCTTGTCCTTTGTGCCAGTACTTAACGATTTTCTGAGGCTAGACATTGCAAGTACATAAGTCACAGAAGAGACAAGGAGTCTTGTCTTGCCAGCCCATTACAGCCTTGTAAGTCTCACAGATGTTCAAATATACCAGTTTTGAAATGAAACTCCCACTCCTTTATTGTTCAGTGGTGCTTTCATGGCTGCATGATTGGCATATCTTATTTCCAGTAATGGGTAATGCTCTGTCAGATTTCCTAAATTCTGGGCTTGATTCCACTTATGGAACACATGGAGTTTCTTCACTTATTCCACAGGAATAAGATACATCCCAGAGTTCTGAGGAAATTGGCTGATGTAGTCACCAAGCCACTCGTAATGATATTTGAAGAGTCATGGCAGTCAGATGAAGTCCCTGGTGACTGGAAAAAAGGCAATATCACACCCATTTTTAAGAAGGATAAAAGGATAACCCCAGGAACTACCTAACCTGTCAATCTCACCTCTGTGCTGGGAAAGATCATGGAACAGATCCTCCTGCAAGCTATGTTAAGGCCCATGGAAGGCAGAGAGGTGATACAAGAGAACCAGCATGGCTTCACCATGGGAAAATCCTGTTTGGCCAACCTAGTGGACTTCTGTGATGATGTAACTGCATCAGTGGACAAGAGAAGAGCCACTGATGTCATCCATCTGGAATTCAGTAAGGCCTTTGAAACAGTACAACAATTAAAACAAACCAAGTGTACCCTCAGTAAATCTGTGTATGATGCCAAGTTGTAGGGTACAGTTGACATGCCCAAGGGACAGGATGCCATCCAGAGGGACCTAGACAGGCTTGAGCAGCGGGCCCAGGAGAGCCTCTTGAGGTTCAACAAATACAAGTGCAAGGTCTTGGACCTGGGTTGAGGCAACCCCCACTACCAATACAAGCAGAGTGTTGAAAGGCACTGCCCCTCTACTCTGCCTTGGTGAGACCTCACCTGGAGTACTGCATCCAGGTGTAGAGTCATCAGTTCAAAAGAGACATAAACTTGTTGAAGCACGTTCAGAGAAGGGCCTCAAAAAATGATCCAAGGGATGGAACACCTCTCCCATGAAGACAGGCTGAAAGAGCTGTTCAGCCTGGAGAAGAGAAGGCACCAAGGTGACCTGACAGTGGCCTTTCAGTATCTAAAGGAGAGCTACAGGAAAGAAGGGGATGGACTCTTCAACAAGATTTGTGGTGACAGGACAAGGGGAAACGGTTTCAAACTTAAAGAGGGTAAATTTAGGTTGAATATAAGAAAAAAGGTTTTTACTGTGAGGGTGGACAGGCACTGGAACAGGTTGCCCAGAAATGTGGTGAATGCCTTGTTCCTGAGGGCATTCGAGATCAGGATGGACGGAGCTCTAATCAACCTGATTTAGCTGTAGATGTCCCTGTTCGTTGCAGGGTGGTTGGACTAGATGACCTTTAAAGGTTCTTTCCAACTCTAAGGGTTCTATGATTCTATGACTCTAATCACATTTTTCTTTACCTCTGTCTTATATTTGCTGTTACCACACAACCATGGGCTGAGTTAAGCTTGAAGTTCCATCCCTAACCAAGTATCTCATTTTGTAGGATAGCCAGGGCCAGATGACTTAAGAAGGGTGTGGGAAGAAAGCAGAAGTAGTGAGACTTCCTCAAAACACTCTTCAGCCTCCAGGAATCTGTGGCTCTGGTAATTCCCGAGCCAGAGATGAGGCTTTTGTTTTTAATGGCTCTGATGGATTTTTCTTCTGTGAATTCGTTCATGAATTTTTAAATGCAAGTTAACTTGTGGTATCCCACAACATCCTGTGGCTAGGGGTTAGCTGACTTTACTATGAGTTAAGAAAGGGGAAAGCTACCTTTTCATTTGTTTGCAGAATGCTTCCTGTTTTTTCATTTGATGCCTTCTTGCTTGTATACAAAAACAAATCATATGTAGTTATTTCCTATCTACTGTGTTCATGACACTTGCAATTTTAAAGGCATCTATCATGTTATCCCTTAGGCTGAAGAGTCTTTGTTTAATTACTCCACATACGGAAGCTAGTTAGTACATTTTATCAACCATGTCATCCTTCCCTGGGGTTTTACCATCTTTACTGATTGTTTAGATGTAGTGGACAGTAGTTTCCTCCTGTGGTGATTTGTACTGGGATTTCATGTCCAGCCTGTACTAAAAAGTGAATTGATGGCACCTTTGAATTCCCAAGAGCTCAGTCAGCTAGTGTTTAGGTTTTGAAGACTTTAATGTGTCTCTGTCCACTCCTCAAAGCAGTTCTCTGAGCTGCCAGTTTTGAATCATCTTTCTCGATTTGCTTCCTTCCTTACTTCTGTCTGCCTCTCCCTTTCTCTGCATGCATTCATCCTCTCTGGCCTTCTGCATATCCTCCCTTTAATGTCACATTGAATCCTTGCATCCAAAGTATAACACATGCATCTCCAAAAAATAAATCTCTTTCTGACAAGTATAGCATTTTCAAATGCTATCAGGTTAAGTCTTGTCTAGTCTATCTCTCCCCAAGCCTTGCATGCTGGTTCCTGGTTTACTGTCACATCGTATCCTGTTTCTCTGTATTTCTACTCCCAAAGTCCCAGAATTTCTCATCCTTGTTGTCACCAGCTTTACACTCTCTATGTGTGCTAAGTACCCTTCTGTACCTATCATGACTTTGATGGGATTGATGCCCCATGTCTTTCAGTGTTCAAGAGACATCTGGATGATGCCATTAAGAATATGCTTTAACTTCTGGCTAGCTCTGAAGTAGTCAGGAAGTTGGACCCAATGAACTCTATAGATTCCTTCCAACTCCTCTCCTCAACTATTCCTCTGAGAATACCCCAGAGCAGTCTTCCTGAAGCTGATGATCTTGAATTCACCCCAAAGGTGAAAACGTATCTGTGCCACCAGCAAAGGAGGCACAGCTCACGCCTTCAGCCCAACTTACCTCACCAACGCACAGGGAATGAAAAGCATGGAAAGAAGTAGGCAGCCATCCAGTAGCTGTATTGAGAGATCTTCACCCTAGCCACAGTTTTTGATCCTGGTCCTGTTGGCCTCTTACCTGTGTGCCATCTCTGGCTCATGGTGAAAACACTCATCCTCAAGTGCCTGTCAGAGAAGGGGAGCAAGCTTACAAGGAGGAGGAAAAGGAAAAGGAAAAGGAAAAGGAAAAGGAAAAGGAAAAGGAAAAGGAAAAGGAAAAGGAAAAGGAAAAGGAAAAGGAGAAGGAGAAGGAGAAGGAGAAGGAGAAGGAGAAGGAAAAGGAGATGCTTTGCTCAGTTACTTCTTTCCCTGCTATTTCTTGCAGTTGTCTTGAGGTCACGGAAGTGAGCTACTCCACCTGAGAGCCACTGCCTTCTTGGCCCCACAGACTGAGGAACTCTGGCACAGTCCTACTCTTTTCAGGGTCCATTCAAGACCACTCCTGTGTGGTATAATTTCATGTTAAGTGCCTAAAGCTAAGAGCTAGGGGGAAGTCGAGCTGAGAAAATCAGCTGACTATGAATGTAAATCAGTGGTTTCCTTCTTTCATCCCCTGGTCTAGTCTTTGTCTTTGCTTTTATCCCTCTGTTTCTCAGACCTGACCAGTACCTCTCAGAGATCAAAAGATGTCTGGCTTCATCTTCTCTGCATTCAGATATATTCCACTCCTAGTACTTGCTTGGGAAATGGTTGTGATTGTTACTGTGTAATTAACTGGATAGCCAGTTCATGTTATCTTTGGCTATTGCAATAGTGCTGTGGTGAACTACACACTTAGTGCCTCTGAATCCCTCAAGTCAGTGAGAGGCTTAGTACTTACTTACCAAAAATCTTGGATAGCTAGGTTCATGACAGTAATGTTTATACGTAGGGTTAAATGCCAAATGCAATGACAGTCAGGTGACTGGCAACAGTTCCAGTGACACAATCTGTTATTGGCACCAAGAACACAGCATTTTGGCCCAAAACAATTTTGATAGTAACCACCCTGTTACTGGGGGTGCAAATCTTTTCAGCATCCTGCTATTAGCATCCTTCCTGCTTTCAAGTCTTACTTGTGATGACTAGAGTGGAATTTTATTCTGTGCTGAATTCTGTCTGTAATGGTTATTGTAGACTACAGTCAGTGAATTTATCATGGCTGCATTTTGAGCTGCATATGGAGAGTCATTTCTGGCTTCAGCTTGTTTTGTGTGATCTTAAAATGTGCTTTTATATGCTTGAGATTATTGAACAGGGCCATTATTCTTGTTCCTGTCTCATGCTGAGAAAAAAATCTGATTAGCTGTGTGATTTTCACTGACCTGCTGCTATTGGTGGTGTGGTGTGTCAGTGACATCAGATTTTGCACGCTGATACGTTTTTGTGTATGCATAGGTGTGCATGTATGTGTATGGGATTTTTTCATTCTCAGAGTTTGCACCGCATCTGTTACTTCTGAATAATAATTAGTGAATAGACAAATTAATCCAGTCCTACATTACTTGCTTAGCAATGTTACATTACTAGCGGAATGCAAATCACTTTCTTATTTTCTACCAAATATTTGTCCAAATATTTCTTAAGGCCAAGACTGGCATCTGTGCGAACCGTTTGCTACATTATTCCCATGTCCTAGTCATCCCTAACTGTCCCGAACCACAAATCATTTGCTCATTCCTGTTCAAGCCATCAGTCTAGCCCTCTGGGCTTTGCAGAATCTAGCAATAAATCTAGCTCTGATGACCCAGATCTTCTGAACCCTGACCTTAAAATTAAAGTTAATGGTCCAGAGACCCCTAACAGCAAGAGAATTAATCATAAGCCATTTGTCTCTGATAGCCCAGTTTCTAGTCCTACAGGTCATGCATTACCCAACAATAAAACTGTCTCAGCCCTCGCTGTCTCAGAACTAATCTGAAGCCAAACTCTAACTTTCAGCCGAATCTCAAAACCAGTATCTGATTGAATTAAGTACAAATCTTTGGTCTGTGGCACAATGAAGAAATTCTTAGTTAGTCTTGGCATTGATGACCAGAAACAGAAAAAATATAATTGGGGCTAGCTGCTAAGAATACTAGCTGCTAGCCCATGGACTCATAAGAGCAAGCCTGAATGAGTAAGGACTTCTGCTTGTTATTATGGTTAGAAATGCTACTGAAACTAGCTGGCAGAAATGCTTTGTTTTGTGGCTGTGATAAGTTGGCAGGTTATAATTAGGAGCAGGTTTGAGTAAAGAAAATGAGGAACCGATAAATTAGCTTTACAGCTGGATCATTTCCTCTCCAGTGAGGCAAGAAGGAAAGTCTGGAGCGAAAATCTTTTAGTGCTGGAAACAAAGAAAAGAACTATGTGCACTAAGGAAAATGCTACCATGTTCCCCAGATCCCAAAATTAACTGAAAATCTAAATACTTAATGTTGACCTGAGCCTTATTCCAGTACCTACAGAAAAACAGTCTTCTGCTCTGCAAGCTACAGGAACATTAGAGCTGATATACATCCAAGATCTATCTGAGCTGTCTATCACCCTTTTCCTGCAGAATTTGAAGAATGAAAAAAGAAAACTGTCCCTCTATGTCTCCTGCTTGAAATCTTATCCTGTTCTAAATGCTACTGATGACTTAATGCTAATATAAAACAGATAAAGACCCTTCTTGTTCCTTCTCTATCACTTGGTCTTTGACCACAACAAATCTGCAGTCCTGTAATAGCTACCTAAAATACTCAATCTGTGCTGTACTGAATATATATTGTGAGTATATACTGTGCTATAGCCTTACCCAACAGGTTTCCTGTGCTAGCAAGAAGATATGACGTCCGATTTTGATTTGAATATGATTTATTCAGAACGTTAGCGTTTAGTTTAGGTTTACAGGGAGCATCAGGAAGTAAGAAACTGTTTCTTAGTCCACAGAAAAATTCTACTGGTCTACATCTTGAAAGCCAAAGGATGTCTAAGGGTGCAGGCAAATTGCTTATCGTTAGTTTAAGCCTGGTGTTACAAATCTTTCTTCAGATTGAGCAAGGTTTGGGATCAAAGAATCCTGGCTTTAGATTTATTACTGAAACTCAGAGCTTGCAGTGAAGGAAGACAAAGGATGTAGCTTCCAGAAGCAGAAGTCTTAATGTGAGTCTGATTTCTGTTAAGACATTCAGACATCTCCTTCAGGGTAGGGTTTAGGAAGCAAAAACTGCAAAACTAAATCTATTTCTGAATCATACAGACACTGAGAGGGTAAGATGTTGGATGAAGTTAGTAAGGAAGAAGAATTTATGACTAATTTCTTATCCCTCATCAGTCGTGACTATATTAAAACGGAGTAGGACTAAACAACCTGCAACTTATAAGAACCATAAAATTAATCATAAACTATTTGGCCTGCAGGCTACTTACCTCATGTTGGCCATGTTGGTAAGTTCCCAGAATAAGAAAAGTCCCCGAAGTTCTAGACTTCCTCTTCTTCATCTTAGTTCTGCTTTGAAAGACAAGTTCTTAAAATGCTGAAATTACTCATCAGTTATTTTTTCTTGCTAACTGGGTCCCTCATCTTACCTGTTATTACTTGCTAAGCACAAGCATAAAAGCATTCAGACTTTCAGCCCCCTTAGCTGCAACTCTGAAAGGGAGCTTTGCCTCTTTACAGAAGCCTTAATCATTTCTGTCAAACAAATACATGACTCTGACACAAATATTCAGGAGTAATATTAGGGTTACTCTTTCTTTTCTGAAAGAAAGTCTATCTGTACACCTAATCATGTTACTAACCATAATCCAAAGCAAAAATCACAGTTACAGCAAAAATGCAGTTAATTGTGAACTAAGTCTTACTGCTAACTTCATCTCTCCTCTTTATCACAGCAAGACTTACGTGTCTTAGAAATAAATATACTTTTACATTTCTCTACTCCCTGTTCTACAAACCCTGAGCATCTGAAAGAGATGCTTACACTCCAGTAGAGTTGATTTGAAGTTTCAAGGTTTTATATTAGAACCAATGCTGTCATTTTTTTCTTAAAACCTTATCCTAACTGTAGTATCAATTCTGAGCTGAGTCAGAGGCTAGAGAGAAAAAAAAATCAGTTACACACTACTTCCTTCTCCTTCCTCTACCAGTGCCTGGAAGATTCAAGCCTGTGTCTTGGATTTCCTTATGCTAAGATGCAACCTGTGAGCTGACCCCTACTCCAGCCTGAAGGCAAAGTAACCACAGACATTTTACAGTACAAACATCTTATATTTTCCATTGCAAACTCCCATTTTTAAGCTCCTTCAGCTACACATTTGAAATTCCAAGATTCATGAAGGAAAGCAGCTCCTTGCTTCCGAATCCCAGCCCTTGCCAGAAGAAGTTTGCAGTGCTGCTGTGCTACCCTGTTTCCCTCAGGGAAACCAGTGAGTGCTGGCAAAGTAGCAGGTGAGCAACTGTGGGAAGATGTGAAGTTTTCTAAAGCAACTCATGTGCATATGGCTGGCAAAGTTGAAGTGCCTGCCAGGGTTCATAGAGACACATCTAATCGGCTGCTGCAGCTCTCCTTGAGCATTCAGCGTGCGATGAAATGTCCTTCCTGGCTCTTGCTGTTTCACCTGCTGAAGTTTTAATGGGAGACATTTTTTCTTCAAGTAATGGTAAATCAACTACTCCACCAAGGCAAGTTTCCTTGATCTCTTTATTGTTCTTCATTGCAAGACCATATCTTAGAAGCTCACTATAGACTATAGGCAGTGTTGTACTTCACAGAATCTAGCAGTAGCATGCTATCCTCTTCTTTTAAAGCAAACCCAATATAACTCTTGTACTTTTTTGAAAGGTGAAGGTGAGGGCCATGTGAGTAGATCAGACACTTTTATTTTACAGAGCAAATCCCAGGGGAGGTTTACAATGAAGGTTTATAAAATCATTTACAGAATGGAGGGAATTGATAGGACTAATTTTCCCACTGTCCTTTCCAGTATAAAAGCTACAGTAATCAAATGAGCTTATAATGAGAGATGTTTAAAAATGCTGAGTAACTTGATTCTTTGCAGGTCATACATCTCAGGCACAGAATTCCTAAGCTGTGGATACTGAGTGTTTACATGGACTTAAAATGAGACTGCACAAGGTCGTGAAAATGAAACCAAGTCTGAATATTGAGGGTATATTATCAGGCTTTCTCTTTTTTATACTTCAGGCATTTCTTTATGATCGTTCCCAGAGCCATACAGACTTTTGCTTTGACTCTCTGTGACCAATCCTATGTTCTTAATGTTCAAGGCTTATGTGGCTGAAAGCAGTTTTTCTGTCTCAATAGACTGAACGCTGGGACAGATTTCTTACACTCTCTGTACTTGTATTCAGTGGCTGAGAATGTTAATTTTTGCCTTTCTTGTTCTTCCCACAGAACGTACACTGAGCCATGATTTTCAGTCTGGCTGTGTCCTGAGTCATTGGCTTCTCTATCATGTATTTACGTGCTTGTTCTGCACACTAATGGCAGTCACTGTTTTGATTTTTTCATAGAGTCACAGAATGGCCTGGGTTGAAAAGGACCATAATGATCTTCTAGTTTCAACCTCCCTGCTATGTGCAGGGTCGCCAGCCACCAGACCAGGCTGCCCAGAGCTGTCTTTTCCTTGGACAGCTCCTGGATGTTGACCTTTGTATGTGTTTCCCCAGTGTTGGGGACATTTCTCTTGACATATTCTCAAGCAAACTGAAATCACGTCTCAAAACACGATGCACTTTCTGATTAGAGAATCTTCTTCATCTCTGTAGTTACTTGTGGATACCAGAGTTCTCCACTCCGTACCTCACATCTCTGAGTAACCTTCTCTGAGTAACCTTCTTCCTTATTTCAAGTAAAAATAAAGTACTTTCCCCACCTCCATCTCAACTCCAATTCCTGTTCACAGTATTCTGCCTAAAATTCTGTGTAATTTTCAATTATTCCTGTATTTCCCAGCCAAAACACTAGTTATGAGGTAAGGACAAACTCTTGTGTTATTAATTCTTATGGCCAGTTCTGTACTCAGAATCTATTTTTCTCACGCACAATGTCTGTGATTATGCAATGCTATTTGTCTAGAAATTGAGCTTTTCCGTGGAGTTGTATTGCTTCTCTCCATAGATTTTGCTTTGTGCTCTTCTTAAACATGCACCATTTCTCAGCGTGTGTCACTCCCTCATCACTTCTACCTTAGGTAATGAAATGGCAGGATTTAATTATCCTTCAGTTAAAGAAGCTCATTATTAGAAGTCTGTTCACAGATGTTGTGTGTCAAATCCAGCTAGCATGATGACTACATTATGCAAACAGACTGTTGCCTCCTCCAGACTTTCTTCTCTAGTTTGCGCTCCATGCATATTGCCACATCTCCAGAGAATGACTGAAGCAATCTACCCAATTACTGGTACACTCTGCACCCTTTTGAGACAGTCTTAAGCAAAGACCTCAGCTAGAAGAAATTTGCTTACATGTCTCTTTTTGGTGATAGGGTTACAGGGCTACGTTTCATCGTAACCTAGCTGAGCAGAAGACATTTTCAGCTAGCTTTTCAGCAACAAGATGGCATGCAGCTGAGTTCTCTGATTCAACTTGGGATGTGGGGGTACACGCAAGGGTAGGGGAAAGTAAAGCATGGTGGAGCTGGTAGACTGTGTGTTTCTAGACTGGTCCTGATTTGGATTTGATTTCTGCTGATATCTGATCGTTGATCCAAACAATACTACACCCGAGGGGAGTTGCAGGCTGTCTATTTAATACATGGATTGTATCTTTTGGTTCCTTTGAAAGCAGCAATTTTGTAGTGATGTATTTAGCTTGATGTTTCTTTCATGGCTTGATGTTATTCTCAATTCAGTGGTCCTTGAACTGTGTTGTTTTACAGAGAGAGGTTTATTTCATGCAATCTGTGCAGAGTTCATGTAATGTGCCCTCCAATCTCTCCTTCCTCCAATCACTTCCAGCAATTTGGCATTACTAAGAAGAGGGGGACATATTTTGTTTCATTTCAAACCCACTCACACACTTCTGAAATGAGGAACAGAACTCCAAAAGGATTAGATTTGTTTTCCTTTTAAAGGGGGCAAAATGCCAATTTGGGCTGCTGTGAAGAGAAGGAAGTCCTGAATTAACAACGTACAAGTTCCTGGCGGTGGCCAGACTCTCTTCCTATGGAGAGGGGAAAAGTCTCATGTTTTCAAAGAATCCCACTTCTTACAGCCACACTCTGTGACTTCTGGAAAGCTCTCCCATTTTCCCAGTCTCTTAGGAAGCAGTTCTGCTTGGGACATAAATTGCAGTCCTTTGCCCTCATTCACACATAATCCCTGCTGTGGATCTATACTTGCATTTTTTCGTTTTTGGAAGAGGGAAGTAATGGCAGTTTGTCGAATCTGTCAGTTGCTGCATTTCTCTGCTTTGAGAGGTCTGTTTTTATAAATCATTAGCTCCCTGTCATTATCATTTTGGGTCAGGGAAACCTGGAGCAGAGCAAAGGCAGCTCAAGTGGGAGAAACTGAGCAAGAGAAATATGGCCCCGTCTGGTCTGCTGCTGCTACCACTGCAACCCTTAATATAGGCTGGAAGCAGGGTACGTGGAGCTGGAGGGAGTATGGATGACAAAACACTCAGCTGCAGCTCTGGACAAAATCTTTCTGGCCACACCAGTAAGTAAAGGTAAAACTTGTTTCTTAGGCTCCTTAGGGAAGTTGTGTCCTTCAAATAAGGGGCTTGGTTGTGTTGGAGCAAAGACAATCTGGATTTGTTTATGGTGGTATACCTTGAGTTTTGCTGTCTTTGCACTTTGGTCTGTTTCTTCACTTTTGCTGCATTTCAGAATGGATAGCAGAGTTTTTCTTCTCTGTGTGAGTAAAGAACCACTTAACATACCAAACCACTGCCTTCCCAACAGGTGAAGAGGGCTGGAGCACCTCTCCTATGAGGAAAGGCTGATGGAACTGGGCTTGTTTAGCTTGGAGAAGAGAAGGCTGCAGGGAGACCTCACTGTGGCCTTCCAGTACTTGAAAGGAGTGTATAAACTGAGACAGAAGAGGTTTAGGCTGGATATTAGGAGGAAGTTTTTCAGCCAGAGGGTGGTGAGGCACTGGAACAGGTTGCCCAAGGAGGCTGTGGATGCCCCATCCCTGCAGGCATTCAAGGCCAGGCTGGATGTGGCTCTGGGCAGCCTGGGCTGCTGGTTGGTGACCTGCACACAGCAGGGGGTTGGAACTGGATGAGCAGTGTGAGCCTTTTCAACCCAGGCCATTCTGTGATTCTATGATTCTATGACAACAGCAAGGGCCTTGCAGCTGAAAGGTGAAACTAGGTAGTGGTGGGTGAGGATGGAGCAGCTAGATATCTGTGGAGAGCAGGAACTCTCCACTCCCAGCTGCCAGCATAGTTTCTGCTCTCCTGCAATTGTTTTGTTTTTTTTTTCAGAAAGCTGAGCAGCATCTCAGGGGCAGATGTTCTAGAATCAAAGAATCATAGAATTGCTCAGGTTGGAAAACACCTTAAAGATCGTGGAGTCCAACCACAACCTCATCATACTACCATAGGTAGCATCATAGTTTCTTGCAGATTTGTGGTGCAAGCAGCAATGCAAACCTCTTGATCTGGGAAGTCACAGCTCAAGACAGCTTCTTTCAGCAGCCTTGGCAGCTGGATTTTGTTTTATCTTCTTTATCTTTTATTTCTTGTTCCTAAAAGAAACGGAAGATTTATACATGATATGCCAGTTGCAGCAGCCAGGTCCTTGAGAAGAAAGCACCAGCTATCACTTTGTGTGCAATAGAAAGCAAGAGCCTTAAAAACCTTGGCATCTGCCAACAATTCTCCCTGCTTAGCTGGAGGAAGAGCTTTCCCTTAGGGCTGTTCAGATGTGGGACAGGCAATGTGCTTGCCTCAGTGTCCTCTAAGGTGGCTGAGGTTCAGAGGTATGGGAGGAACACAAGTGTTTTCATTCCCCTTGTCGCGTGACCGACATCACCATGACCATTTTTCCAACAGAAGTGGTGGAGTAAGAACATAACAGGAGATTGAGGAGTTTTCCGACTCTCTCCATCTTTTTTTCAATGCCTGGGATTTTATAAAACTCTAACTCTGAAACATATTAAGAGACTGAGCTGCTTACAAAACCGCCAGCTCCACAGGGTTTGCTTATCCCTGGTAATTATCACTTAATATTTGGCCCAGTGCAGCTATCTTTCAGTCTTATAAGGATAAATGTATTTGTTTCACTGCTATCTGAGCTCTTTCTCAACATAAGACTGAAACCTATAGTTTATTATTCCTGGACAGAGGCCTACACACACTATGTGTTACTTCTGTAGTTCCCTCAGTCAGTGAGAAATGTTTTAGTATTATTATCACTAAATATTTTGCCAGACGTTGCGGTCTTCGAGCTTTCACAAAGATAGGGAGGGAAAGGATGTGTGGCTAAAGTGCAGGCTTAAGAGATGGGAGACAGGAGGCCCTTTTTCCTTATCAGTGCCAAACTGCTCAGGGAGAAAATTCCTCTAGTAACGAGAAAGTCTGTAAGGCCCTTAACAAGCTGCTATCTTCTTGTACTCATATTTCTCATCCCATCAACTGAAATGAAGCGTTTCATTACCACAGGTGCATTTAGCAGTAGGACTCAGGTCTGAATAACCTGTGCAATACTACTGTTTCTTGAGCACAGCTTTCAGCATTTTTTCTTGGTGCTCTTGGAGCTGTACAGACCTAAGTTGTATTTTTATGGCAGAAGTTAGAGGATCCTCCATGTTAACTCCATGATTTCACTGTGTTTAGTAGCTTCTCAGTCACTGTATTTTATTTTTCCTTGTTTACATGTATTTAGTCTCTAGACCTGGAACTATGTACAATGGAGCTTACATGCATAGGAGATCAATACCAATTTACTTAGTAATGCTGTGAAAGATACAAACTAAGAAGCAGAGTCATTTCAGACTGACATCTCCCAAGGTTTCCAATGGTTTCCAGTGGAAATGATAAGCACTAGGTGCATTAAGACCTACAAAATCTTTAATTTATGCAACATTGACAATTTTATTATATTCATATTACATTATTATATTAATATCGCACCATGTTAAACTAAGAGTATGGTGTCAGAGCTGGATGAGGCACAATATCAGGACAAAGTATATTTGAAAGCTGAAATAAGCTGATTTCAAACTTTGGAATTCCCTAGTGCCATCACACTGCTCTCCTGATTTGTCATTCCCAAATCTTGCAGTAGAGTTTATGAGACTTTCCTTAACAGCTGCCTGAAAATATCACATGCTGGTCACCTCATATGAGAATACATGTCCATAATTTCTTAAAAAATGCTTCACTGTTCACAGAGCAGGAAGCTCATAGGCAGCACCAGTGGCAAAAGAGCAAGAGGACACATTTGCAAAGAGCTGGCTCAGCAATCAGGGGCCTCTATCTCCCTCAGCTGTGGTCTTACCATGAAAGGAAGAGGGTTGAATCTGCTCAACTCACTGAATTGCTGCTTTTCGTATCTCAGACGTTCTGTTAGAACGACCTGCAGTCCTCTGACCTCAGCAGGAGCTGCTCGTCTTCAAAACACAAGCCTTTTAGGGTACAATTGAAGCATAGTGGTTTTAGAGCTGAACTCGGGGGAATTCCATCCTACTATATTACCCATCCACCTGACCTCTGGGAGATGTAACTGGACCAGGAAAAGAGCAGAGCTCGCATTTTGGCAGAGAGGTGGGACACAGGTGGATGTGGAAGAGCTGTGCTGCCAAGTGCAATAGGACGCTGACCCTGTCCGCCCACTTGGCAGCTGCTTGCCTCTCCCAGCAGCAGGGGCCATAAGGACCCATACCTCTGCTGGTGGTGAGCAACTTAATAGTTCTCCTAATGGCCTGCATGCTCTGCGTGCATCCCATGAAATGAGTATGAAAATGGTTCATTACCTGCCAGTGACATGGGGTCAGGTTTTTCAAAGGTTTTTAGGTACATAAAGTTGCAGGTGGACAGCTAATGATGTTTACAAAAGCACTCGTGTGCCAGATTCTCATGGATTTCAGCGTGGGTTAGGCACATGGAGATAGAGTGTCTTTTAAGCATCCAAGTCCTTTGAGAAGTGAAGTATTTTGCATTTACTGTAGTGTCCTGCAGGGTGCATAAGGCTTATTACTACAGAGCAGCTTGTGTGCTGTAAATCCAGCATACTGGCTTACCCTGCAGTGACTTGTTCGTCTTCCCATAGCTGGTGGAACAAAATCTGCTGTGTACATCCCACATATCTACCATCTGGGGAACAATGCCTATTTGTTTTCTGGAAGCCTTCTCTTGAGTTTACTTTTCTTATTAAGAAGGGAAAAAGAGAGAGAGAGAGAAGGAGAGAGAGAGAAAGAGAGAAAGAGGCATCAGTGTCCAGCACACAGCACATTACCAACTACACTGCCAATTAACGTGCCAGAATTCCCTTGCTCACACATGTTATGTTGTTTTGATGTAACTAAACGACAGTTGCATTCAGCTGCTTCTTTCTATGGAAAAAACATCTTCAAAAGAGCAGATGAGCATGACCCTCTTTTTCGTTTTGTTTCCCATTACTTTAATTGTGTATATATTGAACATATCATCTATCGTGGAAAATTGCTTTCGTCTCTCTAACATCTGCAGGACACTACTATGGCAGAGACTAGTGCATCTGCTCGCACAGCTTTTGCACTCCCCGTTTGTTATTCCATTTCATACTCACAAATTTCAAACCTGTGTTCCTAAAGTTAGCCTGTAAAAACCCACTGAACTCATTGGAAAGTGCAGGTGCTCAGCAACACAACAGATCAGGCCATTTTTGTCTAGGTGTCTAAATATGCTTTTACTGGCTTAGACATTTGAACTCAGTGTTTTTGCTCTGGGAGCATTAATCTTGCATCTCAAGTGTACACTAAATTCCAGTTTGCTTCCTCTGTCTCAGTCTGTTAAAAATTTTGTTCCATGTTTTTATTAATACCATTCAGCAGTTTTTCCTTGGTTCTTCAGCCACAACTGCTTGCTCATTGGTGAGCCCAACGTGATCTACAAATAGTGCCCTGTCTGTGTTATTAGATGAATATAACCCCGATGCCGAGGCCAATATTTATTTTAATCCCTTTGCATACCATCTTCTGCTCCTTGTAATCCTCGCCAACTAGAAGAGATCCTGGTGTGACAGAAGCATTGGAAGGTTTTGTGCAATTAAGGCTGAGGAGAATGTATGCTGCGAGTGGCCCTGCTTAATCCTGTGACTGTCTGTGTGCAGCGCATGCATATCATCTCCGGATGCCGTGGTGCACATGTTAACAATGGGAAAAGTGCTCAGTGGAAGAATGTAACTTTCTAACTCAGCTGCTGCAGTTGGCAGAGGCTGTTCCTCCCTCAGTCCACAATTTGTCTTGGTCTTGTGACTGCTTGTGGAAATGCCCCAAATTGTTTTTCTTACATTTTTTTTTACCTGCAGGGCTTTAAATTAGAGACAGGAAAAGCATTTCAGCAGTATTTAAATAATGTTTTTCTAATTGCACAATTTGCTTTAAAAAAAAAAAAAAAAAAGAGTTTTTCAAAACATTGGTTTAAAGATAAAAATATGCTAGATGGGGAAAAGAAGGAGGAAGGAAACTGCAGAGTTCCATGTGCTGAGATCTTTTTAATCCACTTCCTAGGTGAGGGAGAGCTGGTTTTAGGGGAGTGAGAACAGATTTGAATGTGCCTCCCTTCAAGTGAGCTGCCTGTTAATCTAACAAGTGGGAGCCTTTCTGAGAGCCATTGACATCCTGGAATATCTGCCATGGACAAAGACATTCATGGCAGGGTTTGACCAGTGGTTGAATCAGGGGTTAATCTGGGAAAGGACCATGAATAAAGCTTCTAGCTGGTATATTTTCAAATCTGAATAAGTAATTCTGTATAAATGCCCAAATGTCTGAAATCTCACATGTAACATATTCAGAAGAATCTGAATATCTCTCTTTCCCAGAGGTAAGTTCCTACGTTCTCATGACTTTGTACTGGAATTAGGCTTGCTAGATACTCTAAAAAACAATAAGGAGGAAAAAAAAGAAAAAAGATGCTTCAGAATCAATTTTGTTAATTAGCAAATCACATATATTTTTTTCCCATAAACTAGATGTCCAAAAAAAAAAAAAAAAAATCTGAAGTGCCGGAACAATGAAATGTTATGTAACAATCAGCTGAGTCCTTATTTTAAGCACAAAATCTTATATTTTCACCTGAAAACCAGTGTTCTGGCTTTTGTTGTTGTTAGTTTGTTACTTGGTTTCAGTTATTTGTTGATGTCTATTTGGGGATTTTGTTTTGTTTTTATTGTTGTTAAGCAGATTTTCATTTTTCTTCCTTGCTTGGTAGAAATGGCTTCGTTTGGATCACAAACTGAATATCCCTTCAGCCACCAAGGAACTCAAACCCTTGGTAAAACCAACTCCTTGCTAAATTCATCACAAGCCACAGGTAAGAGGGCAGGAGCTTGCAGTAGTGTAAACATAAACATCGATTTTGTATTTGTACATGCCTAAGTCATTTACACATTTGCGCCTCGATCCTGTGTGCAAACTAGAAGAAGGATAAAATGTGCCGAAAGGTGTGGAAATTGAATTGGGAGAGTCCTTGCAGATTTATTAAAAAAAAAAAAGCAACACCTCTCTAAGTTTTTCCACCCCTGGCTGCATTGTGCATGTCGGGTCAATCCTCTGCTGAAGTCAGTGGGAGCTTTGCCTGGTTTCAATGGAAATAGGTTTCGGTCCCTCTGCTGAAAATCCCCTGTTAAAGAGAATCCTACTGATCAGAAGTGACTCATTCAGAAACAGAACTTGTGATCTGTTTGAAAAAAAATCCTTTTCCATATTTAGTACTGCTTAAAATATGTTACTTTAAAAATAGTATAACAAATTATCTCATGAAATACAACTGAAAAGTTCCCTTTTCTTTTTTTTTCAAACGCAGCCTCTTCCTCCCTGCCCAGCTCCTCCTACTCAAAAAAAAAAAAGTGAAGTATACAATAATGCCAGTAATTACGTGTTACGAGATTTTTATTGCCTTGCAATTTATTACAAATGTTTTTGTGGGTGGTACAAAGTATTTGAACAGGTTTTCAAACTAGTCAGAAACGTATTAAATATTGGTGATTGTTATTACAGGTTGTGTTTTATGGTCCTATGGTTGATTTATAGGTACAAAAACAAAAAGTCAACGCAGCGTGGCTCTCGCAGCAATCTTCTCGTGGCAGCACTTCACAACACACAGCAAGGCTCTCCCAGCTGAAGAACAAAAACTTATCGTTACAGAAGCAGAAACAAAGCATTGTGCATACCTTGCTGCTTCCGTTGCCTCAGGTAGGATTTGTAGATAGCATTTCCACAGAGCTGTTTTCATACTTTCCACGGATCTAAATATGAATAAGAAACCTGTACTGTGGATTTTGGATTCGGGATGTTTTGCTCAGCTAGATGTTGGAGATCACTTGTAAAGCAGATGTGGAAATATCTTCCATAAGAGAAAATTACTACTGGTTGGATATATATAAGATTAAAAATCTGTATGATATATCCAGGGAAAGGCACCAGGCACATCGTGCATAGCAACTAGAACATAAGGTTACCCAGATTATTTCATGACACAGAGCTCTTAAACTGTACAGCAATGACTACTAATCAAAAAAGGACTCGTGGATATATTTGCCCTACAGATGTCCTGCAGATATCAGGCTAGCTAGCTGATTTTCTCAGAAGTGCTGGTACAACCTCCATATCCTATACCATTTCAAAAATAGATTGTAACATCAACCACACTGTGCCCAGGAACCCCATTCACATTCTCTCCTCATTTATTTTATTTTCACCATTGATCACTCACCAGAAATTGTTCCTGTCCTGACTGCTTTGAGAACAGATAAAAATGAACTGCATCTAACCACAGAAAATCTTAAATGTGAACAGGATGTTTTCAGATGAATAAGAAACATGCTTCTGCCTGGAGGAAAAAGAAAAAAAGAAAAAGAAGAAAAAGAAAAAAAGAAAAAAAGAAAAGGAAATTCAAGTGCTATAGCTGTTTATGTATGTAAAGATTTTCCTGACCCTTGTTTCTCTACAGCTGAGAGGAAACTGTATATCCCTGATAAATTTGAATCGGGTACTTTCTCCACCCTGTTTTCTGATGGAAAGTCTTGAGGGAAGAGGCCATGGCTGTTGCACACACAGAATTGGTATCACCTTTACTGCACAGCTTGGTGTGGCTGAGCATACAGAGCTTACAGATAACCCACTCACTGTCCCAGAGACTGGGCACTGGTTTGTCTTCAGCTGCCAGAGGTAGTCGTGACTGGGAAATGAGTCACATCTCCCTCTGCTTCTGTTGTTGAAGCAGAGGGATTACCAAACTAATGAGCTGTATGGCTGTCTAGGTTTTCCAAAATGTAAGGTCCCAAATTTAAAAAAATAAAAAAAAAATTCATGGCCTGGGCTTTGGGCCATCTCTATGTACTTGCATTTCAGCCAGCAGCAAAAGGTTTCTGCTTCATTTCAGCCTTCAAAACCCATAGGATTTTTTTTCTCACATTCTCAGAAGCCGTGAATAAGATTGGTATTGCTAAGCACAAAGAAAGAGGTCCAAATGACCCTCTGGACTGACAGGAGAGAGGAAAAATCCCAAGTAGAAATATATTCAAATCCATGGTGGGCTGATGAAGAATAGTCTCATTTTTTATCTGAGTTTCATTCTGGCCCTGAAAGCAAATCCTGTCTAGACCAAGCAAGGATCCTCATGGACTTTTTCTTCTCAGCCCCTTCCTTCCACCATGCTGTGCCTGTCAGTGAAATCCCAGACTTTGCCTAAATGAGAAGATGATGCTGCACTCCAGCTCTGCCCCAGGTTGCAGGCAAGAGAAGTATCCTATATCTTAAGCTATCTTTGGAAAGCATAAAAGGATTATACCACTGAAAAAAGGAAGTGCCATCCTGAATGACAATAGAGGCTTTTATTTATTCATCAGTTGTCGGAGATTTTGGTTGAATAATTCTGTTAGCTGTAAATCTTTGGCACAAGTTTGGAGTCTCTGCAGAATCCATTAAGGCACGAGGCTGTAGCAAAGAGGCAGTTCACTCCTTCTTTAGGCATTTAGTTCCCATTTACATCAATGGAAATTAGATAATTCACACATCTGTTTCTTCAACCGTGTGCTGAACTTCAGCGCTGAAAAGGGCTGATTTATATGGCTAAGCAACTCACCTTCAGAAGTGAGGTGCTATTACAGTGAATAAAATCTGGCAGTCCAAGTAGAGGCACCTTAAGATCCCTAATTGTTTTTGATCTACTTTGTATCTCAATTTGCTTCTCTGTAGATAGAGACGCCCCCCCAAAATGTATTACTTCTCTAGGAAAGTTTGCATCTTCCATCTTCTTAACTTCAGATTTAGGATGCATTGATAAATACTCCTTCTCTTAACTTTGAGAAGGGTTTGATTTCCTTCACTATTCCTTGATCTCTTCTAAATGTTTCTTTTCATTCTTGCTATTTGCATTTTTCATATTTAGTAGTGGAAATATATGTGCCCATACACAACCATATGCACCCATAATTATGGCATGGATGATTACACTTACGGGCTATGAATTTTTTGCTTGACATGGTAAAAAAATACACTTGAAAATACAGTTGTCTTATGTAATATTGATAACATACATTTCAACATCATATAGGCATTACAGAGGTATGTTTAAATGCAACACAACTTAAAAGGCAAACAGCTGTTTGAGAACATATTCTGTTAAAGAACGTATTCTTTTGTGACTGGGTGAGCCACTTGCACTGAAATTTCTCATCAGAAATCACTCTTTCTTGTCTTTTAATAGTTACGTTGTTGGTTGTTTTGTTTGTTGTTTTGTTCTGTTTGTTTGTCTAGATCACTTTCAGGCAGTTAACTGCAAGGTTTTAGAAATAAATACAATAATTCAGGTGGTGTCAAAGCAGCCTGAGCATCCCTGTCCTGCTCTTACAAGGTGCAAGTGCTCTGGGGGCAATCTAGAATGCACGTTTATCTGCATGCACAGCCAGTGTCATTTGCAGCCTCTGACTCTTAACTCTGACAAAGAGAAGTCAGTCCTATCTTCCTTAGGGTTCTGTGATGTTAGGGCCTCACAGCACCAATCTCTAATCAACACTGTGGTGGGGAAGGAGGATCTTTATCTGCACCGATATTCCTCAGTCATATCACAGCACACAGCCCTGCCCCAGCAGTGAACCTTCTCCTTAGGTGCTCAGTGTGTATTTGGGGCAGGGAGTGTGGCCCTATTTTGTCTTTTCGTGGACACATATGTAGACATCATCAAGGCAACTTGCTGGGTTGGCTCTTCCTCAGAAATGTGCTCAGCAACCTTTCCAGGCACTAGCTAGGAGAAGCCATCATGATGCTAAATGAGGACTCCATATGCTGAGTACGGGAAGCTACCTAGTATCCTTCAGCTACTGGCCTTTCTCGTGGGATGTGGCTTTTTACTAAGAAAGGCAGAAAGAAAGCAGCCAAGAGGTCCTGATTGGGATGCTGCAAAGGGGAGAAGCTGAGCAGTCATCAGTCCTGCCTGAGAATGTGTGGAAAAGAGAATAGGCTCACCTGCTCACCCCAGCCCTTGTGTTCACACGAGGGGTGACTAAGTGAGGACTCCATCCTGTTTCAGAAAGGTTGTGCTTTTCAAATCCTTTTAAGTGTATCCACATTTGTGATCAGACATTCTTCTGTTGAAATGTTGCTTCTTGTTCCATCATGTTGTTAAACTGGAGGTATGGAAATGCCCCTGAAGCCCCAGGGCTGTGCGTGAGACCCACTCAGCGTGGCAGGGATGAATGTCTGTTGAGGTTCACCACCCTGGAAAGAGGTCAGAGGTGGCCCTGGGTCATGAGAAGCACAAAGAGAGACTATTTGACTTGAATGTCGGGGTTGGAAGTAAGTGGGATGCCATGGATGGAGCCCACTCACAGCAGACTGGTGACCTTACACGATGGGACTGAGCCAGGTTGTGACAGATGGTATCCCTGGATCTGAGATTGGATCCTGGCTCTAATTGTTTAGTTAATTAATTGTGAGGCACATACAAATTAACTTGGTAAATTTTGAATACGGTATAAAAGCCTCTGGTTTTGTAGATAGCTTAAATCTGATACTGATGTAGAATGATGAGTATAATGTAAGTTAATATTAAATGTTAGAGTTTTTCTCCTGGCCCTTGCCAATTGCTTTGCAGAAGTAATTCTGAAAGGACACTGCTAAAAGATCTATAACAAAAGTGGTGAGTTTTGTTAGTTAGGCAAAACTGATGGGATGGTGATGTTACTGGCACTACTAAGTATCTCAGTAAGGTTCAGCTCTAGCTGCTCCTCTGAGTAGAACTGGCTTGGTGAAGTATATTTTTCCATAGCAGTCATTAAAGTGTTCTATCTTGTGTCAGTGAGGCTAAAGGTCCAATTTCTGAGGCTGCTCCCTGAACTGCTGTGCACAGTTAAGACAGAAAGGAAAAAAGACAGGAATGCCCACACAGCCCCATGGTGATGGACTTCTCTGCAACAGTGGGAGCAGCGGGTCATCTGGGTTCATTGCTGTGCTGGAGGTGCAGGCTGCAGCTTGGGGAAGGGCTTTGATTGCCGGATGTGAGACAGCATTTTGTGAAGTGACTGGAGCAAGGGGAAACTTTGGCTAGGAAGACTTTCCTTGCAGACACACCCTCCGTGCCAGCCACTTGCAGGGAGTCAATTGTCCCAGCTAACCCTCCAGAGGAATTGCCTCCCCTTTGGTGAGTTTCCAGATACTGCACACACTTTGAAGTGTTGGTTGGTTGGTTGGTTGGTTTTTTATCCAGGCAGCACAACAAAAGGAGTTGCCACAGCCCAGTCTCAGGGCAAGAGCCCCATCCTATTCCATCACTGCTTTCAAGATGTGAGTGAGCCTTCTGCTCCCAGGCTGCCTATTTTACCTCCATGGTGGCTTTTTCCAGCAGGTTTCCAGGAATGGGAACAGCTGGAGAAACTGAATGTTATGCTTCATTGATTGGGGAAATTCGCTGTACTGCAATATTAGTACTCACTGCCTGCTGTGGTCACCAAGCACTGTCATCAAAGAGGTTTCAAAAGGCTGGTAAGGAAGTGGGATGCACTGAAGCTCTCACACTTGAGCAATACAAGTCCAAAGGGTAATGTGGGGAGTATGTTTATCATGTAAACAGTGAACTGTCTGTGAAAAGGGAAGTTTTAAGCAGTGATGGGGATGTGGGAAATGAGAAACCATGAATTAATGAGAAACTCTGTTGAGGTCAAAGTCATTTACAGATTAATCTTGATTTCACTTCTTTTGGTAAGAGGGAAGGGGGACACTCAGGCAAATAAAGATGACGTAGCATTGCATATAAATCTTTTATTGACACGGGTTTGAGATTATTCATAAATTCCAGTGGGAATTTTGATGTTTCTCCTGGACAGCTGTTTCAAACACATTTTCTGAAAATGGAAATCCTCTCCTCTATGTTTACCTGTAAATCTTCAGTAGAATGTTTATGCTTCAGGGGGATTTTGAAGAATTAAAAAAGTCACTAAAAATACCTGTGCAGTGATGTGACTAGAAGCAACACAAATTTCCAGTCTGATTTCTTGGGACCTTCCAAGCATAGTAACAGGTTTCTGTAGAAAATCAGGAATCTCCCCTTTCTATTCTGCCAACAAACAGTCCTCAAGGCCATGTAGAAAATTACTTCCTTCTGATATCAGCATTTAATCTGATTGCTCTTTTTTTTTTTTCTTCCAGACAGAATTTCCGGGGAGCATTTCACTGATTTGTGGAAACAATAACATCAAGATGACAGAAAATGGCTTTAGTTTCAGGAACATAAGATATAATTCTACAAGCATTTTTTAGTGAACCTTCTGGAAACTGACAGTTGATATGACAAAATGTCCATCACAGACTATACAGATTTTGGGGTTACAACTTGTAGTCCAGATATGTGCCATTTAAGAAAAAAGAAGAGAGTGAGAGAGCGAGTTAGAAAGAAAGAGAAAAGGAGAAATATAGAGAAAGAAAGAGAAAATGAGAGAAAGAGAGAAGGAAGGGAGGAAGAGAGGGACGAAGGAGGGAAGAAGGGAAGAATGAGGGAGGGAGGGAGGGAGGGAGGGAGGGAGGAAGGGAGGAAGGGAGGAAGGGAGGAAGGGAGGAAGGGAGGAAGGGAGGAAGGAAGGAAGGAAGGAAGGAAGGAAGGAAGGAAGGAAGGAAGGAAGGAAGGAAGGAAGGAAGGAAGGAAGGAGATCCATTACCTAGAAAGAAATTGGTGCTTTATACGAAAGAGAAACTCGGAACTTTCCCCACCATGGTTTCCAATTGGAAGCATCTTTGTGCTCTAATCCTGACACACTGGAAGATGCCAGACTGTTACCATTCCAGTGCTGTTTTGACACATCACTTGAGCTAACTGGCCTTCTGATTTAAAAGAATTCATTCATTATATATGTCAAACTTCACTCTCTAAGTTTGCCAAGAATAATCAGTTTTCTAGGTATACCAAGATATTTACATGAACAATTTTAAATAGAAGGAGCTACATCTCATAAACTACTGCAAGTTGCATCTGTATTCAGAACAGGATTTCATATAAATTCACTTCCACATGCTTTACCTGCCGTGTTTTCTCATGTTTCTTTCTTATTCTTGTTCATTTTTTTGCTCAGCATAAGAGCAGGATGCTTAAATAAATGCTTTCTGTTATATCATCTATATAATTAAATTAGCATACAATATTGGGCCCTGTGATTTCATGGGCCATGATTTCAGTAGACCTCATGGAAAGATGGGTTAGAAGAATTATCTGACTGTTTGACCAACTAATTCAAAAAAGAAAAAAGGAAAAAACAGGAGAAAACTTCTGTCTGTAGATCATCTTGATGAACTCCAGGATAAAGGAGAACTAGGGAAGAAATTTTCTCAGAATTATTTCCCTGATCTTGCCTGAGTGAGAGGTAGGAAAGCTTCCACATAGAGAACAGGAAAGAGGGGAAGTACAAAAACCAGCAACAGTCTCAAGTCTTCCAGATTTCTGTAGGTGAACAGAATAACAGCCACTGTAGTAATGGTACAAGGCAGGTTGAGTCATGATGGCAGAGCACAGCTGATACCAGATTCTGCATCCCACAAGATATCTTAGGGCCTTCTGACTGCTCTGTGCTTAAGCCAGTACTATTATGATGCTAAATTAAAAGTTAATCTAGCAGCTTCATCTTCCAAAGACAATTCTCCATTTAAAGATTTGGCCTTCCAGATGAGAGTAAGGCAATATCTCCATATGTGCAGGTAGATTTATTTATTCTGCTGCATGCTCTTGGAGAAATCAGGGCACGTTTAGCTCGTGTGTAATTGCCATGCATACATTGTTTTTAGAGCACAGCTCAACACATGGGAAAAAGAAATATTTTGTTGCATCTGTCCCTCTGGATTTGGTTTAGCTGCTTTTACTTAAGGTAACTTAAGGTAAGTTTTGCAGTATTACTGTAAAAATCAGGGTACAAGAAATGAGAAAACTTAGGGAGGCAGGGAGTGTTGTATCATGAATGTTGTTCCTGTAGTATAGCTTGTACTTCATGACTAAATGATTAATTCCTTGAAGTTAGCCATTTCACTGTGATCTAATTGTGCAAAGGTAGTGCATTAAAAAGGTAGAAGCACATGAGAGGCGGTATTCACCTCCAGATTGCATCACATGAGATAAAAGTAGCCATTTGAGAAATAAGTTTTTTCCTACACAGAAGGAGTAACAAGGCAATGTTAGAAACTAAAAGTCTACACAGTTTAATATACTTTTGAAACTATTCTGAACACTAATAGATGAGACGTGCCCACAGCGTTGATCATTCCTATCAAACTCTACATCCAAATATTTTTAACTTCCCAGGTGATACAGATTGCCTGGCCAAGTTCCAGAGCATCAGAGCTCACAGCGCTTCACATCTACTAGTGCAGTTGTGATGCTGTGTGTGTAAGCCAAGAGAGCAATTTTTGGATGTAAATCCTGCTTAGGTCAAGATCCTGTCTGAGTTCAGAGACTAAAATTTCAGTCCAGATTTGTTTACTTTGAAATCTTGCCGGATCTCTATTGTTTGTTATATTCTCTATGCCTTTTAATGCAAGAGCTTAGTGACTGTAAGAGATTCACAGGAGACCACAAGGAGCTTCTTGCTAATTTTTCACCACCTAATTGAAAATAAAGTTGAGAGGTTTCTTGTATTTTCGTGATGCTGATGGAGAAGTGGTATCCCTGAGACTCATAAAAATGTTCTATCTGTATCACGTCTTGTAACAATAAAAATTCTGATGGAGAAAACCCATCTCCATGTTCCAGCCCCTCCCTGCTAATGACTCCCATTAGGTGATGCTGTCATTAGACTTACTGGGTCATGTTAATGTGAAAGCTCTGATAATCCTTCTGTCTAGTACAAGAAAGACCTAACTACTTCTCAGTACTTCCAAAGATAAATTTAGATGACTTAAGTAGAACTGTGAAAATATCTAACCATTCTTCATGGCAGGTCTTTTGTAGTTCACTAAAAAATGATGAGCAGTGTGATGGTAACAATATAAAAACTTCGTTTCTATTGATTTTTCTACCATCAGATCAAAGCATTGCAATATTTCTCCTGGTATCAAATTGGAAGGAGATTCTGTTTCCATTAGGGGCTGAGAACTAAAAATACATAGAGCCTAAACCTAGCAGTCCCACTCAGCTTTTGCAATTTGCGTGGTTCCTTCACTACAGAGTGCTACTGGGTTCTTATTATCATCTTGATAGTCACAGACACTCATGGACGTGTCTTCAATACTACTTTTCATACAATAATTCTCCTCCACATGAGCAATCTGACAGAGTGAGGGTCCTTTGCTCTAGTTCATATGTTCTTGAAATCCAGGGGGGGGGGTCTGATTTCATGGGTCCAACAGAGGTTTCTCACAAAAAAAATAGAAGCATTTTCAAGATATTCAGAACCACAAATCCAGCCCCCATTGAATTTTGGTTTCCCTTACAGGTCGTTATTGTTTTCAACACTTTATGGCAGTGCTGGCCAAAATCAATCTTTTACAACTTCACTTCCTACTTATACTAAAAGAAAAAGGTTGGGGCACTTAATTAGAGCTATTTATATTTTCAAAATGAGGAAGACATTCTGAAAAAGAAATTGTTTTTGCAGCCAATTCAGGGACCTTCTGTCTACAAAATCTGCTCTGGACACTTTCCCACCGCAACTTTCTTTCCATTATTAGGAACTTACACCATGTTGTATTTGACTTGGTATTTTGCCAGAAAATGTTCTTTAGGTCTCTATAGTACAAAATCTGACAGAAAGCATAACACAAGGAAAAAAAAAGGTATTTTTAAGTCCCTACTTTTTTCCATTTTCCCATCAGAAATTTTTTTTTTTAAATATATTAGTAATATAAATCCGTCTCTGTTCCAGTTTTTGCTGTAGTTATTTATACCCTTTAAATATGATCCATGTAGAGAAGTCCAAAGTTATTAAATTTGTTCAGATAGTCCTTCAATCTATTCAGGAGCTGAGTGTACCTGGCACAAGCACCGAGTATTTCCTTTTGGTTTCTGAGCTAGAAGCAAGACTTGAGGTAAATGATTTTCTGCTATGATAATGATGATACTACCAGACGTCCTGAGTGGAAAAGGCCAGGGAGGTTCCGATTCTGACTCACGTTCTGATATTGTCTCTTTATTTTTTAACCTAGGAAAACTCAGCTCAGATTCCGTCTGTGGTTTTCAGCAAGAATACTGCTTTTCCCTTCTTCCCGCACAACTTTCCAGCCAGATTGACTGAACTGCAGAAAGGTCAAATGACTTGCTTGGAGGGTAAGCTATGAGTCAGGAGCACAGCTAGCATTGAATCAAATCCTTTCCTGTCTTCCAGTCCAGCCACTAGACAACACACAATTGCTTTCATTGACCAGAGAGCTCTAATGAAGTCAGCATTAGTCTCTGAACAGTGTTAGTGTTAGGAGGAGTCCCTGAAAATCAGTCACCTTCCATTGGCAATCAATTTGGTATGTGACAGAGAGCAAACCTTCTGTCCCTTTCTCAACATGCCTTGTGTCCTGTCTGTGCATATGGCCATTTGCACACTTACGTCATGCAGCTGTGCACCCATCTGTATCAGGAGCTGTTGTACACAGCTCCATTTGGGGGCTGAACTACAGCCTTTATTCTCAATCTTCTGGTTTTGGGATCTTCAGTGAGAGCTGAACTGCCCCTCCTTTCCAGCTGAGAAGAAGGGAAAAGGCCTATTATTCTTTTTTGTTATGAGATCACATTTGGGAAACTGTTCAGAAATGCTGGACAAGATAAGCTGAATATTCTGTTTTGACCTTATACTCTACCAATGTTTGGATTTAGCTGACCTAATATGCATCTGCACAAATGTTGGTTGTCTAGAAAATTTCCAAGAAAAATAACCAGAAATTATGGCTGGAAAGGAGCTTGAGCAAGCATTTATTTTATCCTCACCTACACCAGGGTAGGCTTTATCTACATCTTTCCTAGCAGGTCATTCAGCTGCAGTGACCTCCCAGAGCTACCTGTGATATCACTCACATTGTTAGGCTAGACATTAAGGAAACCCTTATTGCTTTATTGCTCTCCTTTTTTGAAATGAGAGTGTGACACTTTCACGTACACAACGTAAATCAACCAAAAAATAGAGCCCAGGCCATTTGGAATGGCATTACAGAGTCAGTGAAAGTTACTTACAGGAGTAAATGTGTCTTCAGCAAGAATTTCCTTGCTCTTGTTGTGCTTCTTCTCTTTGTGCTTAATAATGCCCGTTTCTGCCTTTCACCTATTAAGGTCCTATTTTCAAAGATTTTCTAAGTGTTATTCTATGAAACTGCCTGCATATGTAAAGCAAAAGTAATAGGAAAAAGAAACAGTTATCAAATGAGACTGAAGATCTGGCTTTTCAATTTTCCAAAGGCAGGAAATTCGTACTGAATCATCTGACTCAATTTGCTGTGCTGTGCTTCAGTGTTGTAGCTCATAAAACACACAAGATAACCACTGGTCAGAGATCTTACAGTAACTCAGCAAAATGTGATGAATGGAGGATGACGTTCCTGCTATAAATCATCAGCCCTATATGTGTTTATGTGTAATAGACAAGACTTGCAACGCAGGAAAATATAGAACTATTACAGAATACCAGAAGAACTTTTTAGAAAAATGTCTTTTCTACTGATAACTGGCTAGCATCTCAAGAAATAAAATAATAATAATAATAATAAAACAATAATAATAAAAACCACCTTTCATATAAAGTCACCACGTAAATTAGAAATGAAAACAACTAATATTAGATCATCTTTTCCATCTCCCCAACACTGTGGAATTGTTCCCTACAGCGTGTTCCTGAGTGTTTTGTCCAGTCTTCTCTGAAGTATCTTAAGCAACAGTGTTTCCATTGCTTTTCCTTGGAATCCTACCCGACGCTGTAGTAGATCTCACTAATAGGAAATGTTGCTGTAAAGCATAAATTTTCCTGCTCTCAGTATCATCTCATTAATCCCACTTACACCTCCTTCTCCAGCCCTAATCAATTCCTTTGCCTTTAAGTGTTTATATCCTCTGAAGACTTACGAGGAATTATCATATCCCACTTAGATATCATCCAGCCAAGATACTGCAAAGCCCATTCCCTTCATTTTCCTTCAGCCCACATCTAAGCCTTGGATCATTTTTTCCCCTCTCTGAAGTCCCTTCAGATTGTCATCGAGTTGCCCTCAATTTGAGCTGAAGAGAGGTCTGGTCCCTATACTGCAGCGGAGACACAGAGATCGGGTTTCCAGAACGCTAGCAATCCCCAGCTTGCCGCAAAGTCAGATGGAGACGAGTGGCCACGGAGACCACGCAGGAAGAAAAAGGAAATAAAGAAGAGCGACAGTTTGCAGGGAAACAGTCATGTGAAATATCAGCAGAGCAGCATCAGTGGGGAAAAGCCCCACTACAGAAGTGCGCCCAAATCGTCACACGCCGATGTCTGTGACCTCATGAGCAGCAGCGGCTCAGCTTAAGCGTGTGCTCAGCAGATGGACAAAGCCCAGTCTGTGTACAGGTTTTTTCCTTGTGGCTGTAAAATTCAGAGGTGGGAGAGAAACCTGGGCTGTATCATAGACTGCCGGTGGTCCGCCCCCTCCACCCAGCCCTGCAGACCGTCCAAAACATTGTCATTGCACCCCAGAAGGCAAGCAGGCCTGGGATAGATCCAGAACGGATTACAACATAATCCAATTCACAGGGAGGGGTATTTTTGAAAGAGGATTATGTGTGGGGGTTTTTTTTTTTTTTTTGGTTCTTTTTTTTTTTTTTTTTTTTCTGGCTGCCTGCCAGAAAATAAATAAATGCTGTAACTCTCATGTAATGTTTTTCGAAGGCATGGCGATGGAAAGAGAAGGCTCTTTTCCATGTCCGTGTTAGAGAGCGGGAGGAAGAAAGCTGATTTTTGCAGCAGTGTGCCAAGCAACCTCAGGGTATGCAAGTTAGAAATGCTGGTGTTTCCCACTGCGCATTCAAGAACAGTATGAATCTGAAGAAAACGGTGCTCCATTTCTAATCAGAACAATGTAATATGGGTGTTGGGTCTGCATCAAAAGGCCTCTTCCTGAACCCTTTGTGACCTTCAGAGAGGTTTGCATAATTATCTTGATTAAAGGCACGGCACAATTTTAGCACCAGGGCCCAAAGCCCACAAATTACCGAGGCCCGCGTGTTTTGCAAAATAATACCATTCATGTGATTATTTGTTTTGCTCTAATCATTTTTGAAATATTACTCCATTGCTTAGATTTGAATTGCTGGTTGTAACAGATAGCCAGTTTGCAAATAAAATGTAAGACCCTACAAAAATGTTTCCATTGCACGAGAAAATGTTATTGGATTTTCCTGGAGTTACAATGCTGAGCTTGGTTATTTGTATTAAGGGGTACAACTGAATAAGGCCTGAGGCAAAAGTGTTTTCCAGTCATGTGGGCTGTCATTTCACTGGGCCTTCTTCAGGCTTTGTTTTCATCATTTTGATTTTAGTGAGTTAATCTCTAATTTTCAGGGTGGGAAACCCGGTATAAACCAGACTAAGGATACAGGATAATACATAGCTGGACTTTCATATCTAGGGAGAACTGGGTCTTCCTGCAAAGAGCACTCTGGGTTCTGCTTTCTTTCAGGTACCCAGAGGGTTCATTTGGGATCTGTAATGGAGAGAACCACTATCCCAGTTCTCCCTGGGTCAACCAGGGTAGAAACCGTGCAGGCAGTGCACCCCCAAAGCATGGCCAGAGAGGAAATACCTGCCAGTTGAGGTCAACTATAGGCAGCCAGCCCTTCAAGCAGGTGACTCAGCTACCTCCTGCATGCTAAAAGCAGTCTGTCTTGTTGTTTTCTCCCTACTCGCACAAGAGGCAGTAATTTCTTACTGCCTGAGGGTGGAGGACAGAAGAATGCTTAGAATGTCCCAGGCCCAGACGGAGAGCTTTTTTATAGGATCCTTGTCCTCTACCAAGCACCATTTTTCCACACAGCTTTGGTATGGGGTGGCTGTGGGTCCCTGCTCATCCACTGGCCTATTTTGACTCTTTTCCTGACATACTCTCCATCTTTCAGTCGATGAAAAAAAAGAAATCAGGCAAGTGCTCTGGGTGAACATGGTCCAGCTCATGTGTATACCTTAGCTGTGTCAGGCTGAGTTCGCATCTAGCTTCTCCTCTGTCTGGCTTCCAGATTGAGTATTTCAAGTAATTCTGCCCTTGTCCACATGGTTCCTACAGCCCTCGCTGTCAGCTGTCCTGCTGCACAGATTTCTGCAACCCTCTGCTGTTAGCACACCCTCATTGCTGCAAAAAGATCTTGACTTAAGACCTTCATGTGTTAAACGAAATTAAGGAAGTTGCAAAATCTGTTGGTACAATAATAACAGTGGGTGTTCTTACAGAAACCAGTATAAGCTGGTTGAATGGCACATCTGGGATGGTTTTAAGAAGAAACTTGATTAATACCACAGATGACTGCTATTTAAAGCCGTTTTGATGCGTATTTGAGGGAGGTTCAGTTTACCCCTAAGAAAAAAGCAGGAGTTAATACAGACAGTGAGTGTACACGATCCCCTGGGCAGTGCTGATCACTGCCCGTTTAGATTGGATATTTTAAAAGTAGGGAACTTGGTTAGAATAAATAGGAAGAAGTTCCAGCAGGGCAAAAAGTGCAGGAGAACAGCAGCAAATCCTTCTCCTCTCAGATAAGAGATTTAACCTGAAGGTCTGGTGTGGAAGTGTCACTTGGAAAGCAAATTCAAGGAGAAATAAAAGACGAGTTACACCGTGCAGCTAAGGAAAAGAGTGTGAATCTGCTGCAGCTCACTCTGAAAGGCTAACAAACAAACAAAATGTCTTGCCCAAATAAATTTGCATACAGTGATTACAAAGTGAGGTTTAGTTTGGAAATGAAGGGGGCTGTGACAGCAGGTAAAAATATGAGGGGACACGAGGATCAGTCCACAGTGATAAACGCTGCTTGTTGAATGCCATGTATGTCAGCTGAGTGCCCATGAAGAAGAATTTGGGAGCAGATAAATACATCTGGTGGTCCTGGTTCCAGAGCTCCCATTGCAGGGTTGAAGACAACGGCTGGAGGAAGTTGGAACGACACTTCAGTAAAGCAGTGGGACCCCAGAGTGCTCATGCGAAGGAAGTGAAGTGTGAAATATGTGGGATGCTGGCGCAGAGATATTTTCAAAGTAATAAAATATAGCTGTTATTAACCAGCACTGGAAAACCCACACAGTGGCTATTTGTAAGAGTGGATCCTAGGAAGAAATCTTTCCCTTCACAGGAATAGACTTCACAGTAAGCCTTGGGGAAGGAGGAGGGCATTAGCAGTGATGGACTCTGCTCATATAGACTCTGCTCAGGAGGTTCAGCTCTGCTCTGTGCTTAAAGATCCTGAGCCAAGTACGTGTGTTCAGCAGTGCAAGAGGAGGAGTGGCAGATCCTCTATAACACACTCAAACTTCTAAGCAGCCTGGGAAAAGGATAGGATCTTCTCTTCGTAAGGGTCAGATCAATGCAGCCTTTGGGACACAGATATTAGGCAGTGCCCAGTTCAGCATACGGAGTGGTTACGGCACCATATGGAGGCGATGATATTACAGTGAGAGATGTAATGATCATGTTGTGATCAGCAGATGCAGCTCCTTCAGCTTAAATGGGCTTGCCGCAGTTTCACACCAAATGAACTGAAATGATGTAGTGATACAATATATCTGTATTAAGCAATGAAAGACTTGAATTTATGTGATACTTTTTTTTTTTTTTTTCATTTCGCTCTTTTCTTCTTTCCATTAAAATACTAGCATGTTCTGTGCTGAGACTTGTTTTATTCCTATCAGCCGTTGCTGTTCTATTTGCTGTGGGATGCATGTGGGTTCCTATGCCAGAAACAGGCATGGCACAGCTCTGACTGGGAGCTCTGTCAGCTCTTTTCTGAGGAATTTCACAGCAGTTTTGGACACATTTATCTTCACTGAGAGTTGAAGGAAAAAACAACGACAACAACAACAACAAACATCATGTGTGCATAGGAAAGACAATTTTTCCAAACTTGATTAATCTCACATTACCCTCACTGTGCAGACCCCAGCTCCTGCAAATGGAGTGGAGCTGGGGAAAGAAGCAACACGAGGAGAAGGGAGGAAACCAAGCTGGGAATCAGTGGAGGAAATGAGTAGGCAACAAGCTAGGGAGAGGGGAGCAGTGACCAGTAGGCAGGCTGTGGTAGCAGCAGTGCTCTTAGGAAGGAAGAAAGCTGAGGGAAATATTCTTTTGCAGATAAAAAAGACCCCAGGATGTGGAGCTGTGCTGATTTTCCTCTGCATGAGAACATGTTCTTCCCATAGCTGTGTACTGAGCCAATCCCTTGCCTGAAAGACAAAGAGGAGAATGGGATTGATCAGAAAGACAGGGAGTGAAATGGAGCAAGGTGAGTAGGGAAGATGAGAAAGCAACAGAGAAGGCAAGGGCTGAAGAAAGCAGCAAGAAGTCATTCCATGGTCCTCCTCCTTCTTTTGCCTCCTGCCTGGCTGTGGCTGGACCACATCTGATGTGTAGGCAGCACTCAGGGCCCAGGAATTTGTATGGCCTCGATATTTGCAAGTTAGTAGGGATGCTTTTGTCTCGCCAGTATGAGAAACAGGCTGAAAAAGTTCAGGCCTGGAAAGCAGTCATATATTTGGGAAATTGTCTTTGGAGTTGACTGTATGGTCCAATATAACTTTAAAGAGGACAGTATGCTATTCCTTTACTTTTTTTTGGCCATGACTAAACAAAGAAAATACACTGCAAATATAGGAGGTATCTACTTTCAGCTTTGCAGGCTTACAAAGACTGATCATCTGGATAAAAATCAAAGTTTGGGATTTCATATTCCTATAGGCCCTTGGATGAAACATGACAAAGAGTTGCCTTTAAAAAGTCCTTTGTGCTGACTCCTCCAGCTGCCTTTGCAGCTGATAGCTGGCTGTCAGTTTGAAGTCAAGTGGAGTCTGAGGGGGTAAGGAGATGTGATGTGCTCACAGGAAGCAGAGCAGTTTCACTGTGAGAACGTCTGCTCTGGTTCTTCCTCTTTGCCACGTTGTTCTTCCTCTGGAGCTCACTGATTCTGCATCATCATTTTGCTTTCGTGTGTTTTTGCCAGACCACATGATCTGTCAGATCACTTGATTTGGTGAACAAAGGCAGAAAATGGGAAGCTTGATGACAGTACATGAAAAAGGGAAGATGGTCATTGCACTAGTGATGCCCTTGTGAGTCTTGGAGAACCCCTGACGTAGGACAGCATCATGGGAATCATTGCTGCAGTCACCTGGATAGACACAGCATCCATGCAACAGCAAGGGCCAGGGCACACATCTCTGTGCAGCTGCAAAAGGGAAAATGAAGCATTTGTTCTGCTTTGAGCTACAGATGGGGTCAGCAGAGGTGGTGTGGGCCTGCCTGAAAAGATTTTTTGGTTTTTTTTCAGATGTTTTAGTCTGTTCTGTAGTGCTATCACCAGTAACTTGCCTTTGTATGTAGCAGCACGCAGCACTGCACTTACCCCAGAGTGATCCTTAATCATTACATTATTCTCTAATATGTCAAATGCTGCTAGGAAGCTGGTCTTCAGTGGGATCTAACTGGGTTGAAGGTTTCAGCTCTTTGAGTTTAGCTGTTTTTAATTATCCACATAGATAAGTGTAGACATTTATTTTCTTTGAACTAGAAAAGGTTTATTTTCTATTTTTAACCCCTGAAGACAGCTGACAATTTCAAATGAAACTCCTTGGTCCAGAAATAGCTTTTTCTTAATTTATTTCTGTTCTATGAGCACCAAACCTAGTTTCTTGGGAGCTAAGCATTAACCCATACCTACTCAGTTCAGCTTGATTATATTCAGACAGTTTTACGTAGATTAGTAAGAACTTAACATTTCAGCCCCGACCAGTGGGGCAGTGAGCAGTTGCAGCTGTCTTTTAGGAGGGAATCCTGCAGTTATCACTCACAAATCAAAGCACGGTGAGATTGGATTCTTTTCTGGATACAGTGCTGCTCAACATGTACGAGGGTGATGAGATCTGCTTCAAAACAAACACGTATGACCAATTTTCTGAAAGGGCTCAGCGTGTTACCATTAATGTCACAATGGGGAGAGGCTGCGTGCTAAGCACTTCACAAGAATTTGGCCCCTGTTTAGATGCGAATGGGGGATCGAGCTCTTCAAAAAATCTGGTGGCAATTGTGGGTGCTGAGTACTTAGGAAGCGGTGGTGGTCTTGAAGTATTGCTGCCATTATTCCCTGATTTACACCCCTGTCAGCCGTTGGTTTTCAGCAGAGTTGCACCCTTCTGGCACTCAGGCTGTGGGCTCCTGCTGGCATTTACAAGTCAGAGCACATATAGATGGCTTGTATATTTTATTTTATTTTATTTTATTTTATTTTATTTTATTTTATTTTATTTTATTTTATTTTATTTTATTTTATTTCAGAAAACGTTTTTGAAACATATCCCTCTTGCCTGAATCTGGACCACTGCTGACTGACTGCCAGCTCCCAGATTAAATATAAGTCATTATGGAATGTTTTCCTCACATGGGAAAGACTGGAGTGGCATGGTGTTAGTTTTACCCTCCAACATTAATTCTAATTACCTCAAAATGCAAACATGTTTGAGTTTCCAGCAGATGACATTATTTTCTCTTTGACATCAGACATCAAAGAAAGAAAAATAAACACGGGACAGTGACAGCATTAGGCCTCTAGTCATTTTTCAGAAGGTTTTTCATGTTCTATTCCAGACTGATTCTTCTTTAAGTCTTGTCTTGGACATTAGGGAGGGGAAAGGTTTACAGACTCAGAGACTGATGGCATCTTTTCCCTTCCAGTTCTTTTTAAATAAGAGAGTAAGACAGGGGGAGAAAAGAAACAGTCTGGTTTAGATCAGGGTTGGAGTCTTGGTTTTTCAGAGACTCACACACAGACACACACACCCCAATACTTTGGTTATTTTCTCAAATTTATTTTTAACTTTCCTTCTGAAAGCTCATGGATGGTACTGCTGAATTTCAAAACTGCAATAATTCAAAGAGACCAGAAATTTGAGGAATATGGAATATTTTTCCTCTGCCCAGCAAACACAAAAGCAGAACCTGAAAGCTTTGCAGATGCTTGCTGCTCTCTGAGCACTGCTGTTCAGTCAGGTGTCACTGATGCTAAAAAGTGATGTTCTCTGCAGAGCACCAGACTGTCAGACCTTTCCAGCCCGAAGGATGTGAAAATGGACTGAGCAGGGAAGCTGCCTCTCCTCCTGTTTTCAGGGCTTGGGATGTGCTAGCTTTCACTTCCATGCCTTTTGTGAAGCCCTGGCGCTAGCAGCTCTAGGTTGCCCTTCAGTTGCCACACATCATGCTGGGCCCTGTCCTGCAGCCAAGCTCTGCTTGCGCCTACTTTAAACACTGAGTCTGGAACTCATGCTGCATCTGTAAAATGGGAATAATGTGCCTGTTCAGCCTGACAGCATGTAAAGAAGACACTGCCCTGTAATCAGAGATCCTGTCAGCATTCTGATGAGAGAGGCTGTAGAAAAATCTGTATCAGCAATCAAATCAGGGGTCACTTCCTAGGGACTGGGATGCCAAAGTCTCTTGCAGAACATGGCTAAAGTGACCCAGCACTTTACAGGGTGCTGCAGGCAGCCCATCTGTGCCACTTGTATCTCACTCTCAGCCCTAAATCTGACTCCAGTGTTACAGAAAGGCTGAGATGGCACAGCCTGATGGGGCTGTAGCCATAGCTGAGCACTGGCCTGTTCAGCAGGCTCTGGAAAAATGCTTATTCTGCCACACGGGGAAGGGAGCAGAGCTGAGCAACGCCTCCCCACCAACCGAAAGAATTTTAAAAGTGTAGAAACAGATTCATTTTCAGTTAATAAATAGCAACAAACAAATAAATAAATAAGTGCCGAGCCCAACAGTCATTGCCTGCGGTGCGAGGCCAGTGTTTTGAAGTGCTCTCATTGGGACGCCACAAATGTTTGTAATAAAGCTGACTTGCAAATCTTGGGCTGGAGCCTCTGGGCTGCTCAGCCAGTTTCACACCCATCTTTCTGAGCCATTTTCCTTCACTTCATGCCTAGGCCTCTGGGGGCCCAGCAGGGCTGCAGGCAGGGTGGCTGGGCCAATGGGCAGCATCCAGCCCACCTCAAGCCCTCCAGGATGCATTTCTTTTCTGTACTGAGCTAGCTGAGGACAGCAGGCAGATAGCAGAGTTGGAGGATGCAGTTAGATTGGCTTTGCTTCTCTCCTCTGGTCTGGCAGTGAACAGGACCGTAACGCAAAGCCACCAAGCTGAACTTTTTCTCAGGGGTTTTTGGACACCATGCAGTACCTGGAAACGTCACGACAATGCTCCTTCTGACAGGAAGCATTCTGAGGAGGACCATGGGCCCCTTCACCAGAGCCAGAGAGAAAATTCTTGGTTGAGAAGCATGCTTTACCTTTCCAAAATGGCCAACAGAGATGCTGGGAGAGATCTAGCAAGACACAACTTGCAGGGCTCATTGGAAAAAGAGAGCACTGAAAACCTGCTCTACACAAGTCAACATTTCTTTTGGGACACTCAGAAACAAGCATACTTAAAATCTGGTTTTGTATGGAAATCTAAACCCTCTTGAGTGCTGGTATTGGCAACAGCTCTGCATGTTGGTGGAGTAAAGCAGTCCTCGTTGGGCATAGTGCATCATCTGAAGATACGTTTTCAAAAGTAGGTATCCAGAATGTCCTTATATGTGGATTTCATTACTTTCCATCTGTACAAGACCAGGTTTTTGTAAAGGAATGGACAATTGCCTGAGGAGAAATGGTGGTGGAGTACATGAGTATCATTTTTCACACACATCAGTGCATATTTGGTATATGAGGTGGTGCTTACACAGTTTTCCTTTCACTGTTCAGACAGCCAGTTATTAAATGTGGCCTGTGGTGTTTCTGTTTCTTTGATGTTTTCAAATGAGATCTAGTTATTTAACATGGCCATTGTATCTAATTCTCTGCTAAGTCCATCTCACAGCTTCAGAGGAAATCTGGATCAGGTTTTATTTTGTCCAACCTGGATCAGGTTTTATTTTGTCCAACCTATTTTACCCCTCTCTAATTTAAATGGAAAGGAAACTGTATCCTCTGGTAAAATTACATTCACAACATTGTGTTTATGATGTGAGAGATCCTCTTGCTGCAGAAATGCACAGTTCTTCCTTTCCTGTTAAAAGAGAGTCTGCTGACCTCTAGAAGCATTGGGTCAATGAAGAGCGTGTGAGTTCTTGTCAATTCTGGATGATGGCAGTCAGATTATACACACTGAGAATCAGCCTGGTACTTCACCCACCGTCATAAAACAAGACCGAAGATCACAGAATCACAGAATGTTTGAAGATGGAAGGAACTTCAAAGATCACCAGTTTTCAACCCCCCCCTGCCATAGGCAGGGACACTTGCTACTAAACCAGATTGCTCAGGGCCCCATCCAGCCTAACACATCTCCATGAGTTGGGGCATCCACAGCTTCTTTGGGAAGGATACTGGAACTGGATTAAGTCTTCAGTGAAGCCTGAAACAGATACTACTGGGACTGCACTGTGGGAATCTTACCTAAAGCAGTTTGTGTTCAAGCCATGGGTATAAATCAGCCGCATGCTTTGCAGGGTGTATGACTACTGTCCCAAGCACGGGCTTGTTTGTGAGAGGTAATGGGCTCCCTGCGCCCACTGCTGGGATCAGTGCACAGAGATAGCTCAATCACTCCTCAGGTCAAGACCCCATTAAACTGTATCACTAGCAACTACGTAGATGAAGAAAGCTGTATACGGACAAGATGTATGTGTGTGTTATAAGTAGCCATTTGTCCATTAATATTGTGTGACTTGGTGGGGGAGAGGTTTTCTACTGAAACTTCAGAAAGTTCAGGGGACAAGAAGATGTTCCCTGTGGGAGCCATCTACTTTCCACGTGGAAAATGCACAATGGGGTTTTGGGAAGGACTGGATATATTTGCTGCTTTGAATTACTGTCTGGATGATTCAACCTATTTTTCTGTGTGTCTGATCTCTCTGGTACTGGCAAAAGGTTATTTATGCATGGATAGTGCATTAAAGTTCCCACTAACTGTCAAATTCTCTACAGCTGTAGGAATTCTTTTCTTCTAATTTATTAAAATAAGTACTTAAAAATAATTCCTCTTTGATCAATACCTGTTTGGCAGTTTCACTCTTTGTGAAGCATATGTCTGGATAACAGTCAGAGCTGGCTTTAGAGGAGATGGCCTATTGCCATACCCCCATGCTATTTCTTTAAAGTCTGGCTGTAATGCAGCTTTGCTCTGGGTATTTGGTTTTTTTGTTTGTTTTTTTTTTTTTTCCCCCTCCATTCCTTGTCTAACAGTGTTGCTTTACACATTCACTAAGAATGTCTAGAAATAAAGATAAGGGTTTTCGGAAATTGTAAATGCTCTTATCTGTGCTGCTGGTGTAGGTAGAATGAGCACTTGCAGAAAAATATTGTTTTGTATGAGGTAACAGATGCTGTTGCTGTAGGAAATGAGCGTGGCCGTGCTGCAGTCATTAATCTTGCAGTCCTCCTGTAGCCTCTCACTAATGAGAAAAGTAAAAACATCACTGTTTGGGGATTAGAAATGGCGACTGCCATTCGGGACAGAGGACCCAAGTCCACCAGAGGTAATAGCTGAGCTTGTTATTCTCAGCTAATGACAATTAAAGAGTAAGTCTGTTTCAACGAAATGCCATAAGTGCTTGTTCAGTAATTTCTAGATTTTGGACAGAAGGTGATTTGAAGGAAGCGCATTCATATTACTTACCTATATTTTTTCATAAAATAACCATGACTTGTCCTACCAGTATTGGGTAGCAGTCACTTGCTGTTTTCTGCTAGAGATTAAGCTGATAATACCTTAACATGTTCAGTCAGCATTAGCTCTCTGGAAATGTCCCTGAAAGGAAGATACCAGGCCATCAGGATGTGCTGGTGAGGTGCCACTGCTCTGCAGGAAAGAAGTGAGTGCTCAAGATGCCAGCAAGCCTCATCTGTGTGTGGTGACAATGCATCATGCAAACAGGGCAGCTGTTGCACCCTGAGGTCACCTGGAGGAACTGATTAAGACTGGATTTGGTTGCTACCCACTGGCCCATGCCATGTATCACATACAATGCACAGTGCTCTGATTGTTTTGCATGGCCTCTGGACTGCCCCACTTCTTGAGGCACTTTCTGCACACTCCTGAATCATTCTGAATACATCTTGAATCCTCTATGGAAGTATCTCATTGTGAGGAGATCCAGTCCCTCTGGCTAAGAGACTGGGGACATGCTGGAAAGGGGTGCATGAGCGTCACTCCATTCATGCTGGCAGGAGCCCCTGAGAGATGCGCAGCTGCTCAGTGAGGTGAACGTGGTGGTTTGCCCTTGGCTCCAGCCCTCTGCATCAGGGCCAGGAGGAAAACAGCATAGCAGACAGTCATGGAAGCTGCTTTGCTTCTTTTAAATCTTTCTATTAGTATTTGGAATATAAAGAAGGTGAAGCCAATGTTTGCTAAAGTGCATCAGGTTTCCCGAGCCAGGCTGTAGGGCTGTCTAATTCCTAGTGCTCCAAATACTTGATAAAGGCATAGTCTTGCTCCATATTGTGGCATCAAAGCACCGATTTTCAAACATGATGAGCACTAAAATAGCCCAGTAAAATCTAAGACCTGTCCATCTTGTTGATCACAGAAATTTCAGCAGCAGGCATTCTCGATATGTATAGGGTTCATGCTCAGTCCTTCCAGCAGTGCTTTGTGGCTACACATTCCATCTGCATCCCAGCACCAACTGTGGGCATGGGCTGGTGCTTCTGGTAAAATGGTCAGAAAGAAAAGCAGGCCGTGTGATTACCTAGCTGCTGAGGATAGGGAGTATTAAGCGACAGGGGCATGTAACAACAAGGAGTTTAAGGAATCTACTGTGATTCAACAGCTGGTTCAATCAAACCAGCTGAAACTGCCTTCAGTACCATCCTGGACCAGATTTTTCAGAAAAATTCAGCAGCTTGGTAGCTCAATCCTTTTGCAAAACATCTTGCCACTTACTGTCACAATAGAAGCTGCTGGATGCTGACCACTTCAGAGGAGCTGGACCAAATCAAGATGCCAAGCACTTGAAACTTTGGCACTAAGCTTTGCGGAGAATTTGATCCATTATGTGCTGCTCCACTTCAAAGTGGGCAGCAGCTTGTGACAACCGTACAGCATCACAGCAAATGTCACTTTTTGTGCAAACATTTAACCAACAGAAAGTGGCTTTTTAGCTTGGTAGTAAACTTCACTCAAATTTCAATTCGCTTTGAAATTTTTTAGGATTTCACTGAATGGAAAAGAAATATGGGTTTGGGCCTTTCTGGTGCAAAATTTTTCAGGGGAGCCAAGGGTGCAGGACTGGCAGGGGAAGGCAGTGCTTCCCGAACACATCTTGTCTTCTGATACAGAAGAAAGAACATCACTAGGACGACTTTAAAACCAGAAAGACAAAGCCTGCCCTTCAAAGACTTTCTGGCATTTTTTGCTCAGATTCGTGTTTAACTCCAGTAGAAAAGAAAGGGCCCACACTTCTTGGAGAGAAGGGGAAGACTGCTCAGCGCAGAGCGAGAGCTGCAGTTCAACTCTGCAGTCTGGGTTCAGACCCATCCCCAGCTTTCAGCGTAATCTTTCTTTGGATATTCTTTTTTAAATCAAAACCAGGAATTATACAGCTGCTGAGATAAGAATAATTAAGAACAATGCATTTCCTTTTAAAGCTCCTCAAAGGATAACCTCTAATAAGATGAATTGAGCGTCTCATTCAGGCCACACACAAATGACGGCTCATATTTAGTAACAACATTTTTTGGGGCAAAGATAAGCTAATTTTGCTCAGGAACAGAGGGTGGTCTTTAAGCCTTGCATTTGTCAAAGAAACAAGCACTTTTTTTTTTTTTTTTTTTTTTATCTAGAGAGCATAATCTTCCACAGCTCAAGAGGACCAGTGCAGGGGGAGGGAAGCTCAGGCAATATATTTATGTTGGAGTAGAGGCCTGAGCGTCTGGACACAGAGAGAGAACGGGCTGCACTGTGGAAACCCTGCTTCCATGCTGTGCCTGTCGGTGCCCAGTCCTGCAGGTCAGTGCCACAGAGCACCAAAGGGTGCAGACAACGGGCACCAGGACCCTCTACACAGTGTGCTCTCACATATGTCTGTGTTGGGAGCAATGGGTGAGGATGAGCCACAGTGCTCTGTGCAGAGGAGTGAGGAGCAGAGCACAGCCCAGTGCCACTTCTGCGTGCCTGTGAAGCTGGCCCCATAGGGGAGAGTTCATGGAGGGAAGTGTGGTATGAAGAAAAGGCAAGGAAGAGTGCAGAGCACACCGCCAACAGGTTCTCCTCCTCCCCTCAAGACATTTCACCTGAAAAAAGAGAAGTACCACCTGGAGTCATAATTGATTCCAGCTCCTAATTGCCAAATGCTTCCCCTCTCCCCTTTGTATCTGTTACAGATGCATCATCCACATATGAATGTTTCCTGGAATTTGGTTCCAGAGATTGGAGCCTGCGAGGTTTTGGGACCAGACTTACTCAAGTGGAACTCCCAGGGAGCTAAATTGTTTCTCTGTTTAAATCAAGGGGCTTATCAGGGAATGTTAAATGATTTTTTACAACAAAAAGTCAGAAGAGCTGACCAGTCTTCTCCTAGCTTTTTGCTGCATTGCTTTCAAATTAAGAAAAATTGAAAAATCTTTCTTGTTCCCCTGTCCTGCAGCCAGCAGAGCCTGTTCCTGTCACCACCCTTCTAATGACTGGAAGGACCCCACTTGGCTGGAGAGATCAATGCAGGATTGTTTTACACCAGCCCAGATATTTTGCCTGCTCAAGCAGAATCTAAAAGAGCAATAAAGATCCACTAGCTGATCCAGTGGCACTCAGTCAAGCAGCACTCTGCGTGTACCAGGATTTTCCATCAGCAGTGATTAAGCATTCATTGATTACGAGAATTAATTAGAGCTAATCACATGCCTGTAAATGAGGTGTTGTGAAAACATGGAAATAAGAGTGCTGTTTCAGAAGGGGTTTTGGTGGCTTAGAAGTAGATGAGCATCTTGTGGGATCCTCAGGAGTCCCTCATGCACATAACTTACAGATAAGGGACTGACCGCCCACTCATCCTTTCCAGGGGCTGCCAAGTACAACAACCTCTTGTTCTGTTTTTGCTGCACTCCGACCACTTCTCTGCATCGCCCCATTACAGTGCAAGGGGAGTGGGGGGTGAAGAGCAGGGCTGGGTGCTGCTGCACTCGAAGCACATTCTGAGTGGGCTGGATTCACTGCTGCTATCTGCTGGGATCTCTATGGCTGCTTTTACTCTCAGGATTCTTTTTTAAATTTTAATTTTTATTTATGATAGTTCAGTTTACACATGTGCTTATATGAATGTGATAGAGCCAATGACAAGGCTGTCCTTAGGCTGAACACTCACAAAGTCTCAACGCGCTCCGTTAGCAGCCCTACCTCTGTGCTGTCTGTATTTATTGCATTGGTGTAGGACACATATATAGGGTGGCTATGGACAGTGTCTACCTACATGAAAGGCTTCTTTCTTCCAAAAAAGAAACCTTTCATGTTTACAAACCCAAGCTCCCAAGCTTTTCATGCCACTCCATCCTGCTCCAAATTCCATTGCTTTATCTTGCCTGGCTGTTTTTGTCCCTCCCCTCAGCAGGACACAAAACAACCAACGGGCAAAGCCTTCGTTTTGCAATGTTGCAAAATTGAGTGGGTTTGTCAGAATTTTTTTTTTTTTTTAAAAAAAGGAAGCAAGCCCTTTCTCATAGCACCCGGGGCTTGCTGCAGGGTTGCAGGGGATGGCATGGTCATCAAGCTGCCAGCAGGCTCCTGGGGCCAGCACCCATCACCAGCAAAGCCCAGGTACTCTGCAGTGTGCATATGTGGTGCAGGAACAGTGCGTCCCATGCTCCATGTTCCCCTTGCAGCCAAAGCCGTCCCCAAGAATGAGAAATAGAGAGACTTGGTGTGGTGGAATGAGTTCATTCAGTAGTTGTATGGATCCCACTGCAGCATTACAAGGACCTCATTCCCATCCCAAACTTGCCTTCTCCACCCTTCCTCCCTGGATGGGGGCAGGAAGAGGACTGTCAACCTGCCCTTGCCTGAGGGATGCTCCCCATACCCAGGTCCTTCTGCATGAGGCTTCTTGCTGAGGGGCTTGTGCCTCATGTCACTTCTTGGGTTCCTACTCACAGACGCATCACTTGGGCTTGTCTTGTCTCTTGCTGATGCAAACAAGAAGGGTCTTGGGGGATACTGCCACTGACAGACAGCATGCATGACCCTGTGGGAGGTGGGGAGGTGATCCCTCAGTAGACATGCATCACAATTACAGCACCAGAAAGAGAGTCTCTCAACAAAGAGGGTGCACTACCAGCTCCAGCACTGAAGCAGTTGAGGGATGCAACAGAAATTTAAGAGAAAGGGAAATCTGGGCACCAAATGATACAGTGCCTGTGTGCGGTCATGATATGCAAATGGAAGGAGGTAGATGCTGGCATTCCTGCAGTACTGTGAGGAGGTCAGAGCGAGTAGGGTGCAGATAAAACTCTCTGTCCTAGGGGATGACCCCGGGCACATGGGCATGATAGTGGGCTGAGCAGGTCATGGAGTGGCCCCATGCTACTCTTACTCAATGGATGCAAATGTCTGCTGTGTGTTGGCATGGTGAGCAGGGTGTGAGTGGCAGTGTCTGAGGCTCGCCTCTTCTGTCAGTGTTCAATGACATTGCAGGTCTCAGTGGAATTGTCTCCATGTAAAGCTGGCAAACTAGCAAGCCAAGTCAGGCCTCAACATCTGTAAAGCTGGGTAGGTTCACAAGGATTTAATTCCCTTTTAAAAATGTACAAATCACATGGGATGGTACTGCCTAATTCCCCACATTTCTACATAGCACGGTACTGTCACTATTCACTGGGAAAGAATTTTATGTTTGCCTTTTCCCAAATGCAGTAATACTGACATTGCTCATCTTCTCCTAGCACTCAGTAGCATTTAACATTTCTCTCTGCCTCTGGAGAGAAAAGCCAATATTTTCCATACTGCTTTGTGCCATCTGTGAGCGTCTTGTTATGGTACAGCCACCTCTGTGGCGAAGTGGAGAGTAATCTGACAGCTAACCAGATATGTATAGAGATCAGAGAAGTAATAGCAAACATGGATTTTGCTTGTGGGGTCCCTCAAAACTGCAGGCCAGGCTGCATCTCTACCTTCAGACACTGCTGGTGGGTGCCACCAAGCAAAGAGGAACTGGCAAGCAGTGCAGTATTGTGCAATGGATGCCTCTGCCACTGACCCCAGAGCTTGGAGCCATACAGAGCCATCAGGGTCCAAGTGGCAATACTAAACACCTCACAGAATTACAGAATCACAGAGTGGCCCGAGTTGGAAGGGACCTTAAGGATCATGAATCTCCAACCCCTCTCCCACACGCAGGGCCACCAACCTCCACATTTCACACCAGCCCAGGCTGCCCAGGGCCCCATCCAGCCTGGCCTTGAACACCTCCAGGATGGACGGGGCATCCACAGCCTCTCTGGGCAGCTGTTCCAGCACCTCACCACTCCCTCTGTGAAGAACTTCCCCCTGACATCCAACCTCAATCTTCCCACCTTCAACTTAAAACCATTTTCCCTAGTCCTGCAGTTATCTACCCTTTCAAAGAGTTGGTTCCCCTCCTGTTCGTAGGCTCCCTAGTTGCACTTCTGTCCCTGCATCCACATTGGATCCAGGTTGAGTGGCTCTACCAGGTCAACTGTCTGCATTGTGCCCCACAGTCCTGCTGTAAGGGTGCAAGCAAGGCTTCTCCCTGAGAGAGATGTGGGAAGGATTTACATTTTACTTGGAAGGGAGTGTATCCAGACAGCTTTAGGAAAGAAGGGGATCCCTGAGGCATGTGATGGGCCACCCTCTTTCTTTAGATGACAGTTGAGTTCAAATGCAAGTATGGAGCCACAGTTTAAACCCTCTATGTTGCCCATTCAGGTGCTGGCAGATCCAGGCATGAGTCCTGCAAACTGTCAGCAGGGCCAGCGCCTGTGCAAAGGCAGCTGGAGGGATTCACCCTGCAGAGAAATACACGGGTTACACACAATGCAATAAGGTCACATCAGGGCAGGTATTCCTAATATTCAAGGACATAAGTGAGACTGACCCCACCCTGAAGGAACAGCCTGGAAGGATGGCATTGGCCATGCTCTGCAGCAGGGTCACTCCCAGCCTGCCCAGCACAGCAGAGGAGGGAAAGCTGGCAGTGGTTTTTGTGCAGGGTCCAGCTCCCAGAGGCTGTGCAGATTCTGTACCATTAAACAAAGCTAAGCTCATGAGCTATGCTTGTGTTGCTATTGTCTTTGCTGCTGTTTTAGTTGTTAATACCTTGGCTGCTGCTGTGATGTCTGGTGTTTTTAGCATGGGAGCCAAGAAAACAGCATTAACTGCACAGACAGTGGCTGCCAGGCTGAGCAGCCCAGAGATGCTGGGAAGAGGAGCGGGGTCCCTCCCCATCAGGCTGGGACCCACACTGTCTCTTGGCTGTGGAAGTGCACAGACCCCACCGTGAGGACTGTGGTAAGTGCCAGCAGCAAGTGCTGGAGACAGTGGTCTGGTTTTGTAGCCACACCTGCTGGCAATGGGTGCGGCCATGGGAAAGACGGGCTGCTTGAGAACACACAGCTGCTAAGACAGGGGAAGAACACTGGCGGGTTGGGGATTTTTTATTAAATTGCTTTAAATTATTCACAGTATCAGTGGTTTCCTGTGACATCAAGCTTCTGGACATTGCTGGGTGGCTGTGAGCTGTGGCCTATCCAAGGTTCTATTCCCAGCTACGCTCAAGCCACAGCTGGTCTGAAAGCAAAGGGTGCGCAGTGAGATGCTGATAGGAGGCTGACAGGGGGCTCGGCGCTGAGAAGGCTAGATGTGTGTGATTCCTTCCACTGAATTTCGAGAGAAGAGATGGCAAAACAGCAATGACTCAAGAGGACGAAGTGAGAATAGAGGCCAAGGCAGCGCGAGCGCGGCCCTCCATTGGTGCCAAGAGCTGAGGAGGATCTCGTCAGCCGCTGGGGAAAGCAGAGCAGCTGGACTGCAAACTTCATCCAGCCTGGCCGCAAGCACCACTGCCCTCTTTTGGGTGGAATCACCACCCGTGCTGCTGGGTGAGGCCGTGGCACTGCAGATATGCCACCTCTGTGACCAGCCTGTCATAGTGGGGGACAGGGGACAGATGTGCAGCCCTGGCTCCAGCCCTGGCCATGGCAGCTGGAGGTGCTGTGTTCTGCTGAAAGCAACACAGCCGTGAGCTGAGCTGGAGGGCTCTGCTGCTGCCACAAGGTAACAGGGACAGAGATTGGGGCACAAGGTGACTTCCTGGCTTAGTCTGCCTGGTGGCCTGTGTTCAGCAGAAAGTCAGGTAGTGAAGGAAGCTGCAGCGTGCTTGTCTCAGAGACGAGGGAGCATCCTAGGAGAGCTAGCCCCCAGCAGTGTCTGACTGTGCTTAACTCACCTTCTGCAGCTATGAGATTTCATCCCTGCTTACAATCTGACAGAGTCCTTACCATGACCTACCCATAAAATTTGATGCGATGAGTGACATTTTTTATAAGACCAACTGTTTCATTATGAAACATTTGAGGTTGCAAAAAACAATCCCAAACAAATAAGAACATGCCACTATAATAAGGCCATCGGTGCGTTCTACATATCCTCCTTGTGGCAATTGTGGCTGAGTGTAAGAGGCAAGTACGCCTTGTGATCGTGAGAGACCAGCTGAAAACATGAGTCACACAGCCAGACCTTGTGACTTGGTGGAACTAAGAAGGTCTCCTTAAAGGCAATTTGTGGAAGAATTGGAGAGAAACACAATTTTTCAAGGTCAGCCAAAGGCTAATGAGAGCTCTTTCATAGCGTGATTGTGTTGCCTGAATTTCTGTATTTCAAAGCCAGTCTAACTACTTTACTGCTGAAGCATTGTAACTGAAGAGGCTGCAATAATATTGACGAGTAATCCTGCCAGAACCTGAGATGGTATTCAACATAATACGAAACATTTTCTCCTTGCCTGGTCGCATATGGAACAAAGAGTTAAACAACCACGCAGTTCCCCTGAGCACCACTCATCTTCCTTCCCAAAAGGCATGCGTACAGATGCTTTGTACATCGAGTTGTCAACAGCTGAGGCTTGTGGCCAGATTCACATGTTCTCTACCTTTCTGCCTGTGAGCTGCAAGAGGCTCCTCTCCAGAGGAACGCTTTTTCATAACTTAATTAGATTGGCGCCATCCGTGCAGCTCCAGTTTCAGGTTGGCTTGGCTTTGCCCCGGCTCTCCAGCGCAGAGGATTACAGTAGCACTGAAACTGGTCCTGAACCAAACCTTTGGCAGCCACCTTGGGTTAAGGAGGCAATTTGTGAGGCTGCTGCTGCTAAATTAGAAATAAAGAAATAATCAGCTCGCAGCCCTTAATGAGAGGCCAGCAATGAGAGAAAAAATCCTTTTGCAGCTTTCATCTTTGCATATATGTAGGAACAGGTCGCATTTCTTTTCCGCCTATATGAACCACTCTAGTCTAGTAAAGCACTTCAGTTAGAGCAGAGTGAACTCCAGTTGTGCTCTCTCAGTGTGGACTTGCAACACGCTTATTCGAGTTGCTGCAATGTGCCGAGAATCCAATCGGTTTGACCAAGCTCTGCTCAAGAAGAGATTCCCAGTGAAATTTTCAGCAGTTAAACTGAGTCAGCTTTGAAATGGGTTGAGGCAGCATCGCTCAGACACAAAGCCCTTTGCCCTGTTTGATTGTATGCTGCTAAACTGCAACTCCAAGAAAAGGAGATTTACAGGCAGAGACCGGAGGAAAGGAAAAAGCAAGGACAGCTCTGCAAGCTCATCAGTCTGAATGTCACCTCCTGCCTGCAGAGCACAGCTGCCTGTAGCTGTATGCACCTGAGCTCCCTTCCCATCCTTGCCACCCACAGCCCACGGCCTCCAGGCACAGTTCATGCCACTCACGGGTGCACCAAGTTGCCTGGGTTCATCTGTGCAGCCAGAAGCCAGAAAGTGCCATGCTTGTGGCTGCTTCACCAGGAGCAGTGGTGGATGAGACAGACAATAAATGGCAACTGAATGGGAGCCAGGTGGAATAAATTAATAGGAACTTGGAAAACTTCCTCAAAGTAAGAAGTATTGGTGTTTGTTGGGATGGTGAAAAATGACCACTCTTGGTGCAGAGTTAATTAAAAATATATACATATTGTCACCTCACTTCTGAAAGCAAAACAAAATGGATACAAATCTACATGACAAATATTCTCACCTAAATATAAATAAACAATTAGAGCAATTAGACTTTGCTCTGTCCAGACTGAGATTTTTGCTGCAAAAACTCTTCCTGCGACAGTGCTTGCAGGGATGGTTTTCCCTCCATGCTGTGGGCACCAATTATCCCTGTGGCTCTATGGTGTGAGCCATTTGTAAGCTGGAAGCTGTGGATTCCAACGAGCTCCCTGCCCATAATACTCAGCAAATAGCTCATAGATTCAAGACTGTGCTTTTTGGTGACCTGTTCAGGACAGGTGCCCTGCTTGATGTCTGAACAGTGTGCATCACTGATGGCTCTGAGCAAACAGCCACAGACATGCCTCACACCAGCTCCTGAGTACTGACCTTAGGGGAAAAGCTGTTACACTGCTTGTCCTTGGGAATCAGGGAGGAGGTTCCTGCTGGCCACAGGCAGGTGAACCATGTATCTGGCACCCACCTGGTCTTTGTGAGGTCCCCCTGAAGTCCCTAGGGCAGAGAGAGATGGTGTCTCCAGAGGGAACCTCAAAGCAGATGCTTCAACTGGATACATTGGATCCTCCTCCAAAGGGTTTATCTTTCTCCAAGGGAGAGCTGGGCTGAGGGATCTGGCTGCCTGAAGCTGCTGCTCTGAATGCTTTTCTCGCCAAAGCCAGTGAAAGCATCCAGAAACAGAGCTGTCTGCGGCCTCAATAAGTAATTCATTCACTCTCATTCCCAGCACTTGGTGCCAGCTTGCTCATTTGACCTGGCTTCAGTTATTCTCCCTGAGCTGTTGTTACAGCCTTCTCTGCTGGACAGTGCAAGATTTAGGAGGGGCCATCTCCATCTCTCATGCTGAAATCCATGCACTTCTGAATCCTCCCTGCAACGACAGGAACAGACTCATCTTAGAAAGTCATTCACTCAAATGCTGCTTTGCTCTTTGTTGTGTGGCTTTGGGGCATGTTTTTGCACCCCTTGGGCAAGCATGGCTTGTTGAAGCCTCAACCAATGATTCTGGTCTCCTGCAAAGCTATAGCACCCCACTTCTTCTGCACCCTGCTCCTCCCATACCCTACTTTTGTACCTTCTGCTCCTATCCTAGGCATTGCCCAGGGCTCTCCTCATACTTGCAGCCCACCATCAGGGTCCAATGGTTCTGAAGCAGAGCTCTGCAGGATGCACCCCGAGCCCCTTTGTCACAGCTCTCAGGCAGAAGGCTGTGCTGCTGAACTTAAAAAAGCTGTCCTTTTCTGCTGATGGACCAGGGTGTGATCTGCCTTCTCATAGGAAATAAACTCCTTTCTGACACAGAGTTAATGTTACCCTTTCTGTGATTGCCCTCTGTCATTGCTAGGACTGCTTTTCTGCTCTTAATGATTTTTTAAACTCTTTGTTCTTCAGATATTCACCTGTGCAGGATGACTTCACCATGGCCAGCAGCTTCCTTCACTGCATTTATGCATTTCATGTCATAATTTTTCTTTATTTTTTCCTTCTTTGTTAGTGATTTATTTGATAATTTCAAATTGCTGCTGAATTTGGCTGACTTTTTAGTGTGAGCTCCTATCCTTTTTGTGGAAGGAGTGGGTAGGGACAGAGGGACTACAGTACCAACCCTCAACGTTTTAACATCTCTAAAAACGTAGCCCAGATTAGGCTTCTTCCTAGCACAGTGATCCCATGCTGCTGCAATTCAGATGATTAAACTAATCCAGCTGTGGAATAGGACTTTGCCCTGTATTTATTATTTAACAACCACTTCTAGCCAAATAGAACCACAGTTAATTGCACGAGCTTGTAAGTAAAAGGAAACCATACATATGTTCTGTTTCAAAATAGCATAACTAAGTGTGTTACTGATATTTAGATCCATGTACAACATCTCTGTTGTAGTGCATAATTTACAATCACCACTGAAATTGTTGATGATTTTTTCTTTCAAAATGAGATAGCAGCACCCTGAAGTTTTTTTCCCTGCAAACGATTCTTGACGTGAACATGAAAACTCAACAGCATTACTGTCCAGAAGGGAACTGACAAGGGGCATGTATTTCTGCTGCTGGGAGCCACACAGCCATCGCTCAGCACAGCACAGTTCCAGGCAGGGTGGTGTTTTTCATGAGCACGTACTGGCTCTTTGAATTTCTATTTCATGATCTTGGGTCTGTGCACTTTTTAGAACCAGAAGGTGTGCACTGACTCCTTGCAACTGGGCTGCTGTAAAGTGCTTCAAGTTGAAGCCAAAGAAACTGAAACCTCATTGCTTAGTTGTTCATTTTCAGTTAGAAGTACGTGGACACTTTTGTTTTCTGTTCTTCTTTAAGCCAAAGCCAGATCACAAAATCTGGAAGTCCTTTGCAAGATGGGACTTCTTCCATGCTTCACACAGCTCCCTGCGTGCTTCGCCATGAGTGCCCAAGATGCAGCTGTGAAAGAAAACAAAAGTGCAAATGCCAGTGAAGGAATTGCGTGCTCTCAGTTGTCGCAGTGCTTTAGCCATGGGCGAGCTGTGCCTACAAACAATTGACGTGTGTCACCGTGAGCCTGACATCCTTCCCTCCGCCTCGGACCTGGCACGTGCCGCAGCACCTGGGCTGCGAGGTGAATCACCTGCACCCCTGCTGGAGGAAAGCTCCACACAGAGAGCAGCAATATCCGGGCTGGCCATCCATTCCCATTCCGTGTGGCCTCGGCTGATATATTTCATATGGTTTTGTAGCTGAAGCCGGGCCAGAACTTCTCCAGCTTTGACAGAAGGGCTAAATGAGAGCAGGGAGTTTTATGTGCCTCTTCCCACAGTCTTGCATGAGCACGCAGGAAGCCCAGTCTTGCAGTGAGCACGCAGGAAGCCGTGGATCAGCGGGTCCTGGCACTGCGCACCAGCAGGTACGTGTGTGGCCTGGTGGGCTCTGCAGCACTGAACCACTGGAGCCCCACACGTGGGACACAGCCCCACGGCAGTGCGGTCACCCCGAGCCCCTCTCTGCATGCTGCTTACTAATGCCACTGTTTGGATGTCGTAACTGCAGAACGTCTTCCTGGAAAATTGCTAAGCATGCAGTCACAAATAGAAGACAAACTCCCAGACTCAGTGGCTCATACTTCAGGGATGAGGAGAAGACCTGTGCTCACTCAGCTGTGCCATCTCACAGCCCAGGAGACACACAGAGGGCATTGCATCCTCTCTGCAGGCTGCTCTACATTGGAGCCCGCTGCACAGGGGCTGTTGTGCATGTAGCCTGCAGGGGAACCTCGTGGCTGCAGGTCCTGTGTGTGAGCAGCAGGAGGACAGGGATTGTGCCTCGATTTCCCCACTTGGCACCATTTCACTGCTCAGGGTAGGATGCAGCTGTGGCGGGGTGGATGGAGACGGGGTTGCTGTCAGTTCAGCAGCCCTATTGCTGCATGACTTGGAGTATAAACTAACAAAGCAAATCTGTTTTCCTTCTCTCTTCCTTTCTTATCTGTGATTTTCCACCAGAGGAAGCGGAGGGGGGAGGCAGCGAGAGGCTGTTATCGTGCAGCAATGATACAGGCTGTGGAGGAAAGGATGCTACTCTTCAGTGATCCCAAATGTGCTCCCAAATCTCAGAAGAGTCAAATATTTCATCTGAAAGAGTCAGCTATGAACTAATCTATTCCCCAGACACTGAAATAGTTGTCATTATTGTACAGCATCAACAGCCCATTGAGCTGAATGGGGGCAGCCCAAGCAGGTCTAGTGTTTCAGTCTGTCCACCTGCAGCCTAGTAAATAATGAAGAGGATAGTTTACTATTACAAGGGGATCGGAATTGCCTGGCTGAATGGTCACAATCCAAGGAAATGTGTTTTAATTTAGCTAAATGAAAAGTAATACATCTGGGAACAAAGAGTTCAGGCAGTACCTACAGGACAGGAGAGGCTGCCTTGGAAAACAGGATTATGGGATTGATGCAGTGACCACTTCTGCAATCACTGATGGTTCAGCAGGGCATAAGGGCACATTGCATCTGATGGTGGGAACCCAGCAGCAAGTGATGGAATCTGGAAGGCAGAAGCATCAGCAGGAGCATCCCAGGGCTGCAGTGCTCTTGCCTGGTATCCATCTTCTAGTTAGAATATTGCAGAGTCATAGAATCCTTAGAGTTGGAAGGGACCTCTGAAGGACATCTAATCCAACTCCCCCACAATGAACAGAGACATCCATAGCTAGATCATGTTGTCCAGGGCCCAACCCAGCCTCGCAGTCTCCAAGGATGGGGCATCAATCACATCACTAGGCAACCTGTTCCAGTGTCTCACCACCCTCACTGTAGAAGATTTTTCCCTTATATCTAATGTAATTCTACCCTCTTTGAGCTTGTAATATGATAACATGGAGGAGGCTACTGGAGTGGTCCAGTGTCTGGGAAAATAAATGCCTTTTTGTTGTGTAAGGGTTAAAACATGCAGTCAAGTCAGTTGTCCGAGGGCAAGGTTTAGTTTTCCTCTGTAACACTGAAGCACAGAACTGTGATGTGGGGACACAGAAATTACACTGATTCAGCTATAAGTCCCTACTTCTTAACAGTTGGCAATGATGGTCAGGCAGAAGAGGGCAGAGCAAGTCAGGGGCTGCCTTCACAGAAATTCTTGATCCCACTTCCAGAGATGAAATCTCCAGCAGGCATACTTAAGTTTTATGGGATCGTCATCTTCTAGAAGTCTCCCAGTTCTCATTTCTGCCCTTTTCTGTCATTATGATAGAAAAAAATAAAAATAGTCTGCATTATCTTCTATTTGTTCATTGCTCCATGCTAAGACAGTGACTGTGCTGAAACTTCAAGGGTTAGGGATGAAGATTTCTCTCATGCAAAAGTGGCAGCATGTTGTAGGGTATTTCTGACTTCTCACTGGAAACTTAGGGGAAAAATGCTTTGGAAGGCAGAATCTGGTATGGTACATCTCTCTCCTTGGGACCAGGCTGCAGTCCTGCCTGTGACTTCAACCAGCTCCATGACTTGCTGAGTCTGGTGGGGGCAGAGGGGTCAGCATCCTTAATCATTGTCAAAATCAGGCACAGTGCATGAACTGGCTCCCTGGATTGGTCTCCCCTGATCTTCACCCATGGTGCTAAACAGTGAAGCTTTTGGAGGTCTGTGCTGCTTCAGCCCAGTTGGAGACTTCAAGCTCAATACTGGTGTTATTTACCATCCCCTGTGAAGGGGACGAGGTCCTGTCACTTGATTGTAGAAGGGTCATCTTCAACCCTGCGAGCTGGGAGGTCAGAACATCACTTTGAATAAAGAATCTACTCACACTGAATAACAGGTTGAAAATTGTGTTTTAATCTGTGACCAAAATACATGGGATCCTAAAATATATGGAGAGAGGCCAAGGCCACACAGGCAATGCTCCTGAGACAGTCCTACATTATTGCCATTGACTTTGATCACTGTGTCAAGAGTCTCAGTTACTACTTCTGGAAAGCAAGGCAGCAGCTGGCTTTCCAACCTTACTTAATGACTTTCTTTCCCAACAAGGACTGCAGAAAGATATTACATGCTATGGCGGAATTTAAGTCTTTGCACATTGCTTGGTCCCACTACAGTCACAGACCCACCTGAACTACAGAGCTTGCACTACAACTTCTGTTTGAACTTTCCCCAGTACGGACCTTGGGTTTTAGAGGCACACACTACCAAGAGGAAGGCTAGCTGAGATGAAGGGGTCTGGCTCCATCTCCAGACCTTCGCAAACCGTGAGAGAGCTCCTCTCATACACCTCTGACTCAGGCCTATCTCTAAATATAACCATAATGTAATAATAAAAAAAATACAGGAACCAAGAAATAGCTGTAACCTTCCATCCAACAGTGGTTGAGTTATTACCACAGTTACATCACAGCTGAAACAGGTGCAAGGAAATAAGTCTCCCAAAAGTTTCTAGTCAGGAGGGACATGACCGAAGAAAGCAGAGGGAAAGGAGGAAGGCAGGGGAAAGGGGACAGAGTAGAAGTTGTTTCTCTTGGGATGTGGCCAACTTAGTAGAGGTCTGAACCTAAGAGATGCCCTGGATGCTCCTTCTGTTGCTATCATTGCTTTTGCCATTTTCAGGATGTCTGCTAGCAGAGTGGTAGCACCACTACTGGCTTGCCCTCCACCTGCCCTATTGCCTGGGACTCCACATCCCTCTGAACTGCGTTGAGACCTGATGCAAACAGACGCATATCCTTCCAAGCATATTTTATGCAATTTTCGAGGAATCCTTCAATGACTCATCAGTTCAAGCAGACTGTTCTCTCTGCCCCAAAACTATAGGGAAGGGAAGTGATTATGAGAAAGCTCATGTTCCTCCAGCAGCTGCGGTCTCTTTGGGTGGGATTCATCTGACTAAACCTAGTTCCAAGCTATTCAAGCCAGACTCCCTTCCTTGTGAAGAATAGATGGAAACACAGGCATGGAAGTGCTTCATCTCCCTAGGTCAGTGTCTAAGACAGGTCAGGTGGATCTTGCCCATTTCTCTTCTTTGTTTGAAAAAGGAGCTGCAACAAAGAGGCCACGTGTGGGTCTGTGAAGCTAGATGGAGACCATCCTTTACCTGGTGTCCAGGCTGAGTGATTTGGAACCAAAGGGCCCAGTGAGAGCTGTTTGTTGTTGGTGGAGGACCCACAAGTCTCAAGCAAGTCCAAGTGCCACAGACACTTGGGCATCTTTCAGTGGGATGCTGGATGCCTGCATCCTGCTCTGCAGCTCCTGGTGGCTCAGCTCTGTGCATCGACTGTCCCCTGCCTCACACCCAGCTTGGTGTTGAAACAGAGGAGCATTTCCCATGCTACTACACACGCCATCTGTGGTGTATGGGGAAAGGAAGTGTGGCAGCTGCCAGAAGCACCAATGATGTTACTGTATGTTGTTATCAGATGAGAAAAGCAATGAGGCAAAAATGCTGTGAGCATGCAATGACCCAGCTCCTCTGTCGAGGGATTGCTGCTAAGGACTCTCAAGACCTTATGTGCACCCATGACTGTAACCCATGAGTAAAAGCATGAAGCATGCACTTAAGGTAAATAAATGGTTAGAGGGAGTTACTTCAAGCCAGATTCCTACCCCTGCTTTTTTCTTTTCCTTTCTCACTCTTGAGAGACAAACAAAAACCCAAATGATGTCATGGGGCCATGTTGCTCTGTCCCAAGACACGACTCGCCCATTCGCCAACACTGTTGTCCTTGCATTTGCTGGAAGTACTGTGAGTGAGGTATGGAGCAGAACCCCACAGCTCAGAGCAGGCTCAGAGGAGTGAGGAGGCTTTGCAGATCGGAAAACTGTTCCACTCAGTAGCTCCAAAACTAGTGGAAGGCCCATGTGCCAAATTTCCAGCTCCCTGTTGTAGGTAGCTGACTGATAGAGAGGGGCTGGTGCCATGAGGGTCTTCAGTTTACCTCCCAGAAGCATCAGAGAAGTGGAAGTGAATTGGTTTGCTAACAAAAAGACAAAAAAAAAAAAAAGTGCATGTATGTACGTGGGTGTATAAAAGCATGGCCTGTATTTTGGAAATAGCTGAGATCCTCACACTGCTGTAGGAGTTCAGAACCTCTTCTGGGCCTACAGACTCTGATTTCTCAGCCTCAGCAGCACAGTGAGAAACAATTTGACTCTGGGCCTTTTGCTAGGCAGAAATGGGGCTCTGCATCCTTCAGCCTGCCCAAGGGCTGGTATCAGGATAGCTCTTTGCTCTGTGCTGTGTTATTTCTGAGCCGAGAAGTTGGAAACTTTCTTGAAGGGAATGAAAGCAGAGAACAACGTGCCTCTGCGTCCTCTACAGAGAAGCGCACCAGTGTTCCACTGATCTGAAAGGGAGAGCCAGGCCCGCGGCATGCGGAGTCAAGAAGGCATGTATGCAGTCTTGCTTTAAGAACTGATCTCCTAAGTGAACTGTCAACTCCCAGTGGCTAGAAAAATCTGCAAACAATTTCTAGTCACCGAACAAAGCAAATCTTTGTACTGAACTGTAATAGTTCATTATTAAATAAAGGCTTCTTTGTTATGCTATAAAAAATGGTGTGTACTCCACTGCTCTTCATAATGCTCCTTAGTGTGAGCTTGCAGTGCTCAGAAAGTCATATTTCATATCCCATGAAAAGATGACATAGTGAGTTATTTTCATTATAATAGGGAAAGCACAGGTTGAAGGAAAGATCACAGCAGAATTTTGGCTTGAACTTTATTGTTGATGCATTTGATTCACAATCATAGGAGTGGACCCAGATACCCAGCTCTCTCACCTGCAGGAGGCACAGTGGGAGCATCGTGGGTGAAATCCATCGAGACAAGAGCAACTGAGAACTTCAGCAGCTGCTGCTCCTGCTAGTGGTGTTGCCAACTGTCTGCCTTTTTGCAGTTCCAGGCTGAAGTGAGACAAAGCAGGATTCAAAGGGTGCTTGTATTTTCCCCTCTAGAAAAAGCTGATGTGTTCCCAGCTCTCTCCTGTTGCTCTGCACCCAGCAAGATCCCAGAAACATATCAAGAATCCCAGTCCTGGGGTCCCACATATCCTGTGGGCACTAGATCCAGTGTTTTCCTTTGTGACCTATTGACACAGGACCCCCTGGCCAGGCGCTGAGGCCGCAGGAGCCATCCTTGGCATCTGCCACTCAGCTGAGAGCAGCTGAGCGAGCTTTGGGCAGAAGATTTCTCCCAGAAGGTCCCCCCACGTCCTCTCCACATTCAGCTCTAACCAGGGCTGCGAATGAGGCTCTTACAATAAGCAGCCAACCTAGATCAGGCTGAGCTGCTAAATCATTTCATGCGGGTGATTCATATGCCAGCTAATAATAGCAGCTGCTGGCCATGCCAGCACAATGGCTGACCATGGAAGCTCCATGCAGGCTGCAGCCTGTCAGGTGTCACAGGCTAGGTTAGCTGTGGCTGGCAGCTTGCCCCTGAGGGCAGCGACACGAGGCCAAGCGTGGAGCTGCAAACCCTGCTGTGGGCATTTCTGCCATCAGGGCTTCTCCTCTGGTAAGTGATGCTCACGTCCCCCGTCAGACTCTCAGATCTCCCTGCCCAATGCTTCTCTGAAGCAGGGATTTCACTGCCTGGTGTTTGGGCATCTAAAAGAAAGCAGTGGTGGTGACCGGAGAGGTCTCTCCCCCATGAACAACATGGCTGAAGTCTTGTTGGGTGATAGACTTTAGGGGCTGGAGATGAAACCGTAACTGACATTACTGCCCCACCTGGTCAGTCAGGGCCCTCACTTCTTGGCCAAGGGTCAGTGCTCTGGAGCCATTCCATCAGGGAGGAGCAGGGCAGTGGGTGGCAGTGGTCAGCAGCCAGCATGGCACCACACAGTGAGATGGGATTCCTACCACATTGCAGCACTGAACTGCCAGCAGCACCTTGGCCTCAGGGATGGGATTTCCTGCTGCATTTGTCAGTGTCATCAGGATAAGGAGTTTGGATAGGAGCTGGACCAACCTCTGGTAGTGAGAGCAGATGAGCAGCAGCAGGGACCAAGATATATGCACATTTAATGCTATGGCACCGTCAGAGAGAAGTGTCCAGGTGATGGGGGCTGAGGCAACATCAGGCATCATGGAGGGGAGAGAGAGTCCTGCCAAGCCCATGAGGACAAGTGAGAAATGCTGGAACAGAGTTAAATCCAGCAGGAAAGCTGCATGTGATGAAAGCACGTGTGTGGAACTGAGTGAAACGTGGCACTGCTCTTGGGGCTGGGGTGTGGGGATGAAACACTCCATGCTTTCCCTGGCAGGGTTTAGTTTTGCCATTTGTTTGCCTCAAAATGGGACTGCTCCCCTATTCACTGAGTGTTTTGGCAGTCTTTTTCTTTATTGTCTCTGTTAAATCCTATGTTTTGTCTGCAGTGGCCTAGCGTTTACCAGCAAGAAGGCTTTGACAAAGTACTCATGATGAGCAAAGACACTGCAGTGGAAGCAGTACTTAAAAAATGCCACTTTTTAGGGCACACTGAGACCAGCGTTCAGGTTTCTGATGCTCTCTGGTTTGAGGTGTAGCAACAGGCAGAGGAGGATTCCCTGAAGCATTTTTCCAGCCAGTGCAGAGCCCTCTCTTTCTCCACTGATGCTGCAGCTGAATTGGAACCGGGCACTCTCCCAAGGCAAGCCGAGCTCGGGTGAGGAGCTGGTTGAAACCCAAGCTGCTTCAGAACACGAAGGTAAGCAAGAAGTTCTATGCTGGTTCAAGACTGCACCCCACAGAGCTGAAAAAGGCATTGCCTCCTAATTTTGTGGCTCAGTTTTGCAGGGCTTCAAGCACTTCAACTGCTTCTGTAATTTGGAGAAAACAGCAGCAATCTCCAGGGGAGTACCCGAGGAGAGGAAAAAACAACACAAAATGTTTTTGTTGTGTTTGGTTTTTTTTCCTCTGTGCCCCCAAGCCAGTTTTGAGAAGGGAATGAAATCCGAGGCAGGGAAAGGATGCAGGGAAGCATAAGTAGCCATGCACCGGTGCTGGGCAGCCAGTAGCCTGCAGCCAGGCCACGCTGCAGAGGAACATTAGAAGTCAGAGAATTGAGCCCACTGCAATCACTACCACTGAATGGCTTCCAGCTCAGGCAAGCACACCTGGGAGGTGCAGCCGCACCTTTTTGGGTTCTTGCAGCCAAACTGGAAGGAGGTTAACAGAGAGCGATGAGGAATGGGTCAGTGGAGACCGAAGCACTGCCAAGAATGAGACATATCTCCCTTTTCCAGCAGCAGCCCTTTAGGTGGATTAAGAATTGGCCAAAACGTTGCCTTGACCCTGAGGCACTGTGGGGTGCGTGGTAAATCTTCGAGAAAAACTGTCTGAAGGCAAGATGAGCACATGGACTTTTTATCTGTGGTTCAGGAGGACTGGGCTAAGACTGGCCACCCATGGTGCAGAAACAGGGTGCTTTCCTGCAGCAGGAGTAACAAGTGGGATGGGGAGGCACACACACCTCCCATGGTCCAATCCATGCAGCCAGGCACTGTAGCTCCTCACTCCTGCTCCCCATCTTCACCACAGGGCCAGTGGCACTGGGCTGGGGGTGGTGGAGCATGCTGAAGCACAGCAGCAGTGGGATCATTCTGCCTGTCTAATTAGCACTGGTATTTCTATCTCAAGCCTTTTCTCAGCTCATATTCATCTGGGGCTCTCTTCTATCACTACAGAGCTTTCCACCCTCTTGTTTTTTGTTCTTTCTCACTCTGCCTTCCAGATTTTTGCTGCTCTTTCACGTTGCTGTCCAAGTTACTTGTCTTGTCTGTCTTGCTCTGCTCATGGGAACATTAGCAATATATTTCCATAGAGCAGGGTGGCTTAGAGACAGCCCTGCAGACCTGACAGCTGTCCTAGTGCTGCTGGCAAGGCTGCAGCGGTTCAGCCAGCCCCTGGTTGCAAATCCTGTTTCCAGGTCATTCTCATCTCATCTGCCCACCTTGCTCCAACTGTGCCATGGGACATTGTCGCAGCCATGGTGCTGTACCCCACGCAAGGAGTCTGGCAGGGGGTCAATGTGGGAGCACACGTGCAGGTAGACACCAGGTGCAAGCACTCCCATTAAATGCCATTTCTTCCCTCTCTCTGGCCCAAATCTGCTCCTTTTTTTACCTGGGACAACCACTGGGCCAGTCTGAAATCAGAGAGGGAAAATGGGCAAAGGCAGTGGGAATAAGAGCAGTGGAAACACAAATGGATTATGTGCTTCCTTGGATGGAAAGAGGCCCAGGTTGTTAAATAGGAGACGACTTTAGCATGAGTTATTATTATTGGTTGTTTGTACTGGGAAGTGGTGCCTAGGGGCTCCCATTCCACTAATCATGTAACAAAACTATGTTCCTCACACAAATAGCTCATGTTTCAGCATGCAGAGAACAAGCAGTCTCCTTCCCATTATCCCCCCTTGAAAAAACTGTATGAAGATTGCACAGTCAAGCCCACAAACATTGAGAAATGAAAAAATGACACTGGCTCGCCCTGCGGTGCCATAGCTTACAGCCATCCTGGTGACCTCAGCAGCACCTTCGGCTCCTCCTGTGTCTTCCTCCCTTCTCTGTCCATGACCCTGGCAGGTCTCAGCTCTGCGTTAATGTTATTAGTGATTTTTTTGTTGCCCTTGTGTTCGGTGTTTGGGTGTGTTAACTTCACATTATCTATTCAGGATGTTTAACACAGCAGTTCTCCAGAGTACACACCCCTCTGAAGTAAGAAACCATTTAATAAATTCAATTAAATAATTCACAGCTTTGGCACCGACACACAAACTCGCTGAAGGTCAACAGCATCCACAGTTTGGATGTTACAAACTAAGACTGTCCTGCTGTTTCTTGGTTTACTGAGGACTGGGCACAATGCTGAGCTGTGGCCATCTCAAGTCACAGCTCCTCCTGCACACACATGGGCAAGCCTTTACTGCTTTAGCATTCCAGATGTCACAGAGCTTTCTGCTGCTCCATCACGTCCGTGCCCGAGGCGTGCCTTCTTTGGCCACAGCAGGACAGGATGCAGAGGGATGGTGGAGGGGAATGGTGGCTTGCTGAGTAACTGGGTGTAACCAGTGCTCATCAGGACACCGTACTGGAGAAAGACCCCAAGCCTTGAGCCATTCCTGGAGCTGGGCAGATTTTGGCTGGCAGCATGTGAGAGGAGGCAGAGTGGCTGCTATCAAACCCCAGTCCTGCCCTCCTTTGCACTACGAACTGCTCCAAGGCTGCTCCTCCTGCCTCACTCTCTTTTCACCTGGTCAGGCAACACCTCTCCTTCCTGCCCAAACTTTAAACTCTTAAAGCTCTTCAAACTTGATGTCAGAAACTTAATAACAGCTAGAGAAGAAGAAAAAAAATATGCCATGGAAAGGCCTTTTCAACCAAGGCCTTGGAAATTACTAAGCAATTTTGATTGAGATAGGTGTAAGGCAGATGCTGAGCACTAGCAGAGTGGTCTGGGTCTTGCAGAGATAAAAGCAATTGAAACAGAAGTCTTGTAATGAGATTGTCTTGATCACCTTACAATGAAGCAGCCCTACAACTCCTATAGTGTTTGCATCAACTTGACATCGCTTGCTCTGGATGCACACTACATACAAGCCCACACGACTGCTATACTTAACAGGAACACTCATTAAATCAGCCCAAGATCTTTGCTTTGAAGAACACTGCATTGAAGTATTTTGAAGGCCACCCAATGATCCACCAGAGTGACCATATACAGACTAACCCAGCCAGACTCCCCCAGTCCCGTGCTTCTTCCTAGGTGGCCAAACCTTTGGCAGAGATGTTTGGTAGATGAGGTAAGAAAAAGCAGCCTCTATATAGCAGGATGGAGTCTTAACAAAACTTGGCTTTGACCTCCAAAATGCCCATGGCTGGAGGTTAATCACATTGGTTCCTCCCCTCCTTTCAAAATTTTATCTTTCTGACAGCAGAGTTTCATGCAATCCTCCATCCAGCATCCCCTGATTCCCCCCCTCTGTCCCCAAAGTATTTCTTTAAAGAGAAGGTCTTGACTCCCCGTCAATATTTAAAATGTGAATGAAATGAAGCAATCAGCTGGTAAGCACAAACAGAAAAGTGAGTGGACTTGAGTGGAACTGATCCATGCTGATTGCAAATAATCTGCCCAGCAAAATTAAAAAAAAAAAAAAAAACCACAACAAAAAACTCCCTCCCCCACGGAGATATTTTAAAAGCTGAAAGCTAAGAACTTAAGTACAAAGGCTTTTGTGTTTTTATTGACATTGTAAGAAACATTTTTTTCTTTGTTACAAAAGAGCTAAGTGGTTCTGAAAGCAGAAGTACAGTTTATATGTACACGGTGCTACAGACCCTTCAGATCAACCTAAGGCTCGAGAAATATCAGATCATAACTGCAGGTTTATCAAATTAAGACCACTAAGGCCTGTTACAGCCAAACACTATTCCTACTGTACGTAAATGTATTTACACTATTAAAAAAGAAAAAAAAAAAAAAGAAAGAAAAAAAGGATTACAAGCTTTATTAAAAAAAAAAAAACTAAAAAAAAATTAAAAAAAAAAATGAACACATTTTTATCTTACACATCTGCAGGACTGACAACAGTAACTTTTCAGTAGGAGACATTCTATCAATCCAAGGACAATAACACGTGAATATCAGAGGTTTACAAGACACTTCAGACACTACTAACAGTGGCATGTGCTATCAGCTGAATGGCGAATACAGCCTCATTGTGAAGATCTGCCAACATATCTTGGTCCCTCTCTGTTAAAGAATAACACAAAATAAGGCACATACATTGCGAGAATATAAACTGTGAAGGACAAGCCACTGTGCAACATGTGTGGGAGAGCTAACCTGCTACGTCATCAAGAGAGAGGGAGGGGAAGGAGGAAATGATGGAAGCAATCAAGCAAGCCAGGGTCTCAATGCACGTATCATCTCGGACCATTCTCCAAGGACAGAATAAGATTATCTGCTGTTGGACATAACAGGCCATCGTATTATCAGCAACTCCCCTGCTGGAAGCCCACTGACTTGTCTGCAAAAATACCTTTCACCCACCCAGTCAACCTCATGGATGAACTCTCACAGGAGATTCCAGATTTGTGGGAAGTAAAAAAGTCTGTAAAAATGTGAGCAAGGCAGATGTGCCCAAGGCCAGTAGTGATCGATCTGGAAGATCCTCCAGAAGAGCCATTAGAAAGGGTGATTTAGAGTCAGGCTGTGACCACTTGAAAAAAACAGGAGAAAATCACAAAAACTCCTGCATTTTCTAGTAGTACTGCAGGGTGAGTGGTGTGCTTCCAACCGCCAATTGCATCAAACACACAAAATCAAGCTTCAGCTCTGCGACTGGAAGACAAGGAGGGTGCTAGTAAACTTGTGAGTGACCACAAAACCCCACTTGGTGGGATCTTCCCCAGACTATCACACATCCAGAAGGTGGTTGCCAACTTAATGCTAGTGTCCAGCCTTAGAGTGCTATGTTCTAAGAGCCCACTCTGCCTCATCAAAACACAACCAAGAAAGAAGATAGCTGGGTTATGATGCACCTTCACGGACATCAACAAATCAGGTTCTGTAGCATCAAAAAGAAAAGTATGAGAGGATAGCAAAAGCTGAGAAGTGATATGTTTATGTAAGAAGAGAGGCACGTATGCTTCAATCATGAAAATGATAAACCATTTGAACAAACTCTCCAAGGATGTCGTGGAGTCTCTGTTTCTTTGTCATCCCCAAATCAAAACTAGATGACTTTCTGTAACACGTGGTTTAGGCCAAGACAAACTGTTGGCCTGAAACAGGACTAAGTGAGTGACAAAGGTTTGTCAAGTGCAGGAAAGAAGGCAAATCAGATACTCAGTCCCTTTTTCAGTCTTAAGCAATGTGAATGGATTCTCCTAAGCTCTGATGAACCACATCTTTCCCAGCTTCAACTGAACAAGCAAATACAATTATAAACTGGAAAACTGAGTTAAAAAGTATCTTTTTTTTAAATTGTATTCACTCCATAATAATAAAAAGCTCCTCTCCTCAGCCACTTCTTCCCCTGCTAGTCATAAGTCTCCCGGTTGAAACTGTTTAGAAACATGTAATTGATGGCTTATTGAACAGCCAGCCACTAGGTACCATGAACCATTTGAAGTAATTCCAGGTGATGAGAGCAAAGCCTTTCCTAATGCTCCTTCTCAGTAGGGACATGAGCTATCATTACAATTGCACTGCAAGGTGAAGTGTAGCAGTAGAAGCATCCCTCAATCCAAACCAGCTAACTGCCTTGACCAGCTCTACACAGCTCCCTCTGAAGGCTGAAGACCACTACAGAAGGGCTGTCAGAGCTGATGATGGGCAGGAAGGTCAGGAAGGGAACCAGCAATGGGCAAAGAGCACAAAGGGAGGGAGTAGACGTGCACAGTGCAGACAAGAGAAGAAATGCTTGCTAAAGACAGGAGCAGGACAATGATAAAAGTTGTAGGATATTGAGGAAATCTTTTTATTTACATCTGTCTTGATCCCTGACAGCTCACATTTAATATGTTACGTGATAAGCCCAAATACAGCCTCAGCAAAGGATTCATGTGTTTTCTTTCAGATTTACAGCTTCTTCACCTGCTTGTAACAGCTGATAACAGATTGATGTTATCAGAGAGCTCCACTTAGGCTGTATTCCCTCACACTCCTCAAATGCTATGCCCTGAACAAGCTGGTATTTCACCCTTTTCTGCAGTAAAAAAACAAAGAGTGCTATGGCATTCTGAGCTTTAGCTATCACCTTCTAGTGCTCCTCTGAATTCTGACTTGGCTAAAATGTATTTGTAGTCCAAAATGGACCAAATCACCTCTCTTCATTAACGTCTACATGAGTTAGTTCCCAACAGGCATCAGACCCATGACTGTAAGTGTCAGCACCACTGACATCCCGTTAACAGCATTTTAATATCAGGAGTTGATAAAGATGACTGTAAGAGCTGCACTTGTGTGTAGCTTCTATGAATGCATGAACTTAAGCCTTGCTCTTTTTAATGTTCTGCCCAATTGCTTATCCAGGAGCACAGTGTGTGTGGGTGCACAAGACAGTCAGAAATCCACTACAAGAGCTGGCTGTTATGGAGAAAAATCCATCCACCTCTACCAGGGAGTTACTTCATGCTCACAGTGTGATGGGTCCAATTTTTGCTGGTGTGAATGAGCATTGACTCACTGATCTGCCTCAAGCTGAAATGCACACTGCTGTCACCAAGTTTAGAGTGACTGGGTTAGTATTTTTACATTTTGATAGGCTACCAGACCAACCTGCTGTTCAGGTTGTTTCTTTGCTGCTTTAAATGACAGCTTCAATCTTTCAATTTTGTAAAGCTTGGATACACTAGAAAAACATTTAGGACTATTGGGTTGCTTGTAATCACTTTAATTTACTTGGCTAGTCTGTTTGCTACGGGTTTAACATGCCAAGACCACGTTGTTTTTGGATTTGTAACCATGTGGTATGTCAACAGGCATTTACTTACTGTAAAATATACAATCCATCTAACAAAGCTGTACGTGTTAGAAGGAATGTGCAGGACAATTCTTCTGGCAAAGGAATAGTTACTGTAAGAAAAAAGAAGAAGAAGAAGAAAAAAAAAAAGACTTCCCAGCCTGGAATACTGGCGTTTCATTATTTCACTGTATGAAATAATCCATTACAAGAGCCTGATCATCTCTCCGTCTCTCCATCAGTGTGGTACCCAAAGAAAGGATTACAGACTGTCCAAATCACCAAACATTCATATAATTTCACTATCCAGTCATTCAAATAAAAAAGCTGAAAAACAGAATACTAAATACTGCAAATAAAACAAGAGCTATACTAAGAAAAGCTTTCTTGTCCTCTGTCTCCTCTGAAACACACGCACAATACAATCTCTGTATCCTTATGCAAGGCAGTGACATTATCTCTGTGTTTACCAAAATCTTAAACATTTGCTAGGAATCAAGGGGCTGTTGGGCTTGTATTTCTTACTTGCTTGAACCTCATATTTCTTGTGCTCTTAAGACTGGAACTATAGCTTAGGGGTACCGTGGCAGTGCATTCCTAAACTGGTTGTCCACCTCAGGGTGATGTATTCAATGCATCCAGAGAGGATTTGCTCACTGTATGTTTGCTTTACATCCTGCATGGTTATTTTGTGCCTTTATGTGTAGGGAAATAATTGTTTTACAAAGTTTCTTTTGACTAACAGAAAATTAAGCTGTTTCATCAGAACTTTCTTTCAAAAAAACAAACAAAACAAAAACATGCACTTCACACGTTTACATTGGTTTACAATTAAAAAAAAAGAAAAAAGAAGCATACAGACATTCAAAAAGGGAGGAAGAGAGAGAGAGGCAAGTGAGAGGTGAGGGAATGGGTGTAGCAATACTGATTCAAAACTGAAATGGAAGACAGTTTCTCCCTAGAACACTTTAGGGTTTTCAGAGTTCTTATTCCATAAAAGGAATATACTTGAAACACATCCCATTTAGGTGAGATGAGATTGCTAAAATACATACACAACTAAAAAATATGAGTCTTTTTTTCATCTGTTATCTCCTAAGCGGGCTTTTTTTTTTTTTTTTTTCCCATGTCTATTGCATAACAGCAAGAAACTTGCTTTCTTCTGCAAGTGAGGTCAACAAAGAACTCATGTCCCCAATCGCCATGTTGGTTGTGCTTACAGGCATAGCTGGGAATGTAAGAGACGCTCGGGGAGTGGTGAGGCGTGAGGAATTGCGGGAGAGATTCTGAATGATGCTTGGGCTCAGGGCTCCTGAAATTAAGCTGACATGGTCTCCATCATCTATGATAGCATCAAAATCAATCTGCACACCCTCTAGGCTGTTGCTGTCAAGGCTGTCAACTGTGCTTGATACTTGGTTAGCCCCCGGGGAAAGAAGCTCAGAGGAGTTTGCAGTAGCAGTCTCCTGCAGCAGGCAGTTAGCTTCCGAAACAAAGAAAGAAGAACCTGTTTTCATAGCTTGGTGGCTAAAGCCCGTGGTTTGGTCATATAACTGACCAGAGTAATTCTGCATATTAGAGCAGAACTGCTGTGATTGACCTTGCATCTCCATCTTAATGGTGTTTACCCTGTACGTCTGGTTGCCATCACTTACATGTCCTTGCTGTTGTGCCAGGTTGTTCCTCAACGCATTTTGCCGTCTGTTGCCACTGTAATTAGCACATGGCTGGTAATTCTTGGCCACTGACAAACCTGAAGACTGGTTACCAACGGTATGAGAGACCACTGGACAACTCTGTGGCCCTTGGTAGAGGCTGCTTTGTGAGGTAGGACTAACCTGTCCTAGCATCATTGGACCAGACTGATTGACTCCCTGGTAATGAATGCCATCTCCAACCAGTTGGTTTTGCAAATATTCCTGTTCCATCATATTCCTGTTCTGCATCCCATTTGCCATACTGGTGGCCTGATCACTGGATGCAATGGGATGACCAAAATTTTGCTGGTTCCCACTCACTGGTATATTGCTGCTTCTTAGCTTCTGCCCTTGAACTGTCATGCCACAGGAATTGTCCATTGCCCCAGAAATCATTGGTTGCCTGCTGATGCTTTCACCGTAGGGCTTATTGGGCTGCACGCTGAAAGAACTACTGGCTCCGCTGCCAAGGACTGTGTTCTGCTGCAAACTGTAGGAACCATTGTTTTCCATCAGGTTCTGATAGCCATTTTGCTGGGACACACTGCTTCTCTGCAAGTTCTGCTGCTGAACCATCATGTTGTTATACAGTCCAAAGGCTCTAGCCTGCTGCACTGCTGAGCGCTGACTACATTTCAGTTTTGTAGGAGATAAGTCAGAACTTCCTGAGCTTACTTCATTCCACTGAATGGGTAAGTCACTCTTGCTCGCCTCTGAGCCTGCAGGCTGACTGCTTGCTGGAGGGGCTCGGTCGAAGCTGCTAGGGTTGTTGCTTCCTAAAACCACACTGTGATGCATTTTGTTGCTGTCTAGGACATTGTTCAACAAGTGGTCGCACATGCTCTGGTTCTGGGAATTCAGATACTGAACCACATCATCTGGCAGGAGATCCTCATCATTCAAACTGCCACCTGCTTCCATCGTAGCAGCCTCCAGGGTGACATTCTCGCTGATGCTTGGAGGACAGGGGGAACTGAAGCCACGGAAAACACCACCCTCAGAACGGGTGTAGTTCTGAAGGACAAGGTTGCGCTTTTCCATGGATGGAGGCAAAGCAGGAGAGTTAAAGCTATTAAGACTGTTGAAATGTTGGACTCTAGGAACAGAGAGGTTATCGGAGACCATTCTTACCGGATCGCTGGCTCTCCTTGTCCCATTTCCTAGAGCATCATGAGATAGAAGATGCCTCCTGCTGTAACCATTTGCCCCACCATCACTACATCTTCGAGGGGCATTCACTGGAGGCAGTGGAGATACTCCAGACTCCCTGCAGTCACCCAAGAGTGCCATCCTTGTTTTGAGGCTCATCCTCTCCATATTAGGCAGTGGAGTTGGTGGGGGTCCACCAGTAGCTGCTGCATATTTAGCTTTCAGCCTGTATTGCTGGGCTGGGGTGAGGCTGAGAAGACTTGGCAGGTCATCACATTGGCTTGCTTCACTGGAGCGTCGAGAGGCATCTGTTGAAATGGGGTCATAGGAGTCCGCAACGCTCACATTTTGTGGTCTTCCCTCAGCCTGAGAGGCATCACTGGACCTCCGGCTGGAGAAGCAAGGTGAGATTCCAGAAGACCTGCGGCTGCTCAAGTAGGCTGAACTGATTGTGCTCGTATTGCTGTCCCTCCTGTTTAGCATGTTCAACACAGTGATGTCCGTACTTGAAAGTTCGTTCCTGTTCGGCAGAATAGTCATGGATCCTCCTACACTGCAGCTGCTGTTTGACTGGGTACCTGGAGGTAAAATTCACAGATAAACAAACATGTATTACCAGAAACTAGTACAAAAAAAGCCAAAAAACACGAAGTAAAGAAAGCAGAGAGGGAATGCCTACATCGTCATAACTAATCACAGCAGCACTCTTTATTGAAATAAGTAGGGACAAAAACTGTGTCCCTAGGTTAAAAGCTAATTCAGAGACTCAATGGTAAAATTTCAGTGTGAATCCCAGCACAAAATTTATAGGCTGTAGCCACAAACTGTCATCAGCCGCTGTAGTCCCCTAGCCTGCAGTGCAGCTATGCTTACTGATGTGCCAGAAGGACACAGTCATAAGAAAGCTTTTTATAGGCAAAATATAATTGAACAGGCATTTGCGTGGAAATGGCAAAATGCACAAATTGGAGGCTATTCAAGGTCATTTCTAAGACTTCTTGAAATAACTCCTAACAACTGCAAAACATCTTTGCTGGTTCCCTTGTTTTGTTTTGTTTTTAAGTAAACAGAATACACTTCTTAATTTTACATAGTTTCTTCTGACTGAATGTGTTTCAGAAATCCTGGGCAGTCACTGCTGGGTGGAGTGCATAAACCTACAGGTATGCTGTAGGCAATGTACAGACAGCAAGGACGTGTTTTGGCAACCAAGAGATAAGCACCATCTCATACAAAACAGATATTGATCCTTGGGGTTAAATCTCTTCTTGCTCCCATTCATAAATATCTACATTTTGTACCAGTGGTATCTATAAATAAATTAACTGCATTCATGGAAGCAGTTTATTTAAAGGAAGCTCAATGTATCAATGCAATGTCTCATCTGAAAGAATTCCACACAATCAACTGCTAGATATTTCATTCATCTGCCTTGCCTAAAAAATAAACTGATCTTGGGTCCAAACCTTTTCCTGCAGGGAGTATTTCAACCACAGTAAGTTTACTATCCTGCTGGTCTCCCCTGCTGTAAAACACAAGACTATCAGTCTTCCCTCAAGGTGAGTAATAAGGCTTGCAATGAGGGGATAAACAAAAGTGGTCGGTTTATGGATGATTCTCACATGTGATGAATTCCATTAGCTGTGCTAGTCTTTCCCCAGTGCTGCAATCCTGGGGCAAGTATTGCAACCAAGGAATTTAAGGACAAAAAGAGACATGGCTTCCATTCCACAGATCTTACCATTTCCTGTGAGAGGCGGCAAGGTCGGGGCTTTGGAAGGTGGAACGGGATTCAGTCTTGGAAGCATTCCATTAACTTGTTTCAACCTTTCTAATTTCACTTGCTCCATCCATTTGGTCCCTGTCATATTCCTCCTGGCCTGTAAGCCAAGTGCTGTGGTGGCTGTGGAAATGGTAGAGTCCATGATTGGGGTTTCATCGATGACACTGAGGTCTCCTACACTACCACCACCAGTCAGAGTAAGCTCGATCCCATTGTTGGAATAGTTGCTGATGGGGGACTGTTCGCTGCTGCATGTAGACTGACCACCAGGGCTTGGCTGAGATGTCTGTTGGAGTGAAAGAAGCAACACAAGAACGTGAGGATTAAGCAGACAATGCTGATTTGTTGAGACAAATGTAGATCTATGTGGAGCCAAGGAAAACTATACGTAAAGAAAAGCTTAATGTTAAATGATGACGGTGATTTTTCATTAGGAAGCTTTCTAGAATACTGACTTAAACTGCAATGAATGTCATTGCAAAACTCGGTACTACCATCCACTTTAATATCTTGCTGACTGTATGTATTATATCCACATGAGCCGTTCATCTATCTCAGTTATTCCCATAACTGGGAATGACATCACTTCATACCATTTAAGAGAATGTATGTATGTATACTCCTGCTGGGTATGCACTGTTCCCATATGCAGGTCAACAAACCAGACCAGAATTCAGTCATGTTACGAGGTCTAATTTACAATGCTAGGCTTGCAGCAAACAAACAAACAAACAAGATTCCAACAACACTGGAATTTGTTGTGTTTTGTGTTTTTTTTTTAAATTAGACTTGCGGCTAAAGAACTGAAGTACTTTCCATGCTTAAGGCTCATTGTTACGAGCAGTGGTTGGCCAGAAATGTTGGCATGTCATAAAACAGGGAGAGAGCATCATTGCAAACTACTGTAACGTATTATCAGCATCCTGAAGGACCCTCGCAGCACACTCTAACTTATTTCATCTCTGCCCTGCATTAAGAAGGTGATCATCTACCAAATCAAATCCTTTGTTTCATTAGAACTTATGGAATCTTCTAAGTACACAGTACAGTCCATCTAAAGGAATGTAAACCCAGTGCAATAGCTTCTTCTTTCTTAATGGTGCTCCCACTGCTGTAGCAGGATTCTTGCTGTGGGGAGATACAGGCTCAATTTACTTTTTATACTCACAATGTATTTGTAAAAGCATGGGGAAATCTCTCAAACAAACTGAAACAGACAGACTGACTGAGTGACAGACAAAACATGTAACAAGACAGGCAGAAGTCTCTGGACACAGGGGACTGTATTACAGTGATCACAAGTCTGTGCATGCAGGATCATTTTGCTCCCAAGAACAGTTTCAAGTAAATACTTCACTTTGTTTTTTTTTCCTGCCAGCCTGTGATTTTTATGCACATTCTTACTGACAAATGCTAGCAAGAGTTTCTGAGGTAGCAATGGTTGCTCTCACTTTTAACATCAGTGAATGAAAGCAGTACTGTAGCTTCATATGTCCCTGAGGAGTCAATTCAGATGCAATAACTATTATATTACTTCTAACTTGAATGATGATACCTAGAATTTATGTGGCCACACTGAGCAAGCTGATTTCCAAATCCTGGCCACAGAAGATTTTGTGACAAGAATAGAAACAACTGTTATTACTCAGAAGAGAGCTTGTGCTTCTGTACAATAGCTCCATGCCATATGGAAGAAGAGCAGTGATGGTTAGAAGCCTGTTCTTGTAGCCACGTGTAAAGATCAGTGAGGTAGGTTACAGAAGAACAGCATTATGGGAAACATATTTCTAGGTGTGCAATTAAAAAGAAAAGGGGCTAGAGAGGAAGGTTCTAAGACTTTTTGAAAACATTTCACCAATATGCCAGATTTTTCACATGTCAAATGTTGCAAAATACTCACAGCACGTTACATTTGGGAATGAGTTTGATGGATTGCACATTACTAAATAAAGGAATGATTGGATAACAGGCAGAAGGCTAAAATAAAGACATAAATAATGTTGCAGTAAGAAAAACAGCAGAGAAGTTAAAATGCCCTCACCTTATTACCCACTGTCCTTAGGAAGTTAGAACAAGACATTTAAGAGCATTAGACAGAAAAGACATTGGATTAGTTAAAAAACAGAGCATATGTCTTAATTCACGCAAGCAATAAAAACAGGAAACATAAAATTGTTTTTAGAAGATATTTTCCAGAGATAAATATTTAATACCATGAAAACAATCATTATTATGAAACCATTTATATTTGAAAGCTCAGCATACCTCAATAATGCTATGGATTTAGTTACATAAGCAAGAGAGGAATGGGTTTGTTCCTTTGTAATTTAAGGCAGTTATCACCAAAGATGACAGAGGATCTCCTATGGACTTCAAAAGGAGTTAACTCTGGACACCTGAATGTTTATGAATTTGGGATTAATGTTTATAATATGGGATATTCCACAGTTTGGGTGTAAGCATTAACCACAGTATACCAATAGCTCATACTTCAGTGAGTAATCATTCTGAACTGCAGCATGAAGACCAACCATATAAGCACAGTTTGGAGGGCTCATATTTGTAGCTCCCAAGGATTGGGTCCAGATGAAATGTAGACTCAGAGGTAGTAGAGGATGGAGGGACTGCCTTTACTGGTTTTAATCCTTGTGGATAGGATAGGATGCATTTTAAGTGAAAGCACGTGAAAGAAGGACTTCTTTTGTTTTAAACAGCATGTCAGAAAACTGGATTAATTTTACCCTCAAGCTCTAAAAATAATGAGGTCCTTCACACTGGTATAGTACAGTACATTGGAGATAAACCAGAGAAAGACTTGATGAAACTTTAAATTCACTTTAATTTGCTTCAATTTGAATTAGGCTAACATGGTCAAATTAAAGTATCAGATTAACCTAAGAGGTCACGTCACACTGGAGATCAAATATTATCAAAAAATCTCCTCCTGCCATTGAAGAAAGTCACCTCATCTTGTTTCAGTTAGATTCCATCTGTCAGAGATGACATCCTCAAGCCCCTAAACTCTGACTCTTTCTCCAGGTTCTACAAAATTTACCATCACCAACATCAACATGGCAGTAATTCTGACTTGGTTTTATTTGCATTCGGAATTTGAGACTGCAGGACTCAAATACTCTATCTCTCTTCTGCAAACAGAAGAGTGGAAAAAAAACTGCCTTTTTAAAATGAAAGCTATGATTTTCTCATAATACGATGATTCCAGAAGATGGAGTTTTAAGATAAACAATTATTGCGAGAGTTGCCAGCACTGCACTTACTGTGTATTGCACAGACTAGATGTAATCTTTTTATTTGCTATTTCTTGAGCTTTAAAAACATTTTACAATGTAAACGAAAAAGAAAGCCTCGCAAAGATCCAAACTTGTGAGCTGGATTTTATGGGTTTGAGCATTTCATAATGGGATTAACATGAAGTTCCAAAGAGAGAAAGGACAAAGGAAATGTCACAGCGTATTGCATACCATTGGTTTCTCTGACTTGACTGCTTTCACTTGGAGGCATTCTTCACGCCTTGAGGTAGTGTTGTTGAGGTCCTTCTGCTCCCCAGTCGCACCCTGAGTCTGCTGGCCTGGCGATCGTGTCTGAGAGTGGCTGCCTGGGTCTCGGGGTGGTGGAGGCCTCGGGTGGATGTCTCCTCGCTGCTTCTTGGTGACGTGAGCTTCTGGGCCATGCACGGTCTTCACATGTTTCCGTAGAGAACTGGGGTCTGTGTAGCGCTTTGTGCAGCCTGGGATCTTGCAAACATACGGTTTCTGCCATGCCAAGAAAAACACTCAAGTTTAATTCCACATGGGAGTCCTGAAGAGCTCCCTGGAGCACAGCTGGCACTACAGTTACAGCCTTTCATGGTGAATTTGTTATCTAATTTACAGTCTCTAGAGTGACTGCATCGAGTCAAATCTATTGATTTCCCCTGGTTTTGGTACTCAATATTGATGCATGGCTTACAGAGGACAGAGTCTCTCATAATACAAACTGGCACAGGCTCTGACTTATCACAGCAGCAAAGCAATGGAAGCTGATGAAGATTGGCCTATCTATCCTATCCACTGCTCTCAGCAATCTGATACTTCATTTCCAGTATACCCAGTACTTACTCCTCGACATTCACAGGCAAACAATCACCTTCAGAACATATTGGGACATCTTTTCAGGCAGGAATATCTGAGGAAGAATTTCTCTCCTGGCCCTTTCAGATCACCAGTTCGCATGTCAAAGCATAGCATTCACTTCCATAACACTTTCACACTGCAGCAATATATACACTAGTAATGCTACTGTTACTAGCATAATTAATCACTCATTTTCTTTAAAAACAGCTTCCTTTATCTACAGATTTATCCGGTCCAATCAGCAATGTGGAAAAAAGTAAATTTGCTGTCTTATAATCTCACCAAGACTTTCTTTGTCCTTATATCATGAGGAGATTAGAATGGATGAGTTGAACCCTTCCTAAACATTGTAACTGCCTCAGGAAAGAAAGTATCATTCACTCACTTTTATTACTGCCATGTTTCCAAGAAAATACTATTTTAAGTCTTATTTACACTAACTCTCAAGAAAAAGAGTTCCCCATGCAGAGTTCCTTAAAGGCATTCTTCCTGTGTTTATACATGGCACTATAGAGCCTTTGACAAACGTGGCTTATTAATGGCTATCTATGGCCTGAGCCTCCATCCACTGATGTCAGTAGAAAAAATGCTCACACTGACTTGAGTAAGAGCAAAAATGTCAATTGTAGCAATGTGAAGTTAATACTGAAGTACAGAAGCAGGTTTTCTCCAGATGCTAAGGATGTGCACATCAGCTAAGCTCTGTACAACACATCTGCATCAAGATATCTGAGCTGCTTTTAAATCTGCATGTGGGTTATCTACTTAACAATGGAAATGGCACTGTGAGGAACTGCTAAATTGCTTTCCAGGGGCATTCATGGCAGGCCCTACATCAGTATATATTGTCTAAGAATGTTGCAGTTGTTGAGACAGAGGGGACTGACACAGTGGGTTTGCCTGGAAAGAACAAATTTCCTCTACTGCATCCCTGCTCTGTGAAGTTTATTCAGAAAGGAAAAAAAAATAGTAATAGTCCTGAGAAAAGTAAAGAGGTGTAGCTCAGAACTTTTAGGGCAACTCAAATTTTCCAGCCCCTAGTGACTTCTTTATGCCTTTATGCAGCTGCTGGAAGGGACATTACAAGATGTTGCAGAGCCTAGGTGGGCAACCTTTGCTCCCACTCTGCTTGAGAAGCGAGGACTGCAGGGTGCTGTGGTTCCTGTCCTCCTGAGCAAGAGATGTAGCTCGACAGCCACCAGATGTCAGCATGCAGCAAGGCAAGGTGACTGACACCCTCTGAGGGCTGAACAACCCCACCAGCTCCAGAAAGAAAAATGATTGCAGCATGTCAGCATAACCAGCTTCGCCTGGTTAACGTGCATGTTTCCACTACATTCCCCATCAATCCTCCCTCCACTCCTCTCATACTTAACAAAATGACCCGTAGCTTCTTTAGATCTGTCTGATGTTAAAATGATTGTGCTGATAATTGTTAAATTCAGTACTCCCTTCAGGTTGCTGAGGATTTCTACGGCTGTCCTCCATAGCAAATTGCTATGATCACATTGCACATCTAGGTCTGGTTCACCTCACAATTTTATTTACTCATTTATTTATTTTGGAAGCTATGCTTACTTACCTCATTTGAATGAGTCCTGTTTTGGTGCTTGGCCCTGTCGGATGCATTGGAGAAAGCTTTGTTGCAGCCCTCGTGTTCACACACATATGGTTTCTCTCCAGTGTGAGATCTCAAGTGCGTTTTCAAGTTTTCTAGTCTGGAGTAGGCCTTTGTACAACCTTCAAACTGCAGATAAAGAGTATGTGTGGATTAATTTTAATATTTGGACTTGTAAGAAACAGTAAAAGCTGACCTGTTTAAAAACATTCCAAGCCTTCATAACCGTGTGCAATGTAGTTTTGTTTTGATTTGTTAGGTTTTAGTTTTAATTTTACCCATGCAAAATCATCACAATTCAAGTGAAAATGCTTCCAGCACCACATAAATCTTCTCTTACAGGACAAAACAGCATTTCATGTACTCTGTCTAAGACAGTCATCAAGTCACTAGCAGACTCGTGGCCCACAATAACACCCAGATGTAGCTTTGTAAGAGAAAGTGCTTTTGAACAATTTAAGCAAATTGAGTCCTGTTTAATACTGCCTTTTGGGTCTTTCCTTTTTAAATTTGAGAAAGTTGGCCAAGTTATCCAGTTCTTACCATCTGCACCAGCTGGATAACAAAGCAGACATGCAGTGTCAACTGTAGCAGTGTCTGATGGACAGAAGGTAAGAGCACACAGCACCTGTGTTGCTTTGCTCCCTACACAGCCCCAGGGCCCCGCCAAAGCCTGAGCTCAGCCTCCTTTACTCACAGTGCATTTGTGTGGCTTTTCCCCTGTATGTCTCCTCATGTGGACCACCAGCATATACTGGGCTTTGAATGGTTTCTGCTCCCTGGAACAGTCCAGCCATCGGCACACAAACTCTTTCTTCTCACCATGTATGTGGTCATTATTTATATGCTGTTTGGATAGAAGGAAGTTTACAGATTAACAGAAACATAACTTTGCCAGCAGCCTTACTGTTGATTTGCATTGAAACAGCACTGATCTTGTGGTAGTAGAAGAACAAGATTATCTGCACTGCAGAAAGGTCATAGCATCCAAATCATACGTTGCCCTGGAAGTCCACTAAGGCCATGAATTTGTTTCAACTGACATCAGCTGGCTTGGGATCAGGCAACAGAAAAACAAGCTGTTAAATAGGTCCTGGAGAATTTCACGCACAGCACCACTTCAACATTGAGTAATGTCTTTTCAGATGAGGGAAGTCTACTCAAGTGCCACTCCACACAAAAAACATTTAAAATCAGGCCTAAAAAAATTTGAGCTCCAATCTCAAAAATCAACACAACTGCTAAACCAAGTGTCGATCAGATCTTCTCAGTCCCCCGCTCTCCTGATTTTCTTTCAGTATTGGCCTCGTGTATACATGGTGGTAGGGGAGACAAAACCCTACATAGTCCAGTAACTGAAAGTTCCATGCATAGAACCATCTATCAAAACAGATTTTGCCACTGTGAAGTATGGCCTTGCCCAAAAGGCTTTTTGGAGAGACACCCAGCCTGGATCTGTAGTCCTAGACAACTCTTGTTTGTGAATGTACCCAGAGACAGGCTAGGGCTGTGTGCCTTTTACTCTTTCAGAAAAGTAGCTTGCTCTGCTCCCTTCATCAAGATTCAGTTTGGCAAAGAATTTAATTCTCACTGATTTTGTTTCTGAGCAGAAACAAGCTGATGAACCAGGGTCAGCCTCAAGTTATTATTATTACTTTTCATGTTTGTTTTTCACAGCTTCAGAAAGCAACAAAATCATCCAATACTTGGCCTTGCAAAGGTGCACAAAGGTTGGAATTTCAGCAGTTCATCCTCCTGAACTCCCTTTGATAAATCCTGCCTCAGAGACATCACCATTCCTGTACTTTCTACCACAGCTTTCTGGTTGTGCCACTAGATGGCTGCATTTCACAGCAAATGAGATTATTCCCATTAAGAAAAACTGCTTCCAGAGTTTACACGTGATCACAGCAAAAGATGCAATCAGTATCTGGTGTATAAGTAGCTCACAGAAAAAGCCAGCCCTACAGAAACACAGTTGCACACACACACAGAAAAAAAAAAGAGAGAAAAAAAAAAAGAGAAAAAAAAAAGGAAAGATAATTCCAATCTTCCCTGAAGTCCTGAAAACAATCAGATAACCAAATATAATCACTTATATTCACAATTATGCAACATCTCTATGGCAAGCAGATGTCGGTTGCCTATAAAAGATGACTGCTCTTTTCTCCTTCTGAAACTTCATTGCTATTTCTTAAAGTTTCTGATGGACAAAGTATATGACCAGAAGGAAGATGTGTTGAACAATGTACAGCATGTAATCTGCAGTTTACATTCCAAGTGCCCATCTACGTTATGTAGCCCATTCGCATTACACACGGCTGTACCAGAAGTATGCAGGAGCCCAGCGTTGTGAAATCGAATCAGAATGGTACAGTGAGATTAATGTGCACTCTTCTGAACGAAAAAGGGACAAACCTCAATACACTGAAGTAAGTCTTGGCTACGCCTTCCTATAAATATTACAGACTATAATCTGTATGGTTAAACCGACACGGCCAAGAGAGAAATTATACACAACTGCATGGATAACATGGGATTTCCCCTGGATTCAAAATCACCATGGCTGTGTCAGTCAGCTCGCAGCAGAAGCTCTTTACCCCACTGTCCTGAGTGGACACACACACACACACTCTTCTTCAGAAACACCCTCTGCAGGACAATTTTGTAGCTCCAAATGAGCTTGCTCCTTGCCCTCTGTACTTCTCACATTTATCAGTCTAAGCATCCTCTAAAACTGTCCTTCCTCATGGGCAAAACGCTCCTTCCCTCACCCCCTCTTCTGTCCAGGTTCACCAGAGCTGCTGAAAAAGCTTGCCTAGGATGACCTCTGTCTGTCACTCCATGGCTCATCTGTCAGCCATCTTGTGATCACCGTCACATCGCTGTGCAACTGTGTCACTCCACAGTTGTTGGCCCTGCTCCTTCATCCTGTCACTCCTTTCTGCTTTTGCCACTATCAAACCACTTTCTGCACAGTTCTTGCTCATTGCATTGATGCTCTAGGAGGCCTCTGAGAGCTTGCGTGCAACGTCATCTTGTTCTTGTTTAGTTCCTTTGAGGATCCTCACCTTTAGGTACAGACTAGAAGAAATAAGCTCACTACAGCTTCTGCTAACCTGAGTAATTTTTACCTCTCATACCACCTCAGTTGCTTTTTGGTTGCATTTCACATAGGAGCAATGTTTCAGCAAACCTACAGAAGTGCCCCAAATACTGTACTGCATTTGCACTTTGCACAAATACGAATAGGCTGGTCCAGAAGATCTTGTTCAGCACTAAATGAGCACAAGAGCACAGCAGAACTCAGAAGTGCTCTGGGACAATGACACTCACTGCCTTTATTATTGCACAGGACCGGATCCCAATGCCCTGCACACTCACAGTATGATCTGAAAACTGACCAGCCAACTACAGGCACTCAGCAGCACTACACCAACAAAACAGGTAGTAGGTTTAAAACACTGGGATTTGTTTAGGTTTGTTATTTGGCAGAAAACAACGTGCGATATCTAAAATATGCTTAAAGAAGAGGAAGGCCTCACAACAGCAATTAGAAAAGTTCAGAAGTTTGTGAACTCTGGCATTCAGGTTCATTGACTCACATAATTACATTTGGATTTTGCATGGTGGTTTTGACTCCCCGGTCTCTATTATGAGAGAAAGTGAATAGTTTTCAGCTTGTAAAACAAAGAACAGTCAGGAATAAGAGTATTATGCAAAGCAGAAGCTTTGGTACAGTACAATGAGGATTTATAGGGTTTCAATTTATAATCTGTTTGTAACCTTATTACACCCATGAAATGTCACATTCCAGGGACTAGATCAGAAGGATATTTTTTTTCCCAGTGAAATTGAATTTTGATGCAGTTTCAGGGTGTGAAAAGGCTTTTCTTTTAATTTGATAGACTCAAACCTGCAAGTTTTACTTATGTTGGTAATCCTTATGACAGTAAATAGGAGCATGAAAGACAACGATATTACTCCCTAGTGTCAGGCTTGCTAACACAAGGCTCTGAAGCACCAGCTCTGCACTATTAAGAATTTGTGACCTGACAAAAAAAAAAGGCCCTGATAAAAGCTCAAATTCCACTAGCTATCTCCCATTGCACACAGTTCTGAAAAGCTGCTAAACAGGGGTCATTTGCAGAATTCCAGTCACTTTCATGTCATTTCAATGCTCATTACCAAGCCTCAGTCTGTCCTGGCTCATTTTCTTTTCTTTAAAGAATGTTGCTATTAACATTTGGCTCCAACATGAACAGAGGGAGCTGACCTCTATATCGATTTTGGTTTTAGAATGCCCTGGCTTTGAAGAAGAAAGCTCTTAAATAGATTTCAATTCCAGAGCAAAACCAACAGATTTATTGAAATTAAGGCTGAACTTGGTGTGTCATTTCTACTGGGGAAGCTGGCATCTGGAAGCACAACCTGCAGTGTCTTGGAAGCATAAATGCTTACATGGTAAGAAATACAATTTAACGAGGGAGCATGTTAAAAATGTGTTCTTATATGGTCAATGCACACCGTGTGCAACTCCATACAGTAGCTGACAAAGTGAGACTGGAGGTGGGACCTATAACTTAATGCTTGATTTCCCTTCTCTGTGTGTTTTTTAGAAGGGAAATGTATAACCACATCCAAGCTGACTGCTTGGTACCCGTTAGTTACTCAGTACATAAACAAAGGCCATTTCTGCTGTTACACAGTCAAACAGCAGCACAAAAGCCTACTGTTCACATCAGTGGAATGAGCTAGGAGCACGAGAAAAAGAATGACTGTCACCTGCAATTGCGATTACATCTGTAAAAACAAGATGTTATTTGAGGGATAAAGCAGAAACCATTGGGCAAACCTCCTGATTCTGCTTTCTGCTCTGGATGCACTACCCCAGCACATGCTAGGAAAAAAACTGGAAAGAAGCACACTGCCTTGGTAATGTGTAGTTAAGAAGGCATGATGTCTGCACTGCTAAAAATTGCTTTCATTTCTATTGTGTAATTATGATTTTTGGCTTTTCTTGGCCTCTCACAGTTATCCTCCTGGAATTATAAATTAAACAGGAGTGCTAAATATCTCCTCACTAAACTTCACTACACACTTCAAACAGAAGGGATGTTTAAAGCACCTTCTAGCACAAATCTTGCCCTGACCTGTGCTGCTGCAGAATAACCCTTAGACCAGCAGGGCTGGCAGCATAGGAAATGAAAACAGAGACGTGGAGAGGCACTGCAGCAGAACAGCTGCTAAGCACAGCTTATCCAGCAGTTGCTCGAGGGAGCTGCACAGGAGAAATGTGCAGAGATCGTGGCCAGCAATAACTCGACAGCTCTGAGGCTGGCCTGGAAAGGGATTAGTCATCCCTGACCTGCAAGTCCCACAGGTAACACACTTGTTTACATGTTTTGCATAAGGGATGTAGATTTGTCCCTAAGCTAATGTACAGTTAGAAACAGGAGGGGACCTCCTGGTCACCGAGTTCATTCCTCACTACAGCAAGCCCCATTACACATAATCCCATTCACAAACAAGCTTCATCTCTTCTAAGTACACTAGTATTCTGCTCTGTCCCCAGTGGGAAGCTGCTCTAGAAACTTGCTCTTTTGTTGGTTAGCAACTCATTTCTAGTTTCAATTTATTCACAGCCAATTTATACTCATTTGTTCTTGTGCCAACACTATCCTTCAGCTTAAACAGCTCTGTTTCCTTGCATGGTTTTTGTCTCCCTCCCTCATCCCAACTAATTTATGGATAACTCTCCTCTCTGCCTGCATTTGCTGGATTAAATAAGCTGGTTCCCTCTGGTCTTCTCTAGATGACCAAGTCCTTGCTCCTTCTCTCCTTCCCTGCTTTGCCTTGAGGTGTAGAAATCCCTGCCTGGCATTTTGTCCCCAAGTTCCTCACTGTTGCTTTCAAGACTGTGCTAGCCCATTCCAGCTCAGTGGTCCTCTTGGCCCTCTTCTGCATCTGTCTTATCTAAGAGTTCACCTTCATACTTACCTATCCTTGCCCAAGTCTAAGTACAGCTCTCTTTGTGTAGATACTTGAGACCACTTTTGAAGCAACTGAGTGCCCTGTGGCTTGTTAATTTATCTCTTCTAAGAACAAACCTTGGGAAATAATATCGCCTACTACAGTTGCAGTAGAGATGGGGACTTAAGATGGGAAAAAGTAAGACCTAAATCACATGCACTGGAGTATTTAGGTTTCTGATTCCCACCTAAAGTAGTCATCCCTTCCTGAGTAGCATGCATACTTTTGAGGTTCTTGACCCACACAGCTTCCTGAGATAGATGAGTGGATGTAAAAAGAGCACCACCATTCAGAAAAGCGACAGGGCAGCACTTCAGGAAATATCCTGCTTGCCTGCTCCCCAGGGATGTGATCCTGGGCTCGTCACTACTCCTTGCTACCATTTTAGGTAGTAAGGCAATGAGGAGATGACATCAGCCATACCCCCCTACCACCTCATTAACATCTCGATAAACTCCATGATCCATGGCAAGATGGACAGACAAAAAGCTTTGTAAGGAAGTCAGCATATAAAGGAGGTCCTGGTGATGTGGGAAATACCTTCCCACAATAGAAATCCTATTGTAAGGAGGCTAAAAAGTGCATCTCAGTAGACCAAGATCCCCAGCAGAGTCTGCAAACGCATTCCCATTGCTGCAATCAAGTTTCTCTCAAACTTTTGTGATTCCCTGTCAGCACGATGCCTGCATTTTAATCTCCTGGAAAACAGTCCTTTCCCTACTAATGATCATTTGTAGGCACAACCAGATTAAACAACCACAAGAGACTAATGTCCGCTTCCTGCTGCATGAGTCAAGAGTATGCTTTTGACCTCATGTCCTTAGGGTGACATAAGTATTTCAGTCATTTTCAGTTCCTAAGACAGAAGAAGCACTTAAGCTGCTATAAACCCTTATGGTGGCACAAATGCTTAAGCTGCTTTCAGTTCCTGAAGCCAAGCCAAAGCTATAGCTATACGTGAAGAACTCTGCATTTCTGCATAGGCACATGCCTGTGGAGAAGCTCAGATAGCTATCTCCACTTCAGCTTCCTTTCCTTTGTTCCATTTATTGTCTTTCCAGAATAGTTTTTACACCTGTCTTCCATAGTTTAGAGAAGATTTAAGAAATAGTGTTGTGACAGATCTCTACTAATGCTGATTAGCAACATGACAATTCATACAATCCACTGATCTGGCCCAAAGTATGTCAGTGCCTCAACAGTCTAGACACCTTTGCTGAATCAGAATAACCACAGTTAAAATTGGCTGGATCTTAAAACCATGGCAATTTCCTGAGCGCATAATGAATGCACTAAATACTGTGTCTGCACGCTGCACTCCTCACCCTGCAGTATTTGATCCTGTCATTCAACCTCAATACTTAATTTTCAGTTTTCCACTATGAATAAATAAAGCCTCCCATTCCTCCCCAGATTTGGTCAAGATCATAAACCTAAATGTGCAGTAATGGCACACCACGTCAGTAATCATGTATTTTGAGAGAAATGTGACATTTTTAACAGTACAACTAAGTATGTACCACAAATGTTTGTAACTCCAGCATGACTAGGAAAGTTTTAGTCATCCCAATCAGAAAAATAATCACATCACCAAATAAAAGCAGAAAATTGCAAAGTATGTGGAAAATAGGAAATATAACTTACATTATTTTACAAACTTAATATATGAACTCTATGTATGTGACTGTTAATATTTAATTGTATGGAAAAATGACGTGTTAGCCAGCATTTCAGCTGAATTTACACTTGAAGCTCGTTCATTGCTGTGCTGGTCTGGATTCCCATCTCCATCACTTGAGAACTGGCAATAGCAGTCAATGAAGGAGGAGAGGGATCAAAATCAGAAGCCTAGCTGAAAAATAATCATGACTTATAACTTAAGACAGCTTGCAGAAGAAAATATGAAGGGATGACAGGTATTAGAAGAGGGCAGCATGGAAAACAATGACTGGAAGATGGAAAAAAGTAAGAAAGAAGGAAAGTGAGGAAAAGAGGTACGAGAGAATACGGTTTCCATCTTGCACCATCTGCACTTGAACATGGCTCCCTATGCTGTAAAAGTCTTTGGAACAGTCCATGAGGAATCTTGATTCTTGACTCGAGAAACTTTTCCTCTCCTTTTTTCACCCAAAGCAATGTTTCCACACACATGTGGAGTGCAATGCTAAGTTGCTTCATTTCCTGAGTGGGGAAACTGCCTTTCCAATGTATGTATTCGGCCTCAAGGATGGATACTGGTGCTGAGTGCTTGTGCTGGCATGAAGCATAATGTATTCCCCCATAAGAAATCCCACACGTCCATTATCCCTCTAAAACTCACAGTTCCTCTCCTTCAACAGGGGAGATGCATGGTATTCTAGTTGCACGGAAACACTGACTTGTTCTGTCCCATAAGAGCTCACCACCTTTCCTTAGCACATCCAATACTACCGTCTCAATATCTCATTACCTCCTTATTCACCTGCCTCAGTCCAAACAGCCTGGTCTAATGCAGCTCGTTTTGTCTGCAATGTATGAGAAACGGGATTCACTCCATGGGAAGGACAAACCAGCAGGAACCATGCCTCTTCCAGAGATGTAGCAACCAGCTGGGTCAGTAACTGCCTTTGACTGGCATCTCTGCCACTGGAAGAAGACTGGGTTTACAGCCATGTTTAAAGATGTATTGAAGATCTGGGGTCAGGGCAAGACACAAAAACAGACTCTTCTTGTCTCACGGAGCATACAGCTTTGGAAGCCAGAAGCCAGGAATGCCCGAAGAGAAAATTCAAGCTAGTAATAATTAAGAAATAATGGCATTTATTGGAATTTACTACAAGTGCAGGAGTCATCTTCTGACTCCAAATGCTATTTGATTTTATGGGCGTGGAGAAGTCTTAATCTCTAAATGTGACACTGTATTAGATGGGAGCATGCTAATTTAAAAGACAAAATCCAGCAGGACTATTTTCTACTCACCATCCTGTTTCAGCTGAAAATATAGGTCTGATTATTTTTCCTCATTTCATCTCTTTGCACTAACAACAGCAATAAAAGTTCTCAATCTGTAAGTTAATTAAAAAAAATTAAAATATTTTCATTCTCCTTCCCCGTTTGCTCTCCTGCAATAAATTCTATAGTTGTCTCTGTTGCCTATCAATAGGTTAAACATATCCAACTTGTGTGTTTAAATGCTAAAGACAGAGAAGTCCCCAAGGATACGTCAATCGTTGGCTCTTGTACAAAGAAAATACTGTATTTTGCTCAGAAGAGCTTTCTGTGGCAATTTAAACACAGTGAGACAGACACAATATCCTGGAGAGAGGAAAACCTGCCTTATTACATTCCTGACCCAAGAGAAAGGATTTGCCCTTAGGACATAAAGAGAATCAGCGGGGAGGAAAAAAAAAGAAAAGTTATCTAATCCTAAAAATAATGGCAGCAGTTCATAATACAGCATGACCTCCTTTTAATCTCTGATTTAGCAGTTATACAGTATGGATATGATATAATACCAGTAGAGCAAACACAGCTTGCTGGTCAGGCTGAGAACCAATTCCCTTAGACTGCAATCTATGTTTCCAGGTTTTAGACAGCTTTTTGGTAGGCTTTAGGGTATTTTGTGGAGGGAACAGAACTTATGGGATATTGTGAGGATTCCTTCTCAATAACATTACATCTTGTTCTTGTTTCTTTTAATATAGATATATTCACATATACAGTACAGTTAAGTCTGCTAGCAGCAACACGCAGCTCCATCAAGGGCAATGTTTTACAGCCCTCTCTTTATTTCCTGTGTAAGAGCATGTAGCTGGAAAGAAATGGGCAGAAACTACATTTTTATTTCCTAAAAGTGAAAATTGAATAAATGAGATTCTGCCAGAATAAAAAGACAAATGTTGTGGCCATTAATCATTTCACTTTTACAGCAGCAGAACGATGCTTTGATGACTCTCAGCTTTGCTTCTTTTCTGATGTTGCCTTCCATAACTGTCAAAAAATCAAGTGTCATCTCTTTCTTGAAAGTTGCATTCTTCTATTTGTAGCTGGGAGATTAATAGGTGAAAGTGGCATGTAACAGGAATTCAAGCTTTCTTAACTCTTTTTTCCAAATGTATGGAAATAATTTTTCAAAATATGCTGCTGAGATAAATTGGGCCTTCCAAGTTCCCCCAGCATCAATGTTCTGTCCTACATCAGCCTTAATTGATGAAATAAGGTATCACAGCTACCATATTTTGATGTTATAAAAACAAACAAACAATAAAACCTCCTCCTCCTGGTCCTCATTCTTTGACTTTCCCAAGGACAGAGCTAACTGCACATGTACCAGGGAGCTGCAGCTAAGAAGTGAATGAACTGAAAGTAAAAACCATGAAGCAGAAGCTCAGGACAGTTGTTCTCAAGAAGGGATGTTATGGATATGTCTCTGTGCTCCAAAGGTATGCCCTGCTCTCCTGCAAACTGCTGGTGATGGGGAGAAAGACATTAGGATGACCAAGTTCTTGGGGCATTCACTGTGTAGATACTGGTAAACTCCTCCACCTTCCACTAGCTTCAGCATCCCTCTTGGTCCCTTTTCTACACATCTGGCTGCATGATTACAGGACTGCCTGAGCACTCATGGATAAGCTGCAACACATGAGCAAAAAAAAAGCCTTTTGCTGTAGGGTCATCCCTTTTTTATAAGGCAGTCTGGAAGGCAGAACCCCATTATAAGCTTTACCTTCATCAGGAGTTCAAATGTACAGAAATCTCTTGAAGAAAAAAGATTTTAACTACTCGTGTTTGGCCCACTTTACTTAATATTTGTTATGCTCTTCACATTTAGGTCCCCAAATTACAGCCACATTTTAGCATCACCCGTCTTTTGTGTAAATTAGATTTATTTGGCACCTGCAATATAAACCATGAGATTTACATGAGAAAAGAAGAGGAAGAAAGCATGCACCAGTGAAGAGCATTCAAATGAGGCTCAAAAGGACAGGGCTAGAAGAAAGGCTGCTTGCTAAAGGATTTAAGACCACATGAAGAAACTGTACTGCTAGCCTTCACAGTGCAATAGTGACTGAAGATCATCTGCTCCCAAATCCTACCCCTAGTGATGATCTTGTGTAGGGGATGGGATGGGGTTCCTGGGTTAGCCCTGCAGTGATGATCAGCCTCCTGTTCTGCCAGCTCTCCTTCGTTTTTTTCTCCATCTTCTCTCTTCATCACACATGCACACAAGCTCTCCCCATAGGCATACTGTGATCTGGCTATAGATTCAAATGATATGGAGTGAGATTCCTGCCCCCAGGAAAGCTCTATGGCATGACAGCAGGGAGGCATGATGCCTCTTCCTGCTGCAAACCTACAAAAGAGGAGTGCTCACTACATTCTCCTCTCTCAGTCCAGTCAAAACAGTAGAGTACAAACAAGGACAGGTATTTTTCTATAGCTGGACAGGGAAGAGGGTAAAGAATGGCCTGAAACACAGTGTCTGACCTTCACTATGTCTGACAGTCACTTAGGAATGCTGAATAGAAAATAAGTCTGATACCTTCTAGGAGCGACTGAATGTGGAAGGACAGAAAACTACCTGAGGCTCAAATTCAATATTTTCTGCTTCATGATCTTCCATTTAGGGGTAAAAATTGATTTTGCGTGCAACTGCTACAGAATTTCCACAAAACTCAAGTTAAATCCATTGAAACTCCCTCACAGGAGATGTCCAACATGAGCCAGGGCTGATTACTTGCTTTGCAATTCTGAACCCAAACACAGCTTTGGACAATCTTTACCAAAAACATCAGAAAAACAGGCCTTAAAATTAATTAAATGAATAAATAAATATTCAAGCACTTTGCACTGCTACAGGTGTTAGTGCAACAGGCTTAAAAGCAAATATACATATATATATATACGTGTTTTTCTCACTTAGGAAGATTACAGTGAATTCCTGCCAGCGATTCCTGAGATAGAAGTCATGAAAAAGAGATGTTGCATCAAGGTGTTCCCTTGTATTTGCAAACAGTATGGAGAATGAAAACGGCACCTCGGTTTTGCAAAAGGCACATCAGCACACACAAGGTAGAAGTACTAAATCCTTTGGAACTTTTCCCACATTGCTGCAGAAGGCATAAATCTATAGTCCTCCTTTCTGCCACAGTAAGCCATCCAACTTCAACAGAAATCAGATCTGCTGTATATATTAAACCTGAAATTAACAACGCTCCCCCTACATTGTTTGGCTTTGATAAATTCCAGCCATTGCTCCTAGGTGAGATGTGCAGATCTTGATTCTGTGAGGTGCTCTGCTCACGTGAGCCCTTATGGCAGTGCAGAGTTTGTTAAATTCCACTGGGTCCAACACACAGTTCTCTGCAGGAGTGGGGCTTTAGCAGCTGTTATACTTAAGATATTGAGCAGTGGGTTCAAACCATGCTCAAAGTAATAACATTTCCCTTTAAAACAAAGCACGTTCACTAGAATAAAAGAATAAAACGGGAAGAGATTTCTAACTGTTACACAGACCAGACCAGTGAAGCCAACAAATAAATGCCTAAAGCAGAAAGAATGTAAGTAAAAACATACCAGCAAAATATCCCAACAACAGTAGTGCACAAAGCGAATATATAAAGCCAGAACTGTTTTATAGAAATTATATGGTTTACTGACAAAAATCTGTTAAAATTTACAATGCTTTTCAGTGCCCAGTTTTGGAAACAGATTGCAAGCAGGTCAGTACCAACAGGCTCTTTGAGTTAAAATGTAAACATACACTGCAGCGGCTTAATGCCATTTTGTATTACCATAGACAAACCATGGATTAATCCCATGAGCAAAGATAAAAAGTATAACTTTAATAAGATTTTGAAGACTTCCAAACTGCCGAACCGGTACAGAAGAACTGGCAAACTACTCAATCCCTTTTAAAAAAAGAAAAAGAAAAAAGGTACTGCCTTCTTTTACTGAAAATCATGTGCTCCTAAAGGGGTGGAATAGCAAGTAAGCAAGGTAAACGCCAACTAAATGAAATCTGCTCCCCAGGAAGTAGTAAACGTATGGGCAGGAATACTGTACAGACTACGTAGCCAAGAGCTGCTTAACAGTATGAACTTCCTTTAGATCAATTTTGGATCAGATTTTGTGTAACCATGCATTTTTTTCTGCTCTTGGTACTTTATGAATGATGGCAGCACAGCTAACACTGGCCCACTTGAAATGAAAGATACTCCTTAGTAGGACCTACCTGTGTTCATCTAGAAGCCTTTTAAACTTTGAGTCCTGTGCTTACTACATGATCACATTCAAGTTACCCATACAATTATCAATGCAAAAAAACATTCCTGAATTGCAGGATTTCTTCAACAAATGCACTCAGTGTCTCCTTACACACAATATATGAAAGCTGCAGGTTAGATTAGGAGACAATGCCTTATCCTGAATGAACTGCACAAAAAACCCCGAGAAAGCTGGGAGTACAGTGATGTAAAAACACACAACACTGAGAAACTAGAAAGAAAAATGATGGCAGTGATAAGGATCATCAAAACCTTCACGAGGTTTCATCACAGAGGAGATGCTGGCAGAATTAATACATCAGTGGGTGACAGAAGCAATGACAACTGCAGAAGATAGTCTGGGCCCTCCCTTTCTGACATCTCTAAGGAACATTTCTACCAAGCTTTATCATGTGCAACAGGTTTACTGCTTCTCTGAGACAGCCTTAGGCTTTTTCCACTGGACATTCATTCAAATTTATCTTTCACATCTCTGCTGGGTTTGGTCATCCCTGACACATCCTAGGTTAGCAAAGGTTTGTTATCCTTGATGCTCCTGGGAACAGCAGCAGGGATAGCTTCTTCCATCTCTTGTGTCCTGGGATAACATTTTCTGTTCTCTTGATATGTACCACAGACAATTGTGCCACAGCTAGACAACAGATGTATTTTGGGACAAATGGAATGAAAACTGTGAAAGATCTTCAAGTAGTACACTTAAAAAAGTGCCAAAGCTGTCTTTCTGCCTTGCATTCCACACACTAACTTCAATTTACTTGCAGAGAACTGACAAGTTGCTTCTGCTAACTAAAAATCAATCCTAAATAATCTGGTTCATTTCAGAAATGCAGCTCTTCTATAAATCACTGTGAATCCATTTTGAATGGGACTGACGCGTACTACAGCTGGACCCAGGACTCTGCAGGAGACAACCAAAGGGCAGCCCCAACAACAAGCCTGCATCTTTGCAACATCCCCTCATCAGAGGTACAGCCTGGCGCCGTCAGAGTGTGATATAAAACGCGCTTCTTTGTTCACTTTTTTTTTTTTTTTTTTACTAACAATAAGTGCTGGAATCCCCTTGGCAATTAATTTCCTGGCTGGTAATCCCTTGGCTCTGATCCACACAGAGAAAGTGGCTGAACTGCAGGGAGGTGTGCAAGGCACATGCTCCGGCTTTGCGAAACGAATTGGTCTCTTAATTTAAGTGACAGGGAAACTCTGTGTTTACTCTGCACAGTGAAGGAAGCAGAGCTTACTGTTAAACACTCTCTTTGACATGAGCACAATGTGGCAAACAGTCAAATACTGCAGGTAGGATGTTCTTGGTTATCTGTAACATACCATATTGGAAATATTTTAGACGCAAGGAAGGTATGCAAAAGCTACCTAACATATAGCATGACAGTGAGCATTGGTGACAGTTTGAAGGATAAAGCCTTATTCTATGAACGTTAAGAAAAATTACACTAAAAAAATTACCATGTGCCCACAATGTTTTAAGCTGCTATATTCTCAGCCCTTGTACAGAGATACAAAACTCTTCTAATAATTATGCTTAGTGCTGGTAGACACTGCCAGCAATCTGCAGGCCAGAGCTACAGGAATCCTCTGCCTCGCAGCCAGGCAAGCTGGATTTGATCAGTTTTGACACATCTATTTTTAAGGTCTTTTGAGACAAGGTAATGGAGAAGCTGTGTGGGCATTATTCTTACAAACAGCCAAACTCTGTAAAAAGTCTTGACTAAGTTCCCATTAGTTTTAGACAAAGCCTCTCATTGGGGGCAGAAGGTTGGTACCATGCTCACATGTGCTGGGAAGAGAAGGGTGAGATATTATCTTTTTAATTAATTCAGCCTAAAGTGATGCAGTCTTAAACAAAGCACTCTGATCCTGGATTCCTCAAAGTAAGAAGCATCAGAGCTAAATAACTACAGGAAACCCATCTGACTTTCACACTCCAGAATATTTATATTAGAAAAGCAAGAAAAAAAGCAAGAAAGCATTCAGTCTTCCTGGATGCATGCCTCTTCCACATCATCCTGACATGGGTGCACCTTAAAGGAGGATCACAGATAAAATCAGTGCCAAGAGAATAACGGAAGCAAAAATGGGCAGTGAGCAATTTCAGTATAGATACTTGTGGAGAAAGCTCTCACTGAAAATCCTCAGAAAAAGGTCTGTGAATGCAAGAAGTGTTGCCCACTGCTGAGGTAAGGTTCTACCTGGAAGCAAAGGATGGGCTCAGCTATGCTGTGCTTCTCTCAGAAAATTCAGTGAGCTCCTACCTGCCGCTGTGCTGTTGCTGTTCTTTCTTTTAGTGCTTTCTTGACACATGTAGGAGAGGATAAAAGCCTAATGGGTGCGAGTGTCAGCACAATATAAATTACTGCAAGGAAAAACTTGATGCATGGCTTGGGATCTGAAAGAGGAATGTCCACCATTGTTTGTGATTATGGATCACATCACAATCTAATAGCAATTTTTATTTAATCAATAATTTCCATGCTGAACAGACAGCCCTGTTACAGAGAATCGACAAGCAGCTACTGATAGCGACAAGGCTTGTTATTAATCTTTACTCTGCCAACATATCAACCAAACTACTGTAAAAAAAAACACCACCAAGATGGATTTAGAAGTAGGTCTTTTTTTTCTTCCTTCTTTTCTTTCTTTTCTTCCTTTTTTTTTTTTTCCTTTTCTTTCTTTCTTTCTCTCCTTCTTTCCTTTTCTCTTTTTTCCATTCCCTTTCTTTTCTTTTTAGCTACATAGCTCCATTCCACTTCCCCCTTTCCAGGTATGTAACATTTCATACGCTTTATATTCTAAGTTTATTTGAAAAACCTACGGCTTGAATTACACAAAAAGGCAATTCATATTAAGCAATTTCACAAATCAGTGGGACCTAGCCCAGTGCTCAGTGTTAGCCATTATAGGCTAATAAATCATACTTTCTCTTTGAGATGTCAATCGCCAAGTGCTTTGTAAAAATGTTGGCATCTGTAATTCAGCGAAGCCTTTTCATCTTGAAATAAGATGCTCCAGACTGATAACAAGAATAATCCTCTCTTGATCAAAAAAAAAAATCTGCATTTTACCAATTAAAGCTGCTGCCAGAAGCCAAATGGAGCAGCACTGAGACTCCACTGTAGTTTATCTCTGCTAAACACAAGGAGGGATACAGTTAGAGCTTTGTTTCATTTTCAGCTTGACTACTTTATCTCACAGAGAACTGTGGCATCTCAGCCCTGTGATACACATAAGAACGTATATGCAGACCTCATACCTACAGCGCAAACCACCAGAGGACCCACTCCTGACAAAACCACCACCCATTTACTTCACAGATTAGCTACCCAATACCTTGGAAAATTCACATACAGAAGTGTGACCACTGAAAAACACGGAATTTATCTAACCCGAATATAAGGCTTGTAAGGTCTTCTTTCTTTTTTTTTTTTTTTCTATTAAGAGTTTACATGAACAAAACACTGCAAAGATCAACCCACACTGTAAAACCCTCAGAATCAAATGCAGAAGTGACACTCGAGCCCGTATGCAGCTCACCCAATCCTGCCTTCATCTGAACATGCCAGTCTGCCACTTCTGTCTGCGAGAAACCCCTTCCATGTAAAGTAGCTGGGCTGAGCTCACAGATTTCGGTTCCACAAGGCATCAGATTTATGGACAAACCTTTTAGGTACAATACAGGTGTCTAAGAGGGAGAACACAGCACTCATGACAAAGATAGGAAGATGGCTTGCCCTATGGATGCCCTACTCTTTTTGAGAAGACAAAAGCAATGTAGAAACAAATCACGAAGAACAGAGGGTCTCAGAAAATTGAAGTTCAGTGTTCCACTTGTTCACCATTGTAAGAGCTACATAACTGCAAACGACTCAGTCAGCAGCAAGAAAGGAAAAACCCAGACAGAAATGACAACTCCGCCCAGGGGAATATGCTTTTCCTGGCCCCTGGAACAGGACTGAACGCTCTCTGGAGTCAGTGCACAAGCCCAACCTTCCTTACTGCTCTGAGGCAGCTGAAGCAGCAGGCATGGATTTCTATTGCCTCTCTTCTATGCAATATGCCAAGAGTCAGAAGCTGAAAAGCCAACTCACTTTGCAGCTTTACTTGTGCCTGTTCCTTCACTCAGGCAGCACGGTATCCCCTGGAAATTGGCGGCTGGCTTTTAACCCTCTGCTTCCCAAAAAACTGCAAATCATCCATGAAGCATCACTAACCTGGAGAAGCTCTCTAGTTCCACTGCCAGGGAAAATAAAGCTAAGTAAATATATGCAGTCCACAAACCATCTGAAAAGATTTTCTGATGAAAATTACATATGGATATGTAGACCCAAGACCCGCTCACTTTTATGCATGGCCCTTCTCATTCAAGTATCTACTTGTTCTGATTTCAATCTAAATTACTAGAGTAACTTCTCTGGGCACAGGAGGAGCACTGATCAGTCTCTACTACACAGCAAAAAGGGAACGCTATTTAAATTGCATGCCAGAATACAGCAATTCCTTTCAGGGACACCAATTCAGAGACGATGACTTTGGCAACTCCCATGAACAGCAGCCATAGCAGCAGCAGACTAACCACAAGTTTTACTAATGCTGTGAAAGAAACACTAATTACAGAGGAATTAAAATAAAAAATGATTATATTTCTCTCTCTAAATCCCCTCTTAATACTTCCCAGATTAGGGTGGATTTATTTTTTTGTAAACCTTTCTGTATCAAAAAAAAAAAAAAAAAAAAAAAAAAATCCCCACTTTATTTTTTTTTCATCTCCTCTGTGATTCATCGAAAGCCAGACTCTAGGAAGGGGAACTGCTGATGCAGGAGTGCTTAAGAGGGCCTGAGCCAAAGCACAGCTGGCCTTCGGGTCAAGCCCAGAGTGAATGAGATCTCTTCAGAAGGCAGCAGCGCTGGCTTTTAACACTGCTGGAAGGCAGAGGGCATTCTGGTGGCTGGTGTGGAGCAGGGATGTGCCGGCCCCAGGGGCTGCTGATGCTCCACGGAACACAGAGAGAACAGCGTGAGGTCGGTCTGTGGTTACTTAACCTTAAAACCCCTTTGATAGATGGTTAAAGACATGCTACAGGAGAACAAGAATGTGTTAGTTACCCATGTGGAAACCAAGAGAGAATGTGTATGCACTTAGGGGCAGAGATCGGCTTACTAGTTTTTGAATGGCAACGAACTCTTGGCCCAAAATGATGCTACCATTATGGTGGATCTTAAAGCTACAGGTTCAGCTGCCTATATCCCAGCACCTTTGGTATCTTAATTACAACTTGGCCTTAAACAGGCAGCAAGGGAATTTTGAAATCTAACTCTAAACATTCACTCCAAACTTCTGGATGGGTATTTCTCACAATTATTTGCTTCTCTTCTATATTCTCTCCTCCTCCTTCCTCCTTCACAGCTACAAAGATCAAATGCACTGAGGGGATACACGAGCTGAAGAAAAACTTTGAACAGCCCTTGCTTGCCACCAAAGCAGCTGCCTTCCTTTTCCACACTGCCCCAGCCTTCAGTACAAGTCCTGGGCTTCTGTTACTTGAAGAATGATTTCTTTTGTGCAAAGCATTGCTTCTCCAAATATGGGGTAGGATCCAGATTCCATGAAATGAAAAATAAAAAAAAGATGAAATAGAATAAGATCACCACCGAACAAACTTTACTGTTGTACATAAAACATTTCCTTTTTTCAGGAAAAAGAAAAAATACTATAACGTATTTAATGTTCCTATCTGCTCCTTACTCTTTTTTCAATTTAAAGGAGACATTTCTGAACCTTTCAGGGCAGTTGCTGCCATAATCAGATGAGACTCCGAAGGGGCTGAAGAATCTCTGCTATTGCACTAGAACCAAAACCACAGTGGAAATGCAACAGAAACAGTCTGCAGAATAAAATAAATAATAAATCCCTGCACATCTTCACAGACACACGCCAGTTGGGGTGTTGAACTACATCCCTTTGAGATGGCAAAGGGCCTTGTTTCATAGGGCTGGCACCTCACCTGTGCCACTGAGCTGCAAGCTCATCTGCAGCGCAGGGAGCTGGAGCAAAGCGTGATTCCCCCTTTCATTTATGGCTCTGCCACTGCAAACCAGGTGAACTGCTCTCAGTGAAAGTAGTAGCTTTTTCCTGTGTTGCAGTTGGATCCCTTTTAATGCAGAAAAGCGAGGCTCTTACAGTCCTTTCCTGCCACTTCTCATGTGAGAGAGGAGCTGAGGAAGAAGCCATACATCAGTAAGGGAGAACGGGGAGGCAGGCTTTCAAAAGTCTACTGACTGCAGGTGTTCCTGTTTCTGGGTGTCCAAAGGCTTCTGGTCCTTTAGAGAGCAGAGAGCTCAACTCCTGATCAGATCTGTTCTTCAGTTTTGTGGTGCACTGCATTGACCAAGGCACCCCAAACCACTACAGGTGCTGCAGAACCTGAATTGAGGTAGCCTGTGGGCACAGCCTACGTTTTACAGAGGCCTCCATTATAGCTGCCCAACTTCTGTCTGCCAAGGCTGAACCCACTCTTTTCTACAGAAAAGGAGGGTAAAAACGTTCAGAAACACAGCTTGGGGGACCTGGAGGAGCATTACGGTCCCTGTTCCAAGGACTGCCAGGGGAGTGCTTCAGTCATCAGGGCTTGAAAGCAGTCAAAAAGACTTCAGCAAATGGAATCGTGATCGTAAGCCATCACTGTCAGTTTAGGGTTTTTTGATCTCATCTAATCATATGTAACAACAATGAGAGAATTTTATTGCTGCACAATTAAGGAGAAAATGTTAACAAAAAAACAGCTCTACAGTTCTTCAAGCATGTTTTTGAATTAAAATAAAAATAATTATCAACTCTACACAGCAAGGGGGATGAGAAATAGGCAGCACTGCGTTTTTCTGATTGCCATTGTATTAATATTTAACAATAACTTCAGTCGTTTCCTTGAAGGATAATTTTCTTAAACAAACTTTTATCTTTAGTGTCTAACCCTTCCGCAATATTTTATTCTTAACCTGATTTCTGGGGGAAAAAAAAGACAAACTGCAACAAAAAGCAGATTTATAAAAATATACAATATCTTATTAGCTTCTGGGTGCTCAAGTGCATTTATCACATATTTAAAACAAACTTGAGCTCAGCGAAGCCCAATTATAATATCTTGCTGGGCAGAGAAATTAATTAAACAGCTGAATGATAAAGGCCCCAGCAGCAAACTGAGGCTTTAAAATAAATAAGATTTTTTTTTTTTTTTTTTTCCAAATAAGAAGGGAAAGAAAGGAATCTTCAGCACACATGCTCAAACGGTAATGTGAGCAATCTTTTCAGGAGCACAAGGCACTGTAAATAAGACTACCTGGCAGGAGTCCACAGAAGCAGCTCTAATGCTGCTCTCCGACTTTGTGATTTGCTAATGTGAAACACACGCACCCCTTTTGCACCAAGTTCAAATAAGCCTGGGATCCCAGCTGTGAAGCTCAGCGACTGAACCAGAACAAGGGCAGAAGTTGTCAAGATTTAAGAGCTTTCAGCAAAACCCTTCAATTGCAGCCAGTACCCTATTCCATAGAAGGATATCAATTATAGATAGTGACTTGCTTTAGCAGGGCAGTCAGTACTGTCAGACACTAGATAGACAACCATGAAGAATCATGAATCTTTCTATTAACTGTAAGAGAGGTGGAAAAAAAAAAGGATGGATGGGTGCTATAAATAAGGCAGAGAATGTGAACGGTTTAACACCTTGCCTTTTGGTGTATGTATCATGAAAATTTAACCATGCTGAATCCTAAATGGCACATATCACTTGAAAACAAGGGCTCCTGCATTGAAATCATTACAGCGTCAAAGCCTTCTGGGTGGGTCAATAACGACTCTCTTATGTAGCTTTTTAGTTATTTATTCATAGAAGCACTGTTCTGTTCATAAATTCAGTCAGAAAACACTGTCTCATGGGACCTAAATGTACTCTTGATAGCACCCACATTTTACACTAGTAACAGCAGGACTTCACTACAGAAAGTAAAGCAGAAAAACACCACTGCATACTGACCATTCTGCCCACGACCACAATTTCTGGTATAAAGCTGTACTACATATCCAGTCACAGATATGTTTGCACTTACTGTTTCACATATGCTATATTACACATCACTATCTATCCCAGACATTGCTAGGATCTGATTTACCTATTCTTGATTCCAGATTAAATCATAGCCCACCATTACCCCAAAAGGGTAATAATGTTATTCTCACATGACAGAAAGACTGGAACACACATGAGCAACTCCATCTTTACCTCTTTCCAAATGGAAGTGTATGTGCTTGTGGATACACCTTGTACATTATGGGAGCAATGATACCTACCACATTGTAGCTGTGTGCGCTGCATATTATAGAAAAGCTCTTCTGCGTTCCACTCCAGAAGCATTCTAATGAGAGGGGAATTTATGCTCATGTACACAATCCTTCAACAAATGAAACATCAGCCTTCCATATTTTTCATAAACACTGCAGTTCTTCTAAAATTTCAATGCTTTGGGTCACAAGTCTGTTCTGTGCCAGTGGAGGTTTTGAGTCTGATTCCTTACTAACACAAGTGGCTACAAATCATAGCTTTATTCCCCCTCTCAAAAAGGGGGGGAGAATATTTATAATAAGACTTACAGTTAGCCCATGCAGATTTTGAAAATTCAGCCTTCTCAGGATGTACAGGAATGCTTTAAGGCTCTTTTTCTGGAGTTCTGTATTTTACAGATTTTCCTTTTGTCAGCCAGATTTCCAAAGCTCAGGAAACTGGCATGGAAAGCTATAGCTGAGCTGTACAGGTGAAACGATGCTCTGTATGCTTCCAACTCAAATGTACAAATTTTGAAATGGTGACAGGAAAGGGTTTCCTTGCAATCCTCTGAAAATGTCTGTGTAGCTCACTCTGTCTCACTAGAAGTTCTCTTGCCATCCCACTCACCCAGCAGGTGCATGTACACAACATGACATACTGTGCTCTTGCTTGTAAATACCCACTCAACTTCTGTAGCTCTTAGCTCACACTGGTCACCTTCCTCGAATGTCAGGGAATACAGGGATGCTGGCATATGTTACCTGAACAAGCCTTGCTCGTTTAAGCTACTATTGCTTTCACCTATGCCAGCTTCCCCTGCCTCAGTGTTTACCCTACAGCAGAACCAACACAAACAGAATGGTTACCCGTGCTTTTGATGTCCCAGGTGACAGACCAGAACCTCATTTCAAACACCACTTCAATCCTGGCTGGAGCATCTGATACTCTGTGAGCCTGCCAGTGGGTTGGGAAGCACCTGCAGAGCAGCAGAGCATGCAGCCAGCACAGGCAACTCCTACAAGATTTGAAGGTTGATATCTATTATCCTGCAAAGCCCTCAACCTGCTGAGAAGCATAGCATGGTAGCTACATGCCTACATATATACAAGCTAGCTCGGGGACCCACACACAGTACTGAGAAGCCTCACACACAAGTCACTGATTTCACATGGTTAATGCAATCCCATGCCCACACTGGGGCCATTCCTTCTCTTGTGTCTCAGCAGCACCAAACACCGTGGTACTCTGGGCTTAACAAGGCCTCCAGCTGTTACTGCAGTGTAAATACTTCTGAGAAAGGATGAACCCACACTACAGACACACCAGCTCTATCTGGGCCTGACACAGGGGTACATGCACACATTGCATCCGGAGCTTAGTGCAATGATGCTGGGGAAAGAGTAGCCACTGCTATGCTTGGATTCACCCATGAATATCTGGGTACAAGGCCACAGACCACAGCAATGGGAAGATATTCAAGGACACAACTGTTACACGGGAACTTAAGGATTTCTTCTGGAGCTGCACACCTAAAAGCCAGCTGAAGCCCTACTGAGATCTGGACTTCACTCCCCACGTTGCAGCAGGCCTCAATCAAGGGACTGTGGCAATCAAGGGCAGACAAAACGTGAGGGAGATAGTGCAGAACCAGCCTTTCACACAGAGCTAGATGAGTCAAGCCCTTTTGCAATTCTGGACAGAAATAACTCACTCAAGTCCACACAGCAGGCCTCTGCCAGAGCAGCAAAAGAATCACAAAGCAGCACTGAGTCACGCTGACTCTTGCTGTGTGATTTGAGCTACTTGAATGTGATGGTTGCTGCAAGGATGATGATTTTATTGTCTTCAGGGTTTCAAGTTGGGACTTGTACCTCATCATCTTAAAATGCCATCATAACATATCCAAATCTTGAGCGCTGTCAAAAAGAACTCCTTGTATCGCAGAAACATTTTTTATCTACCTGTTTTTACAGCTAGAGAAACCCATTTCAGATGTTGCCATCACTCAAAAATGTAAGAAATACACCTTTTTCAGAGAAGTCTTGCTGTTGACCTTTATAAGACTGTTAGATTTGCATCAGAAATAACAACAAAAAAAGAACAATCTCACTGTCAATTTAACTCACCTGAAACTGTATAAAACATTAGCTATTAAATAACAGGCACAGTGGAATTCAATTAGATTTTATATATGCAACTTCAAAAAATCCTCTTCCTTTTTTTTATATTACCAAAGGCACTTTTATTCTAAATTTCTCTTTTATTCCATATATTTTGGTGTAAATTATTTATCGTCATCACTCAGATCACTTCTGAATATTGAGAAAGGTTTTCCAGTCACCAAAAAGCTTTAGCCTCACAATTATGAGCAGAGACTGCCTATGCAGAGCCCCAGATGATGTCAATCAGTCTGACTGCATGGAATCAATTGCAAGACCGACACTTGATCTTTTAAACACATCCAACCTTTCATATGGAATCTCTTCCCAAAAAGATATTACAACATTAAAAGACTCTCTTCTCACATTCCATTTTGGCCTATTAAAATGTTAGAATATGTTTTAGGCAAAAAGTGTCTAAAACTTCATTTAAGAAGTCACATTCTTGCCATTATTTCAGTCCGTGATTTTCTTCCATTTACTGTTATTGTTACTGTCACTACTGCTACTATTACTTACCAATAACATAAAATAACAATTCTTGATGGTTAATTTCCAGCACCACCAGTCTGTCACACCCCAGCAAGTCGAAGCTGGCACTGATTTACTGAAGTCACCTCTGCAGCATCAGTTTACCATTTTGCATAGTGTTTAGAAATACATGGTGGTTGATTTTATTTATTTACTTCTTTGTTTGTTTGTTTAACGTCAGGAGAAAAGTATATTTTTCAACAATCTATTTGAGTAGTATTGGCCATATTGTGCAACAGACTTTGCACAATCTGCAGAAGAGTACTCAACATTTTTCTACAATAAATATGACTCCAACACACGCATAATTTGCTGAAGATGGCCCTCTCCAATATGTACTGAAAATTCCTTTTTTTTTTTCAGCATATTTAGATAAGTTCTATGAAATTAAAGTGATGCCCTGCTAGCTAAGTATCTGGAAATGTGTGGGGGTGTTGCACTTGGTAGGTTCCATTCTATTTGATGGCTCATTTTTTAGCTTACTAAAATACTAAGAACAATTCACTTTGGCAAATGGAGAGGAAGAAAAAAGACAGATATAACTAATATATAGCATAGCATAAATAGCACTATCCAGTTTGCTTTTGCTAGAAGGACCGAATAACTCTGTCGCCATGTATTTATCTAAATAACCCATTCCAGCTTCCACACGACAGTAAATTGATACAAAAAAAAAAACCTCTTCAAACCCTTAGGGAAAGGGGAAGAACTCCCCTCACCCATTTTTACTGTTACAATCCCTTTTGGGGAAAAAATCAAACTTGGCTAAAGGTTAATAATAATTCATGTCCAGCTTACTATTACTCAATAACTATCAAAGTCTCTAACTCAAAATAGTGTTTGCTGGCTTACAGGATCAGAGCCATTACAATCTCTATTGAAGACTTTATTGAATTTTACACTAAGCTTTAGCTGACTGAACAGGTCAAGCACTGTGGCTCAGTTTTCTTTATTCTCAGAAACTCATAAACCCCATTCCAGTTTGCAGCGCTGTTAGCTAAGAAACTTGACTCAGCACAGGGTCAGAGAACCTGACCCTCATGAAAAAGGTCACGTAGTTTTAAACCCAGTTCCTGAATACCATTAACTTACATGCACTAGCTGTTCCTGTGTGTCAAACTCCCGGGAACAGCCTTCCCAATGGCAGTTCGTCTCGTAGACCACTTCAGGCTCCTGTTTGCTTTCATCTTTGTCCCCTTCCTCCTTTACCAGGGTCATACCTTCTGGCTGTTCCTGGAGAGATGAAAAAACAGAGGTGAAGAGAGAGGAAATTCTGAAACAGAGGAGGAGAAGTGAATTACTTCATCATTAAAAGAAAGACAGGGAAACAGATTATTCTACCCTCAGTTCACTCTGCTCTACAGAACACAAAAGCTCAAAACAGGCCTGGTAAGCCAAAACCATGTGTCAAGTATATGTGTAAAATATATATTTCTTCCTCACAAGTATCCACTGCAGAGAATTTCTAAAAAAAATCCATTTACATGCCAGTTAAAATCAGATCATAAATGCTCAGCTTCCCTCTCCCCATACTGGAGCAGCTCTTCATTTGCACATTTGCCCTAATAATTCAGTGGCATTATGAGTGAAAAAGGCATTACTTAGCATAGCTGAATTAACGGGAATTTGTTTTTAGTAATAAAGTTGGACATAAATCACCAGTCATCCAGACTGTGTTTATGTTGCTAATCCAGTGACAGTTTTTCACATAAACAGTCTTTTCAAAAGCAGACTGGTAATTCCAAGGCTACACGTCAGCCCATTCTTGCCCGTAATACGTGCATGGAGGGGGTGACTGGGGGAAGATGGCTTTTCATTTCAGTTTTTGATTCGCCACCTTTAGCTCCTCCAAAGGACTCCTTCCCAGCTTGTACTGGCTCAGATGTTGGCACAAACATTTGGTTCAGATTATGTCCTCATGCTATTTCGCCATTTCTAGCCTGCTGTGGGATTTAAATGAATCTTGCTCTCTTTTCATGGATTCACTCACAAGACTGAGTCTCTGATTCTGACCTGCCTTTCATCACTGTAAATCAGGAATCACTCTGCTAAAAGCAGTGGCATCAACCAGTAAGGAAAGCTTGGTAGAAAAGTGGAGGCCAGCACTAAGGCCTCAACGTTGCACAGTGCTAAGATCTGTTAGAAGTCAGCAAGGTGTAAATATTCTTGCTGAATGGCAAACTCATCCTCAATAAAGACCTCGATATCTTTGGTTCCCTTTTCCACAGAGAACAGAGGGCTGAGCACTCAAACTAAATGAGATGCTTCTCCTTCACACTGCTTCCACTCTGTCCTCACCCTTTAACAAAGCAAACACTCATTGCTCTATATTCAACCCCTTGCTACCACGAGCTCATGTGTGTGCATGAGATGAAGGCTTGTAAGAGGCAGCAGGGCTAAAACATGGCGAAGATGTGTTTTCCCTCTAGCAGTGAGAAAAAAGGCTTATAGCTGAGATCAGAAGGCTGTACCTGCACACTTCCTGCACCCGGGCTGGGGAGGTCCTCGTCAGGCTTTATCTTGGAACGCTTGTTGTGCATTGGATCCCCAGTGCTGCTCACTGCAGACTCACTTGTGGGTTTGTTCTGCTGCAGGCAGTTTTTTTTCCCCCAAAAAAGACAAAATTAGACTGTGATAAATACGCAGCTACCAACTGAAACATGCAGCAGCTGCTCAGCAACTGTATATGGAGAAGCTACACTGTTAATTATATTGGATATGCAATCAGACTGTGCTTCAATTACATAGCATTAACTTGTGGGAGAGCTGCATCACTCAACCTTGTAATGGAGAAGGAAGGGAACTGGAAGGCAAGCATCTGACGCTATTCCTTTTTACAAACTAATGCTGTTTTTGTCAGGCCAGGGAGGAGTAGGAAGACCCTGAATTTCCACATGATGATGACTTCAGAAAGGCAACTCTGAAAAGCCAAATTGCTAAGCTAAGTGTGAATAAACAGGAGAAAAAAGATCTTTTTTACAATTGGAGGAAAAGTTTTCCCACTTCATGTCTATATGCAAGATCTCAGCTTTTTTAGTGCATTTCCCATTATAATAGTGGATAGGGAGGAAAGCTGGACACTAATGTGAGATTCTCAACTGAAAAATCCTAGATGACGTCCTGGATTGTCCCAAGTCAGCAGCAAAGCTGACTTAACCACTGACATAAACAGGCCAGAATCTTTTTTTTCTTCTTGCTGGATAGAACATTGTTATCTACACCTGCAAATGGATCCTGTAGGAATCCAGATTAAAGATACCTGAACTGCACAGACCCCATAAAAATCAGTATGCTGCCTACAGCAGTATATATTGCATCTACATTTGTAAAAGCTAGCCATAATATAAACAACTCCCAGATTGATGAATAGCCTATCCCAGGTCATCTAGAAACAAACAACATGAGTTAATAAAAGGTGAAACAAGAACTGTGCATATTATTGTCTTGATACCCTGCTGCACATCTCCAGCTTTTGAGAATACAATTTTCCTATTGAAATGATTAATTCTAACTCACCACGTTCAATTTTGCATGAATCAGAGAAAAAAAACTTCAACCTCTGCACCACCTTTGAGCAGCTCACACCAGTTCAGGACAGCAAAATACAACTCTGTGCCTCGAGGTACGCTAGACAACTTGATGTGGATGTGAAGATGCTAAGCTTTAAAATGTTCAGTGCTTCTACATGTTTTTCCTGTTCTTTGCTCCCCACCTGTATAAAGTTGTCCAATCCAGCAAAGGCAGGTTGGAATAAGGAGCTGCTGCAGCACACTGAAATATTTATGAGGATTAAAAAGCATGCTACCAATGAGGAACACTGCATCTAAGCCCATGATTTATAATAATGGGACAGCAAATGCTATAGCTGCAAGAAAACTGTTATCAAAGGGTCTCGGTGACAGTGGTGATTAACTGCTAACACGACAAAGTGATTTCTTTCATTTTTTCATTTTTAAATTAGCTGGGTACAAAGGTTTCTTTCATTGTCTCTCACCTGCGTGGACTCAGAAGGTCCAGAGCTGACCTGGACAGGGTTCAGAACACTGGGGATGCCAGGGATAGGTCTCTGGGTAGGAAAAGTTGGAGCAGGATGGATGAGAGGAGGGCTGTGTCCAAAGGCAGAACCCAGGGTTTGCTGACGACTTATAATTTGCTGATGCATTTGCTGGAGGGATACCGGTGTAGGAGGGTATGTGAAACTCAGAGCAGGGCTGAATTTGGGAGAAAAAGGAGGGAAGAGGGAGGAAAATGATGAGGGTCATTACAGTATGGCACTGCACAGATTAAACTCTTAAAACCATGCCCCAAAGGATGATAAATCCTGCTTTTAAACCCAGAGTTGGTCTGGATTTACTAGTGAGTGCAAAAGCGATACCTTAACAAAACACAACAATTTCTCCTAACATTTACCACAAAACCACAGAAAGTTGACAGAAATAAAATTCAGAAAAAAACTGAAATAAAAGGCAAGCAGTTCAATAACAGCTATTTATTGCAATAACAAACTTTATATAAAGAAAAAGAATGGGTGCCTACATGCTTTATAGTACTTTTATTGATAATGCAGTTCCCCTACGTTCGTCTGTATGAAGCAGTTCCTTTAATCTTGGCTTATGTTACACTCTTTCATATGTCTCTAGATCTTATTACAAGAGGAGAGAAAATCAATTGGTTAAATGTGTTCTGAACACCATGCTTGTCATATCACTCATTTGTTTGCAAAGATGGAAAGCTCAGTTCATCCAAAATGTCACCTAAAGAATTTCCATCAGTGCCGTTTGGTTACAGAAACTGATGGATTAACCTTTCCCCTCTGAAACTGGTGATCAATGACTTTCAATGTAGAAATATTCCAATGGGAAAGCACTTCTTCTTCCAGTTTAACAACATTAAATGTCTATTAAAGCCCATTATGCATGTTAATACCTGTCATCACTTCATTACTTCACCGTACTTCCCAGACTACAGTGACTTTGGAGGAAATTACACTGCCATCTAAGGACCTGTTCTGTGGGTAGTGCCAAAACATTCCTTGTGTCATACTTGAAGAATAAACGGCATGGGGTTAAATCTTCAAACACAGAAATATGAGATTCTCCTGTAAACATCTGCCAATAACATATTACTGCAACAAAAAGAAAGAGGAAGAAGAAGTGTATACACGGATTATTTTCTTTTAAAAAGGTCAGTTCAGAAGATTAGACCTTGAAAGAAAGGGATGTAGGATAATACCTTTTAAGAATCAAGGCTTCTTCTAACGTCAAAGGGTGGATTTAATCCAAATTTACAGTCTGGGGTCTTAATTGCTGTTACACTTAAGTGCATTAACTGAAAATACTGTGATACAAAAAGAGCTAAAATCATTTCAACCATTTTAAGTAATAATTCTAAAGAAATTCTGTGTTCATTAATTTGACTATGCATTTTGTCTGTTTGACTACAATCTATAAAGAGACAGATCCAGAGTGATTACATTACTATTATTCCTGATGAGAACTCTGTATTACAATAGTTTGCCCACTTAGGACAGAATATTATTAAGAATACCCCGAGAGAATTTTACTGGTCTTTGAGGAACTCTCCTTTCATTTTGCATTGTATTCTTTTTAATAAAAGGAGGCAGAAACGGAGTGAAAACAGTAATTGTTCACAGCAAGAGTTAGGGAGAAATCAGTAATAATATTCAGTTATTGCAGCTCTATAGTCCCTGCTAGTGTTTCTGTAAGCAACCATGAATGATTACAGCACGACTTAGCTAAGGTAGCCACTATGGATGATTGATAGGACATTAATCAAAAGATGCATATCAGCCTCAGAATTTGTTCACAAGCTTTCTTCTAATAGCTGATTTCATGTTCACTGAGCTCTATGCCAGTTTGTTCAATTTATTCTTCAGTGTACAAGCCATTCATCAAAGAACACAATGATTTAACACCCCCTTTCCTTTTTAGTGAACAAACATTACTAAGTGTAACTACTCCAGTCTGTTCATTAAAAACCATACAATTACAATGTCATACATGAGGCTGAAACAATGCCTCCTTGCTACATCCCTGCTACTATCCTATGTATTATTTTAAGTTAATCTTGTATACTTCGAACACTTTAACATCAACAAATGCAACACAAAGTATTTTGTTTCCCTGCGAGCAGTTAGTACCTAGGACATTTTCAACCCTTAGATGAACCAGTTTGAAAGAAAAAATAAGTGGATTGTCTTCTTTGGGAGCTTCAAGTACAGAGCACCCTTGGAAACTAGGTCTTCTTTTTTTTTTAATTATTATTTCTTTTCCAGATGCCTAAGAATGTTCAGCAATACCTAGCTGGTAAAATTTTGGTGATATTCTTCTGATTCTACGTGTTAAAAAGACAAACTCAGAACTAATCTACAAGATGTGACTGACTGAAGCCCTCAGCTCAGAAATGTAGCTCCTACCTATCACTGTGCTGTGACTACACATACACGAGCTTCTGAATCTAACATTAATTTTTCAACCTATGCAAAGTACAAGAGATCCTTCCCAAACAAATCAGGAGGGTCAGGAGGAAACTGCCATGAATAGAATATATTTTTAGTTCGGTAGGAGGGCTGTCAAAGTGTCAGTGACAAGGAAAGTTGGATGGTGAAAAGAAATCTCCAGCTGCGAGCAGAAGACTGCAGGAGCACCACAATGTATACTTACAAGTTGTACTTAATGCAGCTGAAATACATGTACTGGAGTTTGGCAGCATTCTCTACTCCATCCCTCCAGAGGTCAGAGATGTCACCTGTGCTAACAGGTTATTTCTAGTGTCATCCCTGCCTTGCATCCTCTACTCCACACAGAGCAACACAAAACATGCTTATGTCTCCAATGGCAAAATACTTGTCTAACTAAAGGACAGAAACAGTGCTGCTTTAACAAACACAGAAGCCAGTTTCATTGGCTTGCAGTAATATACCTTACGCCAATAGAGTGCAAGTGCTCAAAAGTTAAGCATATTTGTTACCTCCCTGTATATAAATACATACAGTCTCTGCCAAAAGATAGATTTCACCTCATAGAGATGTCCTCTTTCTCTACATTTGCTTTAACACCACATGGAGCCTTCAGAAGTAGGATGTTAAGGCATGCCCTGCTGACTCTTGCCCAGACATCATCTTAGCTCATGCTTCTTACTGGAAAGCAGTGACACCAGCAGCAGATGCAATGAGATAGAGGTGCACAGATGTGCTGAGGAAAAGAGGAATTCTTATTTCTTTAGTTTTTTTGGGTTTTGTTTGTTTGTTTGTTTGTTTGTCCAGTACTCAGCACCACAGGCTTAATTGAGGTACTGGGATTTCCCCATGGACTCTCCAAACCTAAAACCCCTCAGACTGAAACAAAAAAGGAGACTGCAAAGGAGCGGATGAACAGAGTAGCAACTAGCCAGCCACAAACAGTACTCATAAATGGTGACAACAGTTCAAACACTGGGCTACTTCTTAAATAGCTCAGATAGCTGTCTTCAAGTAATCCCAAATGTTTCTGGAAAGCCTCATGAAAATCAGGCAGGATGACCTGTCTGGGTTTAACGTCAACCTCAGGCAAAATGCTGACACAGGACAGCATGGCCGATTTTCTGATCTGAAAAGATCAGAAAGATCCTAAGGAACAGAAGGTATCAAGGCTTTTCTTCCTTTCAGAAACCATTCAGGCTGCTCAACAATGAAGCTGATAACTGCGGGCAGAAATCAAAGCCTGCAGCACAGCTAGCACAGAGCGCTCTGCTGCAGAGATCTGGATATCTGCCCTCCTTCAGGAAGTTTTTAACATCCTTTGTTCAGTAACTTTGTTTCTCTTGCACACAGGACATGTACAGAATCTCCCTAGCCAAGAGTGTCCTCAGGCCCCATGTGGATCCCTCTGTCTTGCCCAGCAACTGTAGGCCCTCTTGTTGGCCCAAAGGAGCTCATATTGGTTTCCAGCCAGGAGGCCAGCACCACCAAGCAGGATGTGCAGTGGCCATGTCTGTTCAGAAATGATGTACTGATATGGCACTGGTGTCACTCAGTGGTTTCGGAGACTTCAGTTTGCATCGTGTTTCCTCAATGATACCTCCAAGGGGCTACAGTTCAGACACAGGGTACTAAACACTTCTAAAATCCAGATGCCTGAGGAATGCAAGATGACTGCCTCAATCACCCACATTTTCCAAAACAGAGGCCACTTCCAAAAAATCTTGGGCTGACAAAAATGTAAGTGAATTATAAATCTTCCATCTATCTACTGAGGAAAGACAATGTGTAACTTCAGGCTTCTGATCTGTGTTTGTTACAGACTTTTTTCTTTAACAAAGAAAGGAGAAAGGAAAAGAGAAAAAAAAGATGAATGTTTACGAGATCACTATTAACTACATGCAGGTTACCTTTCTAGTTGTTGAGTTCAATGGGGGGCAAGAGTTTGAAAAAATGTGTAATACTTTACTTTCAATAACATTCAATATCTCATATTTATATAATAACAATATATATTTATATAACAGAACAGCCTAGCAGTCATTTATTTTTCCATACTGTGGGCTTCTATGTATGTCTGTCAGTCTGTCTCTTTCTCCTCTCCTCCACTGCAAAGCCTCAAGCTCCCTTTTACCAGAGGTAAAAGCAGTTCAGTGAACTGCACTGCAATTACACGAACACATCAAATTTTAAGGAACTGACTTCAAGAAGAAGGAAAACAGACATTATAATCAAAACCAAGCTTTGTGGCTGTCATACTAACAAGGTTGTCCATTTCTGTCTATTTCAGCTGTGCAAATTGCCAAAGTCAGAAAAAGTCCTTATTTCTTATACATTGCATAAGCGTGCCTAAGCAGACAGGCTGGCACAAAAATGCAGAGGAAATTCCAACCCTGTGAAAGTGGGAGTATAGTTTCATTATATCACAAAAGTTTCCTTTTATCACAAATGTTTTCTCATCCTCACAAAAACTGTGATGATATCCTCCTTGCAACATGAAACACACAGTTCTGCAAGATCTGATGCACGTAAGTACAACACACATGCTCACCCCATGAGGTAAGGAGCACCTTGCACTGCAAGGGACCTTTCCAACATGTGCAAAAAACCTTGGAGCTCTCAGCACAGACTGCAGTTTCTAACACCTGCTTTTGTCATCAACTGACACCAGAAAGACCCAAGTCACTCCTAAATGGACTGCAGCTCATGAAGAGAGAGGTAATTTGAAAGTGGACTGGATTCACATTGAATAAAGCCGAGCATCAGGTATTAGCTGGGCTTCATCACAGGTACTGCCACAGCTTCTTTTAGCTCATGCTCAAGTAGGTACAGATGTCACTATTTCATTGTACTCTCCCTTATGAGTTGCACAAAGTCCTTGGGCAAGTAAAGTTGAGAAACCAGGCTTCAGAAATTCACCAATAAATGTAGCATGAATGACTGGACTCATGGAATTGAATGGAGTTTTCAACCTTTTTAGGCCAGGAATTCATCTTTAGTTTTTGATACAGATTTGTAAAATCTTTATTGCTTAGGAATGTTCAAAGGGCCTCACAAATGCCCTTCCAACATCATATCCACCTACTTTTCAGGAAAGCAACTTTTACATACTGCTGAAGTAAAACCAGCATCAGAAAGCCCTGCAGAATTGCCCTAAGTCTAGGGTCTAAGTCTAGGCACAGCATCTGTTGCTGAACTACGTTATTATCCAAGTCATAATGAAGTTAACAGTGATAGTTTTCACATGTTCAGTTGTTCTTTTTTCAGAGGAGCAATGTAAGAAATAGCTTCACTCATCCCACAGTAAAGTGACATGTAGGAGCCACTGTTTACATTGGGGGACATAAGTAAAAGGTGGCCAGGAGTTGAACCAAGGATGCTAAGTGGCAGTGTACGAGCTGATTTCAAACTAAAACTGATGTGTTTATAAAACTATGTATATCCATTAATATGCAGCCAGGAACATTGAAAGTCAGATGTGGAAAGCTGTAGATGGTCAGCATGACAGTCTCATACTCTGACTCCAAAACAGACACAGAAGAAAGAAAGCCAATGAGTCCTTCATGGAATTGGATGAGAAGAAGCTGGGAATATCATGTAATAAAACTGTCTCCTGTTGTTTGAGTTTGTGGAAACAGGAACTTGTGTAAGTTCTTTGTAAACAAACTGGAGCAAGAAAAATAAGTTTCCAAATCTGTCACCCACTTCTCCTTCTGACGGAAGCAGCCTGCAAAGCTGAATATTGACAAATTGCTCAGGTCACTGAAGTGACAATGCACTCAGGAACCTTGTAGCCCAGGAAAGACTTGCGAAATTCTTACTTCTTGAAATATATTAGATGTAAAATGAAAACCAAATGGTATTACAGGAAGGGAGAATTTAAAAATGCACTTCTGTTTGAAGCCCTTTACCTACAGTAAAAGTAACATTTGTCAGTACTAAGAAGATTTTTTGTTTTAAATTGTCTTCTTTTCCCTCAGCTTTCTAACTGGCAGCAGTCATAGATAACACAAACAACTGATCAGTTGTTTTAATGGCCTGTCACTTAAGTACAGGGGAAAACAATTTCAAGCCGTCACCACGAAACCAGACATACAGTATGATTCTAAAGGCAGCTCTGAGTCTTGAAATCCACATTTTTCAAAACTAGGTTTCATGAATATCCCTCTGCATTTGTAAAACTGACACATTTTACTAAAAATCACTAACTTCGAGACAAGTCATCTAACTGGATTTGTAGAGACGCATCTAATAAAGTTATACTATGTTTTCAGTTTTCATCAGATAATAGCCATCACCTTAAAATTGCATTTAACTCACATGCATCATTGCCTCTTCTTTCACTTTTCCACTAGCAATTTAAATTAACAGTCTGTGGTTGCACTATCCCTTCAGCTTACCATATTATCTATTCTGTTTTATCTGCTAGGCTAGGTGAAATTTTTCTTCATGAATACACTGCTGTATGCTGGAGTAAAATGGAATGGTTTCAGAGAGCAACAGAACTACAAGGATTAACCTTATATGCTCAGACAGCATTGACAGCTTCGTCCTTCTCACTGTGCTACTCCCGTTCAGAAATCTTCAGTAACCCAACTGGACTTTGTAACAATAATATCTTGTGTAATCCATCCGTGTTCCCTCTATGCAAACTCAGGACATTTCTGGAAAACCTATTTCACAATCAAATTCACGGCTAAGCTTTTTGTTAGTTTCTAAAGACAATATCATTAATTACTTGGAAAGTGCTAGTTAATACTTTTTAGGGTCTGCAAATGAAGCGAGCTCTGTGTTAAACCCCAGCATGTTTCTTAGCTCCAGGACCTTCCCAGAATTAATACTGCACTGGGTTCAATGCTTTGTCTAAAGACTTTAAGCTCTGGTAGTATCAAATCAATCTGGAACAAGTTGCCTGAAACTGATTTTTAATTACAAGATCTGTGGTTATACCTGTCTCCACACACACACATGAACATAACCACATTTATATATATGTAAATGTGTATATTCAACTATATATTCAACTGTTCTTTATTTTGTTTGACTTTTCAGATGCTTTCTGAAGGCAGAGATCTTGCTGTTCTGTGTTATGTGTGTGGGGGGTGAAAAATATCTACAACATTCCAACGCAATACGCAGGTGATCTCCAGATTAAGCTCCCTGAACATCACCATCTGCAATCTGTATGCACTTTCTATAGGAGGCCAGCTGCAGAATTGCAATTCAGTTGAGCAAGAGTTAGATGCAACATTCCATTACACTGAAGAATTTCATTTGTATTCACTTTGTAGCACTTCCCTGCCATTCAGAAAGTCTAGAAAAAGGATATAAAATAAAGCTATTATGGAATGGTCAAGCATTATATTCTTTTTTTTTTTTTTTTTTTTTTTCCCAGATTAACTGTACATAGATACAAGACCACAGAGAATAAAGCCCTGTGCTGCCTATATGTGACATGTACCTAGTTACAACAGAACCAGTTTCAGTGGGATTACACCTGGCCTGAATTTGAATCTATCTGAACTGCAATTACACCTTCATTTATAACATACTGCATGCTATTACTGAGACCTTTTCATGCAAGAAAAGCCTCCACTTAAAGTCAGCTTTGCGTCTCACTTAGACCCCAATAAGAGAGATAATAAAATACAAAGCACTTTTAATTCCAGAAGAAATGACATACTTTACACCTGGTACATGCTATCAAACAGAGCTTCAGGCAAAACACTGCCAAGTATATTTTGTTCTACCTGTTCTACTCTAAACATGCAGATTACATGATTCAGTTCATTAAGCAGCATTTCTGTTCTTTGACACAGAGTCAATAAGTGAATACATAGTGCAAAGCCGTAAATACTTAGATCTTACATTCTACAATAGAAATCACAGAATTAAGCAGTAATTTTTTATTTATTTTTTTTTTTTTAGTAAAAGTTAGATATGAATTCTCAGGTGGTGTCTTCTGTTTTTCATGGTAATTGTCTGGCAATTATCAAGAGCCCTAAGCAGCCTGACCCAGAGGGTGGTCCAAGCCATTCTACCATTCTATGAACAGAGGTAAGCAATGAAAAAACAAAACCTGTATCTTTGACATAATAATTTTGAGGAGTATGGTGAAGAGTTAAGAGTTACCTATAGAGCTAGATATGCTAGATGAACAAGCAACATGACAGTCAGATGTATAGTGATGTTCAAGGGGAGAGTCTGAACTAGTCAGACACTGCCTCTAAGTCACTCAGGCATTGAGTCAATTCATGAGGATCAGTGCAGAATTCAATGTAAGAATGAAAATTTGCTCAACATGAAACTATGTTAGGACAAATAGAAAGAAATAGAGAACACACAAAATCATGGTGCATTTGAATTGATAGTCCTCTTCTGGAATATTATTGAATGTAGTAGAGGTAGTTCTTCAGAGAGGACTAGAAGAAATGACAATACAAGAAGTCTTTAAAGAGCAGACTGAAAACCATTTGCCTCAGAAAGGAGACGAATACAAGGAGATATAATAAGAATGCATAAAATATTGAATAAAGAAGGAAGGCTGAGAACATGAAGGCTCCCTGTCTTATAGCTACGAGATGCTCTGTTAAATTCAAAAATTGGATAACTTAAACTTGATAAAAGGATACTCTTTTTTTATATATATATACAGTGCATGATCAGACAGTTGGGCTCTCTGCTGAAGTTATTTTCACTTTGTCACACAAAATACTTCTTACTTTCAACTGTGTATCTTAACTGTTTTTATGTTTCACTTCACTCTTCTCTTTGTGTTTGCTAAGAGAAATTAATATATTGTCACTTGTCTGTAGCTATAAAACAGTTCAGTGAAAGGCAATGGCTATCCCAAAAGGTCTGCACGAGGTGCTTATATGACAGGAGGAAATCATTAAGAATCCAATACCTGCGTGCAGGAAAGATCACTCTTCCCTGGTGATGCTAATCCACTGATGCCTAAGCTCTCCCTACAAACCTGGCTATCTCTTTCTAGCACTCTTGGCAAATGCATCCTCAATACCATTCCCCTGATGTTCAGCTTCAGATCAAAGTGATAGGAGCCAATATATAACCAGGATCTGGCTGTAATTAACCACGCTGTGTAATCTCTCTTTCCTGTTCTCATGACATCAGGGATGCAGGGGAAGAATCTGGGAGGAAGAAGAAAAAAAAAGTGCTGCTGTGCTTTTTCAGTTTCTTTCAGACCTCACAGGAGATCCCAAAGGGCTGCCATATTCATAACAAACTGATTTTTAGGACATTATGAGATAGCCAAGCCATATTCTCAGGTACATCTGCACATATAGAAAGAAAATATCTTGTCCCAGGCAGAACTGCACTGGATTTAAACACTTTGTAGCTCACAAGGAGTTCAGCTCATTTTCTGAGAACTTTGTACATTTAATATCATAGGGCTGCCAAGGGACTAGAAAAATACAGGAGTTCTGAATTTCTGATCATACAGAACAAGAAGTCCCAATCTTCTGTGTTTATTAAAGATCAGCTGATCTTTTGTAAAGGTTTTGAACTGTTACCCTTAATATCATGGGAAATCATTACCCCCTCTATATTCACTCTAGGCCACCCTGCCTCTTTAAAAAAGAAGTACCAGTGAAGTGCAAAGTCTAATAATTGTCACAGGTAGCAGATATAACATGTAAGCACATCCTGACAAAAGATGAATAGCAGGGGTGCTGGACTGAAGCAGGTAACCAAATGAGTAACTGTCAAATGAAGGATTATCCTCATTTGTTGCTGTTTCATATCCTCCTTTCTGCACAATCCTTCCCAGCTGATACCTAAACCAGGTGTTTTCAAATGCACAAAGTAGAAGCTCTACCTTGTGTGCTAAAGGAGATCCACTATTAGCTGCCAGCAGGAGAAACATCTTCTTTTCAAGTACTCAGCCAGTAGTCAGGATACAGAATTACACTGCCAGCTGACAATGACAAAGCACCCACCAAGCAAAGTCCTATCTGGATTGTGCTAAACTATTATTATTTATTATCCTAACTGAAGCAGTGCCCACATCAAGGACTGGAGCCCTTTTAATGCTTGGCTCTGTAAAAACACAGCCCTAAGTGCATCTCCTTTCACATGACTTCATCTTAAGCATCCCACAGTGCTCATACAGAGGGTCCAAGACCAAAAAGCTTTTTGAAACATGGGATGTAATCTTTGAGCCAATGAAAAGACAAACCAGGTCCTGGAAATACTTTCTTAACACAAGTAGCACCTCTGAAACAAAGCAGGTTGAAAGGGCACTGAGACTGCAAAAACAAACACACCCGAACTAAACCTGCCTGTACTCTCTTGCTCTCACTCATCAGTCTTTCATTATTTGACCACACACCTCTTCTCCTCTTGCTCCATCAGGGCACAAGACACACAATACTCTTCAATGATAAATACTGGTATTATTCTTCTTGCCCAGGATATTGCCCATGGGCGTTCCTTCCACCGTATTTAAACTTTCTGTGAGTACAAACTTACTGATACCTCCCTGGGCTCCTTGTTGTGCTCATCTCTGCAGAATCAAAACACTTCACAAAACATTAATGCTATCAGCCTCCTTCTAAGTGAAGGGGAAGGACTCCTGTTTGCACAGGCACAGAAATCAAAAAAGCACTAAGGATAAGAAGTGCCACTTGTTGCAGGTGCCCAGTTTCAGATATGGAGGCCCAATCTCCTGGGTTAATTAACAAAACAGTGCACATTAAATTTTCAAAATAACCACCAGCAGCCATGGCTGTGAGCGCTCAGCTTCTCTGAAAAATCAAAAGTGCCTCCAGAAAAGAAACTGCATGAGCCTGGTGGTCACTTCTGACTAGTGCAGTTTGCCCAGCGTTAAGCTGGGATCGTGCTGCAAGAGCAGGGTCTGCTCTCCACGCAGCAAACAACCAGGTTAACAGATTCTCTCCTCTTTTACAACTGCCTGAGAAAGTGGAGGCAGAGCCTGCAGCTCTGACTGACCCAGAGAGAAGGCTCAGCTGGTGCGCTGAAGCAGGCAGGGGTCCTGTGAAAAGAAACCAAAGCTACACAACCCTGAAGTTAAAGAAGGCATCAATGCACCATCACAAGGGGGCAGTACCTTCACTCTCATTAATGACTGGCTTCTGTGTGTCTTATTTTGCATCTTTTTCTCTCTTCTAGTGCGATCTTACTTTGTGTGTTACATGAAAGCATTTTGTCCCAGCCTGTTCAGCCTGGACAGATCCCGGCTCTGAAAACTGGTTTCTTTTTCATGTTCAAGGAAGGCTGTTATGGTTGGGCAGACAACTTTGACTCCAAAAACTTCCCAAAGAGATTCCAGATTAACAACAGCTGCAGCTGCAGGGGAACGTCCTTCTTCCTTTCTGTGCGCCTCGGACTGGAACACTTTGGATTCTTCGTCAACATCTATTTAAGACATGCTAATAGAGAGCTCCTAAGGCTGTTCGCTTGGCTGAATGGGATAACTTCCCATGAACAGCAAAGACTGTATCTGTAGTATTTAGATGACTTTCCTGGCAAATTTTAGCATCTCAGAGAAATGGCAGCAAAAGCTCTTTTACTACATACAGGAAAGCCTGTTGACCTCTAACTTCATTATTAGGAATTAACAATTTTGCTGGCATTTTTGTAAAAAATCAGCCTTTAATATGTATCCGCCATGAAAAATTCCTGCCAAGTGTAAATGATCTGTGCTGAGTTAAAAGTGATTGGAAACATGATCTGAAAGTAGAAGGACTGTGTAACATTAAGTATAGTTAATGACATCGATATTTCCTAAAATACAAATCCTTCCCATCTTGGAATTCTATCTACAGGCCTGCTGAACTATATCACTTTCTTGCTGTAATTCCTATGAGATTTACTTGCAAGTTTCCAGAATTTTACACTAGGGAAAGGTTTTCTTTCTACCTTTTTTCTACATTTTGATCACTGCTGCAGACAGGATATTAAACAGGATGAACAATGATTTGATTCAGTACAGCAGTTCTTGAGCTGAATGCATTATTTACAAGACAGTGGAATGCAATAAATGAAGTTTTACTGATAGCCCTGTTGCTATTTAGTCTTTGAATTTATTAAAGCAATGAAATGGGGCCTGGTTTGAATACCTTATGTTACTGTTTATTTTGGTGTAACTGTTACGTAGACATGTTCACATGAGAGAATTTAAAGGGCATCAACAGAGGTGAGTTTCAAACATGGGAAAAGAGGCAGCTCCCCCTTTCCCTCCTTTCCATTTGGAAGAATGGAGTGATGTTTATCGCTTTCCATGTTGAACGTGAATATTCTTGTTAAAAAGAAGAGATTATGAACTCAAAATAGCTAGGAAATTTTGGAATTTCCTGGAAAGCACGATCAGGGAGTGCTGAAAGCTTCTGCTAAACACAGACTCAGGTGTGTAAGCCTTGCTCTCCCCAGTGACAGCAGTTCACAAGACCTACCATACCACTTGGTAAACCTTTACTTAGTCTCCACCCTTAACTTATTCCAATTCCTCAACCATCTTCAACAAAACTGTTCATCAGACTTGCTTGGTAGGTACAGCCCTTAAGCTTGTGATTCAGCTTATCAAAAAGATGTGATAACCATTTCCAGCTGTGGGGTATGAGTAAAAGGAGGAAAGGCTCCAGAGTATGCCAACTTTCATGCACTTTTTACCAAAATTACAAACAATGGAAAAGGAGGTTAGTAATTGGAAGTGCCTTCTCATCTTAATAAGAATGGGATAGTACACCTTCACACAGCCAAAGCATTTAACAGATGTGATCCAAAACTGCTGTCAGCTACTGATATAAATCATATTCCACTTTCGGAAGCTTGATAATTGGGGCTGTGGTTACAAACGTCATAGAGCAGTATGGCAGAGCTGTGATACCATACCTGTGAAAAACTACACAGCTACTCAAGCACATCAGAGCTATGAAGCAGGGCTATTCAAAAGAAATACTTTAAATAAAAACAAAATAAACAAAAACAGCGCTTATGCTAATGCCAAATATTTACAGTTCTGTCACTTCCAAAGTTTAGCAGGCTCATGGTTTCCAATACACAAGTTGTATTCTCCATTTTTTCCAGCAGTGCAAATCCCCATTGCCACTTTTTGAAGTTTTAAGTGTGTCATTTATGCTGGAAAGGCATGTTTGAGCCTTGCCAAAAATGGGTCTTTCAGATCTCAAGAAATTGCTGTGGGGACTTGCTCCTTTCCCTCATTCCAATTTGAAGGTGGAGGCTGTTCTTAAGCCAGGGATCAGAAGCATTCTTTGTTCGAGAGCCATAAATGCAAAATCAGTATTTCCTAAGACTCTGGAGAAGTAAAGGATTTTTTTCTGGAATACCAAAAGAACTTTTCTCAGTTAACATACAGCAGTGTCACACACACAAGCATGCCCCACAGCCGCATCTCCATTTTTGATGTTGCTTTTCCTCATTTTTTTCCACTCACGGTTTTTGGCACTTTTACTTTTGTTCCATCTCTCTGTGCTCTGCTTGCTTCCCATTTTTTTCCCTGCAATGTACAATTTCTCCCCACCTTGTCTTTTGCTACTCTGCTCTTCTGTCTTCAGAACAAGCATTTTTAGCTGTTTTCTTGCACTAGAAGTGAACTGGCCAAGAGAAGATCACCTCGTTTCTAATTATACGAGATGATAACATTGCTTTCTTGGTAGAAAAAAAAAAGATAATTCAGCCACAGAAAGTCTAATATTTCAATATACAAATTAAAACATGAAAAAACTTGAACACTGATGCCAAGAAAATTCTAGTAAACTGTTTTAATTGAACAGCACCACATTTGTGCTTTGATCTTTGATGATTGTAACGTAGGAACATTTCACTGTCTGTTACCTACATGGACAGAAGAACACGAGACACCTAAGTCACAAACCTATCCTAGAGCTTCTTTGAATACAGATTCCTGAGTACACACACACTCACACACACACACACACCATTTCTGCTGGCCACATGGAGTATCATCTGGTCTGGATGACAATATACCAAAATGTCCCTTGTGTTTACCTTTCTGAACAAGAAAAAAAAGTATTTTATACTTCAAATTAGGCTCCAGTAAACAGTATAGGAGTTGCAAATACACATATACACAAAACAGATAAAAATTCACATTTGTATGTATACACGTCTGCATGTCCATGACATAAAAAACCAGATACATATAAAATATACATAGAAAATGCTGTGCTTACCTTATTGCGCTTGCAGATAAGTGGCCATAAGAACCACTGGCTGAGGAACTGCTACGAGAATTATTGAGAATTGTGACCAAGGAATTTGGAGATGTCCGTATCATGGTCTGAAGGTCAAAGCTGTGATCAGATAGGGGGGATATAGACAACGTACGCTTTCGGCTTGGTCTGGCTGATAATCTTGGACTCGGAAACCTGGTGCCTGTTATGTAAACACAAATAATTATCCACCAGGGTACTTAATTGCATTTATTTTTTATCAGTGATGGGTAGGGAGTCGCAAGACACCAACATGCTGTGATAAGCCCACTCTCTCCACTTGTGATCTACTGGCTACAATTGAGGAAAATTAGGATGAAAAATCTATCTTCCTGTGGCTTACCTCAGTGGAGCTGTGTTTATTAATGTGCAAGCAAAATGATTAATTGCTAAACAAAAGGAAAGGACTTTTATGAGTTATCCCTCTTATTTCTGGTGATTTATGAATCTGATGGCTTCTTAGACTTTCACATCATTAATTCAGCCACAAGCAAGGAGATAGTCATTCAGATCTAGGCTACTAACAAACCCAAACCCACGCGTCCTTCATACACGAAACCAAAGCTAAAACTGTTAAATACAGCACAGAAATGAAGCGGTAGCTTTTCCTTTGCTGACCACACTTCTGCCTGGACAATACTTGATGCAAAACTAAAAATCAGAACTGAAAATCACTACAAAGGTCAGTTCTATCAACAGAAGTTAAATTGGCATTCACAGCATTAGACTGAGAAATGGTAGGCTTTATTTGAACTCATCCAGGATCCCATGATATTCCTGTGTTGATGTGCACAGGGCTCTACTGTTTCCAGATTTCTTAAAACTAGAGATTAAGCTTTTCAAAGCAGTTAAGAGAAAGCGATACCATTCAAATAAATAAATATTACATTTCTAAATCATTTGTGCAGCTTTGAAATTCTTTAACCCTCCTGTTCTATTTTACTACATCATCTCAACAATCTGCAGTCCTGGTGGAAGACAGATTGCTTTAAATTCATTCCCTTTATTTAATTATTTTCCATCTCACTTAAGTCTTAGAAGGAGAGAATTAGTCTCCCTCCTGTGTACTGAACTATCTCCTTTAACAGTATTGTAGCTTCTACCTTTTTAGTCCCTTTAACCTGCAGTAAAGGACTGAGTCCTAACAATCCTGACAGGTAGGCTCATACAGGTCTCTGGTTCAATTTTTATTTTACTGTTACTTCTCTCCAACTCCTTGCCTTCCTCTGTAACTTACTCAAAACTAACACATGCTAGCAAGCCTCTATTATGGATCTACTTTTCTTGATTCTTGCTCATCTCTTAGTGCTCTGGACAACCTCTCAACGGAGTACTTAAGTTTACATGCCTAATAATAACCAGTCAAATGGACTCCAATTAGACTAATCCCAAGGACACAGCTGGATTACAAATTGCCATTATGCTTTCCTTATCCATATAAGTTGCCCTTCTGTCTGTGTACACTATTCAAGGTTTTTATCTGGCATTAAAAGCTGCCACTTCATTGCTGCTGTGCTTCCATGACCACATCTCTGCCTATAGTCCTTCTTCTAAGCTGCTCTGAGTTTTGCCTCACCTGCTAACAATTCTTTTTGGCATTTGGTTAAGATGTTGTTTTGTTTTTTCTTTTGTGCATTATCTCTGCAAGAGGCCTTAACCCATATTGCTCAGCCTTTCAATTCAATTCATGTTTTCGATTCATCGTTTAAAACTCAGGCATAGCCATTTGTTTCTTCCCAGAGCTACTACACTTACTTTACGCAATCTATTTTATCTCCTTTTTATAAGCTTGCTATTATAGTGTGTCTGCTTGATATTTCATTAGCGCTGTGCTTCGTATCCTTCATATCTTTTTAAGGATGAGATGTTTTATTTGTGCGAAAATAAAACCCACCACTGATAAGTAGCTCTAAGAAACTGCAATGTACTTAATAAGAAAATACAAGATACATGCTATGGTAAAACAAAAACGGCACTTACATCTTTCACCCACAACTCTCATCTGCTGACTGTTCAGCCAGCATCAATTAGAACAAATCCTCTGAAGGCAATGGAGGGAATGTAATTTGCCTGAGCTGAGGATACAATTGGAGTGCTTTAAAGGTGAATAAACTATGCTACTGCTGTTTTACAAGGGAATGGCTAAGTACAGGTGTTTCTGGTTAAGCAGCAAGTAGAGGGAATAAGAACTGTTAGACATTCGCTGACCAGCAAAGTGAGATGTTGTTTAGACATGATGGATGATTACCAGCTATCCTAACAGTGTGCCATATATGACAGGGGGAGTATGTAATTAATGCAAAGACGAATCCTCTAGCACAAACCTCACTGTGCCACCAAGAAGGCAGCAGCCATACTCAGAAGGGGACAAGAACAGCTCCTGCTCTTTTGATAAGCAGGACCTAGTGTACTGTATTTACAGCTGAGAGTCACTGTGTGCTGCTAATGGCAGCATATGAGAAATTTCAAATGAGCGTTTCCGTATATAATACTTTTTAAAAGTTAGTTCTTATACATCAGAAGTTCTGTTCTGAATCTGTACGACTACAAAGGATTTGATGCTTACTTGGGAAAGTCCTCAGGACCCTGCAAAATGTGAACTGATTGCTACTGACGCTGTCTGGACAGGGGGTGCATAGGTTTGATTTAAAGTGGAGCAGTTACTAAGAACACCAACACCTGAATATCTTTCATTTGAAGCTAGACTGGGACTGGGTGATTAAAGCAGGGGACAACACCTGGGTTTTGCTTCTTCTGTGATGAGACGCTGTGCCTGGATGGTAGATAGCCCAGGCATTAGCTGCACCATCCAGCAGTCTCAGGCTTTGTCTTCTCCCTGAGGCGGTGCCCAGTTCTGCCCACACCTAGATGCAGGAATTCACCAGCACTTTCCATCTACCTGGGATGGGGCCAGTTTCCTAAGGTCAAAGGGTTTCTTGTGTACAGGGGGAAATTCCTGCTTCACAGCAGGAACCGACAGCCAAGGCCAAGCAAGAGCTCTACAGGATCTGACAACAGGAGAAGGAGATTCGCTTCAGGGGAGGCCATGATTTTCAGCACTAGAAAAACAATTAAATGGAATTATTGTTTTTTCTGATCTCCATCATTTAATTAGGTTTCACATTCTTAAAAAGTCTTAAGCATGAGCTGTCCATCCACTGCACTGCAGAATGTTTGCTAAACCATTCATTTAGCATAACATCATTCTTAGCTGGTCTATTACTACGAAAAGGAATAGATCGCTTTTTTTACATTACTCTGAATAGTAAAACAAACTTTTCAGCCTTGCCTAGGCACTTATATTAAACACAAACACTTCAATATTTATTTAGTAATTTGAGATGTTTGTCTGCTCACTGTATTCTCCCACTGAAGCATTACATTCCACACTCTTTATAAAATACTTTAAAACAAAAAATGCAGGACCAGTGATTCATTGAAAAGCCATTTCCCGCTGTGCAAGCACTAAAAAAAAAAAAAAAATCAGCTTTGGCAAAGCATGTAAATGGAAGCCGAGAGTGAAGGTTTGTTTAGGAATGTCACCTTTTTGCAGTAGACATTATAGTTATAAGAGGCCAGCAGTAGATAGTAAAAACTTGAGTGTGCCAACAAAAAACCCAGCAGGTGTCAAAAGAAAAGATCTTATTCCTGGGATGGAGATCAATTCTAAAATAACAGATATCTATCTCTATCATAAATTTCAAAAATGAAATATGCCATCTGGCAAATTTGTCCATGAATTTGATTTCTGAGTTGTAGTTTTTAGCATTGCTTAATCATTTATAAGGCAATCTTCAGACATATATCATTTATTCTATCTCTTTAAATCAAGTTTCATCAAACCTGTTTTATTCCATCCCTTCCAATCAAACTTCTTAGAACTCACCTAAAGCAATAGTTTCTGTTGAAGGATATGAACATAAGTCCATTCTGAGTAGGGAGAGACAAAATGTAATCAGAGTGAGGATTTTAATACTGACAGGAGATGGATGAATCTAGAAACCTCAGGAACACGCTTACTTTCTACTAAACACCATATAAAAGCACAGTAAAATTCACTATCCAAGGAAATAGATAGACACCAAACCCAAAACCTGTGATTTTTGGAATTTTCTAAGTGTTTAAAATACAGTTTTGGCATCTTTCAAGCTACAACAATGAATCACAGTTATTGCTACTGTCAGTATCTTCCCCTATTTACTTTGATATTACAGCTAACATATGTGAACCCTTAAGATTAATCAAGAAGATAGGAGGACCTAGTCAGGGATTCTGGACACCAAAACAGCAGAAAAACATTACAGCAAAGAAGAGAATTGTGGTCCACTTTTCATGCCACACAGGTGTGGATGAGGAAACATGTCATGGAATCACAGAATCATGGAATGGCCTGGGTTGAAAAGGCCCACAATGCTCATCCAGTTCCAACCCCTGCTATGTGCAGGTCGCCAACCAGCAGCCCAGGCTGCCCAGAGCCACATCCAGCCTGGCCTTGAATGCCTGCAGGGATGGGGCATCCACAGCCTCCTTGGGCAACCTGTTCCAGTGCCTCACCACCCTCTGGCTGAAAAACTTCCTCCTCATATCCAAACTAAACCTCCCCTGTCTCACTTTAAAACCATTCCCCCTTGTCCTATCACTATCCACCCTCACAAACAGCCATTCCCCCTCCTGTTTATATGCTCCCTTCAAGTACTGGGAGGCCACAGTGAGGTCTCCCTGCAGCCTTCCCTTCTCCAAGCTGAACAAGCCCAGTTCCCTCAGCCTTTCCTCACAGGAGCTGCTCCAGCCCTCTGACCATCTCAGTGCCCTCCTCTGGACCCGCTCCCAGAGCTCCACGTCCTTCCTGTGCTGGGGGCCCCAGGCCTGGACGCAGTGCTGCAGGTGGGGCCTCACAAGAGCCGAGCAGAGGGGGACAATCACCTCCCTCTCCCTGCTGGCCACCCCTTTTTTCATGCAGCCCAGCACACAGTTGGCCTTCCGAGCTGCAAGCGCACACTGCTGGCTCATGTCAACAGAGAACACACGATCCTGGCCTTATTCTCCCACAACATACGCTGTAGAAGGTCCACGGACACTGAAGTTCAGAGCTTCAAGAACTTTCTACTCCTTAGGCAACATTTAATTTTCCAGTTAAGTGTTCTCACTTGGAAATCAGTCTTCCAGCACAACAAAAGGCCAAAACCTGCACAAGCTGCATTTAAAGTGCTTGTGTGCGTAGTGTATGCTGCTGCTGGAACTATTTTTTATACTACAGAAGAGAACAGAGATGCCAAATTACTGTGCTATATGCTGTATAAACACACAATTAAGACACAGACTTGGACTTGCTTCAGAAAATAAGAACAATATCTTGCTTGTATCTATTTGGTGGTTGTGTGGAATAAATGAGCAGGAGTCTTTGAGTGACTTCGCTTGCTCAGAATTTGATAGCAGATAATGAGGGAAACTACCAATTTCTCATCTGTGTTCTTTGACGAGACTGGGCAAAGGTCAAAGAGTACTTTTAACATAACTATATAAACCCTTAAAAAGAAAGACCCAAACAAATGTCACTGCTTTGCATTCATCACTGTACTTAGTTATTAAATGCAAACATGGTCATTGTTACTGTTGAAAAAAAAAGTCTTAATATTGGCTTCCTGCTAATTGTTTTGTTCTCTTTTCTAATCTAAAACTCTGACAAAGAAGAAAGGGGTTTTTCTATAGCATGATGAATGATAGGACATTCAGATTCCTACTTAATGACAATTAATTTACTGTATACCCATGCAAGTTAAGATAGTTTTAATTAGTTTTTACAAAGTAAAAGGGTAACTTCATACTCTGTTTAGATAAAAGCAGCTATTGCCTGACTAAACACATTCTCATCAAATACAGAAGGTGAGCTGAGTGACCTTAGTAGGATTGATTCGTATTTTAATTCTCTATTTACTGTTTAAAAATAACCCATTTGCATAATACCATTACACTTTTTTTTTGTCTTTAACTCTGAAATAATCCCTAATTGAAAAGTTGCTGCTATAATGAACTACCAATGTGTGATCTTAATTTTTAAAAACAAACACAAAACAAATTAAAGAGCACATTTCAAATGCATTGCAGCTAAAGCTGTGGACAGCAAACACTCCTGTCAGAGCAAATATTTAGGTACATTTTATGAATGGGCTGAAGATATGGGCAAAGGTCAATATGCTTCCCCTTTAATAAGAAGGGGAAGTGATAATAGGCTTTGGGATGCAAAACTGTAATTCTACAGAGATTACAGCATTTACAGTCTCTCACACATCCAGGTCCTTTGTGCAAGTGCCACTATTTGTATGAGTACTGCAATGCCTTCTGATTTTCTTTGGTTTTCCAGTCCATCTTTCTTTATACTGAACAGGTCCATTAAATTATGTCTGGCTCTATGTAACTAGTATGGAACAGCTAACTGCATTCAGAAACTCCATCCTCGTAGGAACTAAACACACTGCAAGTACAGAACATCTCAACTTCAAAGAAGTAATGTCCACTTATAAATCTGGGGATTTTTCCTTGCAACTGAAAACAGCAGTAGATTCATATCACCTGAATTATGCAAAAAAGCTTCCATTCTGCAAGATATTAATATACATCAAATGCATTAACAGTGTACCTTGTCCATCCTTACTCCTCTTAAAATACAAACCAGAAAGTATTCTTAAGCTTTTAAGCACTGAAACCTGCGCATTAATTTCTGGTCAATACTCCATGTGTGGGTTTATAATGTTCCTGAAGTGGGTTCAAGGTATTTTACATTACTGTATCATCACTGTGCACACAACAAGCACACAACAAGCACAGTATATGCACACTACCAGTGCAGTATGAGATTGATAAAATAAACTGGATTAAAAAGTCCTTCACTATCAACATATTACAATCAAAATAGTTTGCCTCAGCCAGTTCCATGGCAGTCTGTCATGTCTCAATCTTGTAAAGACTGCTAGTCAGTCAATTATTTCATGCTCCCAGGCATGTGTTCTGAGGGTTAGCTACCTATATTCCTGTGTTTTCAGAGAAGAACCTCCTAACTCCCACACTCCTTGGATCAGCAAGATAGAAAGCAGCCAACAGTGGAACACAAGTGAGAAGGAACCACAAGCTAACAAAGGTTTAAAGAAGCTGTGGGACAATTAAACAACAAGGTGGTGTAATGCTATTGTACTGCTCTGTACAAGAGAGAATGAGTCATCAGTGCTTGATTTCTTGTCACCATTTTTTGTTTCTCTTCTGAAAGGAACTGATTTCATCCCAATAAGCACACAAGCATCTTCTAATTACTCTGCACTACCCTTCTGGTTGATCAAAATAAGTGGCAGTGAGCAATTTGGAATAGGATGCTCTGTTTTCCTCCTTCACCAGAGAGGAGACAGATTAAAGATCTGAAAGATGCTGAAATGGGTAAAGAAGGCTCTTAATAGTAGAGAAAAATAAGTCAGGATTCTTAAGAATTCAGCAATCTGCTTCATCTTACAAGCAGTCTCAAAGTCTATCAGTCTATGATACAGAACTTGTGAGCATGGTAGCTCTCTAAGAACAAGGGGAACATGCTCTCCTAATGGAAAAACATAAGCAAACCTTTTATTAATAGAAAACTTATAAGGGGAAATACTCATCCTAAAGTAAGTTACTGACTGAATAGAAAAGGACCTTTTCAAAAGCACTGTAGCCATAGTGGAAATAAAATTTACAACCTACATTCAGGAGCAGTCCTGTTCCTCTCCACGCTTTCTTTCAAAATTTACTTTCAGACTTAATGTAACCCTTGTTTATCTGGCAACCAACGTTCAGGTCCTCCAACCTCAACAGGAGATTTATGTTGACTCCTGCATGGAGATCTTTTGGGCCAGACAGGAACGATCCATATGGTTTCTTTTGCAGGACTATCTTTATTTCTAGAAAATGTCACTTACTATCCATGGCATGAAGATATTCCATATGAAGAGCACCAGCTCCAGCAGTGGCAGCTGAAGGAATGATGTCTGCGTAAGGGCTGCGCTGGCCTGCCAACAGAGCCATCTGATGATAATATTCAGCTGGACTGACGCCAGCATGTGGAGCTAAAAGCACAACATAAAAAGCAGTGTTAATGACGTAAGGTAAATGTAAAGGAAAGTTTTATCATATTGCTGGCTTCTCTGGCTATTAAAACAGCTTGTTTATTTTGTAACGTAATGCAACATCTGCAGTATGCCACCACTGGTCAGTGTATTACAATCAACGATACTGCAAAGACACCACTCAAAAAAAACCAGCACGATATAAACTATTAATGAGCTCTGTGACCTCATTTTTTTATATTTATTATGAAGTGACTCAAGAAGTGACAGGCTGACAGCAATGTTAGCTAGCATACGATTTATTTAGTCACATAAAAAGCTAACCACATGAAGGAAAACCTTGTTAGAGTTTTATTCTCATTTACCTCATCTTTGGCCCAAAGGAATCCATCCCTAAGGTAACAACATGGCTCAACTTCAACAACCATTCAAGTTTCTGGAGTCTCTGCTTGGAGAACCAGAAGAATTACACTCTCCACGACAGTGTTCATGTAAGTTTAGGAAAAAACAAGGACAAAGCACGCCTTCAGGACATGTTGTCCATGTACAGTGGCAGGTCTTTTTCGGAGGACAAGCTGAAGTCAGTGAATGCATGCATCCCATCCTTCAAAATTCATATGTAAGTATTTTTTAATAAACATAAAAACACTTTTGCAGAGTCAGAGCCTCGGACAAGATAGGCTCTACATCCTCTTATTGAGCACAGTGATGATTCTGACAGTGACTTGTATTAGCCTTTATCTCCTGTAAAAATGATGTGTGAGGTTTCCGTTCCCTTGTAGTTTTCATGTATATCATCAACTAATGGGTAACTATGGACAAACACAAAAATCCGTGTCATTTTAATATCACCTTATTTCAGCAGCCTTCTGTAGAGATTCATTTCATGGGTTTCTGTGAGGAACACTCATAAAATGAGCAATGTCACATTGTGCAGACTTTCTCTTCAATCTCTACTTGTCCCACTTGCAAAACAGCTAAAATCTCCTTTCACATGCTCACCAGAAGGTGGTATTTCAGTACATAAATTTGCCTAAAAAACTTTCAAGTTACAGGCTGCACAACAACAGATAGATCATATATTCTTCCATATTATTTCATAACATTTCACTGTATCTACTATGATTTTTTTTTTTAATTCTAGTAACAAAATCCTGAAGGGAAACAGAATTTCAAGCTTGAATTTTGTGGATTACTGACTTTCCTGAATATTCTTTCTTACACAGTAATACAAAAAAAAAAAAAAAAAAAAAAGATAATTTATGCTTACATTAGAGAACTGGATTCCAAATGCAAACTTCAGAGGCAAAAAATCAACACCAGTAATAAAACAAGGAAAATACTGGAGTCTGGAGAAGAGCTAATTCAACAGCCACACTTCTCAAGTCTGTTACCTGCCTTTATCAAGGAGAATGGAAGAAAGTGTTCTTGATGTTATAATGTAAAACATAAACAACTTCAGGAAAGTTTCAAAAAATAAAAGTACACTGAGCAAGAACAGAAATGGCA